>NC_056737.1:702885436-703485436 GCF_019279795.1 Protopterus annectens | reverse complement strand
TTCTCAATAACAAATCAATTTAAGGATGCATTTTACATTAAGATTACCATTAAGCCCAGGGGGCGTGTCAGCTTTCAGTTTAACCTGCTATCTAAGCCCCTTAACTTCTAGCTGGGGGTTCCTATCTCCATAGATCAAGGAAACACTGTCTAACACTAGAAATTTAAAAGTGGAGCAGGAAGGGTTGGTTAGCTTGTGTTTAGCTAGAGCATTCTTTTCATCACCTTTTCTTATGGCCTGGTAATGCTCCTTGATTCGATCGCTAAGCTTCCTAATAGTTTTGCCAACATAGAACACCCCACAGTGACTGCAAACAGCAAGGTATTCTATGCAAGTTGAATTACAATCAAATGTGTCTGAAAAATGAATTTCTTGTTTAGGAGTGTGTAAGGTGAAACAGTCTCCACTTGCAATGTACTGGCAGCAAACACATTTCCCACAACAAAACATACCAACTGAAGGGGGAGGTGTGGTTAAATTTCTCTGACCAGCTAGATCAAATACTGATTTGAGACTGGGATATTTTGTAACTGAAAGACGGAGCGGGACCTAATGCCTTGCCTATCTCTTGGCAACTGTTGCTAATATCCCAGTTCCTAAAAACTATGTCCCGAATAGATTCTGCATCAACTGAAATTGGAAGAGGAAAACGCAGGCTGTCATTGGAAGATGGAACTGGGTTTGGGCAAAAGCCTTTTGACAAAATAGGGGGTATTTGTTGCGTCTATTCACTGCAACTTCCTCCAACATGGTGTCCACTAAGTGTGCTGGGTAGTGTTTGTCTGTGAATAACTGTTTAAGAAAGGGGCTTTCTTTTGTGAAACTTTCATCTTTACTAACTATGCGGCTAAGGCGTACGAATTGCCCCTTGACTATGTTCTTTTTCATAAAAAAGGGGTGTTGGCTGCCAAAATCCAAATAGTTATTGCGGAAGGTGCTTTTTCTGTGGATGGTCGAAGAAAACTTGTTAGTGTGGGGGTCAAAGGAGAGGGTCACTTCTAAGAAGTGGACAGTTTCTCCCTTACCTGAAAGGGTAAAGTCTAAAAAATCAATACTGCTGTTAACGTTTTCTAAGAACATATCAGGCTCACCAGGGGGCCCTGTCCCCAGGAAAAAGATATCCCAATCCCTCCGAGCTATGTGCTCTAGGGACCTAAACCTTGTCACCACAATAAACAGAACATGCTGGAGGGATAGATTCCTGTTCCAGAGACTTCCAATACTCTGTAACAAACTACTTATCTATATCAAACAAAGCTCCTCATTAGCACTCTTCAAGAAAAATCTTGATAATTGGATGGGAAATAGGAAATTCACCCCGGGAATCACCTCTGTGGCTTTGCTCAACAGGGGTACAGGAAAATAATTTTCTTCGGTGGCAAAAGCCATGGTACCTTTTTGGCTAGGCTTATATAAGCCCTAGGGCCAATAGCCTAGTATGTACCTATGAACCTATATAACTTTTACATAGAGAGACATATTCAAAACCATCTAGTTTGGCAAAGCACATCTGCTTCCCAGGAATTCAAAACTAGGTTGGCATAGGATGGGGACATCTTTGCCCCCATAGCTACTCCCTGTACTTGCTGGTAGATGGTACCATTGAAAGAAAATAAATTGTTTTCCAACACTAATTTCAAAAGAGCTAACAGAACTGGTACTCTATGGGGGGGGGGGTATTAGTGTGCTTGGCAAGGTAAAATCCCACCATAAGTAAGCTCCTTTGGTGTGGGATGCTGGAATAGAGGGCCACAATGTCCAGGGTGACCAATGTACAGTAACCAGTCAAAGGAGGGCAATTATGGACCCGATTCAAGAATTCCCAGGAATCTTTTAAGTAGAACTGGGAGGACTGAACTAGTGGGTTTAGGGAAAAATCTAAAAGAGCTTATATGTATTCTGTTTTAGTCTTACTTGATGCCACAATATGCCTAAGAGGAGGATTTTTTTCATCTTTATCTGTTTTGGGAATCCTGTACATCCTACTCACTAATGGGGACTTCACCTCCATAAATTCCAACTCATAGTCTGAAATAAGCTCTTTATGATAGAGCTTGGTAAGAGTGTTGTCAATCATACAAATGCTTTCTGTAACAAAATCAGAGGAAACCGTTTTGTACTTGTCAGTATTGGAAAGGACTTCTTCCATTTTGCCAACATAAGAGTAGTTGTCCATACTGACTAAACCTGCCCCCTTGTCTGCCTTCATTACCCTGATGTCTGGATTAGCTTGGAGACTTTTGAAGGCTGTCTTTTCTTTAACAGAAAGGTTACATTTCTTAGTGGGTGGCTTTTTCTCAAGGGCTGCTCTTACTTCTTTCTCACACACTTTAGAAAAAATATTTAATGTAGGATTAATGGGGGCATTGAAAGTGCTTCTTCTTTTAGGGAAAGAGTCACCACCATCATCAGAATTAGAATCCAAACTGTCAGGGAAAGGGAAGGAACGTGAGGTTTTGGAAGTAACAACCTGGTCTCGCTGAAGACCTGCACCTAGTGTGGAAAAAACATTTGTGTCAAGAACATCACCAGCTTGTGTAACAACAGATTGACTAAAACATAAATTATTATTTTTAATGCCTTGCTTTAAATTAAGCTTTTTACAATAAAGCTTTGACTCTTATCACCACATTAGTCACTGAATTCCTATATGAGGGAATAAAGTTCAGTCCCTTTCACAAAACTGCTAAACTGTCATCCAACACCAAATCTGTAAGGTTGAAAATGTCAAAATGTCAGTTGGTATGTTTTGTTGTGGGAAATGGGTTTGCTGCCAGTACATTGCAAATGGAGACTGCTTCACTTTACACACTCCTAGACAAGAAATTAATTTTTCAGACACATTTGATTGTAATTAAACGTGCATAGTATACCTTGCTGTTTGCAGTCACTGTGGGGCGTTGTGTGTTGGCAAAACTAATAGGAAGCTCAGCAATCGAATCAAGGAGCATTGCCAGGCCATAAGAAAAGGTGATGAAAGGAATGTTCTAGCTAAACGCAAGCTAACCAACTCTTCCTGCTCCACTTTTAAATTTATAGTGTTAGACAGTGTTTCCTTGATCTACGGAGATGGGAACCCCCAGCTAGAAGTTAAGGAGCTTAGATGGCAGGTTAAGCTGACACACCCCCGTGGGCTGAATGGTAATCATAATGTAAAATGCATCCTTAAGTGGATTCGTTAGTGAGAATTCTTTCCCCTCCCCTGCTTTGCATAAAGAATTAATTATGCAGCAGCTTTTATTTAAACAGTGTTCAGTTGATAACCTTTGTATTTCTGAAGAAGTTCGACTGTTAAATAATTGTAAAATTATCTTGACAACGAACAAAAGCTCTTAAATACAAGTGTTCAAATTTATTTCACGTTTTCTTATACTGTTGTCTTGGTGGGCATTTTTTACTGCTGGAGTAAAAGATTTCAAAGCTACTACATGAAGTGAAGTGATTTTTCTTTCATGTCCAAAAAGTTTTATACACACACACATCTGTAGATCTGTTAACCAGGGTAAATCACTATTCCTATGTAGAACATGTTTAGGCCAGCCTGGATTCAGAACAGCAATTAACAACACATTTTACATTGAGCTGGCATAAAAATATGGAAAGACAAAATGTGCGAGTTGCATAACCCATGAAATAAAGCAAAAATAGCAATAACAGTAGCTGTTATAAGTAAGCAGATGTATTGCTAATACGGTGAGCATCATTTCTAGGGTCATATCTAATGTGATCACAGGCCTAGCGGTATAATTTTCATGCTCACAGATTTTGTTTCAGAATTTCTTTTCAGTTGAACTGTAAAGTGATGTGCTATAACATGTATTCCCAAACTTGTACAGGAAGTCAATACAGTAGTTGATCTGCTGTCATTTTGCAGCAGGCCTTCCATCTTCTTACACATAAGGGGCCAGGAGATCCACCAGTGTTTTCATTCATTCATTCTTTCATTTAATCATTCCTTGTTTTGTATTTGCAGTAGAGAGTATTGAGGAAAGTTGACGTGGATAGTAACATACACACTGTGGTGAGGCATCAGCAACTGTCTTGGACAAGATCCTTCCACATGTTAGTCGTTATCTAGAAACTTTGACCTGTTAAAATAGGAACTCAAATGTTTTCTGTTTAAGGTCAAGCTTGTAAAATACAGATATAAAAAATGTGAAATTAATCCACCTCAGATAGTTACATATCTTGTTAATAATATCCAAGAGCAGTGTGCTGTGAATTACTATTTACTGCAGTCAGTGAGGAAGGCAACAGAATATTTGTGGTTAGCGCTGTATTGAAGTTATGTGAAATCTCACATTATACTGTACTGCACACATTTTATCTTCAGAAATATATATAGAGCAAGCAATATTCCATATTTCCAAACAAAATTCTAAACATACATTTATAACACTCCATGTTGCTCTGTGGTGCTTAGACATTGTTGCAAGTATTACTTTGGTTTCTTCTCATGTGTTTTGCTTTTCTGTTTCAAGTTTTGAATTTGTTACTAATACTGCTCACTTGCAGAATATTGTATTCCATTTTTCAGAAGTTCTAAAAATAATGCATTCAAATGACTATATTGGTATGCACAGAGCATGCCTTCAGGAATGTTTATTTTCACATACCAACTCAGTGCCTTCTAAAAGTCTAAGATGCAAACCTGTTCTACAGCCCATATTTACATACCTAGAGGTGCAAACCAAATCAGATAACTAAGTTGAGTTCCTTTATCATTGTGAACACAGGTGAAATTATAGTGCATTTTCACAGTTAAACTAAACTCCACTGTAGTATTTTATAAAGATTAATGCTGACTTTCAGATTTGCAGCTTAAGCAAACAGGAAATGAGGTATAAGACTAAATGGACAGGCTCTTCATATCTGTCACCACATTCTGTGTTTTTTAAAATGCATCTGTAACTGCTGAAAGGAATTAGAAGCTGTGTACAGTTAGTATCATCTGTTTTGTCTGATTAAATCACATCTCATAAATGGTACTATATAAGTACTAACTTTGCAGGTAAAATAAAAGTGCTACTGTGGTTTTAATAGCAAGTTTGATTTGTTCCTTTATTCTTATCTTAACCACACCTCCCCTGCCCTACACTGGTTCCCTTCCCCCAGCCTCCCTTCCCCCGAGCTGGTTATAGGATTATCAACAGGTCTGTGAAAAGCAGCAGCTGATGCTGGATTTTTTTGTTGTGTTCCAATGCAGGAGTTAGAGGACTCACTCACTGACTGGTATCAAAGCCTCATTGAGGTAACCACTATGAAGACAGATTTGTCTCGATATATTATTACAGAAGATGTGGAGCTACTGAAGGAGCAGATTGAACACTTGCATAGACAGTGGGAAGAACTCTGTTTAAGGGTAAGTCCTAGCATCGGAGTGCTCTTGTTAAATGATTGGTTTCTTTCCGGCCAAGTGGGCTGTTTCTTTTCAGTTATGTCAGTCAAACGTTTGCAGATACAGCTGTCTGCTCGAACTAGAGCATCTGCTGCAGTGATAACCTCAGGTATATTATGAAGGTTCTTGATAATATGGACGCATATGCATATAACTGAGAAAATCTATGCATAATTTTAAACTTGCAAACTGCAGTCGAAGTGTGCTACTTATTTCAGGATTTAATTACAACAGCCCTTTTGCTACACACTTACATTTATTTGGAAGGTATGCCAAGTGCTTAGGTGCTGCCTACTTTAAAACAACATACTAGTCAGGGCTCCATACAAGTCTGTATTATAGCAACAACAGAAAAAGCCTTTCTACAAAATTGCCTGGGTAGTGTAAAACGTTATCCCAGACAAAATATAAAATGTTAGTAAATTCAGGAAACTTTGCAGAGAGAGTTAAAGTAAATATAAGTGCTTCTTACAGGGGACCACGTGAGATGAAGGGAACTGGTGTCTAAGCAATCTTACTAACCATCACAATCACACTGTATTCAGCACTGTGAGGTCATAATAACACATAGCAACAGACAGCTGTGCATCCAGTGTTAACAAATAGTGTAATAATCCTTGCATGAAATGCAGTGATTTGTGCAAACAGCTTTCATGTAGAAACACAACTTAATAGTTTTTGAACTGTGTACCCTTGTGCAGAATGCAGTGATTTGTATAACCGACATTCATGTAAAAGCATTACTTCAGTAGTTATTACATTGATAATGCTGGTTATAATGTAACCTTAATGTAAATGTTGCTCTGAAAATAATATGGAAGGTAATCTGGAAATGTTTTGAAAAGTTTTTATTGCATTTTAGGTTAGCCCCGGTAGTGGCTTAAAAATTATCTTTGGTACAATTCACTTATCTGATTACATGCCTCTCAACTGTCTAGAATTTTTGTAGAATATTCAGATTTTTGCTTATATTTATGGCTTATTCATCTTAAAATGTGTGATTTTCTGACAAAACATTAAATACTGATGTCACTAAATAATGGCAGACAATTGATTTTGAGACTTCTTAAGAAACATACATGATAATGAAAAAAAACCTTTATTCTAGCAACTTTCCAAGTTTATGAGAGCAACAGTTCATGTCTCCCTATTTTGCACCATGTACTGTGGTGGTTATAGTATCACATTTGTTTCTATCAAAACTGTTTTTGTTATCTTATGCTGATTAGCCAGTTTAATATAAAGGGCAGTGTTTCATCTGGAGAGATGTGTAAGTTTGCTTTTTGTAACTGTTTCCCCTTAAAAGCTTTAGCAGCATGATGTTTTTAATTTCTTTGGAAAGTTTGAGATGTAGCACTCGGGCCAGTACCATGCTAGAAGAAAACACACTTGTTACAGTCCAGCCAGTGTAGGATTTTGTGAAACAGCTGAACTGAAAGGCATTTGCTACACAGATGGTGAACAAGGGTGCCAAAGAACAATAACAATCAGGGTATCTTTCTTTACATACACAGGCTGACTAGGAGCATGCAGTCCCTTTGTTCAATTGGCTTTGTTCAGGCAGCCATTGTTAGCCTGAAGTAAGTCGGCAGCTGTACTACAATGTGCTAACCTAATTTCCTTAGGATTACATTTGGGCACGTGGTTTGCATGCTGCTTTGACTCTGACTGCTGTCAGATCCCTGTAGACATGGGCAGCCAGGCAATTTAAATATCACCAATACACAGCTGTCTCTTGTAGCATTACGTGACCCATTATTATGAAGGGGCCAAAAGACTGTTTACACAGTCACTCCAAATCACATTCTATGGTGTCTAGCTTTGCTGCTTTCATAATAGATGTTCTTGAGTTTAATCTGTAGGGGCCTCCTCTGTGCGCAGATGTGTGAGTTGCACAGTGAAAGGGCTTTTAG
Source organism: Protopterus annectens (assembly GCF_019279795.1). Classification (NCBI taxonomy): domain Eukaryota; kingdom Metazoa; phylum Chordata; order Ceratodontiformes; family Protopteridae; genus Protopterus; species Protopterus annectens. Next base: position 703,478,125 of record NC_056737.1, on the reverse strand, counting down.
CCTATGAGCAGGTGACTGAGTGCTCATCCGAGAAAGTCACAAGAATATTCAGAGTGACTGGAACAAATATGCAGCCTGTCCTTCCTGTTTGTTCCAGTTCTAGTTCCCTGAATCTGATCAGCTTTGCTTAAGCTGTACTTGGCATACAAAAAGGTAGGCTGTCAAATATGGCTAGTTTGCATATATCCACTTTAATATGTTTTCAAGAAAACAGGTCTCAGTAGCCAGGTAGATTGCCTTAGCATAGCAGGAAGAAGACCATGTGCCTGAAGAATACTTGTTTTCGTGAGAGTGGAGTCCCGTTTTAGGGATCCCACTTCCTGGTTTGAGTGCAGCTTGTTTATGGTTCTCAATAAAGACGTGTATACATACACACAAACATAATGCGCACGTGCACACACACACAGACATATATATATATATATATATATACACACACACATATATACTTATACACACATATATATATATATATATATATATATATATATATATATATATATATATATATATAATTATGTGTGTATATATACATTTTATTTTTGCTCTGACCCTGGTAGACATGTATGCCAGCAGTTAGCCACAAGTATAATTTTTGGTCAGATGCATGTTTTTCTGAGTCCCACCCACAGTTTGAAATGGTGAGTTCTTTGATTAGCTGGAAGTTACGACTGGTAGAGTATCAAGATTTATTAATCTTGACATCAGTCAAAGGACTCTCCTTTCCTCAAAAGATAAATAATGTCAGCTTTTGCCAGACAGATTTCTAATGCAGCTGTTATGATATTATAGTATGTTGCTCTTGATTAACTGATGGCCAACCTTCTCAGTAATGCTGCTGTAATCCATATACTTTTTGCCTTCATATGTAGGCAATGAAGATTTATTGTGTCGTGTTTGCTGCTGTACTGCCACCAGAATGACAGTGGCTTTGCAGCAGTACTTTCAAGGATGCGCAGTAGTAACCTTCCTGTTGTAATTATGTATCATTTACCACCTAGATTCTGCAGTGCTGATGTAATTATGTATCCTTTACCACCTAGATTCTGCAGTGCTGATGTAATTATATATCAATTACCACCTAGATTCTGCAGTGCTGAATGAATGAATGGCTGCTGTTGAGTCATGTTCACAAATAATTTGCATCACAGTACATAAGCTAGTTGAAAACAGATGAACTTCCTTCTGTTGGGCTGATGCACAACATGGGCAGCTTGTATGTGTTTACATGATAGCCTGTAGAAATAGGCCAGCCTTTTTATGGCTGTATGTTGGGGGTACCACAGTTGCATGAAGTGTCCAACTGATACTCCTAACATCGCTGCACTTTTATTGTTACTCTGCTTTTTCCTCTCTGCTTATATCTTCGCTAGCAGAATTTTCCGGTAAAATAATGCCTCTTAATTTACCTTTTTGAACAGCTTCTGTGTCTAAAGTATGGCTAATTAAGTTATAACCCCTTCCTGTCTATGCCTTCTTAACCCATTCCCCAGTATGTATGTATCCTTTTAATACATTCAGCAGTGACCTCCTGTCTGTCCCTTCTTAACCCATTCCCCAGTATGTATGTATCCTTTTAATACATTCAGCAGTGACCTCCTGTCTGTCCCTTCTTAACCCATTCCCCAGTATGTATGTATCCTTTTAATACATTCAGCAGTGACCTCCTGTCTGTCCCTTCTTAACCCATTCCCCAGTATGTATGTATCCTTTTAATACATTCAGCAGTGACCTCCTGTCTGTCCCTTCTTAACCCATTCCCCAGTATGTATGTATCCTTTTAATACATTCAGCAGTGACCTCCTGTCTGTCCCTTCTTAACCCATTCCCCAGTATGTATGTATCCTTTTAATACATTCAGCAGTGACCTCCTGTCTGTCCCTTCTTAACCCATTCCCCAGTATGTATGTATCCTTTTAATACATTCAGCAGTGACCTCCTGTCTGTCCCTTCTTAACCCATTCCCCAGTATGTATGTATCCTTTTAATACATTCAGCAGTGACCTCCTGTCTGTCCCTTCTTAACCCATTCCCCAGTATGTATGTATCCTTTTAATACATTCAGCAGTGACCTCCTGTCTGTCCCTTCTTAACCCATTCCCCAGTATGTATGTATCCTTTTAATACATTCAGCAGTGACCTCCTGTCTGTCCCTTCTTAACCCATTCCCCAGTATGTATGTATCCTTTTAATACATTCAGCAGTGACCTCCTGTCTGTCCCTTCTTAACCCATTCCCAGTATGTATGTATCCTTTTAATACATTCAGCAGTGACCTCCTGTCTGTCCCTTCTTAACCCATTCCCCAGTATGTATGTATCCTTTTAATACATTCAGCAGTGACCTCCTGTCTGTCCCTTCTTAACCCATTCCCCAGTATGTATGTATCCTTTTAATACATTCAGCAGTGACCTCCTGTCTGTCCCTTCTTAACCCATTCCCCAGTATGTATGTATCCTTTTAATACATTCAGCAGTGACCTCCTGTCTGTCCCTTCTTAACCCATTCCCCAGTATGTATGTATCCTTTTAATACATTCAGCAGTGACTTAAGTGTACAAGTGGCAAACTACATCTGTTGACCTATATTTGAGTTCCATACCTTACACGTGTATGCTGTGTGATACCAAGCAACTTACTTTATCAGAACAGTCTAAACAACTGCCCTTGTAAAAGAGAAATTTGCTACTGGTGGGAGGTATTTAAGCAGTACATTGGAAGTAAAACACGAGTGTTTCCACTGTGTCATTCCCGAGTGTTTCAAAGCATGTACATACAAGGTTCAGAAATGGGAACTCCTAATTGTCCCGTCATTGAGCACCGTCCATAAGATAATGTTATAATAGTTAGGGTGTTTACCTCACAGACACAAGACACAGGGTTTGAGTCTCGCCTTTGAAAGGAAATTGACTAGGCTTAAAGGGACAATCTTAGAGTCTAAAATTCTGACCTAAAGAAACTTGTCCAGATAACTCTGTTGTCACCACCCACTCACCACATTTCTTCAACCCTACTACTGGTTCAGTTTACTTTATGCAGCCCTGTTTTCATTTCCTCTAGTGAACATAGTTAAGAATATTAATTTCCTGTCAAAGCTTTTACTCCCTGATCATTGGGAAATAACAAGGTTATTAGATTTTTGTGTGTGTTTGTGGTGGGAGTGGTTAGGCAAGACTTTCAGTGTTTACTTTTTATGAACTAATCAAAAAGTTTATGTTAATCGTGCAGTTCTTTATTTCTTTTATTTATTCCGCATAGTGAAACTGCGAGCAGTATAGTCAGAAGAGTACAGTTTAGTGAATGTGTACTAAATCTTAGAAGTCTCCTGACATATTCCTCTTATTCTGTAGTAAAACAATCTCAGAATTAGTGTGTAAAATTGTCACAGGTTACGATACTGTGCAGCCTCCATTGTGACAGTAAGTTTTGGACTTCATTGTTTAAAATGATGCTCTTGCTTGTTTTTGTTAGGGCAGGTCAGAAAACCATTACACTTGGGTAGCATTCAGAGATAAAAAAACAAAACATGAAAACAAATGTCGGTTTCTGCTACTGTTCAAAACTTGCATCATTCTGATACTTTCTGCAGAGCAAGTGGCAGTCATGCATAACATCATAATAAAAAATAAAATATAAAATGAAGTGAACAGAAAATGTTTACTAATGTTTTATTAGCTTTGCACTGCTTATATGCTTTCCTGCAAGGTAGCAGCAAGTAAGCTCATAAGATTCCTGAAAGGCTACTTTTCTTTCAGGATAAAAGGCACGGGTGAAACTAATTAATGACTTGGGGAGAGCGAGTACAACTGCAATTTGAGATGGAATTTAAATAAGACCATTGAAACTTCCTGTAAGCACCCCCCACCCCCACTGCCAAAGCTGGGGCATGCTCAGAAAGCCAGACTGAAAATGTAAACAAAGGCCAGAATCAAAACAAAAAATCTGTGGGACTGTCCCTTTTAAAATAGCCTACAAGAGCAGCTTGCCTAGTATTTGCCTACTCACATTAAAACAGTGTATGCTGGCTTCTAAATTAGGCAAATTCTCTAGAATATGTGTGCCATTTTAAATGTAATTCAATTGTAATAGTTTTCTGTGTATGTTTGTATGTAGGTACTGTTCATACACAACCATACTTTAATTCTGAAGCTAACATACCATGCAGTAAGAAACTTGGGGTTGGGGGATGTGTGCACTAAAGGAAGGCATACTTTGGGGCAGTTATCTGGGGGTGGGCTAACAAGAGGGGTCTTAGGCATTTTGTTCAAGATTTCTTTGTGAGAGAATTCCCGAGGCATTATGTAGTGTTTACAAGTTGTATTTCCTTTTAAAGGCTTATTATGAAAATGTAAGGCTTTTATTAGTAGACGAGATCCTTCACCATTAGGGACTGTTAAGTAATTTTAGTAAAACAATTAAGTTGTAAATTTGCTGCCGTTTAGATTAGTCATTGTTTTAATGATGTGCAAAGTGAATGAGTCTGCCTTAGTTAAATTAACATGCCTGTTATTGTTAGCCAGTACAACACAAATCTTTAACTAGGCTGTCCTTCTAGGATATAGTTTCTAATTTGTCCTTGGGGTCTTGCTGTTGCCCATTTCCCTGTCCATTTTAGTCTGCAGGGGGGAAGTGACCTGTTACAGTGAGTAATATTTTTTTCAGTGTTTCTGGGGCAGGGGGTAACTGGCTTGAGGTGGTAAGTAAGAAGTCCGGTGCAGTCACTGGAGGGGGGCTCATTTGAAGGAGGAAGGGTGGCAGTAGTGAAACTGCAGTGTTTATTTTATTGTTGGACACTCACTTTTTTCCAGTTCAGGGTCAGCGAGGAGCTGGAAGATATCGCAGCATTCAGTGGGTACTAGACAGAAAATTGTAGGGAGGATGTCCTTTTCTAGAAAGTGAGCATATATGCAAGTGTGTATATTCACACATACAGGAGTCACTCTAACCTGCTGCACAAAACTGTGAGTAATTTGGAGCAGGAGTTTAGTTCTGTGGTGATAAGGAGTTTTTTTTCCCCTTTTTCTCCAATGTTGCACAGTTTTAGAGTTAGTATATTTAGAAGTATGGGGATTTGGGGGGGGGGGTGCAGCATCCCATGTGGGAGGTGCAGAGAGTCTAGCCTTCCTTCATAAATGGTGTGAAAATGTTTTATTTCTATCCTGTATGAGATCACAGTACAAAATAGTTACAGAACATGTAATTTCTTTCCTGAATGCAATTACAAAACAGTGAAGTAAGGGCATGTTGCTATCCGGCAGAATAGCTGCATCCTTCAAACAAATAGCACTTGTGTGTCACAAACATTGTTTTGACTGGTTGGCACTCATTGAGTTAGTTATGATTGTCTGAGCCCTGACCAGTCCTGTATTTGACAGTGTGTGTGTGTGTGTGTGTGTGTGTGTGTGTGTGTGTGTGTGTGTGTGTGTGTGTGTGTGTGTCTTTTTATTTTTGTTAAATTGCTTAATTCTCTTAAATATGTAACCTATGTGTATTTTTCTTTTGATTTTTGTTAATTGCTAAATATTACTGTATACTGCATTTTAAATGTTTATCTGCTTGGAGCTTTTCTCCCTGGGCCTCCGCTGAAAATGGATATGTATCGAGTCGGACTTTCCCGGTTAACGAATGTAAAATTAAAATAAAATAAACGTTGCTTGCTGACATTATCTTTCTGACCCCATGGAGCATTTTAGCATCAAACTGTGTCTCTGAATGTGAGTGTCATCCAGTGGAGTCATAACCACCATATGCCAGTATCATCTGGCCCTTAAAAGGGACTGAGAGTTACATTATGTTAAAAGGGTTGTAGGATCCTCCAGTTTTATGTTAATCTTGGGGGTACGACATAAGGAGCAAGTTTGCAAAGAATGTGTTTTAAATGAAGTCTAAGATACTAGGGTGTGTACATTCAGTAAACCCAGGAATGCAAAAGAAAAAGAAAATAGGTAACTGCTAAACTTGGTGTGTAGAGTGTAACCCAACTGCCTACAAATGGCAGGAAAATTAGGTTTTAGGCTCTTAAGTAAATGAACCAAACCTGGTCGAAACATTAAGGGTGTCACAGCTAATACAAGTAAGAATTTTACTTGATTAAATTAGAGTATTGGTAAGAGAAGGAGTGAATACATCTAGCAAGGACAAGAGGGGAAGAAATATAGATGTTGTTTGCTTAACAGTACTTCCACACCACTGCAGAATGCGTCATTGTATTTAGGCATTCAGAGGTTTACAGCTTTGTTGTAAACAAAGGTCATTGTGGGCTGCCCAGGATGACCATGATTGGCTAAGTCACAGAAACCACTTGCTTACTTGTGTTAGGCAAAACAAGTGATTACCCAAGATCAGATTGTTCTGGGGAATGTCCTCTTTCCTCACTGTCCTGTGACAATGGAGTTCATATAAATACATGGAGGACTTTAGGGGGCTTACCATTGTGCAGAAAACACCTGTATTGAGCTGCCTCATTGCTTTGCATGTAACAGGCAACTTGTGAGCAAATGCAGTGGGGTTTCACTCTGCCACCATTGTGTCATGCAGCAGGGGAGCTGTAAGTCTGCATGTTCAGCTACGGTTGCAGCAGCACAGCATCACAGGTTTACATACAGTAACATACATGTACACACCATCTATATTTTATCAGCACAGACTATATTTGAACAAGCTAAAAAAAAAAAAAGCAATACAGCTTCTATGTGGCTCTGACTATTATCTAGGTGACTCAAATTGACTTAGAGAATGGTGCATCCCAGTTTGCAGTTTTTCTTTTAGAAAATGGTTTTCTTAGGTAGCTGCTGACTCTGTGGCATAGAGGGGTGGAACCTTGACTATGACCCGGACAGCCCATGCTCGTCTAGCACTTCAGGCTGTGAAGGATCTGGTTGGGGGGGGTAGAGAAGAGCACCAACTGTTGTCTTTCCTATTACAGGAGGGAGGGGAGGTGGGGTTTCTTCCATCAGTGATACTGCCTGCTGTTTTGCTTGGCAGATTGTTTATTCAGCAGGGGGGGGGGTGAGTTCTAGTACTAACAAACGCTACATGCAGTGATGAGCCTGGCATTACCAGCTCTGCCCAGATGGGGGCATAACAAAAAAGCCCTGGCATACAGGATGGTATATATGAAGCTGTCACCTGCTCTGTGTTTATACTGCCCCTTCCTATTCACTGATGGCCAAGGTTGTCCAAGAACCAGGGATGGGTAATCTTTGGCACTATGTTAGGAGAGATTGAAGCAACATCGAGCAGTTGATGGTCAACTGAAAGGTATGCAAAGGTAGGGTTTTTTATGTGCTACTTTATTTTATGCGTGAAAAGGAAAAATAGTAGTGGGTAGTTCCAGAATTCAACTATTAACAACATAATTGACTGAGTCCTTTTGTATTTGATGACTAGAGGTGATTTGGTTAAAATTTGACTTTGCATATATCACGTTATTAAGAAAGGAGGACAAAAAAGACAGTTTACCACTTCTTTATGGCAGTGATACATTAAAGAGGTGATGTCATAATTGTACTGTAAGAAAGATATTTTGTTGCTGAAATTTGTTATATTATACATGTTCAGTTATTCATGCATGCAGAAATGAGGATTACAAAGTGATAGTTTTTAACACTTCGTTGTGGCAGTGACTCATCAAAAAGGTGAAGTCATCACTGTTTTATAATAGGGGATTTTTTTTCCTGCAATCTGATCATAGTAAAATAAATGTTTCAGTGGTGTATTTTGTGTCATGAAAAGCACCATATCATTTGTTTCACAGCAGTGGCTTGTAGGTCTTCATTGTGATAACTGGTTACTCCTAATGCTTAAGTTAATAACTGTTGTGTCACTGCGTAGTAAAATTGTTCCAGCAGAAGGTTTAAGAATAAGATAAAGGGTTGTAGGAGGAGTGGGCACCATAGAATAAGACATAACACTGAGTAAACTTATTGCTTGTTCACTAAGGTCATTTGCTAATACATATATTGTATTTTCTTTGTGTGGTTGTGCATGTAAGTGCACATCCATTGTATGCAATTTCCTTTCAGGTCATGGATGTATAGCTCATCAGACACTAATTCCTTACGTTTGGCTCCTTGGTGTTAACTTTTTTTATGGTGCTTCCTTGAAGTTGGATTCCCAGTCATTGTCCAGAGAAAACCAGACCGGTTTTGCAGGGTAGAGGAAAACTGTCAAATGTCTCTGTCCAAATCTTATTGCAGATCCAGCAGTCATTTCTTTAGGTGCCACCCAAGCATCTGAAGTGGTGCCTGCACGCAACATTCTGGAAGTTGTGTCTTAGACACACACACACACACACACACACACACACACACACACACACACACACACACACACACACACACACACACACACACTTTGTGTGTGCATATAATTTTATCTTAATCTTTGGTATAAGCCATGCCACACGGTTGTATTAAGACAGCAGGAGAGCATTATTCATAATAAAAAAAATAAAAAAGTAGAAAAAAAAAACAGGATGCAGCTTTGAAATAGGGCATACTGAAGTTTCTTCAGACTGCAGTAAAAAGTCAGCAAACATGCAGCTAAGTATGTATGTAATTCCACTCTGATATGTAATATATGTATGTCTAAATATACACACACATGTATATGTAAAGAAACAGTGACCATTCTATAGAAAGTGGTCCCAGTCAGAAGGGATTTGAAAAAGGCTAGTAGAGAGGAGGCAGAGAGTAGTGGCATGTCCTCCACTCCCATGTAAGGGATTGCTTTTTAGTCTTGACTTTCTAAACTTTCTTCCTCTTTAAAACCCATTCCTTCTCCTGCCCCCCCCCCCCCACTTGCTTGGAAGAAGAGGAAACTTTTTTTTTTTTTTTTAACAGAGGCAGGTAGTCAGATTGACTGCATACATTTGGGTAAGCAAAATATTTGTTTCTGGATGGCATATTAAATTCAGGGCCCTTTCCATCTCCAACATAGAGCAGTAAACCCAGACAATGTTTCCAGATGACTTGAGTTAAAGTGGTGGTTCTGGTGTTGGAGGAGGTGGGTAGGGAAGGTTGAAGGTGAGCAGTCAGTGCAAGCTTGCCTTTCTGAGAGAAAGGGCTTTCTCTGTCATTCCTCCACTAGAAAGCAGAGGCTTACAGGCAACAAGGGCCGGGAAAATAAGAGCATATGGGCTTAGTACTACTAAGCCAATGACAGTAGCCATCATTAGCCCCTTATGGTGACGTGGGTGTCCAATTCAGCCACACAGGTGTATGGTTAGAACCATTATCAGTTGTAGGCTATGTTGGTGTTTCTAGAGGTGGATGAATGAACAAAACACCTCTGTGGCTCCCTTTGTGATGGTTTCTCCAGTTGGCTCACTCTTCTATACTGAGGACTCCCTAGTGGCAGGGGAACAAATGAGCTTAACAGCAATAGGATGAGGCTTCATTGTTGGAAACACAAAGGGGAAACATCACCTAGAAACAAATTAAGACCTTCCTAAATTCCAGGGGAACAACTCGCCTTTCTCTACATCAGCTAGATTAGTTAATTTTTTTTTTTTTTTCAGCTGCCTTAGAAAGACTGAAAGTACAGGAGAGCATTTACTATCAAACAGCACTTTTCTCCTTTGCCCCTATACCCCCCAAACTTGTATTTACCAACTCTAAAATTACCATACTGCAAAGAAAAAGAAATAGTCATAGAAATGGCATTCTCTGACTTGGTATATGTAACAGGTTAGATTTTCAGTCACTTAATGCTGAGTCTCGGAATATGGAGACCCATTCATCAATTGCTTTCAAGTGATTTATTCATCGTTTTCCCTTTGCACCACACAAGGTAGTGCGCAAAATGGCAAACAAAATTTCTGCAGTAGTATAAAAGGTGTCTGGCCGCTCTTTTTCCTGGTGGAAACATTTTTTTTTATATCACCTCTTTTCTAATGATCATGCCACTGAACTTAAAAGTAACCTTTAACCTCCGTGACATCATGGTGAAAGTATAAAGTGTGTCCATAGACTTTAATGGACACACTGTTGTACAGGAGCAAATTGCACCATTATGGCCTGTGGACGTAGAGCACACACTGCTTACTGTGACGTCATGATGGACCACAGAAGATTTATTTAGGCCGTAGCTTAACAAAAAATTTACAAACCTTTTTGTAAAACAATGGCCAAACAGATACTAGATTACAACAAAGTAAGGTATGCTGCAGCACTTAACACACTATCCATGATGCATTATGAACATGAACAAGTCACTTTGACTGCTGATTTAATAAGTGAGTTATTTAAGTAGCAGAACTATATCTATTTTTTTTTTTTTTCAGTTAAAACACTTAAATCTTTTAAGTTTACATAGCCATTATAAAAACATAACTGTGTAAACAGAAGACTGCACAAATACTGATGTGTGTCATCGTTTTGTTCTACCACAGAACCACATCATGGCTAAAACAGGTCATTGGCTCAGACAACTTAACCTGGGTAACAAAACAAACAAAAAAAAATAATATATATCTTAAAACAGTAATTTTATTTTTGCTTTTGTTTGTGAGTTTAATGCTACATATTCTCAAAGTTTATTTTCCTTTTTTGCATTTACTAATTGTGTAGCTTTCTGACTACTTACTAATATGTTTTACCTTTTTTAATATTTATATTAATTTGCTTGTCCTGCCAGGTGTCCTTACGTAAGCAGGAGATTGCGGACAAGCTCAATGCCTGGATCATCTTCAGTGAAAAGAACAAAGAGTTGTGCGAATGGCTGACACAGATGGAAAGCAAAGTATCCCAAAATGCAGATGGTAGCATTGAAGAAATGATAGAAAAACTAAAAAAGGTAATGGCTACAATTAAAATATCACCGGTTGCATGATTGTTTCATTCTGCTGATCAGTTTACAGATGTAGAAATTATTTAAAAAAAATGTCCTTCCATATTTTAATAAGGGTTAGGTCCACAGCACCCCTCCCCTCTGCAGACTGTAATATTCTACATATTTTTTCCTACTGTGATGTGCCACTAATTGCTAATTTCAGGATCACTTGTACTAACAGCAGAATTCCCAGAGTAATACTTCAAATCAACCATAAGATCAGACTTCATCACATTACAAGTAGAGTCTGACTCTGCAGTAGAAATTTGAATAAAAAGAAAGTGTGAAGACATTGAATTTTGTCTGAGAGTGGTATGTTTGTTTAGGATTTATTCTGCATTTTCTGGGGATATTAGACATAATTGTTGCCCAGTATCCATATTATCCTTAAAGATTGTGAAAGATTCTGCAGACTTAGTGGAATAATCTGTGGATATAGTCTTGTTTCATAAACTAATTACTATTCAGTGCTTCAGTCTTGTTGGTTTAGAGACAGAGTTTTCATTTATAAGTATTTTTCTGTAGCTTTGTAATGAAATAACTTGCCATTGTCTTGTCCAACTAACAGAGGCTGGTATCAGTTTATGAAATGTATATAATTTATAGTTAGCAATTACTGCCCTGTTTAGATGCAGAATCACATTTCTAGTGACAAATTGTTATTGTAAGGTTATCAGACTATAGGCGGGAAGTAGTTCTGTAAAACATAATACACGGGGAGAAAAACATGCAAAAATATGTGCTGTAGGTTTTCTTTCTGGCTGGGATTCTCTGTGCAAGTATGTATTTTATTTTTTTAACATATGAGATGCCTCTATGGCTAGCAGCACACATTGATGGACTTGGCTAAGGATATAGTACAATAAATACTGAAATGTTTCATGAAATATTCTATTTTTAGTTAAAACACTGTATGCCTTTCAAAACTTTGTAGCCATCATGTATGGCAGAGTTGAGCATTTAAAGCTTTAGTGAGTCCTTCAAAAGTTTGAGCAGGTGTTAGTTCTTTTTATTGTAGTCACTGCCTGATAAGGAGCCATCCTTTTATAATAGTACTAGTCCGGATCAAGTACTATATGGTGTCTGGGTGTTACTTAAACTGTTGCCCCCTCTGGTGTCTCAATGCTACACTTCTGCCTTCCTCAACAGTCATGTCTGGTTGACACAGGCCTTCTCTCACACAATCCTTCCATGTCCTTGGTTTCTGTTGCCTTTTCTAGTCTCTTCCAAATAATCTTCTGATTTACTGCTTATGTGCCCGAACCACTGTAATCTGTTCTCTTTGACCTTCTCTGCAATTGGAGCTACTTTTGGCTTCTGCTCTGATGTCCTAATTTCTTGGTCTGTGTGACAGTGTGTATTCTGCTACTCATCTCAGGCACTTCATCACCTGTAGTTTCCTCAGCTAGTCTGCCTTTACTGCCCAGCTTTCTGTACTGTACGGTAGTACTGGTCGCACATCTGATTTGTACACCTTACTTTTTAGCATCTTTGGCATTCTTCTGTCGCACACTTCCCTTGATACTCTGTGTCAGTTAGCTACAACCCATCTGATTGTAGTTTTGACATCCTTATTCAGACAGCTCTTCTCCTCTTCTGTTCGATGCGGAACAGCCCGCTGTTTCACACTGAAAGAAGAGGCTCCCCTTTGGGATTTTTGATTGGCTTATGGCATATGAGCCAATCAAAAGTCACAAAGCGGAGCCACTTCTAAATGTGGAACTGTTCCTCAATGAGTAGAAGTGGCTCCAATTTGCGATTTTTGATTGGCTTATATGCCAGCATTGGGTCTATGAAGAGACCATAAGATTGTTTCCTAAAACTTGAACATCAAAAAAAATACCATTTTTATGTTTTTGCAAGGGGGCAAGCCCCCCTGCAGCCCCCACACCCCCTGCAAACTATATATTCCAACTCCAAGATCACACTACGGTGTGGAAAATTTGGCTTTCTCCTTTGCATAAATATTGCACCATATCAGGTCTTTTTTGGTGGATTGGACACTCCAAATTGGCCCTAGGCGTGCATGCATGTGTGTGCCTTCTATGGAAGGTTGGGCGCTGGACTGGCAACTCGACACTGTAAAACTCCACTGCCAGTCATGAGCAGACAGGTGATCCGCTGTGGCGACCCCTAACTGGGAAAAGCCGAAAGAAGAAGAAGAAGATCAGATCTTTTTTCTTTCCAATATTCATGATTCTTTTTGACTTTCAAATATTTCTGGGTTTTCTTCTTTATATTTTCATACTTTGTCTGTTGCTTCTTTTTCCAGATGGTCGTTTTTTGTCTGTGTAACTTTTTATGGATATGTTGTATTAATGAATGCAAATTTGTATTTGAAGCTTTTGACAGTATTTTCTTTCCTCTAGTTTCTCTCTTAATCTTTCTGAATATGTTCTATGTGCAGATTCTGGGCTTCTTGCATAAAAGTAACAATACATACATTTCTTCCTTACTCCTTTGTAGCTTTTTTTTGGCCCATCAGTTTTTAAGTTTCCATGACTTGCGGATTCCACACTGCCATTACTTCAGTCCTGGCACAACTGCATACACCAGGACTGGACACTTTTTTTATCCTGGTATCTATGCATCCAGCTGTCTTTTTTTTATATTTTTTAACCTACCCGTCTCCATGATGTATGCTATACAAGTAAGATACACTCTCCCTATCTCTAGATATATATATGTATGTCATCCACTAAAGGAATCCATCACTCAAAGTACAGTGGACTCAGTAAATTCTCCTTTTAATAGGAAAAAAACATCCAGATAATCCAAATAGAACAGCTTCAAGAAACCGCTTTCGCAAATAGCTTCATCACTGCACTAGAGAGCCACACTTTTGTTGGGTTTAAATATCCTTAGGCTTAAAGCAACAGTCCTCGCTATTAATACTTCCCTAAAACTATACTCAATTAGACATTAAATTATCAAAAATCCATAAATACCAATAAGTATATTTATAAATATATTATTAATTCAAAAAGTTTTTTTTATCACTTTTACCAGTGCTCATTTAAACCAGGGTTATATATTGCCCCAAGACTTGTTATCCATAATTTTTCTTTACAGTCTAATAACTGGTCTCGAGTTAGCAAGTCCATTACCCTTACACTATCTAATCTTACAAAAATAAAATGAGATGAAGCATGTGTCAGTTTATGTTTATGTAATGCACTTGGATCACTCATATGTACTGCAGTTCTATTTCTAAACACCCTAAAATTTTGACCTACATAAAAAGCCCTGCACTGGCAGACAGACATATAAATAACCCATTCCATATTACAAGTAATAAAATGTTTAATTGTAAACACCTTTGGAGTATTAACTGATGCAAAGGACGTGTCACATGAAATCAGTTTTACAGTGAGCACCGTTACCACACATTGTGCTACCTACTGTCATTTTACTATTAACTGTCCCATTTTTTAAACCAATAAAGAATATTTTTCCCTCTCCAATATGCAAATTGACATTGATCACCCAGATATTGATCAAAAAATTCACCTGTTTTTAATATTTGCCAATGTTTGTCCAATATTTCCCTGTTTTTAAAAGTATTTCTACCATAAGTAGTAGTGAACCTAACATTTAAAGACCCAGTTTCCACAACTTTATCCCTAGGTCCAACCTTCAACAAGTCCTCCCTTTTGTTTTTGTATGTTTTTTCCTGTTAAAAGGAGATTTACTGAATCGGCTGTACTTTGAGTGCTGGATTTCATTGTGGATGATGTTTCTATCGTTTTGTGCACTCAGTTTGGTTTGGGCACCCGGACTTGTGGTTGTTGTTATATCATATGTGGGTCAGAGTTTCAAAACTTCAAAATTCATATGGTCAAGGCAGTATGATTGAACGTTTTGAATGGAGATTGCAGTACTGAAGTAGATCTTGGGGTTATTATATTGCAGCAGGTGTGGGGGGTGCAGGAGGACTTGCCCCCCCCCCAGTTTTATTTTTGTTTCTTTTATGTTCAGTATTTCAAAACCTCAATCATATGGTCTCCACCATATGAATTTCGAAGTTTTGAAACTTCGATCATATGATAGGGATATATAATATATATAAAAATATAGTAAAATCCATTTAATCTCGATGAGTACCTTTTACATGGTAGACACTGTTTTCACAGAATCTGACCAAGAATTTAGGATGAATTCAGTTCCCGCGGTACTACTGTCCTTTTCTTACTGGTTTCTTCATCTCTACATTCAGACCCCAAATGGGCTGTGGTATGTGAAGAAACAGGTAATGTGTATTTGAAAGGGTTTATTACAATGCATGTCTGGTGTTTTTGGTGTGGGGGGGGTGTGTGAAAGGTGTAAGATAGTGCTGCTGTGCAAAGGCAGGTGTTTGTCTGTGTATTCTGAACAGCAGTTAGTTCAAGTAGCCCAAAGTAAGTGCAGTGTTGGAGCCGATTCTTTAAATTTTGCCTCCCCCTTGCCCATTATTTTCATTTGTGTGTTTTTTATGTTTTGGGACATTGATATTTGTGTGTATGTGTCTGGACGCATGAATGCATTTGCATGAATGTGATGACTGTAATCTCAATGTTTAGACAAGTTGAAGAGTTTTCTTTGTGTTTTTGCACTGAGTTGCCATCAACGTTTTCTAACATCAGAATCAAATGCCAAACCCATTTGATCCTGTGGTTTGAATGTACCACTAATACAGACAAAGCTGAAAGGTGGCATTGTACAGTCTACCCATTGCTAGGCTGCCATGTGATGAGTAAGTGAAAGATTTGTTGTCCACTGTAGATGTCAAAGCTGTTTGTTTTTTGCCTCCATACCTACTGACCATCAAGCCCCTACAAACAGATTCAAGCTCATTTGTTGGAGCTGTTTGGGGGATCATCATTCAGGCAGTCATGAGAGTTGTTTGTACTTTTACCGGTGTCCTGACAGTAAGGGCATTTTTAATTTGTCCTATCCGTCGCCTGGATGGGGTGGTGTACCTTCTGCATTACCAAGGGAGCTACAACACTTTTTTCACTCTGCAAGTGAATTATGTCATGCTCTTGCTTGCTGAAAGCTGTCGCCAGTCAGTGTCTGTGTGCCAAAAGCACTCCTTACTCTGAAGGAAAACTGTTGCTCATGACCTGCACCCCCTGCCAGGGTGGGCACATTCGCCTCCCTCCCAGCTCTATCAGGTACGCAAGCTGCAAATCAGATTTTGGATAACCTGTGCCATAGCCAAGACTTTCTCCCTCTTTGCCACTGGGCTGGCATAACAGAGTAATTTTGAACTGTATTACAGCAGTCACTACCAATGATTCACTGAAGACCTAGGGTTGTACATTTCAATGATAATTGCATTTCACTTTGTTTAATACGTGACTATTGTATATAATGAAAACAAAGATAAAAGATCCCGGTACTTTAATAGTGAGCAAGATGTCAAGAGGAAGCTCATTTGGAGGTTGCAAACCAGATGTCAAGAGGAAGCTCATTTGGAGGTTGCAAACCTATCAATATGGGCTTATCTGAATTGTAAATAACAACGCAACAAGTTCTACAGTATCTGGTCTCATTCCTGTAAATATAGAAAGTCCAATTAACATTGTATCTGTAACTCTTCTGTCATTATTTTGCTTTTTAATTAAAATTCTGATATATTCTCAAAAATAAGTGTTGGCTCTGAGAGATATGTCTGCTCAATGAGCCACTGTGTTATAGCACAGTGCATTTATTTCATGTAATGACTTTGATTGCATTATCTCATTACCTTTTTATGTATGTTTTCTCCTTGTACAATTTGACCTATTGCATGTTCAGCTTATTATGCTTTTTTATTATGTTTTTTTGTGTGTGCTATTTATATTGGTATACCCAGTCTGAGTTTGAAATTGGTCTAGCCCAACTAATCAATTAAAATTGAATGCATTAAGGTTAAGCAAGTTGCAGATGTGTGCGTTGAAGTGTTTTCACTGACTTTTGCCCTTGTGTTGACTTGTGTTGTTTTTTTTTTTTTTTTTTTTTTTTGTCTAGAGATAAAAGCCTTCTTAAATAGTGTTTGTTTTAGTTAAAAGCATAACAATCTGTGTTTTAGGACTACATGGAAGAAATAAACCTGTTTAGTGAAAATAAACTTCATTTAAAACAACTTGGTGAACAACTCCTTAAAGTTAGCAGTACGCCAAGAGTTGGAGAAATAGATGGCAAACTTGTCAGCATTAATGATCGCTGGCAGCATCTTCTCGACCTTATTGGATCACGGTAAGAAATGGTTGTCTTTTAGCACTACATGCTTAAGAAATGGTTGGCTTTTAACACTCCATATATAATAAATGGTTGTCCTTTGGCAATGCATGCATAATAAATGGTTGCCTTTTGGCACAACATGCATTTGTTGCCTGCCAGTTTGCAAATAGTAGATGTAATTAAATGTTGCATGGAGAAAGAAGAATCTGAAATGTACTCATGACCATAAAACCAAAAAACATGGGTATGTTATTTAGTTAAACAACAGTATTAATTTTTGGTCATCTGTTGTTATTTCATAAGTTACGGATTCACATTTTTGCTGTCTTTGTTAAAAACATTGTTTTGATCTGAGATAATTGAAAAAAAGGCTCTTTAGATATACATTCTGTTTGGGGTTTAAACTGTAGCAGCCAGGGTTACAAATAAGTTTTAGATTGCCTCACTGATACGAAAAAGGATTACATTCTTCCAGCCTTACTGGCTCAAGGAGTAATGCAGGGACAACATAATCTGTATGACTATTTATATAGTTTGTTCTATTGTCCATGCCTTGCCTTTTTATTAATTAAAAATTAATTACCTTTTTGAAATGATAGATGGATTGCTTTTCAGTTTTGTATGGCAAGTGTTTTCTTCATCTACCTGAGTATAGACATGTAGAGAGCCTGGCTATGTAGATTTTAACTTAGTAGTAGAAAAAAAGTTTCAAGATAAAACACTCTACTTAACAACTGGAAACACACATACATAAAGTACTGATAAAGATTTCATTTCCTAAATTTGTATACTTTGTCAAAGCTGGGCATTTTCAGCTATGTCAATTGTAGGGTATGGTTATTTTATTTATTTTTCTCTCTCTACCATAAACACATTCACCATCATTTGTTTTTATTTCCTTATTAAGCTTCTTGTACCTAGTCTTTTTCACTGCAGACCCCCCCTTTACTGTGTGTGTCTTTCGGCTTTTCCCGGTTAGGGGTCACCACAGCGGAACTCTGGTCCGCTAATGATTGGCAGTAGATTTTTATGTACTGAGTTGCCAGCTCTGACGCACAACCTTCAACGAAGGTACGCATATTCACACATGTCTCTACTCAGAGACGCTCTAGCTGAGTATCGAACCGGACAGCGTCTTACTGTGAGGCGACAACGCTACCGCGGCACCACCACTGCGGATCATACAGACCCCCCTTTACTATTGTTTATATTTCCTTATTAAGCTTCATGTGCCTGGTCTTCATTACTGTAGACCCCTTCCCTTTACTACACAAACAGCGCATACTTTCTGTACTGCTCTTTGTACCACTTTGTTGCTGTGTATGAATTGATTCCAGGCTATTTAGCCCAGCGTATAATTCTAAGCTGACCTATAACCCCCCCCCCCTTCCCTGCTGGTGGTCAGCAGACTGGAAACATGTGACACAGTTGTAGATCATATTTAATGCAGGTCATCTGCCTGAGATCACTTTGTTTGTGTGGACCTCTCCAAAAATAAATTGTGGATTTTCATTTCTCTTGTTGAGCACCGGCTTTCAGAACTTAGTAACTGACGTTATTGTATTACTGCCAGTGAAGGGTATGTCATTATTGTATTACTGCCAGTGAAGGGTTTGTCAACAGAATTAAATAATAAATGTACAGATACATACATTGTTATGTTGTTGCATTTTAATCTTCAGGGAAACCTTCATAAATCAGGAAGTAGTTAAATTCAGGTCTTTGACAAGAATGTGTTTAAAATAAATATTTTTTAACCTTTTGTAGCAACAGTGTTCTTTTTAATTAAGAAGCTAAGCTGATTAGCGAGTCAGATGCCCAGATACTTACAAATTGTTTCTTGTATGGCAATTTAAGAAAAATAGCAGACCACAGCTGAACTGAGAGAAGGGTACGGGATGCTGTTGAGTATTTTATGGTTTTAGTCTTGCCTTTTCTTTGTCTTGTAAAGCTATAGTACATAATATGTAACACATTAACTTTTTCAAGTTGCAAGGCATTATGTCCGGAAAAGGGTTCCCAGCTGCATACACTGATAATATTTATATCATGTGGGTCTTACTGTAAGGGCCTGCTACAGAGACTGGAACATTTGATCACTTGTGTCTGGGTCTGTTCAAATTACCCATCTTAAAATCCTTGGCTTAAGCTATCTTATCTCACACTCTTCATCATATGCACAACATTCCTACATACTGGACAATGCAGCGCATGTATTGCCGCCTTACAGCAGGAGGTTTTCTGGTTCGATTCTCAGCTGGGGTGCCTTCTCTGTGTAGTCTGCATGTCCTCCCTGCAACTGTGTGGGTTTCCTCTGGGTGCTCCTGTTTCCTCCCATGTTACAAAGATATGCATCTGGAGCATTTCTTCCCAGGCCTCCTCTGAAAATTGGATTTGTTCTAAGTCAGACTTTCCCAGTAAACAAATTTTAGGTAAATACATTAAAATAAATAAATAAAAAAATGACGGCAAAGGTGTATTCATACCACAGTCATTTCCTTGATGTAATGTGGGAGGAGCAGGAAGACCCTTAATGTAGTGTGGGAGGAGTGGGCAGACCCAGTTCTAAATCTGTAATAATTTCTTCATACAGCACTATAGACTGATTTGTTAAATAATAGAGCTGCTATGATTGTTGTTTTTTCCTCTTAAATAGCCCTTTTTGAACTCGCTCCGGATATATTGGGTTAACTGAATATAGTTAAGAAGGGTTTATTTTATGGTATTTAGTATTTTTTTTTAAAAGACTTTTGCTTTTAGAAATGGAGGGTGGGTCTAGCAGCTGTCAACCCTGGTAATATGCAAACTTACAGTTAAGTATAGAGGAACATTTTTCAATTGAAGCACCTACGTTAGTTTTATGGAACAGTTCACGTGCTCTCTTGTTTCAGGTATGATTTATTGTTAGAAGGGATAATGTTCACACTCACAGAGGTGGTGGGGAAACCCAGTAAAACCGGATATTCTGCAAATTGTACAGGAACATACTCCAGGGAGATGAACAGCTGTAGTGGGCAGTTGTCCAGCAAAAGACGCTGAAAGGCAGTCTGAGAGCTCTGAAGTGGGCAGTTGTCCAGCAAAAGGAGAGACGCTGAAAGGCAGTCTGTGAGAGCTCTGTAGTGGGCAGTTGTCCAGCAAAAGGAGAGACGCTGAAAGGCAGTCTCTGAGAGCTCTGTAGTGGGCAGTTGTCCAGCAAAAGGAGAGATGCTGAAAGGCAGTCTGTGAGAGCTCTGTAGTACACGTCAACTTGCATCCTCCGCGTTGTCTCATCGGCTTTAAATGAAGAGGATCCATTGCCATCTCAAAAATCTGTTCCTCATTTCATAAAGAATGGGTGGGCAGATATGAGAAACACATCCATTGAAGTGACACTTCAGTCCCCCTTCTGTGATCCATTTTTTGATAATGGTCTCTTTCCATTATGCCTCAAGAGCCTACTTCAGCAACTTTCTAAAGTATAAATGTAAAATGGAAAATTTCCATCAGCAGGCAAAACACACTAGTAGCCAGGAAACAAAACGGAGTGCAGAGAAAAAAAGTACAAGTGTAGAAGCACAGCAGTCAGAGTTCAAAATACCCAAAGGTAAAGTAGGCAGCAAACAGCAGGCAGCAGGTAAAATAAATCCAAATTTAATGCATTAACCTGGAGAGCAACATTATTTTGCGAGTTGAAACTGGTTCTGTGTGTTCTTGAAACAAATGTGATGTCTTGCAGAAGTTGTTTTGTTTTCTCTCCATCATCCCAGTCAAGTCAAAACCCTTTGTTCTCGCATTGCTCACAAAATTTTTTTTCCCTTGAGGTAGACTCTTCCTGCTGTATGTCTCTCCCCCCACTGTATTCTTCCTTAAGGTAAAGCAAGGCTGAAGCAGTTTGATACTGGTAACTTTTTCTTGACCAAGACAGTTGTGATTTCCCCAAGTAATGAGTGATCACTCGTCCACATGGCCATTACCTCTGCATAGTTCCTTATGTAGTTCTAGAAAAGAAGGGCTGTATTTTCCATCCCAGTCTCAGAATTCTGTTAGCACAGAGTGTAAATGTTGTTTCTTGACATAACTCCATTTTTTCTCCTGTGTTACACAGCCTAAGATGGGCAGAGAGACATAATGCAGGAAAATATTACACTAATAAGTAAAAATATTCACTCATTGGTCTGTTACATGGCCTGGATCCCATACTCTGTCCCATTTCAAGATCACAGCACTATTTAATATGTGAATCGTAGTTGCAATCAAATAAATAACTTAAAAGTCCAAGCATCTGTAATATTTCTTTGTTTGCAAACCTTTCCACAGGTTACAGCACATCTGATTGTAAAAGCTCTTCTTATACAAGTTTTACATTTAAGCCCACTAAAGTGCAGGCTTCTCCCAATGGGATTTCCAACTGCATCCTGGGAAAAACTTACTTTACCTCCTTTTAATCTTCCTTATCTGCAGAACTAAAATACTCTGTATGTATGTTTGATAACTGCAATGGCCAAATGAGCCTTGCAAGACCCCTTTCAGCAGTGGCCCATGGAAAAAAGCTCCAAGAAAAGAAAATGTATACAATATCATAAGATTATACAGTACCATAGATTGAACTATGGAAATACATAAAAGACTGAAAGAGAAAAATAAGATGATTAAGTAGCATAAACTGACAATTTTGATGAGCAGAAGTAATAAAAACATTATGTGAGTAGTAAATGCAATTGGTGTAATGTATGAATTAAGAATGGAGAAGAAGGGATATGAAAGTGGAGGTTTGATGGAATAAAGAAAAGGGAAAGAAAATGATTACAAATCTGTGAGGCAGAAAGTAAATGCAGTGAAAAGGGAGGTTAAAATAACTTTAAGATTAAGAAAAGGTTAAGAGTGAGGAGGGACAAGAGAAACAATATGTTATAGGAAGTCGAGAGAGAGGTAGAGAAATGATATGTTATAGGAAGTAGAGCGAGAGGTAGAGAAACAATATGTTATAGGAAGTAGAGAAAGAGGTAGAGAAACGATATGTTATAGGAAGTAGAGAGAGAGGTAGAGAAACGATATGTTATAGGAAGTAGAGAGAGAGGTAGAGAAACGATATGTTATAGGAAGTAGAGAGAGAGGTAGAAAAACGATATGTTATAGGAAGTAGAGAGAGAGGTAGAGAAACAATATGTTATAGGAAGTAGAGAGAGAGGTAGAGAAACGATATGTTATAGGAAGTAGAGAGAGAGATAGAGAAACTATATGTTATAGGAAGTAGAGAGAGAGGTAGAGAAATGATATGTTATAGGAAGTAGAGAGAGAGGTAGAGAAACTATATGTTATAGGAAGTAGAGAGAGAGGTAGAGAAACGATATGTTATAGGAAGTAGAGAGAGAGGTAGAGAAACGATATGTTATAGGAAGTAGAGAGAGAGGTAGAGAAACAATATGTTATAGGAAGTAGAGAGAGAGGTAGAAAAGTGGGTGGAGTTATTGGACAGGTGAAAGCAACGAAGAGAGCAGAATGTAGTTTGGAGAGAATAAGATGAAAAAAAGCAGGAGAAGAAAGGATAGCACAGATATTAAAGGACGTGAGGAAGGTTGCTGTGGTCCAGATAAGCCAGGGAGGAACAGAAGTGGTGGAATCTGAAGTAGAGAAAAGAGTGGATAGGTCTGAAATGAGAGGGTGTTAAAAATGTGATGTGAGAGGTCCTTAGCCTTGCAGGAGTGTTGCAGGAGCAGAACCTGAAGTTCAGCAGAAATCCTTTGAGCTTCTTTTTAAAGCAGTTGGTGGAAGATGCAAGTCTTAAATTAGTGGATATGGAATTCTTTAGTTCTGAGGCATAAGTTGAATCCTTTTTATGGAGAGGAAGGTTGTAAGTTTTCTTCCATAGTATGGAAATATGCAGGCAGTGGATTCTCATATTGAGTGACTGATTAGTGTAGACATTGGATAAAGGGAGAGGTTTAGCACCTAGTTTTGGGTGCTTGGCAAGAAGAGGTTTAGCTGCTAATTCTAGATACTTGGTAGAAAGATTATCTGCTGCTGGAGTAGCTGCTTTATGCTTGTTGAGGATGTTGTAAATATATGTGGTAGATACTGGGTTTAATGAGAAGGAAGATTGCTGTAGCGAGCTTCATGGGAAGGATATGGAGGGTTGCCTAGCTTGATGCAGAGTTAGTGCAGGTACTGAGTTTGAGCATGAAAATAAGACTGGTCTTGAGCAAGACCATTTAAATAGGAAACCCATACCATGTATTTAAACTTATTAGAAGCACTAACCATATTCATGGGTGAGTTTAATTACCCCCACTATTAACTGGGAATTTTGTATGGCACCAAACATACATGCACAGAAATTCCTGGATTTTGTAAACACAATCTCCCTGGACCAGATATCAGTACACCAACCAGGGGTGCAGCCATACTGGATCTGGTCCTCACTAATATGGGAGATTGCTGGACACCCCCTACTGTAATGCCTTCCTTGGTAAGGTCTAGACCACAAAATGGTCTCCTTTGAAGGAAAAATTTTAAACCTGGACCCCCTGCTAAACCTGGAATATTCAGGAACTATTCTAAGGCTAACCTCCAGCTATTAAGTGAGAATCTGGCAAAATTTCAAGCCCCCATAAACCCCGAGAACACAGTGCCTATGCAGAACTGTTCACAGAAACCCTGTACAAGCATGTTAATAGCTGCATAGAGGCAGCTGTACCCACCAAGAAGAAGTACAGAACTAACTCAAAAAACAAGCCACCCTGGTGGAATCACAAAATCAATAGGCTGTATAACAGGAGGGAGAAAATCATGGCAAAAATTAGGACGTGCAGCACCCAGCAGGATAAAAGCACTCTCATCAAACTAAACAAACAACTCAGAGGACAAAGTCTACCAAAGCCAAATTTGAGGTAAGTTTGGCGTCCCAGGCCAAGGACAGTCACAAGGCATTCTTTAGCTATGTCCGCAACCTCAAAGACATTATACAATTGTGTGCAGAGCTCATTGTAAATTAAGCCACCTATACTGATCCAGAAGATATAGCAAACCTCCTGGCTGACAAATTCAGCTCCAACTTTACCCCTCTCCCCCCCCTCAACCTTCCCTCAGGAGATATCATCAAATATAACTCTCCCTACTATCACTGGGGAACAGGTCCTTAATGCTCTGTCTAAGACCAAGAGCACTGCATTTGTGGGCCCAAACAATATCCCAGGATGCCTTCTAAATAGCATGAAACATGACCTATCAGGGCCTCTGAAATTAGCCTCCAAACAGGCTTCTTGCCTCATGATTGGAGAAAGGCAACAGTCATCCCTCTGCACAAAGGTGGCCATCTACAGACCCTGGAAACTACAGACCCATAAGTCTCACTAATCTTATATGTAAAGCCATGGAAAGAATTATCATGGAGATGATCAACAGATATAGTAAATCTCCAGACACTGGACTCAACTTGGTGGACTTCTTTGAGAAGGTCACCAAAGTAATGGATGAGGGCAAAATCATTCACACTGCCTACCTTGACCTGGCCAAGGCATTTGACACAGTACCCCACTTGGGCATTGTTGTCAAACCCAAGAGGTTAGGTACAAACCAGTATGTCACCCAGTGGATAGCCAGTTGGCTTACAGGACTGAGGAAGTTGGAACTGGGGAGTCCATCTTTACAAAGAGGCCAGTCACAAGTGGAGTCCCACAGTGATAAGTCCTTGAACTGCTCCTTTTGGCATTTACTTCTCCGAAGTCAAGGCCGATGTCACTGGTCTCTGCCTGACTAAATTTGCAGATGGTTGCAAATTACGAGCTGTCATTGAGTTTCACACTGACACAAATGTTCTCCAGAAGGGGTTGATGCAGACAAGCAACTGGTGTCAGAGCCATGGACTAAAACTAAATGCCAAGAAATGCAGTCCTTTGTGAAGTCATCCATCCCTGGTAACTGTCATATTGACAACACACCCCTTATAGTTGACCCTGTAGTCAGGGACTTAGGGACACACACATTTAGTAATCTAGCATTTGACCATCATGTGTCTACAGTGGCGAGGAAATCATTCTATGCTGCACAACTTATAAACAAAGTTATGGCATCTAAGTCCAAGGAAGTCATTGTTCCACTGTATTTGGCATTCATTAGACCTATCTTTGAGTACAATGCCTCCTTTGGTATGTACCTAACAAGACATATCCAACAATTGGAATGTCCACAGAGGTTCCTCATGAAAAGAATACAGGGCATAAGTAAAATGTATGCAGACCACCTCAAGACCCTATCCCTGTATTCTGTCTCCAACAGGCTTTTGAGGGGACATCTATGCCTGGCATACAGGGCATTGTCAGACCCCACTCTGATGGGACCTCCTGCATATCCACAAAACAAACCGCTCCAAAATTACCCATTCTAAAGACTTAAACCTTGCCTGTGATATAAATAGGACCTGTTTGGCCTGTGATATAAATAGGACCTGTTTGAGAGATGGGTATGTATCCCAGAGACTACACCATCTAGGGAACAGACTCCCCATCCATGTGAAGCAGAGTTCCTCCCCAACCCAATTCAAGTGCAACTTAGACGACTGGATGGGAAACTGGAAATTCATCCCTGGTTTGGCCTCTGTGCCTCTAATGGACACGGGTAACCTGTAAATGGTTAGTCTCCCAGGCCCAAACTTACACTTATCAAGGGTATCAGAACTTGTCAGAGATTTGGGATGCATGGCTAGTCTTAAAAAGGCTGTTGTGGTTGTTAGCGTAGTAAACACTTATGAACCTATGGAAAAGGAAGTGAGGTGACTTGCAAAGGGACACAAGACAAATGTTATGATTTATTTGTAACTGACCACTCCTCACATCTCTTCTGTTAATGGAAAATGTACTTGCAGCTATGTTTTTTTGCTGTCACTTTTACAATTCTTTGCATGTTTAACTTCTGGAACAGATTGAATAGACAATGCTGTTTCATGAGTTCATAATAAAAGGGTGGAGTTTGTAATAAAAGGGTGTATCCATAGTTCTCAACCTTCCTTCTCCAAAATGAGGAACACTAGCCCTCATAATGTGGAACGAATGGGCAAAATGTGGAACACATACTAATGGCTTACTAACAACTTCAACTAGGAAGACCATAGGATGGTTAAAATATGCTGGTTTTACTTATAAAGAAGATCTTTTAATTAATTAATATGATTCATTTCTATTTACTATGGATTTTACTTAAAATTCCTAACACTGAATGTGTGACTTTCTTTCAATGTGGAACACTGAGGAACTTTGAGGAACATGAACTTTTAAGACCCCAAATGAGGTACGTTCCTCGTAATGAGATGTGGGTATATCTCTGTCTTACAAGTTAGCAGCTGCTAATCTCTGGAAAATATGTCCTTTTGTTTGAAATGTCTACATTGAGTTGCAGTTACAATGTAGTGTGCTAATTTATATTTTTTGTTGATTGGATTAGTCCCACTGGACTATGAGAGTTTTTATGTAGGGAGCTCTTAAGTGATATTCTGAGCAGGAGAAATTTGGCGAAGATACTTGGTAAAAAAGGAGGGGATAAAGGGGTTAGGGCGTGTTTAAAAACTGGTATAAGAACCATTTTTGTACCAAATAGCAGGGTACTGTTTATCTGTGAATTTTCTATAATTCTGGATTAGAATATGTCAATTTATGTTCATTTCTAGTCCTGCTGAATTTCTTGTTTGTACTACTTCTGTATGCAAAATGGAACCATTTTTTTCTAGACTGCAGATTTGCAGAGTACGTGATTAATGCTGTACTTACCTGTTTGTTACTTAGTTCATGTGAGAAAGTAATTTTCTGTCGTTATAAATACTGATTTAGTGAGTATTTGGCCAGAGGTTTCTTGTGAATAAATGAGTGTAAACGTTTTATGTGATGGCGTTTTATTTTAAATTGTGCAGATAATACCGAAATACAGGTCTCTTTAGCAGCACTGGATGACTGTATTGTTAAAATGCTATTTGTGTCGACTTAAGTTCTCTTATTTGCTTACGACTTATGAAAGTTAATGATTTATTTTCAAATGATTTGTGTTGCTTAATAGTATTTAGCTTGCCTATAGGAAGCACTTTCTCTATTATCCGTCTGAGGGCTTGTGTAGAGGTGTCTTTCTCATGAGTGGTATTACTTGTTACTTCTAAGTCTTGTTTGCATTATGCACGTGTCCAAGGCTACAAAATGGAAGAACATTAATGTTTTATTATGAGGAAGAAGACTGAAAAGTTGCATTTTTTTTTCTTACTGTGGTGTCTGTGTGTACAGCAGACAGAGTAGCATTGTTCAGCACAGAAATCGCTACCCTCAAAGTGCTGCTGTTGTGGAGTACAGAGTTTGTAGAAACTGAATGTACCCCTTTATGACAGAATAGCATTCTAGCACCTCTAGAGACTGGGTGAGCACACAGTGAGAAAGCGGATAGTGTTGTCACCTCACAGCAAGAGGTTCCCAGGTTTGATTCTCAGCTGGGGTGCCTTCTGTGTGGCATCTGCAGGTCTTCATGGTTTTCTGTGGGTGCTCCAGTTTCTTCCTACATTCCAAAGACATGTAGTAGGTGGATTGGACACTCTAAATTGGCTATAGGTGTGAGTGGGCGAACTACCCCTGCAGGCTAGCAACCTGGTGGCGTAAACCTTAGCTCTAGATGATGATTGTCAGTGTTGCAGTGACTTCCCGACTGCATGTTCAAAATTGAGGAAAAAGGGGTTGTGGATGGATGGATGTATACTCAGTATGTCTTGTTAGGATTTCTGAATTCTCTGGATTTATTTTGGCTTAGTTACACATTTACAAAGACACAAAGTTAACTTTTCCCCTTATGATTACACCCACTGGTTCTGTGTTATTTACAGTCCCTGCTACACTAAAAATTCAAGAAAATGTTATCTCTGAAATACTTACATGTGGTCACCATTGCTGAGAAGGAAGTAACACATTATTTCTTTTCGTAGGTTACAGAATATCCCATACAAATTGTGCTGCCCTAAGTTTCATCTGCTTTTTGTCAAGGAAATAATGCTTCCTTTTCTTTTAAACAAAACAGAGACAGATGGATATGTTGTTCGTTGGATTTAGTTCTGACCTGATTCCCTTCTTTGAATTTCATGATGACAGGCTTAGATATGCCATATGGCAGTAGGTGCTAAAGACAGCCTTGTCATGTGTTCTGTCTCTGTATGTGTGAGTAGTAGAGCCTACAAAAATACACTGTTGTGTTGTATCAGAAGTCTGGTGCTGTAGAACAAAGAGAGAGTAGTTTAGTGCACTGAAGTACAAATTCCTAAACACACTGCTGGGTCCAGACTACTCTGTTAGAGCATTTAATCTGTTTATCATGTTAATGGAAATAATTAGATTTAGAGCTTAAATTCGCTTTAGCTGCAGGTCTTTTGATTTTCACTCCAGACAGACCTCTTTTTAGCTTAACACAGCTTGTATTATTTGGCTGAAATGGAAAATCCAAATATTTTGTTAAAAAAAACTGTTTTTGTCTTTATATAAAAATATTTTCACATCTTGGGAGGTGATAAAATATTTCCCTGAAAAAAAAATACTAAGAATGCTTTGCTACAATGGTTCATGACTGCACAGCAACAAAAGGGCCATTAGTAATGCAGTGAGTCCAGCAGGCCAGACACTATAATCTTTACATAGGCTCAATGCTATAGATATTGAGAAGTCTAGCTGTGTTCTAAAGCTTTTAGCTTAACATAAAGCCCCAGATGTATGTACCATATGAGCAGATATAAAGTAATGCTGGAGCAAATGCTTCAAGTTACATAATGGATTTATTTTAGACTGAACCAGAAAGGTCCATGGTGAAGCTCTCAAATGTGAGCAGAATGATAAGTACACATTTTGATTTGTCAAGGTATCCTGGGAGTGCATTTGGGCCACTAAGTCAGACTTCACTACTTTAGGCATGTATTGCTCTTGGCTTCATCAGTTTGGAATCATGGAGACTCCAAGTGATAGGACCTTGCTGTTTATACTCTGTTTCTGTTTTCTTCCTTACGTGCATGTGTGTATACTATAAATATTTATGTAATGTGCAGGTCCCATTCTTATTCATGAATGGCAAGAATAAAGACTGAACACAAAACTGGAGAGCAAACATCCTATAGAAGAATACTTCAGGTTAAAGACACACGTACAAGTAAAATGTTACTGAAAATCAGTATAGACATAAAAAAAATGAAACCATTTAACTAAAACCCATCCACACAAGATGTTATTTCAAAGTTAAACCTGGAAAACAAACAACTTCTAAAAGTGTGATCCATGAGTATTCACATACGTCTAAGTCATTATTTTATTTATTTATTTTACACACTGATGAAGGGTCCCAGAGCTGCTGTTCATTGTACAGACTTTAAAGGTTGGTACTTAACATTTGCCACATATCCTTGAAAAGAGTTCCAAGTTTTGTGTTGCAGTGTTTGGCACTTTTAATTTTGAAGTAAAGCTTCCTGTTTCCACCACCATGTAACTCTTTGGGATGGGGGAGCAAATCTGAGAAGCCAAATTTAGTTTTTAATAGCTGAACTTTATTTCCATGTCTTTTGGCTTTTCCTGGTTAGGGGTCGCCACAGCAGAACTCCGGTTCGCTAATGATTGGCAATGGATTTTTTACGGTGCTGAGTTGCCAGCCCAACGCCCAACCTTCAAAGAAGGCACACCCATTCATGCACTCACTTACATGCATGTCTTTAAATGTCATTCGACCGCGGGGACATGCAGACTTCACACAGAAGGCGCTCCAGATGAAAATCGAACGGGAGAACCTTTTGCTGTGAGGTGACAATGCTAACCGCTGCACCACCGCGGCCTAATAATACAGTTTTTTTCTATATATTTTACTGAAAGACAACTTCATGTTTCATTCAGCCTGTTCTACTGGTAGGGGTCACTATAGTAGCATGCTTATCAGGTTTGATCAGGCTTTCCTATCTTCAGGAACAGTATCTGTCTCTTCTTGTGTGATTCCTAGATAGGATTAGAAATATAAATCCTCTAGAATGCCTTGAATTTTACTGGAGGCTTCAGTGGACATCCTGACAAATTAAGCAGACAATCTCAACTATTTTAACATGAAGGAGTGGTGGCTGCTTCCCAAGATCCTCCCAGATTGCTGAGCTGTCACAGAGAGTGAAGTCCAGCTGTTCATATAAGAACCTTATTTTTCCTATATGTGTGTGTGTGATCTCATTCTGTTAGTCGCTATACAAAAGTCGTAAAAATGGGGAGGATGGGACATGGATTAATTCTGTGAGTAATCTCTTTTGTTACCACCATAAGCCATATCACTGCTTGAAGGGCTGCTGCTGGTGAACCCATCCACTAGTCAATCTCCCTATCCCTTCTACCCTCACTTTTGAACAATGGCCCAAGATACTTGTGCTAGAGCTGCATTATACTTCAGAGTGAGTCACTGCAGAGCTTACTGAAGATCACAGTCACTATTGCCTGGTAGGGCATCATCTGTAGACAATAAAGATGCCACCCATATATCTATAGTGGATATTATCCAGACCTTCCTTGTCTGCTTCTTGACATCCTGCTCATGAGTCACAGATAGGCACACCCTTGCCAGAATCCTCTGCTCACTTTAAACATACCCAGCTTCACTATGCAGATGAATATGTAAAGCTTATTCTTCAATTACAGGGACTAAATAGCACACAGCAGTTGTTTTTGAACCACGCACCATTGCAACACTTCCCTCGAACATTCTAGATTACAGGGTCATATGCCTTCTCCACAGACGATATGTAGACATTAATCAAAATCACTTGACCTTGCCAGACTGTAGAGTGACAGTTGATCTTCTATTCCATGTCCTGGACAATGTTTAGACTGAGTCTCCAGCACCCTGGCACAGAGAAGCCAAGGAGTGTGATCCCTAGATTATTTGAATACAAACTCCTTTCTGTTTTTTGGAATTTTAAAATGGATGTGACTGTAGGTACCAGTGAAAATGTTTCCACTTTCTAGAGAGAGGCGTAACTAGAGAAACATAATCCTTAACCTTTCTTAGTGAGCGAGTTAACCTTTCTTAGTGAACGAGTTAATTTAGCTACGCATCATCACATTGGTAGGAGGGTGGCTGCCTATTCCATTGCAATGCTGGTACATACAGGAAAAATAGGTGAATGGCAGGCAGCTGTAGACTGGAGGGAATGTGCCTGGTCTTGGAAAACTGGTTGTAGTAGTCTATATGATAGGTTTATGCGGAAACATGCATGCATCATGGAGAAGGTATAGTAGGCCAACTTTTCATGGTAAATGCTTTTAGACAATGTTTCATGAGTGATGCAGATTTAATGGAGTGGAGCTATCATGCAGTTCTCTGTTATTTGAATAATTGATGTCTGTCCTTTAAAAGCAGATTATCCAGATTTTGGTGGATCTGAAGCCAAATTCTGATGTCATGGAGATGAAGAACTGTTTCACTCCTAGGAAGTATTTGAAAAGGTTTGGAGCGGGACAGCTTCATGCTTGCTGAGATGACTGCTCCTTCTAATTGGGTCTCACACCATGCAGTGGTGGGGACTCACTTTCACTCTATAGGGACATATGGATCTGCAAGACTGGGCCAGTGTCAGGCATGGAGATGGAAAACACATAAAAATGAGTTTTTATATTGATGCGGTGCTAGTTGGAAATTAGTTGAGTACAACCGTAACTATATTCAGGTCTCTGAAAGAGCAAATTGGAGTACAGTGAAGTCCTACAGTCACCATAGTTTTACTATGCCTTATAGCTCTGTCCCCTGCAGACCTACCCAGATAGTAATCATTGTTGTAAAGGAAAATGAACAAAAGGAAGTAAATATCAACACCACTGTCTTGTGCCTTTACCTTAATCTGCAAGAGATTGAACATATGGTGTAACCCCAATTCTCTAACTTGAGGTGTTCACTGGGAGGAAGGTCTATTGATGACATATAATCCTGAGATAATTGGTTCCTAATATTTTTATTTTATTGATCCTTTGTTGACCATGTCAGTCTCGCTGACCTTTTTTTCAGGAGAAACCCAAGGTGGAATTTACACTACTTGGTCAAATTTGACCAAGGCATTGGGGAACTTCTCCTGCTCTTTTAATCGATACTGTGGGATCTTTTATATCCACCTGAGCTACCACCAACTCAAGCAGAAGGGAACTTGGTTTTTCATCTAATCCAAAAGATGACAAAGTCCAGAATGCAGCTCCCTCTTAATGCTGCACTGCAATGCCAGCAATTTGAAAATTAATCTAGTCACCTGGAGGGAAAATAGAACCCACAGCCTTCTTATCTTAGAAAACATCGAAGGCTAGAGTGCTACCTGTTGCATCACTGACACTGCGTCTCAGAGAGCCATGCATCCCATGAAAACTTTATGGTGAAATTGGCAAAGCCATAGTATAATACTGCCAACTCCTTCCTGGCTTTTGCTCTTCCCCAGTATTTCATCCCCTACACCCCCTTTCTTCAGTATACCTTACATATTGCAATCTTCTTTAGTCTGATAAAGAAAGCACACCATGTAGTTAAAAATTACAGACCTTAAACACTCATGCACAAACCTGTGTGTGCCTGTGCACATCCTTAATTTAAAATGAGCCAGGGTTCGTTCTTCTGTTGTAGGGGCACCTTTTGCATGCTAAAAATATAAAAGTTTGATAAAAATAATTTCAGGTTTTTTTTAATACCATGATGGTACTTAAGAAAATGTTGGTTAAACAAGCATGTAATGGCTCTTTTGCAAATGTTCCTCACATTCAACAAATGTAAATGAGTAAGTAGCCCCTGCTGTAAAATATCTGTCAAGAAGAGACAAGTTACCTTTAAGAAGAGGCTGCCAGAGGTAACAATACGAATTGAACAAATGCGTATCTCAGATGTGAGGACTTTAGCTTTGCAGACACCATCCAAATCCATAAGCTTTTTGTGGGGTGAAAAGGCACATTATCTAGTAGAAAAGATTGTTTCAGGAAATTATCAGACGTAAGCACATGGTTTTGGTTAAGCATGGCAGGGATAAATAATGAAGGTCTGTAACAAACATTAAAATACCCTCCTTCATTATTTGTAATGCATTTTACTGCACTTTCAGAAATACCACAGATTGTATGTAGCCCATTGTCTCTGACAAATTCAGTTCATGCCAAGGAATTATGCAAATAAGGTGAATAAAAACTGAATGCATGAAGAAGTGTAAGCAACTCTTTATTTCCAACACATTCACTAGAAGACCGTTGTTTTGCTTCCAGAACCCAATCTATCACCAAATTATTTCTGCTGACTACAACATTACTTAGGGCTGAGCTAACTAATAGTGTAAACAGTGCTGACTGAAAGCATAAGGAGTTTGAGGAGCTACACCTCGGAAAATAATTGCTACATGTTGGCAATCCTTGCATCTGTCGCAGTGTGTGCATTATACCCTTTAACATGTTTAATACAAAATACACACTACTGTCATGGAATCCCATGGTTTTACTATTAAATATAGTCAATTGAATGTTGCTGCCTGAAATGCCTATCATCTAGAGAACACATTCATGTAGATTGTCATAGTCATGTAAATAAGAACACACTCATTTAAACTGTCATTTCATCTAAATGCAGTAACCAGAAATGCTTGTGTGTTAACATGTTCATGTAAGTTGTATCTTAACTGATTGTCTTGTCTACAAAGGTCTGAGTTGTGGCTGAAGGGAATGTTATTCTGTCAACAGAGCTTTCACTGAATCCTATTTTAGTGAAATTATTTTCAGGGATAGTGGAGAATTCCCATTTCATTACAATTGTATACCCTTTGAGTTGGTATGTTTAAGATCAGGGTGTGGAGGATAAAGAGCATAGCGGGGGGGGGCTTGGCCCGTTGCAACCCCCCCCCAAAAAAAAACAGCAATTTGTTCTGAGGTTTGCTGAAAGTGATTTGGGCAAAATATTTTAAATAAAATTGGTTTTAAACAAAGTGTTGTCAATCTGTTGTATTAATCCTTGGTTGAAAAAGGTCTTTGGAGCAGATTGTGTGTGTGTGTGTACTTGTCATTCTCCCAATGTGTACTTCCCTTACTGGTGCTAGTGGTGAGGATTCAGGCTCCTTGATTACTAGGACAGTGCAGGGGCATCGCGTATTAATTTGGCTCCCTGTTGGGAAATCGAACCCTGGTCTCCCGCATGACAGACAGGGATACTCACCACTTTGAGAGGATGATAACAATTTCCCTTAAGAGCACACTAGAGATCACAGTCAGTCTGGGGACTGGTTTCTCCCCCTCTCTCCAGATCCCCATTAAGACTTCCCACAGGCACAGCTATAGGGTTAAGATCTCAGCCGAGTGGTCAAGCCAAAACCTCCAGCACCCTGTCTGTCCAAACAGTGCTTTGTGTCCCTGCCCAAGTAGCTGACACACACTTTCAGATTTGATTTATATAACAAATACACAGACACTTTTGGGGAAGGCTGGCAGTGGTTTACTAGTTGTGTCCCCTTCTGCCCAGCCTATGAGGTAGTTATCACTGCCACCAACCACAACTTATCAGCTACTCTAAGGCATTTACCAAGGGTGCTCAATCCTACTGTGTAATGTTACTGTTATCTAGATGGCAAGTGTGACCAAGAGGAAGGCTGTTGGAGTGGCCTGTACAGTTTCGTCAAATAGATATGCAAGTACTCCAAGAGCTTAAATATCTCTAAAACCGACCACAATTAAAAGGTTTAAATATATTTAATAATAAATAATAAAAGAACAAGACAATAAACTACAGAGTTCAGAATCACAGGAAATATTTTAAAACATTGCAGGACAGTCTCAGGTAAATACAGAAAACATCTAACCTAATCTTTACAATATTCCTAACTATATCTAAAAGAAATTACTTTTCCCTAGTTACTTACTAACAGAGCAAGGCAGATGCAGAAGTGCTGAATGGATGTTCTTGCTAGGTCCAAGACAAAATACAAAATGCAAACTCTGTCTCTTGAGAGAGTTCTTAAATTACTGTCTAACATTACTGCTGGGTGAGCTCGGATGACATCACTCTTTGTCACCTGTCTTCAGTTCCCAGGCTAACAGAAACTTAACAAAATTTTAGCATCTCTGTGTGAGAAGTACATATCTTTCAGATGTTTGCTCACAACTGGAAGTCCTAAAACAATTAAATACCTTTACATTCTAAACCTAGTAATTATTTCTGTTTCAAGACAATAGAAAAACTTCTAGCTCTAAACATCCTGTCTTCTTGCTGAAACTGAGAGATAACACAATCGTAAAACAATTTCAACTTATTTTCTTGAGGATTTGCAAGTTAATTCTGTATGTTCCAGCTTCTACCATTAAAACATACATTTGCACAGGTATATAGTTTATATACATTTCTGTTCTTTTCCAGTAGGGTACACTGTGGTTACATTCTTGAAACTCCGTATAAAACATACAGTTCAACACACACTTCTGCACCAGTAGTTTAATATACAAATAACATATAGTCCTCTTACATTTGTAAGACAAGCATATGAATCCTATTAATATTCACAAGTGACATATAATAATTTACAGAATTCCAGATAGCTGGATTGGCAGTATTTCCCTGGTGTCACACTACCTACTGATATTGGCTGAAAAGCATACAGTAAATTGTCTTATTGCAAGTTGGTGCTCAATGCACTCTTCTGCATTTTGCCAGTGAAGGATGTATACTAGCAGCACCAAGTCAAGACCTTGATTATATACCAATGAGCTGGAAGATCAGAGCCATGCTTATCACACACTTCTTCCTTGCTCTTTCTTCATGTTTTTTCATGCAAGCAAATCAAAATGTCTGCCATATTAAGTGTTCTTTATCCATCAAGGTAACTTTCTGCAGAGTATCTTTTAACAGTTTTCCTTTTTTAATAAGGCCATATCAGTTTATTGCTATCAAGAAGGGAGCTTGTTGCCCACTTTTTTTTTTCAATAAACATCTTTATTAAATTATCAAGCATAAAGTATGATGTAGGCAATCTTGCATTTATATAAATGAAAAACAACATTGACACCACTTTAGTTACAAACATTATACTTCACATACACCACTGAAACAACTGTAGTTGCAAACATTATACATCACTTATCTATCCAGTCATTGTCAGTTAAGCATTATATGGCTCATTCAATTCCTGCCTCTTAAACCTCATTCCTTCTCTGCATATATTATTCCCACAATTCCCATTTTTTCTATGTAGTTTGCTCCATCCCTTTTCTAAAGATCTCAGTTCCAGTTGTTTTCTCTTCTACTATATTTACTACTTCTAGTAAAGTTGGTCTAGACTTTGATTTCCATTGTCTAGTAATTGTTTTTTGGCAGCCACCATAATTAGATGCAGCAAAGCTTTACTAATGTATAGGCAATTCAATTCGGTATCATAGCTTAAAGCATCTCCCCAGTCAGTCCAATCCACTCACCCAGCATCTCTGACAGAGCCTCTCACAGGGAATCCCTAAAGTCGGCCAGCTAATTACACTTCAAAAAAATATGTTCTCCGCCACTCTTTCTTGCCAGTCACACTTCCAACATTTGCTATCCACCCGAGTTAAAATTCTTTGGCATCTACCCCACTTTTTTGAGCAGGTCTACTGCAGCAAGGGTACAGATGGGAAGTACACCAGTCAGTTCAACACTGGCTTATGCCAACCATCATGAACCTTGCTTAACCTTAAACTCAAATTCTGAAAGAGGATTCCTAATGGAGCCCTCGAGTGAGCAATTAGGACTTCAGCTAGTTATGCTAGTATTGCCATCCTTTTCTGAGTGAACCATTGATCCCAACAACCCAGCATTTCATTAGTTTTAGACTGGAAATGCAGGCTACAGTAGAATTTTGAGTATTGCCAAGCAAGGTCTTTTAATGATACATGATTTGTGGCAATAACTGTAGTTGCATATGACAGCTAGAGCAACAGTCACAGCATGTTTACCTAATACTTTGGGGTCAAAATGTGTGCTTGACCTATTGTACAGAGCTGCAGGGCAGCTAGACCTGTGGCTCAGAGTTATTTCATTTGTTATTTGATCACTTAATTTATTTAGTTCAGGGTAGGTGGGAAGGCATCCTGTGGCTTTCAGTATGCTCATTTACTTCCCAGTTGCCTACTTTGCTCAGGTCAGGGTAATTGGGGATTTTTGTGACGTATTCTGGTTCAGATTGAAATGCAGAGTACAAACAGCTTGCTACTTGCATTTAAGTCCCTTAGTTTAGTGTGTTGCTGCCTTCCATTTGCCCTTCGTGTAGCCGCAAATATCCTCGGAGGCTAAGCATGACGTTTTTAGGAATCCCACCTAAGAATATGTGCTGTGAAAGCTGACTTTTTATTGCTTTATAAAAAGAGTGGTAAAGTCCTGATACAGGCTTCATTTTACATTGGAACTATAAATACTGAGGGACTTCCAGAATGTGTATAATAGGCAAAGTATAGTAAGTACTGGTAAACATACACGGGCATTGCCACGATCCTCAAAATGAATTAGGAGTCAGAATAGTTGGCACTGACAACCATTTGAGTATATTGTATGTTCCTTTTATACCACTGGCACTAATAATAATTGTTTTTTATAGCCATCTTGTAAAGTGGGCTTTGTGCTCAGTATAGTTTACTGTGGTGGGGTTATACCTTACATACTCATGTAGAAGGAATGGTATCGGAGTAATTCCTTTTAAACATGAATTTGGAGAGCATAATTTTTTTTTATTTTGCTTTTGTTTACTGAGTATAGTAAAAAAAAAACTGTTCAAAGGATTTAGGCTCCAACATATTATGCACATTTTAAAACATACAGTCAGTAATATACATGAGCAGACATTAAGTAATACACATTAACTAATAAACATTAATAATTACACATACGTTTGCTAATTTAGATTATATTCATATGAAAGTAGAAGCATATGTTACAGTGTAGATCCTTATTTATTAGAAGATGTTGAACATGGAATATTTGAAGAGGTGTATTAGATTTGTCAGATCATACAATTAAGGGTTAGAAATTCAAAGTAACTGATCATAGGATTTTACTAGGCTAATGGCCCTAAGGCCCTTAGAAGCCTAGCCAAGTACAACCCCTGTTCCCAAGAATATCAAAGTATTAAGTGGAACTAAGTCAACAACTACTGCCCCTGTCAAGAGGGACACAGGTGAAACTCCCTGGGTGAATTTGCAGTTTCCCATCCAGTCATCAAAATTATGCTTAAAATAGGGTCAGCAAGGGGCTCTGCTTCATTTGAATTGAAAGTTTGTTGTAGAGGAGAGGTAACCTCTGTGAGACATATCTGTCTCTGCAGCAAGTCCTGTTGATGTCATATACTAGGTTGAATTCCCTAGGATGAGTGCATCTTATACCATTTGATTTACAAATGTGCAGCATTTCCATTAGAGCAGGATCTGAGATTGCTTTATATGCAAGGCAGAGGTCACCTCTGAGTTTTCACTAAGACACCGAGTATAGTGGCAGTGATTTCAGTCTGTCAATGACTGACATGTTCTGAAGACCCTGAATTTTCTTTGTAAGAAACCTTTGAGGTCTTTCCAGTTGCTGCAGGTGCTTGGTAAGGTACATACCAACGATAGCACTGCAGTCTATTATTGGCCTGATGAGTGAGGAGTACATGGGGGTTGTAACTTCTTTTTTTTCCTGGATGCAGTGCCTTTACATATGAGGTGGGGAATGTAGAAAGCCTTTCTTACCAGTGTGGAGACGTGGTGATCAAAGGAAAGTTTGCTGTCAACTTGTGTGCCCAAATCTCTCACCACTGATTCCATGCTTAGGGTGTTGTTAATGTGGTAATCTGCAGGGATGTCGCCCTTACCGAAGAGGATGATGATGCAGTTTTTTTGCGTGGAGTTTTAGCC
Source organism: Protopterus annectens (assembly GCF_019279795.1). Taxonomy (NCBI): domain Eukaryota; kingdom Metazoa; phylum Chordata; order Ceratodontiformes; family Protopteridae; genus Protopterus; species Protopterus annectens. The sequence goes on along the minus strand of NC_056737.1, from coordinate 703,439,236 downwards.
CATAACTTTGGCACCAGTCATTTGGCTGTGTATGTCCCTCTTGCAGGATGTTGACATTATTTGTGGACACGATGACTGCACCCAGTTTGCAATCATCAGCAAACTTTGTCAGCCGTAGGATTTTGTTTTAGCCTGTACATATGAGAAGTGGATTCCAAACAACAGGGGCTCCAGCACAGATCCCTGTGGAACACCACTGGTTATGAGTCTGGTGGTGGAGGTAGAGTTGACTGCGTACATTCTAACGATGAGCCAGTTTGCAACCCGCCAGACAATAAATGGGTTGATCTCCAGCTGGGTGAGTTTATCAATGATGCCTGAGTGGAGAATAGTGTCAAAGGCCTTGGCCTGGTCCAGGTAGGCCATATGCATGGATCTGCCTTCATCCAGGGCTTTGGTGACTATCTCAAAGAAGTCCACCAAATTCAAGAGGCAGGATCTCTCTCTTTAACGAAGCCACACTGGGTCAGGTTGAGCATTTGGAGGTCTCCTATATCTTTGTTGATATGGTCCAGGATTATTCTTTCCATAGCCTTGCAGATTAGGCTGGTCAGGCTTATAGGTCTGTAGTTCCCAGGGCCTGTGGAGGCACCTCCCTTATGTAATGGGAGGACAGTTGCTATTTTCCAATCAGCAGGTACAAAACCAGTGCTTAGACTGTGGTTAAAAAGAGTACTCAGCAGTGCAGCTAGTTCCTGTTGTAATCCATTTAGAATGCAGCCTGGGATATTATCTGGTCCCATAGAGGCTGTGTTTTTGGCTTTGGAGAGAGCATTTATGACCTCCTTGGAGATACTAGGTGGAGAGTAGATGGTAGGGATGCTTTGGGGGATATATAGTGGGGGGACAAGGGGGAGAAGTTTTCACTGAACCTGTCAGCTAGAAGGTTGGCAATTTCTGCTGGTTCAGTGTATGTGGTGCCATTAGCAGCCAGTTCTGCACAGATCTGGGTTTTTCCTTTAAGGTTTCTGACATAGCTAGAGAAGGCCTTATGGTTATCCTTGGAGAAAGAGGCAAATCTGGATTCATAGTTAGCTTTAGAATGCCTTACAAGGTGTCTTATTTGCTTGTTTTAAGCCAAGGAGAGAATGCTTCCAATTCAGAGTGTGTTCCTTCCTGCTCTTGGACAGCAATTTCTTTCTCTTATTGTATAATCTGTTAATGGCGGATGTCCACACAGCAGGCTTGTTCTTTCTTGAGGAGCTTGTTTTGATCCTATCAGGTATGGCTGAGTCAATGCATTTGTACAGATGCATCTACAAGGCATTGGTGTAAATCCCAGTATAGGTGGCCATGCCGTCAGTGAGGGCAGGGGTATGAAGCTATTAATGCCATCACATATTGGGTTATAATTGGCATTGGTGAAGTTTTTCAGTCTAGTTGCTGCTAATGGGGGGGGGGGGTCAGATCTTATTGTTAGTTCTAGTGAGACTGATTTATGATCAGACCTCAATAGGGAGGGCCGCACACATGGGGAGGTGCAACGATCACCCATGTTAGTGAGCACCAGATCCGGAATGTTTGGGCCCCTTGTTTGGTTTCAACCAACTGGTCCAGGGCATTGGAGTTGATAAAGTCCAGGAACCTTTGGGCAAGTGTGTTGGTACACGTATAATTTACCCAATCTATGGGTGAGTAGCTAAAGTCACCTAAAACCTGGGTGTTTTGGTTGTATCTTGAGCGATTCAAGTAGATCCAAGTATGCAGTGTGGGTATCTTGGTTCATGGAGGGAGTCCTACAAGTGGCAATAACTTGGAGAGGGGTCTTACCTACAGTCAGTTGGGCATGGATTACTTCAAGGGAATCATTTTGCTTAACCAATCTAGAGGTGTATTTATCTTTGATGAATATTGAAACTCCACCTTCTTTAGTTCTCACACTTTCAGTTTGTGGTCTGAATGTGTGGAAGGCATTATAACCCAGTATAGCCAGGGTGCTTTCAATACTGCGGTGGTGGTGCTGCGGTAGCATTGTCGCCTCACAGTTAGATGTTGCACATTCGATTCTCAGAGCGTCTTCTGTGTGTCGACATGCGTGAATGGGTGTTCCTTCGTTGAAGGTTGTGCGTTAGGCCCGGCAAGCCAGCACGTAAAAAATCTACTGCCAATCATTAGCGGACCGGAGTTCCGCTGTGGCAACCCCTAACCGGGAAAAGCCGAAAGACAGTTTATAGCCAGGGTGCTTTCGACGGGCTTAAACCAAGCCACTGTGACTGCACATATGTCAGCATTTTCTAAGGTGAGGACTGCTTCTAGTGAGTGCAGTTGGGAAGTTTCCTATAGAACTGGTCAACTTTCCCCTAACAGTAAGTACCACCTTGGGTTTCACCTGAAAAGAGGCTACAAGCCTAGTGGGACTAACACAGTGAATAAAGGATAAATGCATCACAAATTTTATGAACAGACCAAAAATATTAAGCAAAAATTTTAGTTTTCTTGCAAATCATTGAGGATTACATATCTAAATGTTAGTCTTTCGGCTTTTCCCAGTTAGGGGTCGCCACAACGGAACTCCGGTCCACTCATGATTGGCAGTGGATTTTTACAATGCTGAGTTGCCAGCCCGACGCCCATCCTTCAACGAAGACATGCCCATTTACACTCACACCTACCTGCATGTCTTTAGCATCACTCGACCGCGGGGTGGACATGCAGACTCCACACAGAAGGCGCTCCAGCCGAGAGTCGAACGGGAGAACCTCTTGCTGTGAGGCGACAATGCTAACCGCTGCACCACCGCAGCCCTTGATTTACATGACTAAATAATGACGTACATTTCAGTTTCAGACTTCACATCCTTCAGAAAATGCAAAGCTCATTTTTGTAATTTCTTAAGCTTATAAGAGCAATATTTAAAATCTCTCTCTGATTTTAGGCCTTTGTTCCCTCCCCCATTATTTTTGTCAGATTTCTTCCCCTTGGAGGTGGAGAGGTTTGATTTATGCAGTGTTTTTGTCTGCCATCTGTAGCACATCCTGTCACATCAATTCCTTTCAATTTACAACAACCAATCGCAACTGAGCAGCCCCAGTTAAAAGGCAGATGTGAGGGGAAACAACTAGATAGGGCAGAAATGTTGATATTGTAGTTGAGGTGTGGTGTAAGCAGATTCATAGACTGTTTTGTGTGTGTATGTGTATATAAGATCTGGAAGCTGAGGTGTTTTAGTATAATTTCACTGTATCCATTGTTGAGAATTTTACTCTCACACTTATTGCTGCCACATTTTATTACTGCCACCTTTATGCTTTTAGTGAAAAGGTCCTTGCAAATTAGACTTGCATTTTAGTGACCTTTTATCCATCCTTGCATTAAAATGTGAGTAAATGGATATCCAGACAGTGAGGAAAGCAATCTTTATTTTATGTACTTTTATTAAATGAGATCATAGTTTAAAACTGATTATATTTAAGTAAAATGTTTGGCTTTAATTGAAATCATTTTCCATTTCCAGACAGTATGACTTAATTTCTCTTTTAGTTTATAAAAAGATATTCTCCTGCAAAAGCTTGTGAACAGCAAATTGGAAATATCAAGTGACTTACTTTTAGAATGCATTCTATGCTTTTTTTGTCCTTAATATATGAAAATGATGTTTTCTAAACATGCATTGCAAGTAAATTGGTATAATAATTTCTCCCCAGGTTTTACAGTCAGTGTGTTTAATGGTATCTCTCCTCCTGTCCTGGTAGGTATATTCGGCAGTGACCTGATGCTTTGGTCTTTCTTAGGGAGAGGCTGGACCAGTGAATAAGTAGAACAGTTACAGAGGGGGGAGGGATTTGCTTAATCATGTGTAGTGTACGTAGGGTACGTGCTGTTTGGATTTCTGAATGTATGGAATGACTGGGTCCCATAAACAGTAAGTCTTTTTTTTAACAATCATTTCTTTCTCTTAAAATGCATCGCTTTAGTTCCTTATTGAATGAAATAAAAATTGCTGCTGTTGTAATAATTTGTGCTGAGCAGCCATGGGGGATGGGTAAGGCTATGTCAGCATGTGTTGTGTGTATGTCTATGATTTTCCTCTGACAAGTAGACAGGAGAATGGATTAAAGCTGTACTAGAGAGAACAGGTCATTAAGAAGGATAAATGCTATTTGGGGACCTGCTTAGTTAAAATATATTGCTTACCGGTTGACTGTGTTTTTTTATAACATGGAGTCTGCTACTGCTGAAGTCTTACAGCAAAATCAATTTTGATAGGCAGGCTAAGAAGAAAAAGGCTTAGCACTCTCTAGTCTATTGTACACAAGGAGAGGTCCTCTTCTATTTGCAAATAAATATTTACCATATATTTGCAGACTTCAGTTAGACACACAAACTGCTTATCGTCTGAAAGAGTGGAAGGTTATGTACCAGTATATTTTAAATTAAAACATGCTTATAGTATGTAACATGTCAAAGTATATTGCTCATGTTGCCATGTATCTGTCAAGAGCAGTGCAGAGTCCTTCAGGCTTTCACTGTCACTAATGTGTCTGTCATTTCAGTAATGATCTCTCCACTTATTCCAGGTATTTCTGTATATATGAACATGTATTTCTGTCACGTTCATGTAGAATCCTTGCTAATGTATATGGCTTCTAACAGTAAGGCTTTAGAGGGAGGAAGAAACGCACATGCAGATATAGACTATTTGTATGCATATCCAGGCCTGGTTACCAAGAGCAGTCTTGTTATAAGATGGGGTTCTGCAGGCACAATATGCCTGATCTGTAATGGGCTGCAAATACTGCTCTGTGTTTCAGAAGGTATATACGGTGATATGCTATGTTATTACATGTTAAGAGTTTTTAGTGTTTTGTCTGAAAAGTGAGATCTACACTTCTGTACATTTTAGTGATGCTGTATTCAGATGTAAATTTATTTGCATTGATAACTGTGTATTTATTCATATACATATTGGAATTTTTTAACAGCCAGTGGGGTTATTTTTGTAAGCATGAGAAACATGTAGAAGTTTACACTAGACATCTAATTCTGGGTATTTTTATATGTATGGATTTTCTGCAATCAGTCCATATATCATATTTTGGTGGGTCTATATTAGGTGATCGAAACTTTAGGTAATCGACACCTAAACGCCGAAAGCTGTAAATATCGAACGGCCACTTCTGAGAATTCTTTCGTAGGGAAAGAATTTGCTTGGCCATTATCGGGACTCTGCTCTTTTCTCCACTGTAGCATGATCTCGGACTTGGTATATTTAGTTGGGAGGCACAGCCCCCACATGGGAGAGTGTCAGGGGCAAAGCCCCCCACTTGATTAGGTTTTGAACTTTTTTCTCCACCGGCCAAGCAAATCCTTTCCCTACAAAAGAATTTGCGTAAGTGGCCTTTCAGTGTTTACAGCTTTCACTGTGTAGGTGTCGAGCTTTAGGTATTCGATTACCTAAAGCTTTGACTTTATTATAGACCCTATTTTGGTAACTGTATGTTTTTTTTCCACTGTGAAGTAATTATAAAAGTAATAGTAATAGGTTGTTTCTCAGTTGTCATATTCTAGTTTATTTTTAGTTTTGCAGCAAAACCCAATGTGATTTTCCATTTACATACTGAATATAAAGTCCAAACATTTACAATTTTGGTACAAAAAGACTTAGACATGGCAGGGAGAAGTAACAGTATCAGTATCTGTAGTTTAATAAAGAAGAAACTTGAAGATAAAACTTTACAGAGTTAACTAAAATGAAGTAAGGACACAAAACTAGCCTGGTTACAAACTAGTAAAATGTGTTTCACATTATAAAGTTCACTCTTGGCAGTATGTACCAATTGGCATAATAAGCCAAGCTGTTACATAATGTATTTGCAACATTTTGATATCTTCTTGAGACAATATTCAGTTGGTGTATGTGCCTTAACAAGCTTTATTTTATGTTTCTGAGTGCTGTTTAGATCCTTTCGTATGCATGTGCTGTGGGTTTTAATCCTTTGTGTTTTGTCCTTGAATGCATTATTTTGTTATCTATTACATTTTCATTCACTCTTTCAAATGCATTTACAAGAGAAGTCTGAGCTTTAAAGTACCACATGCCATGTTATCAGCAGAAAGGGGGGTGTACATGAATTGCTAAAGAAATAATGTACATACATAAATAAATGAAATGTTATTTAATAGCTTTAGTACACATGTTTTAAAGTTATGAGAGTTCATTGGACTACACTGAGAGGATGTGCTTGTTTGGTTCAAGTGCAAAGTAACAGCCAGCAGTTACTTGCTAATGTATTTTTTCAGGGAGGTAAGACTGTAGGACTGTGCTGACACAATTTACCCCATTCTTCTAAATTTGCTTTCTTAGCACATTTTCCAGTAATACTGCAAGGATGTTTTAAAAGCAGAGGCGCAGTCCCATGTTTTGAGACGTGCAGAACATTTCATGTTTTTTGTAGCTGAGATAAAATTGTTCTCTGCTTGTTATACGGTGTGAAAGTGCCCAGAAGATGGCAAGGGTTATGCAGTTTTCCTAGTTTTTACCAACGGAGAATATTTGGACTTGTCAAGTTTTTGTGTATTAACAGTGGTTGGGTGTTTAGATTCTAACTTCAGTTATTCTATTGCACTTAAAAAAAATTGTCCCTTAGCAGAGCTGCTGGTAAAAGACAATGAATTTGTATAGGAAGAGGATTAGTCTGGCCAAAGTATAGTCCAGTACTTGTATGATAAAGCTGCCGCGGTAGTGGTGCTGTGGTAGCGTTGTCGCCTCACAGCAAGACGTTGTCCTGTTCGATTCTCAGCTAGAGCGTCTTCTGTGTGGAGGCATGCATGAATGAGCGTGCCTTCGTTGAAGGTTGTGTGTCAGGGCTGGTAACTCGGCACGTAAAAATCCACTACCAAACATTAGCGGACCGGAGTTCCGCTGTGGCGACCCCTAACCGGGACAAGCCGAAAGACACAACAACTTGTATGATAAAGCTATTCAGATGGCCTGTATTATTTAAAAATGATAAAGCTTACAGGCTGGGCTGCATGGTTTGAAGGAGTACATTTTTCGAGAACTGTTACTTGTAGTTTGTTATTGATGTTACATATTCGGTTAGGGAAAAAGATTTTGCAGCAGGGTACAGTTGGTGCATTTTGAGGCATATGAATATAATTCTGTGTTTCTTCCAATGGAATTTAAATACGTTTGTCATCTGGGATCTGAAAGCTGAAGATCAAAACATGCTAATTAAGGAAGTCAGCTTAAGAATCCAGTCATAGTTTAGCTAAAAGAAAGACTAGGGGTCATGAGGTGTAACAGAGATAGGAGATCAAGTGAAATTTTCTGGAGGACAGTAAGTGGTTAAGGAAGTAGGATGAGCAGATGGTAATGTTACACAAAAGAAAAGGGAAATTAGTTGAGGGGACATTAGAAGAAAAGGTGGGGAAAAAGGGTAAAGGTGGAGGTGAAGACATTCAGGTGGGGTCATTACAGGGGCAGATCCAGGAGTTAAGCAGAAATTCTTTTAAAGCTGGTTAGGTTATTAAGACAGTGTATGTGGATAGGAAGTTTGTTCCAGGTGGAGGAGACTGAGTGGCTGTAAAGTATTTTACCAATGGATTTGTTGGGTTTGGAAATTTGCAGCAAGAGTTGGTCAGAGCTGTGTAGGTAATGGTTAGGAATATAGGGGGTAGATAAGGTTTGCCAGAGATGGGCAGGCTAGGGTTTGGTGAAGGAGAGAGTGGGCCATGTGGACCTGTGGCAGGAGGAGTTGATGTGTCCAGTCAGTGTAGTTTTTTTAAGGAAAGACAGTGGTGTGACCTATAGGGGGAGCTTACTGGCGAATCTGGTTATTTTGTTATACGTGAGTTCAGATTTAGTAGAAAGATTTTTTGAGGTGGGTAAATCTTGGGGAGGCGTATACCAAGGTGGGGAGTATGTAAGCTTGAGCTAAGGACAATTTAGATTCTGGAGTTAAGAATTTTTTGTTCCTATACAGAAGGCCAAGTTTTTGGTGTATCTTTTTAATACAGTTATTGATGTGGATGTCAAATTTTAGTTCATCATCTATGTAAAGCAGTGGCGGATTTAGGCTTTGGCACAGGGGCGCGCGCCTCCCCCTTTTGGTTAACCCACACATCCTGAAGGCATAAAAAAATAAAAAGCTTTTAAAAAATAAAGTCTCTCCACTCGTGAGTGCAGAACGTGTTTATATCTGCAGTACCAGAGTATTCTCCTTTAAGGAAGTCCCAAGACCCAGCATCGCACACGCATCTGCCAACGCAGATGTAAACACATTCCGCACTCGCGTGCAGAATTTTAACTAGCAGTTCTGCTAGTTGTTATTGTGTCTTTCGGCTTTTCCTGGTTAGGGGTCGCCACAGCAGAACTCCGGTCTGCGTTGCATTTTCCATGACTGTAAGTAAAAATGTTTTATGAGGCTGCACACAATTTGGTTGCTTTATATATATATATATATATATATATATATATGAATATTTTTAGATTTGATTTCCCATAACACAGTTTGGTAATTTTCACATTGTCTATTAACTCCATTTCTTGCTGTGACCCTGCTGTATTAATGGGGCTGTAGATAAAATAGGTCCAGTCTGTGAGTATGGATAGCAGATTTCATTAAATAAATAATTTGAAAGAATGTGGCTAAGCATTTCATTTACTACCATGTATATTTCTTAGGCCTGCTTTTCTTATTGGCCTGCATATTTGTTTGGCTGCGTGTGGGAGAAGTTAGCCATTATAACAATTACTTTATGTCTTGTCACCTGAATATGCATCTAATCAAACAGAAGTTGCCCAGAGATCAGAGTAATATGTATTACACCTGCTGTTTTTACTGTGGTTCAGTGAGTGGCTAGAAAACAAATATGAATTTTATCATGCAGGAGGTTGAGGTGACTGTTAATATACACTACACAGATGTCACCCTTCTTGTGGGTCAAGATGGCAATGAAGAGCTGAGGCAGTACAGGTGGATTGAGGTGGTCATGGATGTAAATGTCATTGGTGGGCATGGAAGCTGGAGTACAGCCATTCTAGAATTTAATGTCATTAAGCACAACGCTAAGGAGGAGGTCCAGGACCTTGGTCTGCTGTGGGATAGTAGAGGGTCCTCACAGCAATGACAAGAATTAATAGATAATGTCGTTTGTTACTCTTAGTAAAACATAACTCTGTTTTTGGAATCACTGGGGCATGGATGTGGGTGCACCATGGAGGGAATGTTACTACTTACTTAGGTATGTTTATCATGGAGTATTGCTTAAAGTACATTAACTACATATACAGACTACTACACAATGATCAGCTGATGCTGATGATGGCTATTTCAGTATAGGTGGTGATGGAGGTAGTAGACTGTCATCCTGTGGGCCCTGCAGTCATGTAGGATCATCTTATGGAGGTGAGATGCAAGTCTGACACAAGATTGTACAGTATACATGTACTCTAAATGCCTGACAGGGTTTGTGGAAGTATGCTGTAGTGTTCCCCCACAGCTGCTTAGGCAGTGCAACCTCTTTTATAGTTGAGCTTATACACGTTCACTTATGTTAATGTCCACTCCTCTGTGCATGCTTATATACCACCTGCTGTGGTGTCTGTGATGACAGTATGGTTCTAAAGGATAGCTGGCACGATGTTGGGGGCTGCTACCCACACCTTTGTTACAAATATCCATACTAACTGTATGATTGCTGTACATATCCCTATTCCCACTTAAATTCCCACTGTTCTGAGTGCACTCATGATCCTTGACCACCTTCAATGGTCTGGTAATTGGCACAAGACTGCCAACTGTTGGCATCACAATTTTTTTGGGACTAATAGCACACACATCTGTGTAGTGACATCACCTGATAACTTAAGGTATAAATTTGCACAGGCAGTCACATCATCAGTGAAAGGTTTCTAGATCTCCGTGTCTGTGGCATCCATTGTACCCAGTTTACCTGGCACATGGCATATAGTGTGGAATTCACTCATCACAGGTGTGCACTCAGCCTGCATCCAAGGCATGTGACTATTCATCACTGCATTTGACAGTAGACTCTTGAGAAACTTTGTAGGATCTGGTTTATAAATGCTTTCAAAACCCCAGTAATATCTCCAGTTAGTTTGTGTAAAGTTCCAGTGGCCAGCACAGTCACTGATAAATGACACGCTGTTCAATGGAATGTTTATTGTGTAAAGTTCCAGTGGCCAGCACAGTCACTGATAAATGACACGCTGTTCAGTGGAATGTGTATTTCCTTTCTCCCTGCAGCTGATGTTCAGCTGCCACCAGCTCCTCTGTGAATTCACTGGATCTGCTGTATCCACAATAGCCTTCTCTTGGCTCAATCTGACCCATACCTGAGACTAGTGAAGAGTCAAAACACACTAGTATTGCATCAAACTTCTGCTGGGGAGTGTGCCCCACCTCCCACAACAAAGTGTATCTTTGCAAGCTCTGCATTTCCTGCATTAAGAAAGTGCATGCTCTCTTCCATGCATGGTCAAACCTCAACTTAAGAAGTATACGTCTTACAGCATATAGCTCACCAGACACTTCATGCGGCTATTCCAGGAAGCCTAGGCTACCTCCCTCCCCCTAGGTGTGTTGGCATTGACCACTCACTCCTATCTTCCCCACCCAGTCCTTCCAGTGCCCATGCATCTAATCAAACAGAAGTTGCCCAGAGATCTGAGTAATATTTATTACACCTGCTGTTTTTACTGTTTAAGTGGTAGCAGGGTTATGGACATATAGGATTTAGACATGTAGGAATTCTGCATTACTAATTAGTGGATGGTATACTTCAGTGGCTGGCAGGATACATACACCATCTGCATGTCTTGCAGTATTGTCATGGCTTCTCTACAATGCATAAGGGAGAAGCCCTGCTTAGCAGTAGTTACTGATTGCTGTATATACAGGCTCAGTAATGAGATGCAAGCAGTGTATTGTGGTGAAGCACAGGTTGTTAACTAGGGAGCAAGTGATATAGTCCATCACCCCTTTTGTCCTACTCTTCTGGGTACAGAGGCAGTGAATCACTGGCTACAAAGATCATCTGCATCCTACTGGAAGACATAACCCCTTTTTTATAAGCTGTGCTATATAGAAGGACTTTTTTACCTCAGCAGACACATTGGTTAAAATTTAGGTCACTGTCCAGATAACTTCCCAAATCCAAACAAGCCAACTCATAGGGTCTTAATGTCATTGTGGTTCTTCCCTGAGGTAGATGACTTCCCAAATAATACAATAATGCATTTATTGACATTTACTTTCGGTCCATGATTCTGGCACAAGTTATTTTTTTGGGATAAACCTTCCCGCAGGATGGCTATGTAATTTGGGGATACAGTGACTGCTCCTAACTTGCAGCCATGTGCAATCTTAGTCAGCCAGAGCCCTTTGGTATTGAGTTTTACTTCAGAGAAGTAGATGCTAAATAGGAAAGGTCCCAGCACAGAACCCTAGGGGACTCTACTGGTGATCCATCCCTTTGTGGAGGTAACCTTCCCTATTTTGCTTTCTTGCATCCTATCTGTAAGCCAGGTGGCAATCCAGTGTGTAATAGGATGCGACTCCCAGTTTATTTAGCTTTTCTACAATGCCTGAGTGGGGGATTGTATCAAAAGCTTTGACCAGGTTGAGGCATGCAGTGTGTACCCTTTTACTTTCCATTGCATTGGTAACCTTTTCAAAAAAGTCCACCAAACTGAGTAAGCATGATCTGCCCTTGACAAATCCAGACTGAAATAGGATCAGTGTGTGGAGGTTTCCTGTTTCCTAATAAGTCTTTCCATGGCTTTGCATATTAGGCTGATCAGACATTAAAGTAGATTTTGTGTTACTGTCCTTTGTGAAATGCTACGGTAGTTAGATTTGTTTTCATACTTTGCATATAACTTAACTTAACTTAGTTTTTAGGACTTTTTTTATAATATGTAGTTTCTTAACTTGCTATGCTCTTTTTAATTAACTGAACTTCACTTGGGCACATAAAATGATTTACTTAAATTAACTTTGCTGGTTTCACATAAATCATTATTTACATTGCTAAGGGTATTGTTGGGGTGATATCACCTTCACTGGGACTCTAGGATACCACAATGCATATGTCAGGTTTGCTTTAGACAATAACTCAAGTAATCTCTGTGATATCCCTGAAGTCTCAAACAACCCACTAAACAAGTATAGTGGGTCCAAAAACAAAACAGTGTAAGAAACTTCTCTGTGTGGAAGATTTTCAGTCCATATATATCTAGTTTAATATACAGTGATTAACTAGATATATATATGGACTGAGAATTGTTCCACACAGAGAAGTTTCTTACACTGTTTTGCGTTAGAAAATAACCGAGTTGGCATGGGCAACCAAACATATCTTCCAGGTATGTTTTAAAACAACTGGTAATGTCTGTAAATACATTGTGTGCTGGACAGGAGTTGTGTACCTCCACTAACACAGCCACACCAGGTTCTTTGGATCCTAGGAGAATATTAGGCTAACTGCCTTGAAGGGTAATTTTGAGTCTAGGTAATAAGCAGAGGTCAGAATCTAACCCAGTACTTTGCGTCTATGAAGTGAAGACCTTAACCATTATGCTAAGTCCACTCTCACTGAGTTCCAACTGATTGTATGTTGCAGTGTTTTCACACATACTGATAGAATATGTTAAGGTGATCTTTTCACTTCCCCTTCCCCAGTGTTCTGCTTTCTCACCTCACTCGTCGACTTTCCAGAGCGCGCCCCCCCCCCCCTTTGCAAAATCCTGGATCCGCCACTGTAAACCCCGAGGAGTTTAGTGTGAGATTCATCTTTGATAATAGTATTATTAAGAAAGGAGATGGAGAAGGAGGGTTTGAGGTGTTGGAGAGATTTAGGAAAGAAGAGTAGGAGTTTAGTTTTGTTTGAGTTAAGCAGCAGTTGATTGAAGTGAGCCATTTTTCAACTGGGTGCAGAGATTGTTGAGTGAGGGTGATTAGGTGAGGTAGATTATCAGACGTAGAGATGATAGTTGAGTCGTCCGCATATTGTATAAGATTGGAGTGGGGGCAGGGTTGAAAAAGATTGTTGGTAAAGGTATTGAATAAGAGGGGCCCCAGGATGGAGCCTTGGGGAACCCCAGTGTAAAGAGAGGGGAAAGGGGAGGTTGCAGAGAGCCATTTGATGACAGATTGTCGATTGATTAGCTAAGTAACTGGAAAACCAGCTGAGAGTAGAGTTGCAGAGGTTGAGGTGAGCTACTTTAGAGAGAATGAGGTTGTGGGATACAGTATCAAAGGCTTTAGAGAGGTTGAGGAATAGGCAGGAGACTGGCTTGTTATTGTCAAGAGAGTTGGAAATAGAATGAGTAAAGGATAAAGGCACAGTAGTAGTGCTATGATGAGGTCTGAAACCATGTTGTATGGGGGTGAGGAGGTTCTCTTGAGTAATGAGCTGTTTGTGTATTCACTTTTCAAGAATTTTAGAAAGGGGGCATAAGATAGCAATGGGTCTGAAATTAGAGGGGTCAGTGGAGTTTCCTCCTTTGTGTAGTTGCAACATGTATAATTTTTTTCCAGATAGCAGGTACAAGGCTATTCTGTATTGACAGACTGATGAGAATGGACACTGGATAGGCAATGGAGGATGATGCTAACTTGAGATAGAGGGATGGTAAGGTGTCAGCAGATGAGGAACAGGGTTTATTGAGCAGAGATCGGATAGTGGAAAAGGAGTAGTATGGGAGGGTGGGGGAGCAGTGTCAGGGATAGAGTTAGAATTGGGTTTAATTAAGTTCTATATGGAGTTGATGAAAAAGGTGTTCAACAGAGTGGCAATTTCAATTGAGATGGTAGGGGAGGAGTTAGGGGGTGATGGGTTTTCTGGGTGTAATAGCCTGTTAATAGTAGACCAGAATTGTTTGGGGTTGGAGTGAGGGTTCTTTTGATGCTTAAGATAAAATAACTTTTTATCTAGGTTGATTTGTTTTTTAGTTACATTTCAAAGATGTTCATCGTGCATACAGCTGCAGTCATAACAGATGGGTTATCCTGCCATCAGGCGGGTCCTCGGTCGGCCGAATTCAAAAGTCTAGGTCCGGTGTCGGTTGTCGTCGCTTCTTCTCTGACGTCAGTGTGGCAGGGGGTATAACAGAGCCAGCCGACGCCATCTTCTTCAGTCTTTCTTGCCGCGCGGTGCCCGAAGCAGAAGCAGTTCGCAAGTGCCGGTCGGCCAGCTCCTGAGACTTACGAAAATATTTCAGCCGAAGTCGTCTTGAAAGCTAAGCACCCCGTTGGGGAAACTTTTCTTGCCTCAGACCGATGTCAGACAAAGTTAATAATTGCATTTCATGTGGGAAGCAAATACCGCATAAGGATTTCCACTCTTTCTGTATTCCTTGCTTAGGCCCAGACCACGATGTCTCGGCCTGCCGTTTTTGTGCTAGATTCAACAAACGCACTATTAAGCGTCGGGCGGAGATGTTCTTCATCTCACATTGCTGCAGTCCTTACACTTGGGTAGTCCGCTGTCCTCGGTCGGCCCGAATATCAAAGTATAAGGCTGACGTCGGTCAAGGCGCATTTGACTGACATCAGGACGTCAGGGTACAAATGCGCATGACCGACGTCATATCCTCAGTCTTTTTTGCCGCATGGTCCGATGCAGAAGCAGCATTGCAAGTGCCGGTTGGCATTCTGAGATTTTTCAAGTTTGAAGTTTCAGACCGAGTTCAAAGTTGGCTAAGTACCCCGTTGGGGAATATTTTAGTTTTTTCTTGCCTCAGTGATTTACCGGATGTCAGAAAAAGTCAATAATTGTATTTCTTGTGGGAAACAGATACCGCATAGAGATTATCATACTTTGTGTATTCCTTGCTTAGGGCCTGAGCACGACGTTGTTGGCTGTCGCTCTTGTGCTAGATTTAATAAACGCACTATAAAGAGAAGGTTGGATTGTGCAAGGTTAGTCTTTGGGAAGCGGTGTAATTATAAAATGCCGTCGGATGCTCCGACGCCCGCTTCTTCGAAGAAGCGCAAGGACAAGGCAGTTAAGCCTAGGCTAGAAGAACCGTCGGTACCAGACGCCGGTTCTTTGGAGGTGTCGGTGGAGCCGGTGGCTCCGCCGGAGGTTTCTTTGTGTTCCCAGGGTGAGACCTTATTATTGCAGGATGTGGCCTCTCAGGAGGCTAGTCAGGCTGAGGGGGCTTCTCAGGTTACTATACTCCCCTCCCTTCCTAGGGTGGCTAGGCCCTCTCCTTCTGTTTCAAAGGCTTCTCCCAGGGGCAGGCCAGGTTTGGCTTCAGTTGGTGTTACCCCTAGCTCTTCAGGTACTGTGCCCAAGAAGCATATGCTTAAAATGGCAGAAGATTTGATTACTTTAATTAGGGGTTCCATGCCCCCTCCTGATAAGAGACCTAGGTTGGAGCCTGAGCTGGGGGGTTTTGAGCAGGCTTCGGATGTTTCAGAGTCTTCGGCTGAAGACTTGCAGGAGTATTCTCCTTATTCTGATTCTGATCTGGATGATTCTACTCCTTCTGCTTCTCCTCCTGAGGATTTTTCTTTTCAGAAACTCTTCATTCCATGAGGGAGCATTTTAAGGGGAAGGTCAGGACTTCTCTGATTCCAGGAAAAGGCTTAGGAATTTTTGTCTTTACCCCAGCATAGGCCTTTGGCTATACCTCCTGTTTTGGATGTAGTAGAAGATGTTTTTGCAGAGGCTTCTCTTAATCCTGATTCTTTGCCTCCTGCTCCTGTTAAGCCGGATAGGTATTACAGGGTGCCTGAAGCTCATAAGTATGCTTTTAAGAGTCCTAGGGCTGACCCAGAAACTGTTAGTCAGGGGCCTAAAGGTGTTAAGGCTTCTGTTGTTAAGAATCCGGTTCCTGCAGACAAAGAGGCTAGGGCCTTGGATAGATGGGGAAAGAAAGTTTATACTTCTTCCACTCTTGCTATGAGGGCTCTGAATTGCCAGTTCCACATGTTGAAATACCAGAACTATCTCCTTTCACAATTAAAGTCTAAGGTTGATGCTCTGGCAGTAGGTATTGATTGTAAAGAGTTGCAAGATTTAGTGCATGTTTCTGAACAGGTGGGTAAGCATTCTTTGCAATGTGGTTTTGATGCTGTACAGGCCTCGTCTAGGGTGGCTGCCACTGGGTCAGTTCTTCGCAGGCACGCCTGGCTAAGGGATCAAAATTTGTCTGAACATGTTAAAACAAGGATTTTAGATGCTCCTTTACAATCTGATGTGTTGTTTGGTCCTCCTGTTGAGGCAGTTTTAAAGAAAATGGAAGACAAGGCTAAGTCTATGCAGACTGTTAAAGATTTTTTGCAGGTCCAGCCTCCAAAGTTTAGTAGAAATTGGCCTACTAAGGGGTGGACGTATCCTTCTTATAGTCCCAGTCTAGGGGTAGATCTAGACATGGTAGGGGCAGAGCTCAGGGCTCTTTCAGGCCTAGAACAGGGAGTTCTCCTGCACAGTCTTCGGGTGAGGGCAGGGGTCAGTCCTTTCGTAAACAGACCCAATGACCTACCTTTTCAGCTGCCAGAGCCTTCTCGTCTGGCAGCACCTTTGGGAGGAAGGTTGGCACTTTTCAAAGAAAATTGGAGTTTAATTACCCAAGACAGATGGGTATTGGATATCCTACACCACGGGTACAGGTTTTATTTCCATACCTTGCCTCCTTTCAAAGGCATGCCGGACATTCCTCCTCAACAAAGAATAGAGGCTCACAAGCAAGTTTCTCTGTTACTCCAAATAGGGGCCATACAGCTGGTCCCTATGCCAGAAGTGGGCCTAGGATTTTACTCTCGCCTGTTCCTAGTACCAAAGAAGGGGAACACGTGGAGACCAATTTTGGATTTATCTACCCTCAACACTTATCTGGACATTTCCAAGTTCAAAATGTTGACGTTACAGCAGCTTTTACCTCTGCTGGGCAAAGATCATTGGATGGTAACGTTGGATCTCAAGGAGGCTTACCTTCATGTTCCTATCAGACTAAGTTGCAGGAAGTATCTGCGTTTTCGAGCTGGGACTTCTCACTATCAGTTCTCTGCATTGCCCTTTGGCTTATCTACTGCGCCCAGAGTATTCACAAAAGTTCTGGCTCCAGTGATAGCTTTCTTCAGGTTAAAAGGAATACAGATCTATCCTTATTTGGACGACTGCCTGATTTTGGCCCAAGGAAGGGAAGAGCTTCTTCATCATTTGGAATATGTGATAGCAGTGCTAAGATGCCTGGGGTATTCTGTGAACGAAATAAAGTCCAGTCTAGTACCCTCTCAGGACATGTGCTTTCTGGGTGTGAGACTGAATACAGCATCCCAGATGGCCTTTCTAACCCCGGACAAACAAAAGAGTCTATCCCTTTACTTCTGTCAACTATCTCATCAGTCAGTGCTGACTGCAAGGACAGTCCTTCAAGCATTAGGGTTCATGGCATCTTGTATTCTGGTGCTTCCCAATGCCAAACTGCATATGAGGAAGCTACAATGGTATCTCAAAAATGTATGGACGCAGCACTGCCAGGATCTGGACACTGTCATTCAAATAATACCTTGCATTCAAAAGGAATTTTTATGGTGGGCTCAGGAATGTCACCTAAACAAGGGACTCTCTGTGACCCGGCCAGAGGCGAGTCAGATTTTAACGACAGATGCCTCAGACAAAGCTTGGGGAGCTCATCTAAATGGAAAGTGGATACAAAACAAGTGGCCTGCCAGACTACAACATCTACATATCAACATGAAGGAGATGTTAGCAGTCCAGTTTGCATTAATAGCTTTCAAGGAATTACTTCTTCCAGGGCAGGTGTTGATTCTAACAGACAACACGACTGTCATGTGGTACATCAACAAGCAAGGGGGAATGCATTCTTATCCTCTATGCAGGCAAGCAATGATTTTGTGGGAGACTGCTCTCAGTTTACAGCTCAATCTTCAGGCAAGGTTTCTGCCAGGAGCACAGAACTCCTTAGCAGATGTGTTGAGCAGACGAATTATGGATCCCCACGAGTGGAAATTGGATCCTCAAGTATTTCAGAAATTGACAGTGTCATGGGGAACTCCAGACATAGATCTGTTCGCTTCTCCACTAAACCATCAGCTGCCAAAGTTTTGCACAAAAAGGTTTCATCCCACAGCTTGGAAAGTGGATGCTCTTTCTTTCAATTGGAGCAATCTTCATGTGTATGCCTTTCCTCCTCTGCCTCTCCTCCCAAAGGTACTGCTAAAGGTCAGGCAGGACAAGCCAAGGATGATTTTAATAGCTCCAGATTGGCCTCGACAGCACTGGTACCCATTACTGAGAAGCCTGGTACGGAAGCCTCCATGGCCTTTGCCTTCAATTCCACACCTGTTGTCACAGGAGGACAGCCATTTGCTGAATGTCAAACTTCACTCTCTGCACCTGACAGCCTGGCATATTCTGTTTTGAACCATAGAGGGTCGCAACTTCCACAACAAGTTTTGAATGTGATTTTGGAAGCTAGAAGGCCTAGTACAAGGAAAGTGTACGCAGATAAATGGAAGAGATTTTTGTTTTGGAGTGCAGCAAAAGATTTTGATGTTTCTGAGCCTAATTTGAGTGTGGCTCTTCAATATCTTACTGAGTTACTGGACAAGGGTTTGTCTTTCTCTTCTATTAAGGTTCATGCTGCAGCAATTTCGGCTCACTATGATTGTGTCCCACCATTGTTTTCTCATCCTTTATTCAAGCAATTTCTTAGAGGGGCAAAGAATATAAGACCCCCACGAAGAGCTCCTACTCCTGCTTGGGATCTCAATTTTGTGTTGGAGAAACTCACTCTACAACCTTTTGAGCCTGCAGCTACTTCTGAGTTGAAATTTTTATCATGGAAGACTGCTTTTTTGTTGGCAATTACCTCTGCAAGAAGGGTTTCTGAATTGCAGGCCCTTATGGCAGTTGAGCCTTTCTTGATTTTCCATAAGGATAGGGTATCATTACGTACTAATCCTTCCTTTATGCCTAAGGTGGTTTCTAGTGTGGCTTTAAACCAAACCATTCATTTGCCTACTTTTTATGCAAATCCCCAAAATAAAGGGGAAAAGATTTTGCACACTTTAGATGTACACAGGCAGTTGCGTTATTATTTAGACAGAACTAAAGGGTTCAGGCAGTCTCAGCAGTTGTTTGTTTCTTTTGCTTTGAGTTCTCAGGGCAAGCCTGTGTCTAAACAACTATTTCTAAGTGGATTGGGTTTTGCATTGCTTTCTGTTATTCCCATCATGGCAAGGAGGTTCCAGCTGGGATTAGGCCTCATTCCACTAGGGCCACTGCCACTTCAACAGCTTTTTTGAGGGGAGTGGCAACCAAGGATATTTTGGAGGCAGCTACTTGGAGTTCAGTGCATACTTTCTCTAGGCATTATCACCTGCCACTTTACTCTAAATCCAGGGCTGGTTTTGCCACTGCTGTTTTGCAGGGCATGTTGGCAGCTCCTGCTTCCTTGTAGTTAGCCATCCTCCCTTACCTCTGCTTTGGGATTCTACCCAAGTGTAAGGACTGCAGCAATGTGAGATGAAGAACATAGTACAGTTTTGTACCTACCATAAATGTAGATGTTCGAAGATCCACATTGCTGCAGTCCAATTTACCCTCCCTCCTTCCCCTCTGTAGTTTGAGGTGGTTGTGTGGGTTGGGTTGTACATATTGTGTATGTTGTATATTTTGTACATATAGTTAGTGCAAAGGTGGTTGGTTGGGCGTTTGCTGTCTTTTGGTTTTGACCTTTATTTTAGGGTCTTCTGACATCTGGGGCAAGAAAAGACTGAGGATATGACGTCAGTCATGCGCATTTGTACCCTGACGTCCTGATGTCAGTCAAATGCGCCTTGACCGACGTCAGCCTTATACTTTGATATTCGGGCCGACCGAGGACAGCGGACTACCCAAGTGTAAGGACTGCAGCAATGTGGATCTTCGAACATCTACATTTATGGTAGGTACAAAACTGTACTTTCGCCCTTCACTATTTTGGTAAAAAATTTAATTATATTATGTCGTCGGATACTCCGACTCCAGTTTTGAGTAAAAGACGCAAAGATAAGGACTGACATACGAGGTCCGCGACTTCTACTGACACCATGCTAAGGCCGACTAGTTCTCCGGTTCTCAGTGAGGCGCCTACGCAGCCCCTGAGTACCGATGACACTTCATTACCGGTGTCTTCAGTACCCGAGGTCGCAAGCTCCTCGGTCCCCATTCCAACTACAGAGACCGATGCCACTCTTGGCAGGGAAACTCAGAGTTTAGACAGGCCTGCCATTTCTCAAGGTGTCTTCAGGCCTTCCTTCTTCTCCATTAAAGCTTTCACAAAATCTAAAGCAGCCATGAAAACTAAAAAACAGGGACCTCAGACCCCCTCTCAAGGCCCCATGCCTAAAAAAACAGATGCTCAAAATGGCTGAGGATTTGATTACTCTTATCAGGGGTTCTCAACCCCCCTCAGACAAAAGGCCCAGATTAGAGGAAGACTACCCTTCCTCAGATCAAGCCTCTATTACCTCTGAACATTCTGAGGACCAGGACTATACCTATTCTCCTTTTGAAGACTCTGATGCAGAGGAGTCTATTCCCTCGGTCTCCCCCCCTGAGGACTACTCTTTTGGGGAAACCCTACATACTTTGAGGGAACACTTTCACTGGGAAGGCCAAGATTACTCAGATTCCAAGAAAAGGCTCAGGGATTTTCTCTTGCTCCCCCAGCATAAGCCCCTGGCTATCCCTCCTGTTTTAGATATATTAGATGATGTGTACACAGAAGTCAGCCTCAACCCAGATTCTTTACCTCCAGCTCCTGTTAAACCAGACAGGTATTACCGGGTTCCTGATTCACACCAGTTCCTATACAAAAGCCATACTGCTGACCCAGAAACTATTTCACAGGGTCCCAAGGGAATTAAGGCCTCTACTGCTAAAAACCCATTACCTTCAGAGACAGATTCCAGAGCTTTAGAAAGGTGGGGGAAAAAGGTGTATACCTCGGCCACTTTAACCATGAGGGTATTAAACTGTCAGTTCCATATGTTAAAGTATCAACAGTTTTTGTTATCTCAGTTGAAAAGCAAAATGACACAACCAGAACAACCAGATTTAAAAGAGTTGCAGGATTTGTTGCATAGTGCAGAGCAAGTGGGTAAACATACCTTGCAGTGTGGTTTTGATGCTTTAGAGGCCTCATGTAGAGCTGCTGTTACAGGGTCTGTCATACGTAGACATGCTTGGCTCAAAGAGCAAGCCTTACCAGATCATGTCAAAGCTAAATTACTAGATGCACCTCTTCAAAAAGATGTATTGTTTGGTGTTAAAGCTGAGGAGGTACAAAAGAAAATGGAGGAAAAAGCGAGATCAATGCAAACAGTGAAAGATTTCCTGCAGGTACAACCTCCACGTTTCAGCAGAAACTGGCCTTCAAAAAATTGGTCCTTTCCAGCCACGGACAGACCTCAAAGAGGCAGATACAGGCACCCGAGGGGTAGAGGGCAACCTCAAGGATCATTCAGAGCCGGACAATGGCAAGCACCAACCCCAAGAGGTGGAGAAGATAGATCACAGTCATTCAGAAAGCAGACAAAGTGACTTCCCCCTTTACCTGCCAAACAAAGCTTTAATGGCAGCACCTTTGGGCGGAAAACTGGCATTATTCTCAAAAAATTGGCATATTGTCACAAAAGACAAATGGATTCTGGACATTATAGACAGAGGCTACAGATTCCACTTTCACACCCTTCCGAAAATGAGAGGCATGCCAAACCTGCCACAAAATCAAAGGGCAGAGGCACAAAAACAAATTTCAGCTCTCATGGACATGAAAGCTATTCAAGAGGTACCTGCAAAAGAACAAGGTCAAGGGTTTTATTCCAGACTGTTCTTGGTACCAAGGAAAGACAAAGATTGGAGACCTATTTTAGACCTATCCATCCTAAACACATATTTACAGGTACCAAAATTCAAGATGCTCACATTACAGCAACTTCTTCCCATGCTGGGCAAGGAGTCTTGGCTGGTAACATTGGACCTCAAGGAGGCATACCTGCATGTCCCTATCAGACAAGATTGCAGAAGATACCTCCGATTTCTTGCAGGTTCAACCCATTATCAATTCTCTGCATTGCCCTTTGGCTTATCTACTGTGCCCAGAGTGTTTACGAAATGCCTGGCATCAGTAATCGCCTTCTGCAGACTTCAAGGAGTACAAATATACCCATATCTGGACGACTGCCTGATCCAAGCGGACAGCAAGGACATACTTCTGAAACACCTGGCGTTTGTAATAAAACTGTTGAACTTTCTGGGATACACAGTCAACAAAAAGAAATCAAAACTAATACCCTCTCAAAAAATAATTTTCCTGGGTGCCAGCTTGAATACAACCACCCAGATGGCCTACCTCACGCCAGACAAACAAGGGCAACTATCTCAATACTTCAGCAAAACGGCAACCTTCACCAGGCTGACTGCAAGGAAAGTCCTGCAGGCTCTGGGATTCATGGCATCTTGCATTCTTCTGATCCCATGTGCAAAGCTGCATATGAGGAATATTCAATGGTACCTAAAAAACTTATGGTCTCAACACAGCCACAGTTTGGAAACAATTATACCACTCATTCCATGTCTTCAAAAGGAATTTCTGTGGTGGGCTCAAGCATGCCAAAGAAACATAGGTCTCCCTTTCTGCGTACCTCAAGCAACTCAAATCATCACAACAGATGCCTCGGACTATACCTGGGGGGCACACATGACAGATCAGTGCATTCAGGGAAAATGGTCCCAAAAAGAGAAGCACCTACACATCAACCAAAAGGAAATGCTAGCAGTGCAAAATGCTATTATGGCCTTCAAAGACCTACTGCATCCAGGCCAGCTATTGATAAGGACAAACAACACCACAGTGATGTGGTACATAAACAAACAGGGGGGGGGGAACTCATTCATACCCCCTGTGCAGACTAGCCATGACCCTATGGAACACAACTCTGGAATTGCAAATCCAACTTCAGGCACAATTCCTGCCAGGGAAGGAAAACACACTGGCAGACAGCCTAAGCAGAAATATGACAGATCCACACAAATGGAAGTTGCATCCTCAAGTTTTCGCAAAGATAACTCGGGCATGGGGACAGCCAGACATAGATCTCTTTGCTACCCACAGAAATTACCAATTGAAAAAATTTTGTTCAAGGACCTATCATCCACAGGCCTGGAAAGTGGACGCACTTTCTTTCAATTGGACAACGTTGACAGTCTATGCCTTTCCGCCTCTCCCTCTGCTGCCCAAAGTTCTATTAAAAGCCAGAGCAGAGAGGCCGAAAATGATTCTCATTGCTCCAGATTGGCCAAGACAACACTGGTATCCGCTCCTGAAGAGCCTGACACATTCCCCACCATGGATCCTACCTCTAGTGCCTCTTCTGTTGTCCCAGCACAACTTCAAAACTCTTCACAGCCAGCTCAAAACCCTAAATCTAGCTGCATGGAGAATCCCTTGATTTCCCAACAGACCCTCCTCTCCAAGGAGGTGCAGGATGTCATCTTGGAGGCCAGAAGACCTTCTACTAGAAAAGCCTACTCCGCCAAATGGAAACGATTTTGTGCTTGGAATCAGAAAAAGGGCCAGAATCCTTGGGTAATAAATTTACCTCAAATTTTACAGTACCTAGCTGAGATGTTAAACAGTGGACTTTCCTTCTCCTCCATCAAGATCCACACTTCAGCCATTTCTGCACAATACAACACAGATCTTCCTTTATTCTCTCATCCTCTCTTAAGACAGTTCCTCAGAGGGGCAAAGACTATAAAACCCCCAAGGAAACCACCAGTCTCTGCTTGGGACCTCAACTTCATATTGGAAAAGCTGACCCTTCCTCCATTTGAGCCAGCTGCTTCAACAGAACTACAATACTTGTCATGGAAAACAGCCTTCCTTCTGGCTATCACCTCAGCATGCAGGGTTTCGGAACTACAGGCCCTCATGGCTGTGCAACCTTTCATCATTTTCCATCAGGACAGAGTTTCCTTACGAACCAACCCTACCTTTATGCCAAAGGTAGTATCCAGTGTAGCCTTGAATGAGACTATCCACTTACCTACCTTTTACCCTAACCCACAAAACAAAGGGGAAAGACTACTGCATTCCTTGGACATTCACAGACAACTTCGTTATTATTTGGACAGGACAAAGCCATTCAGGAAATCCGAGCAACTCTTTGTGTCCTATGCTACAGGTGCTCAAGGAAAGGCCATCTCCAAACAGACAATCTCAAAATGGATAGCCCACTGCATACGCTTTTGTTACTCATTTCATGGAAAAGCTGTGCCTTCAAGCATCAGATCCCACTCCACAAGGGCCACAGCTACCTCTGCAGCTTTCCACAGGGGGGTTCCTACCAAGGACATTTTGGAAGCAGCCACTTGGAGTTCAGTGCACACTTTCTCCAAACACTATAACCTTCCACTTTACTCTAAATCTAGAGCGGGATTTGCCACAGCTGTCTTGCAGGGCATCCTTGCTCCTCCTAGTTCCACTTAGTGCCTGCCATCCCTACTTAGCTTTGGGATTCTTCCCATCTGTTATGACTGCAGCTGTATGCATGATGAACATAGTACAGTTTTGTACCTACCATAAATGTAGATGTTCGAGTGCTCATACAGCTGCAGTCCAGGTTTCCCTCCCTCCATCCCCTCTTAGGACAGGCCTTATGACGAACACCTTCTCATACAACCTATTTGGGGTATTCCTTTATGGTGTATTTGCTTGCAACTACTGTTTTTTGATTATTCTATATTGCATGATTACATAAGTTTATGTTTTGCCTTCCTTCTGGGGGCACCTGACATCTGGGGCAAGAAAAACTGAAGAAGATGGCGTTGGCTGGCTCTTTTATACCCCTGCCGCACTGACGTCAGGGAAGAAGCGACGACAACCGATGCCAGACCTAGACTTTGGAATTCGGCCGACCGAGGACCCGCCTGACGGCAGGATAACCCATCTGTTATGACTGCAGCTGTATGAGCACTCGAACATCTACATTTATGGTAGGTACAAAACTGTACTTTCTCTATATAGCTGGAGACTAGCAGTAGTTCTATGCTTATGCCAGGCTTTCCAAGCACTGTCTCTTCTCTGCATGAGGGATAGAGTGTCCTTGGTTATTCATTGGGCATAGTTGGTTTTATCCCTTATTTTCCTGATGGGCGCCATAGAGTTGAGAATGCTGAGAAATGTTGTGTTAAATTTTTGGACAGCTTCTTCAAGGGGGAGATCAAAAAGGAAAGACCAGCTGATATATACAATATAACTGTCTGCCAGTATGCATTTGAAATTTGAAACTGAAGATAATTTTATACTGGTATTATGTGTATTTTAATGTGCATTTGTTCCAAAATGTTAATTGATTGTGGTGTGTGATTACCTACTTAATCTGTTTCAAGGTTGTGTGTGTGTGTGTGTGTGTGTGTGTGTGTGTGTGTGTGTGTGGGGGGGGGGGGGGTGCAACACCTCTCCATGCACTGATTGGGTATGGTACAAGCCAGGACACCTAATCCTCAGCAAGGACAGGCCTGTACACCTATGGGCAATTTGAAGAAATGCCAGCTCACCTGTGATGCATCTTTAGGATGTGTTTAAAAAAAAAAAAAAAAAAAAAAAAAAAAAAAAAAACTGGAGCACCAGGTGAAAGCACTCATAGAACAGAGAGGATGTGCAGACTGCACACAGGAGTACCCCAACTAAGCTATGAACTGGAGAACCAGGTGTTGATAAGCAGTTGTACTAACTGCTGTGCGACTTCACTCACTAAGATTTATTAGTGTAAATTCATTTCCACACAAATGTGTTCGTACTCTGCTTGTCTATGCCATCTTTGCAACCCAGGTTGTGCTTTTAAAGTAGGTGTTGTGCACTTGTGCAATTCAAGACCAATAGAAGCTAAGGATCTCTTCACCCCTGAGACAGATTACCAGTTACAATGTTCAGCTATATATTTTTTTTATAGTGACCAAGTGTTAATGTAAAAATAATGCATGAATAAAATGAAATCATGCGTAATAGTCTATTCTTTCAACACGCCCAAACAGCTAACCTAGTGGAGGAGGAAGGTGGGGCAGTCATTCCATCTCCCCAAATTTTGGTTATAATAACAAAACAGTGTTACCTCTGACAGTAAAATGTGAGAAGAGGCAAGGACTAGAAAATAACTTGTCTAAGGACAGGAAGTTTACTTTAATATCCAACAAAATAATAATAATTTATATGTATACTTGTAAACATTTACTAATTGTTCTATAATTTGTTTTTATCTTCTATCTGTTCTAAATTGTAACATCAAATACTTTGTTTTCATATATTCTTCTTGTACTATAACAACCTGTTATTTTTTTATATTTGTATCTCTGGAGCTTTTCTCCCCAGGATTCCATTGAAAATGGGCTCTTTCGGCCCAGTGGACCATCCTAGCAAACAAACTGCAAATAAATAAATAAAGGTACACTGGTCTACAGGTTTACAGCATATGTTCATCATTTTCTTAGGTTGAAGCTAAAACACTTTTGTAGCTGTCTTGCAAGAGCCATACCCTTTCTTTTTAATAGGGCTGCCTGATTCAGCTTGGAGACTAGACATGCTTATTCAGAGCAGCTTAAAGAGCTCTTTAATGACTCCTTTGATA
The DNA here is from genome assembly GCF_019279795.1 of Protopterus annectens. Lineage (NCBI taxonomy): Eukaryota > Metazoa > Chordata > Ceratodontiformes > Protopteridae > Protopterus > Protopterus annectens. The sequence goes on along the minus strand of NC_056737.1, from coordinate 703,412,621 downwards.
CAGTTGTGTCCTAATATTAAATGCATATGCACATACGATTTTTGCAGTAGAATGCAAAGGTTTGGAACAAAGTTATACTTTCTGCCCATGTCTTAGGCATTCTCCAGGAATTTTTAGTTCCCTAGCATTTGGCATGAAGAAGAAAAAAAATATACTTGTCATGGTACTGCTGGGAATTATGTAAATTCCTTATCAAAAGGGAAAGAAAACAAGGCATAACTCTTTCTCCTGATTTTTCAGTGTACCACATTCTGCATTTGTCACTGGTTCTCTAGTGTTTTCCTTCAAGGGAAATTTAGATGGTTTCATATAGCTGATCTAACTGAGTAACAAAATGCATCATATCTCGTACAATGCAGATGATTTATATCAATACTTAAGTATGCAGTATTTAAGTATACATATGTGCTATCTATTTATTAGAACTAACTGAAGTTAAGTGCAATGATGAAAGAATATGGTTTTGCAGATTTTAGATATCATTTAATTAGTAAACAGCTTGATTTTAAGCCGGGTGGAGCACCACTCAAACATAATCATTGGATAGTATTTATTTATTTTTTATTTTATTTTTATTAACCAGGAAAGTCCACTGGGCACATGTCCACTTTCACTGGAGGTCTGGGGGGAAAAGCTACACAGATAATCAATTAATGTGGAAACAATAGAGTTATACAATCTGCCAAAAATTTATGATAATTATGCTGGTTTCTGAAATATACATCATATTTTAGTAGGTACGTATTTAAAAGTCTATGTACATACAAATGACTAAGTAGTCATATACACAATAAAACATGAAATGTTTAAGCAAGAAAAACAGAATGAAAAAAGCAACTATTCGGGGTATTGGGCAGGGAAGCTAAAAATGGCGACTAGCCTGGTGCAGAACAGGACCACAGCCAAGTAGCATAGAAGTGAGGCTTTAGTGATTTTTTTAAAACTGTGTTAAGTAAGAAATGGAGGATATGTGGGTAGGTAGTGAGTTCCATATTTTGGACAAGTAATTTGAGTAGAGTGATTCCCCCGTAGATATGAAGTTGAATTTCCACACTCACATTTAAGGCAATCTGAGTTGGACAGGGTATTCATACAACTTGATTCCCTACTGAGGAGCCTTTGAGGGTGTTTCAACTGTTGCAAGTGCCTGGTTAGGTTCATGCCAAAGAATGCTTTGTACTCAGGTCTGGTAAGGGTTGAGTAGAGTGCTACTATAACTTCTTTGGACCTGGATACCATACGCTTGCTTATGAGTTGGGTTACATAGACTGATTTTCTTGCTGTCTTTACTACGTGTTATTTAAAGGCCAGATTACTGTCTACATATGTTCCCAAATGCCTAACTATCAGGTCAACACTTAGGGGTGGTTTATCGATGGAGTAATTAGTTTGGATGGGCACTGTAATGCATATATTCAATCTGTGGCTTTGGGACTGGACATTTGTTTGTGTTACACCCTGTTGTAGGATGTTGATGTCATGGGGGAATCTATGGTAGCTTCCAAATCGCAGTTATCTGTGAACTTGATGAGCCAGAGGCCTTTGTCATTAGCCTTGACTTCTGAGAAGAACATACTCAACTTTGAGCCCTGAGGTAGTCCACTGGTGACCAGTCTCTTGGTGGTGATAGGACCCAAGAGGTGAAGATCTGTGAGCCAGCCAGCAATCCAGTGAGTTATGTAGTGAATTGTGTTTAGATGTTCTTTGTGTTTCACTGTTGCAGTCATTACATTTGGGTTATCTGCTTACAGGTAGCCCTCAGTCGGCCTGATTAACAAAGTCTTGGGTCCTGTGTCAGTTGCTGTCCCTTTTTCCATGATGTCAGGTCGTCAGAGGTATAAAACATGCAGCCGACGCCATTACATCAGTCTTTCTTGCCGTGCGGTGCCCGAAACAGAAGCAGTTCACAAGTGCCGGTCGTCCGACAGTCCGACTCCTGAAATTTTCATTTTCGAGTTTCAGAACCGAAGTCTTCAACTAAAGCTAAGTACCCCGTTGGGGAAACTTTTTTTTGCTCCTTACCGATGTCAGTAAAAGTTAATAATTGCATTACTTGTGGAAAGCAAATACCTCATAAAGATTTTCATTCGTACTGTATTCCTTGCCTAGGCCCTGACCACGACGTACCTTGCTGTCGGTTTTGTTCTTTATTTAATCAGCGCACTATCCGTCGTTGGTATATTTTCACCTCTAAATATTTCGGTTCTCGGTTTAATTATCCAGAAATGTCGTCGGTTAGCCATCCGACTACCGGGATTCTGAAAAAACACCAAGATAAAGACAGAGACAAGCCGCCAAGGTGCCGGTACTCAGTGAGGTGCTTTCGCAGCCCCTTATACCCGCTACTCCTGATTCGCAGGCCTCTACTGAGACCCATTTGGAGTCCGGTATGTCGCAAGATGCTTCAACTATGGAACCCGCGGTTGTCTCTACCTTGGATGGGTCTGGAACCGCTGTGCAGGCACTGGCTTCTGAGGGTGTATTCAGGCTTACAGACTTGCATATTAAACCAACACCTCCTTCTTTACTTAGGCCTAAATCTCGATCCATGCCTAAAAATACCGATGCCCAGGCCACATGCTCAGGCCTCTATGTCTAAAACACAAATGATAAGAATGGCTGAAGATCTAATAACTCTAATCAGGGGTAGCCAACCCACCCCCCTTTTCTAAGAGGCCTAGGCCTGAAGTTGATTATGAATCTTCTTATCAGGGTTCTGTTTTTTTCTGATTCTTCTGATGATCTGGATTTGCCCTTATCTACTTATGAAGATTCTGATGCAGAGGACTCCATTCCCTCTGCTTCCCCTCCTGAGGATTTTTCTTTTGGGGAAACCTTACATACTCTAAGGGAGCATTTCCACTGGGAAAGCCAGGATTTTTCTGATTCAAAAAAGAGGCTTAGGAATTTCCTTCTCCTACCTCAGCATAGGCGTTTAGCTATTCCTCCTGTACTAGACATTGTTGATGATGCTTTTTCAGATTCTAGTTTGGCCCTTGATTCCCTGCCTCCTGCTCCCAGAAAACCTGACAGATACTAAAGGGTCCCTGGGTCCCACAAGTTCCTTTTTAAAAATCCTATTGCAGATCCAGAGACTATTTCACAGGGGCCCAAGGGCATTAAGGCTTCTACTGTAAAAAATCCTACCCCTTCTTATAGAGACTCCAGGGCGCTGGATAGATGGGGTAAGAAGGTTTACACTTCTGCAACCTTGGCCATTAGGGCTTTAAACTGCCAGTTTCATATGTTAAAGTATCGGCAACATGTTATTGGACTGCTTAAACAGAAAATTATGTTGATTCCTGACTGTGTGGAAAATAAAGAATTACAGAATTTAATGCATTCTGCTGAACAAATTGGAAAACATACTTTGCAATGTGGTTTTGATTCATTAGAAGCCCCTTGCAGGGCTGCTGTTAATGGGTCTGTGCTCAGAAGGCATGCTTGGCTTAAGGAGCAATCTTAGCCTGTTCATGTTAAAGCTAAATTGTTGGATGCTCCTTTAAATCAGGACCACCTGTTTGGCAACAAGGCTGACGAAGTTCTTAAAAAGATGGAAGATAAAGCTAAATCTATGCAAACTGTTAAAGATTTTTTTACAAGTACAGCCTCCTGGATTTAGTAGGCACTGGCCCTCTAAGAATTGGTCCTTTCCAGCCCCTTCCAGGTCTTTTCAAGCCAAACCCAGACACAGCAAAAACCCCAGGTTCAGTCCCAGGGGACACACAGAACTAAGCAGTAGGGGGTCTCCACTTCCGTATCTGGGAATAATAAGACTCCCCCTATGGTAAACTATCTCAATGACTTCCTTTTAAAATTTCCAAGCGCTTATCAACTGACTGCCTCTTTGGGGGGAAAGATTGCTCTTCATGAAAGAATTGGGAACTCATTACCCAGGACAAATGGGTTTTAAATATAGTGTCCCAGGATACAGATTTCACTTCCACACATTGCCAACACCAAGCGGGTGGCCGGACGGACCAACCCCCTATCCTGGACCTGTCTACTCTAAACACCTTTTTGGAGATTCCAAAATTCAAGATGCTGACTCTTCACCAATTGCTTCCTATGCTAGGCAAAGATGCCTGGGTGGCAACACTAGATTTAAAAGAAGCATACCTGCACATCCCAATCAGGGAAACTTGCAGAAGATACCTACGTTTCAAAGCAGGCTACACACACTATCCATTCCCTGCACTGCCCTTTGTGAATACCCTGGTTGCAGTAGATAAGCCAAAGTGCCTAGCTCCAGTTATTGCATTTTGCAGGCAAAGAAATATTCAAATATACCCATACCTGGACGATTATCTAATTCAGGCAGAAAGCCAGGACATACTTTTGAATCATCTGGCCTTTGTACAAAGGGTTCTAACTTGTCTGGGGTACACCATAAACGAAAAGAAATCACACCCGGTACCCTGTCAACAAATTATATTCCTGGGAGCAAGATTGAATACAACTTCCCAGATGGCTTACCTCACGCCAGAGAAACAAATTCATTTGACAACCTACTTCAAACAAGTGACCACAAAAACCCTGCTATCTGCAAGACAAATACTGCAAGCCTTGGGGTTCATGGCCTCCTGCATTCTTATAATTCTATATGCAAGACTGCATATGAGGAAACTACAGTGGTATCTAAAAAGCCTATGGTGTCAACATTTTCAAGACATAGAAACAATGATTCCTATCATACCTTGCCTACGCCTGGAGTTCCTTTGGTGGGCAGAGGCCTGCCACCAAAACAAGGGATTACCTTTCACACCACCCCCTGTCGCCCAAACCCTAACAACAAATGCACAGACTATGCATGGGGGGCTCACCTGGCAGGGAAGTATATTCAGAGCAAATGGAACCCAAGTCAAATGCACCTGCATCAATCAAAAAGAAATGTTAGCTGTACAGAATGCTCTGACAGCCTTCAAGGACCACATTCTTCCAGGACAACTAATGTTAAAGATGGACAGCACTGCTGTTATGTGGTACATAAACAAGCAGGGTGGTACAGATTCTTACCCCCTCTGCAGACTAGCCATGACATTGTGGGACACAGCCTTGAGCTACCAAGTGCACCTACAAGCTCAATTCCTGCCAGGAAAATTAAATACACTGGCAGACGGACTAAGCAGAAACCTCATGGACCCACACGAGTGGAAACTGGAACCAAGGATTTTCAACATGTTGACAAGCAAATGGGGGAGCCCAGATATAGACCTGTTTGCCTCTCCCCAGAACTAAAAATTGGACAAATTTTGCACAAGGACTCCCCACAAACAAGCCTAGAAAGTGGATGCTCTGTCCTTCAGCTGGAAAAACCTATCAGTCTATGCTTCCCCTCCGTCTGTGCTCTCCAAAGTACTGCTAAAAATCAAACAGGACAAACCAAGGATTATTTTGATTGCTCCAGACTGGCCACGCCAGCACCTCCTGTGCAATGTGTCACGGTTATCTCCATGGCACCTGCCTCAGACTCCTTCACTGCTGTTTCAGTAGGAGAACCAGATTCTGCACCCTCAGCTTCTAACACTGAACATTGCAGCCTGGCTAATTACTTAATATCTCCTTTACCATCCCTCAGCAAACCTGTGATGGATATCATTTTAAAAGCAAAGAGGCCTAGTACTAGAAAATCTTATGCTGAAAAATGGAAAAGATTCTGTGCCTGGAGCCAGTCTCGAGGGATGAGCACAGCAGCACCCAATTTACCTCAGATTTTACAATTCTTAACTGAGATGCTTCACAAGGGCCTGTCATTTTCCTCCATTAAAATCCACACCTCAGCCATTTCAGCTCATTATAACACAGAAACCAAGGACACCAAAGATTGCAGCAACTCGTACAATCGGACCAACAATAGGAGATGAGAAAAACTCCACGTCAGAAAGTTGCAGTCCACTTTATTAAAAATCGACAACCAGTACACAGCCAAGCAGTAGTTGTTAACCTAGGTTTCGTCTTATACCATAAGACTTCTTCAGAACTACTCCATAACGCTGAACTCATGTTTAAATACATCCATTAATTGCCAGTTAACATCCTTAATTGGCCATAAAACTTTAAAGCGAACACTACACTTTAAAAACATGTTCGTTGTTCATAATACCTCAAGACAGCCTACTAAGGTCCATAAAAAAACATCCAACAAATAACTTACTTAAAAAGGATTTACAAGGACGAATTTTAGATGTTCACTTGGACCTTTGTGAATTGAAATGGCAACTGAGACTAGATGCCACTAGATATCCTGGTCTAAATGACAGCATTAGTATTGCCCCTTTATTAAAGCTTAGATACATTAATGGTTAAAGTTTACACTGGTTGGATGACCTATGTGTATAATCATTTACATCGGAGATTATTTTACTTACTGTTGTTAATATTTTTCATATTACACGTTATATTTTGTATGGTTATTTATTAGAGTTTATTCGTGTATAACATTGATTTTTTTATTGCATTTTCATTTATTATACAATATTTATTTTGTCTTAGCTTAATAACGTATGGTTTTACATTTTTAAGTAAGTTATTTGTTGGATGGTTTTTTATGGGCCTTAGGCTGTCTTGAGGTATTATGAACAATGAACATGTTTTTAAAGTGTAGTGTTCGCTTTAAAGTTTTATGGCCAATTAAGGATGTAACTGGCAATTAATGGATGTATTTAAAAATGAGTTCAGCGTTATGGAGTAGTTCTGAAGAAGTCTTATGGTAGAAGACGAAACCTAGGTTAACAACTACTGCTTGGCTGTGTACTGGTTGTCGATTTTTAATAAAGTGGACTGCAACTTTCTGACGTGGAGTTTTTCTCATCTCCTATTGTTGGTCCGAGTGTACGAGTTGCTGCAATCTTTGGTGTCCTTGGTTTTTGGTTTTGTGTTAGTTTGGAGCTTGTTCTGTGTTCCTTTTGGCACAAAGGTATGGAGTCCAACTCGGACATTATGGACCTGTTAAACAATAAACAAAATCAATACCCAATTAGGGAAGCATACGGAACAGATTAAATCTTTGGTGGAGAAGCAACAGGTGGCGATGGTAGCTTCCCATCCTATTTTTGGTAGTCCTTGGTGTACCCTTAACCCAATCTACCCCATCTGGTTCACTTCTGCACCTAATCTAGAGGAGGCGAATGCTGAGATGCCGTTTCGAATCGGACCTTAACTAAAAATTCTAACAGCACTAATGGTTTGGATAGAATGCAATGGAAAACCAATTTATTTAATTTTCAACAGGAATTTTCCAATACAGTTCCAGTGCAGAGATCCGATCTAACACTGACCGAAAGGTTAAAAAATTTCGACAAAAAACTCTTTCAAATGAAAAAATTGCAATTGGAGAATAGTTACCTAATGAGGAACATTGATTTGCGGTTAGTTCCAAGAGGTTTACGTTTATGGAGATACCCTAATGGAATATCGGGTAATGTTGAAATGATTCAAGAGGTCCATCAACTTTTTGATAACACTGGTTTGGAACTTATGAAGATTATGATCAAATATAATGACGTATTTATAGCAAAATATATGGTTTAATTAGAACAAGAAAACAAAGCTATTTTAAATGATTTGAATTTTGACCATTATTTGACTAACTATAAAAATATCTTGACTAGTATTCACAATTTATTTGTGAGAAAGACTAATAAAATTAAGAGAGACATTGAAGAATATCGCATCCAGAAAGTTTATCCTTTATCGAAGGGTTACCATGGTAACCATAGCACGCGGGTAAACCTGAATCAACGCAACTTTCAGGATGTGACATCACCAACAAATGGCCAGCATTATGAGCAAGAGGAAATCCCTTTAGACGAGGGCCCAAGGCGTTCGGAAAGATTATGCAACCGAGGGGAAGGTGTTCAGCGACAGAGGAAGGACGACAATTTAAGGTTCGTAGAGCAGGGAGCTCGCCCAAAGATATGGGACACCCAACCCAAACAGAAAGGTGTGTATACGACAGATTGGAACTAATTCCAACCATTACACCCATGAATGTGACTGCTTTTGACTGTACTGAGACTTCCATTATATCAAACAGTCATGTGTTACCAGAAAAAGGGATTAGTGAAGATTCCAAGGTTAACATTTGTGGTGGAAGCGTTGGAAGTCCACCGTCAGCAATAGTAAGTACTGTATCTAACCTTGACTTCACAAACTTTATTTCTCATAGAGAAATAATATTATGTGAAAACGAGTCAAGTGTGACTAACAATTTGAATATCAGTATTCCCGATAATGTTGAGAATTTTAGTATTTATTTGGACTCTGTATGCGACAAGCAAGTTAATAAGTGTTGTAGTGATTCAATAGTTGACATTGATGTTAAACATGGAACGGAAATGGGTATTTATGAAGCTTTAAATTTGACTGATTTGATAGAACTGATTGTAATACATCTAATTCCATTGAACCTACCATTATAACTAATTATCATGGCAATTTCAAACTTTATAATTATTCTTGTAAATTGCTTGATGTGTGTCATGCAGAGTTGCTATCAAAGGGATTTACCTTTGTGCCAGCAACTAGTGGAAGCTTGGTAGATGTGTTAATGGATTTAAAATTATTAACCCGCAAAATGAATTTAAAGATGTGGTTTCAGGATGAAAAGAATTACTTTGTCAATGGTTTAAAGAGACCGAGCAAATTTAATCCCCCAGTCAATAACACAGTGGCTTTATATGAGAAAGCTTGTGAGTTGCAAATAAGAGATTATTTTAGCGAAGGCTCTAAGGTTCATGATGTGGCTAAGAACAATAGGAACAAATATAGGAATTTAACCAAAGATGAGAGTGATTTACTTTCCCTACTTATTAAGGACAGGACTATTTGATTTATGAAGCCCAATAAGGGCAACGGTATGGTGATTATGGATAGTAACGATTATTCTAACTATATGTTACAGATGCTAATTGAGGACACATACGAGGAAGTGACTTTAAATCAAGTTCATATATCCTTTGCTAGAATTGATTTAATGATTGAAGACCTATTATTACAGGGGCAGATCAACGAAATTGATTTTAGCTATATGAGGAACGAATTTCCAACTATTAGTAACAGTTTTGGTGTTCCTAAAATTCACAAGGGCTTAAAAAACGTGGCTTTTAGACCGATAGTTGATGCTAAAAGGAGTAAGACCTTTTTTATCAGTAAATGCCTAGATTACCACCTACAAAGAGGTTTGGAAAAATTTGATTATATTACAAAGGACTCGTGGAATTTTTTATACAAATTAAATTTTATTAAAACTAATCATTCTACATTATTTTTGACAATTGATGTTCAAAATCTGTATTTGGTTATTCCTAACAGCAAAGGTTTAGAATGGTTAGAATGTCAATTACTCAAAATGGGTATATATCAGCAAGATCAGGTTAATTTATTTATTTCCCTTATGGAAATTGTTTTAAATAATAATTATTTATTTTTTGAAGGTAATTATTATAAGCAGGTGACTGGTGTGGCTATGGGGGCGGCTTGTGCCCCCAGCTATGCAAATTACGTTATGTCATACTGGGAACAAAATTACGTTTTTTTAAAGTGAATTTGCTACCCGCTTTTTGGATGACATTTTTATTGTGTGGGAAGGTGACTCTGTGAGTTTACTGGAATTTATTAAATATATTAATAATACTGAAGAATTTTTAAAATTTACTTTTAACTATAGTGATCATGAAATTAATTATTTGGACGTTCTCTTGCAATATGATCAAGTTCAAGGTACATTGATTTCAGGTATTTATAGAAAAGCCACTTTTTCTAATGCATATTTAAATTATTGTAGCTGGCACCCTAACCATCAGAAAAAAGCTATCATGAAGGGACAGATGGTTAGGGCAGCCAGGATGGTTAATGAACCTGGTGAGTTTAGGAATGAATTGGAAAATATAGCTGGTATGTTTATTAAAAGGGGTTACCCTATCGATTTGGTTACTAACATTAAAGAAGAAATTTCATCAAAAAGAACAAAAGGTTTTTATCAGCCTTTATTAAAGTTAGAAGTTGATACAACAAAAGTCACTTTGTATACGAATAAGTCAAATTGTGATATTAAGAACAGGGAGGTGACAAAAGATAATTTATATTTTATCACTACATACACTTGTGATACAGATTACATTATTAAAGTCATACAGAATAATTGGGAACTGTTACAACTGGATAGTAATGTAAGTAAAAAATTGAATAAATTACCTAGTAATGTGTTCAGAAAAGCAAGGTCTTTTAAAAATTTATTGGAGAGTGGTACACACGTAAATAATGGATGTCGGTCCCACAGACCAGTGGGCAACTTCAAATGTGGTAGATGTAGTCTCTGTTCCTATATTTTAATTACTAAGAACAAAATTATGGTGAGGAACAAATTAATTTTTATTAAGGGGCATTTCAATTGTTACACCAAAAATGTAGTTTATATGGCTAAATGTAGCGATTGTTTAGTGTTCTACATAGGGAAAACATGTAGAATGTTTAGGGATAGAATAGGTGAACATTTTTAGATATTAGACACCAAAAGAATACTAATGCCCTTTTTAGGCATATTAATCAGTTTCCTGGACACAGTTTTAAATTTGCTATCATACAACAGATTACAAAGGATTTACAAGGACGAATTTTAGATGTTCACTTGGACCTTTGTGAATTGAAATGGCAACTGAGACTAGATATCACTAGATATCCTGGTCTAAATGACAGCATTAGTATTGCCCCTTTATTAAAGCTTAGATACATTAATGGTTAAGGTTTACACTGGTTGGATGACCTATGTGTATAATCAATTTACATCGGAGATTATTTTACTTACTGTTGTTAATCTTTTTCATTTCATATTACACATGTTATATTTTGTATGGTTATTTATTAGAGTTTATTCGTGTATAACATTGATTTTTTATTGCATTTTCATTTATTATACAATATTTATTTTGTCACTAGTTAGCTTAATAACGTATGGTTTTACATTTTTAAGTAATTTATTTGTTGGATGTTTTTTTATGGACCTTAGTAGGCTGTCTTGAGGTATTATGAACAACGAACATGTTTTTAAAGTGTAGTATTCGCTTTAAAGTTTTATGGCCAATTAAGGATGTAACTGGCAATTAATGGATGTATTTAAACATGAGTTCAGCGTTATGGAGTAGTTCTGAAGAAGTCTTATGGTATAAGACGAAACCTAGGTTAACAACTACTGCTTGGCTATGTACTGGTTGTCGATTTTTAATAAAGTTGACTGCAACTTTCTGACATGGAGTTTTTCTCATCTCCTATTGTTGGTCCGAGTGTATGAGTTGCTGCAATCTTTGGTGTCCTTGGTTTTTGGTTTTGTGCTGGTTTGGAGCTTGTTCATTATAACACAGAACCTCCCCTCTTCTCTCATCCACTGCTCAAGCAGTTCCTCAGAGGGGCCAAAAATTTGAGACCACCCAGGAGAGCTCCAACCCCAGCCTGGGACCTTAACTTTGTCTTGGAGAAACTCACTCTACCTCCTTTCGAGCCAGCTGCTACTGCAGACTTAAAATTTATTTCTTGGAAAACAGCTTTCCTTTTAGCAATCACTTCAGCTAAAAGGGGATCTGAATTACAGGCCCTTATGGCAGTGGAGCCTTTCACCATCTTTCATGCGGATAGGGTGTCCCTCAGAACCAATCCATCCTTCATGCCCAAGGTGGTATCTAGTGTGGCTCTTAATCAGTCCATTCGTTTGCCAACCTTCTTTCCCAATCATCAGTATAAAGGGGAACAGATACTGCATTCCTTAGATGTGCACAGACAACTTAGATTCTACTTGGACAGGACTAAACCTCAAAGGAAATCTGAACAACTGCTGGTGACATTTGCTGCAGGGGCAGAGGGGGGAAGGCTATTTCAAATCAAACCATTTCTTAATGGATAAGCCATTGCATTCATTTCTGCTATAAGCACCATGGAAAACCTATCCCCCAGGGTGTGAGACCTCACTCCACCAGGGCTGCATCTACCTCTACAGCCTTTCTCAGAGGCGTCCCTACCAGGGACATCCTAGAAGCTGCTGCCTGGAGAACTTTCACCAAGCATTATCATTTGCCAATTTTCTCTAAATCCAGAGCTGGATTTGCCACTGCAGTCTTGCAGGGCCTTATAGCTGGCCCTAATGCTATCTAAATTCCTCCTCCCAACCATAGCTTTGGGAATCTACCCAAATGTAATGACTGCAACAGTGAAACACGAAGAACATAGTACAGTTGTGTACACTTACCATAAATGTAGATGTTTGAGTGTATTCACTGTTGCAGTCCTGGTTATCCTCCCTCCAGCCCCCTAACTTCTTTTGGCTATACCTCTACTTTCCTTTACTATGCTTAAAAGCCTTTTTGGTGTATTTGCTTTTTTGTTTGGGGTATATCTTTGTGCTTTTATATTTGATTGCTTCCCATTAGGGGGGGCACCTGACATCTGGGGCAAGAAAACCCGACATAATGGCGTCGGCTGCATGTTTTATACCCCTGACCACCTGACGTCATGGAAGAAGGGACATCAACTGATGCAGGACCCAAGACTTTGTTAATAAGGCCGACTGAGGGCTACCTGCAAGCAGATAACCGAAATGTAATGACTGCAACAGTGAATACACTTGAACATCTACATTTATGTTGTGTACACAACTGTACTTTCTGAGAGTATATCAACAATACCTAAGTGGAGTAATGTATCAAACACCTTGACTAGGTTAAGGTAGGTGGTATACACCATTATTCCCTCATCCATAGCCTTGGTCTTCCTCATGAAGACGTCTGCCAGATTGAGGAGGTGAGACCTTCCACTTAACAAAGCCAAAGTGGGATGGGTCCAGTGTCTATCGGTTGCCAATGTTCTTATTGATCATTTCCATGATAATTCTTTACATGACTTTGCATATTAGACTTGTCAGTCTAATGGGTCTGTAGTTCTCTGGGTTGGTTGATGGTCCACCCTTACAAAGAGGGATGACTGTTGGCCCTACATTCACCTGGCACATAAGCTGTTTTGAGGCTATAGTTGAAAAGTGGCTCAAATGATCCTGCTAGGTCATGTTTTAGGTTATTTAGGAGGCAACGACATTTCATAGACCAGTGAAGCAGTGTTTTTGTTTTTTGTCAGTGCTTCCAGGTTCTTTCCCTGTTGATAGTTGAGATATGCTAGAAGGGATTTCACAGGGGGTGGGAGTGGGGTGTGAGGTGAGGTAATAGTTAAATTTATCAACCAGTAGATTTGCTATCTCACCCTGGTCAGTGAATGTTGTGCTATTTACCACCAGTTTTGCACAATGCTGAGTGTTACCCTTAAGGTTCCTGACATAGTTGAAGAAGGCCTTATAACCACCCTTTGCTTTGGAGGCTATTCTGAATTCATAATTGGCCATCTTAGACTTTATTAGACATCTTAGTTTCTTGTCTAGTTAAATCAGAAAGTTCTTGTCTGTTAGAGTTGATGTTTCTTATTTTGGCCATAACTTTTTTTTTTTTTTGTTATGTATTCTGTTAAGGGAAGGATTTCACCAGTGGGGTTTGCTTTTTGGTTAGATTTCAGCTTACTTCTGGTAGGTACGGCAGCCTCATTGCAGTCACATGTTTGCACAAGGTTTCTGTAAGTAATTCTGCATTGTGGTTTAGGGGAGCTATGAGTTTTGACAAACTGTCACTTAATAGGATATAGTTTGCTTTAACTGTTAATAGGTTTAGTTGGGTTTTCTGGGTAGGTTTTTATTTCTAGGGAGACAGCTTTGCGGTCCAACCTCACCAATGAGGATGTGACATGTGGGTGGGAGGGGAGCAACATTCTCCCATATTGTATGAGTAGAAGATCTGATATGTTTGAACCTCTGGTTGGAGTGCACACACTCTGGTCCAGGGTGTTTGTGTTGGTAAAGTCCTGGAAAAATTGTGCCTATGAGTTAGAGGCAATGTACATTTCCCAGTCTATAAAGTAGTAGTTAAAGTCTCCCATAAATACGGTATTTGGTTGGATGGTAAGTGCCTCTAGTAGGGCTAGGTAAGAGATGTGAGCTACATGGGTCATAGAGTGTGACATGTAGCTGGCCAGGACATGGTAAGGAACCTCGTCTAAGGAGACATGGGGAAGTGGATGACCTCCAGGGCATCATCCTGTTTAACCAACCTGGAGTTGTATTTGTTGCTAACATAGATTGAGACATCTCTACCTTTAACCCCTGTCTGTGCTGCTGTTGGACTAAATGTGTGGATGGCACTGAACCTTGCACTGCTGGAGTACTTTCTGTGGATTCAAACCAAGTCTCTATAACAGCACAGACGTCTACATTCTCCAGAGTGAGGAGAACTTGTAGGGTGTGGAGTTTCTTAGGCTCCTAGCAGTGAGCAGTAACACTTTGCTTTGATTTTTTTTTTTTTTTTGCTGTATTGGTACTTTCATCATTTTGATATTGCCTAAAAAAGGTTCTAAGGGGGTGAGTAGAGCTTTAATGAATATCTGTAAGCACAGGTGGGACAGGTGCAGATCATCCTTGGCAAAGCAACGTGGTCTTTTAACCATGTCCTCCCATGCTGATAGATATTGGATTCCCCTGGAGTGACACCAGAAACTAATCCAATTAGTAAAATAAATAATTTTCTGTTCATACTGTGGCATCATCCTTGAAGAAAGTAGAATGCTGCTCAATGCAAGGCACATACCTGTCTGACACACATTCAGGGAGAGCCATAATGCCTCTTCATATAGTCCATTGAGGTACGTCTCAGGTCATTTACTCCCACATGGACTGTGCATATTGTATTTATCCAAATTCTTTTATTTAACCTTTAATGCTGGTGCCACTTCATAGGTTCATAGGTGTGTACTAGACTAATGGCACTGGAGCCTTTATAAGCCTAGCCCATAGGATTACCCTGGCATCGTACCATGCAACCTTAGTTTCCAGTGCATCTGTCAAGTAGTGGTTCATAGGTGTGTAGTAGGCTAATGGCCCTGAAGCCTTTACAAGCCTAGCCCATAGGATTACCCTGGCATCGTGCCACCCGACCTTAGTTCCCAGTGCATCTTTCAAGTAGTGCCACTGGAGTGATCCCTGGGGTGAATTATCTATTTCTCATCCACTCATCAAGATTTCTGTTGAAGAGGGCCAGTGAGGTGCTCTGTTTGACATGCATGGGCATTCTCTGGGTTGTGAACCTGTCCCTCCAGCACGTTATGTTGATTGTGGCAGTGAGGTTGAGGTCTCTGGAGCATGTGGTGCGAAGGGATTGGAATTTCTTTAGATGTAGCATTTCTAACAGAGCTGGGTCAGACATGGTTTTGTAAGTCAAGCAGAGATCGCCTCTAAGTAGGCGATATGAGACAGAGAGTTGGAGTTTTTTTGAGTCTGTCCATATAGGACAAGTGTTTAAGGCCTAGAATCCTCTTTGCGAGGTACTTTTGCAGCCTCCCCAGTTATTGCAGGTGTCTAGTGAGGTACATGCCAAATGGGGCATTGTACTCCATGATTGGCCTAATGAGGGAAGAGTAGAGGTAGACAATGACCTCTTTCTTCCTGGATGCAAAACTCTTAGTAATGATATTTACCACATAGAAGGACTTTCTGACCATGGTGGCAATGTGGTGCTTTCTGACCATGGTGGCAATGTGGTGGTCGAAAGAGAGGTTGGTGTCAACTTGTGTTCCCAGATCTCTTATAATGCCTACTGTGTTCAGTGGACTACCATCGATGTGGTAATTCATGGGAACCGGGTTTTTCCCAAAGGGGATGACAACACATTTTTTGGCATTGAGCTTAAGGCCATGGTTCTTACACAAGTCATTGATCTCAGTGTGGCCTTTCTGTAGGATGTCAGCATCACTTGAGTTAATAATAGCTCCCAACTTGCAATCATCTGCAAACTTTGTCAGCCAGAGTCCCTTTGTGTTGGCTTGGACTTCAGAGAAGTATATACCAAACAGGAGAGGACCCAGGACTGAACCCTGTGGGACTCTAGTCATAATTGGTCAGCAGTCTGACTTGGAGTCAGCTGCTTTCACACTGTGGGTTCTGTCTGTGAGCCAGTTTGCAACCCACCTAGTGATATAGGAGTTGATGCCTAGCTTACTGAGTTTTTCTATGATTCCTGAGTGGGGAATGGTATCAAAGGCCTTGGCCAGATCAAGGTAGGCTGTGTGAACCACCTTGCCTTCATCCACAGCTCTGGTGACTGACTCGAAGAAGTCAACCAAGTTGAGCAGGCATGATCTACCCTTCACAAAACCAAACTGTGTAGGATCCAGAGTTTGGAAATTCCTTATATCCTTGTTTATTAGTTCCATGATGATGCTTTGCATATCAGACTCATTAGGCTAATGGGGCGATAGTTCCCAGGGTCTGTAGTCACTCCTCCTTTGTGGAGAGGGATGAGTGTAGCTGTGCGCCATTTGGTAAGGACAAAGCCTGAGGTGAGGCTGTAATTGAAAAGGGCACACAGGTGAGGTGCCAGTTCACTCTGTATTTCTGTAGGACCTGACAATATCCCTGGCTGTGTTCTAGATGAAGCTGTATTCTTGGCCATGGACAGTGCTGTTTTAACCTGTGCAGCCATAATACTGGGTGCCTGGCAATCTTCTGTTAATGTGATAGGTCCTTTGGGAGGGGAGAGAGGGGTAAAGTTGGCACTGAATCTGTTGGCCAGTATATTGGCAAAATCTGTTGGCACAGTATAGGAGGTACCATTGTGCAGTAGCTCAGAGCAGATATGGGTATTGCCATGGATATTCTTTACATAACTATAGAAGGCATTGTGGTTGTCTTTATCTGCTGTAATTCTGTTTTCATAGCTAGCTTTAGAGGATTTGATGAGGGAGCTCACCTTTTTGTTGAGGCTGATAAGGGAGTTTTTCCAGTCTTGGGACTTCACCTTATTCCGCATCAGTTTCCTCCTTCTGTTGTAGTGTTTGTTTATGGCAGGGGACCACCAGAGTGGCTTCCTATTTTTGGAGGAGAACATCTTGGTTTTATTGGATATGGCGAGATCCATGCATTTGTGTACGTGTTTGTACAGTGCATTGATGTATGATTCGGCAGTCATGCAACTATTCTCCATTTGCATGGGTGCCGTGAAGTTGGCCACCTCTGTTTTTAAGAGCCCAAAGTTAGCTTTGCAAAAGTATTTCCTGGTGGTCATTTTTGCGGAGGTGGCGGGGTGGGAGGGATGTGGATTTCCAAAGTGATTAGTTTGTGGTCGGATCTAACCAGGGAGGAGTTTGACTATTGGTGAAGAGCAACAGTCGCCCATATTAGTAATGACCAGGTCAAGAATGTTGCTACCTCTAGTGGAGGTAAGAACTAGCTGGTCCAGGGCATTGGAATTAATGACTTCCAGGAAACGTTGGGCAAGTGTATTGGTACATGAGCAGTTTTCCCATTGGTACATGAGTAGTTTTCCCAGTTAATGGTGGGGTAGTTGAAGTCACCCAGTATGACAGTGTTAGGTAGGACTCTAATATTCTCCAAGGTGTTTAGGAACGTGGAGTGAGTCTTGGGACATGACTGGGGACCTATAGCAGGCTATGACCTGAATCGCTGTCTTACCCAATGTTAACTGCATCTGAAGTATCTCCAATGCATTATGTTGGGCTACCAGTCTGGAGGTGTGCACATCCTTTATGAATATGGAAACGCCACCACCTTTGGCGCTCCCGTCTAAGTTCTGGGGCTGAAAGTTGTAGAATGAGTTATAGCCTGGTAGTGCAGGGGTGCTTTCTGCTGCCTTGAACCAGGTCTCTGTTGCAGCACAAATGTCAGTGTTCTCCATTTTAAGGAGTGCTTCCAGCGAGTGTATTTTGAAATTTAGACTTCCTAGCATTGAACAGCATGACCCTCAGATTGCATTTGTTTGTAACTGTTACGGTGATAATTTGGTCTTTTGAACACCACCTAAAAAAGGCATTATAGAGGTGGCAAGCAGTATCCAGAAGCCCAGGGATGACAGATGCTGGTCATCTCTGACAAAGCATTGAGGTCTGTCAATCATGTCATCCCAGGTAGACAGATAATGGATCACCTTAGAATGACACCAAAAACTTAACCAGTTGTTGAAATCAACCATTTTCTGCTTGTACTGTGGTATCATTCTGGGTGATTGTAGGATGCTGCTCAGGGCCAGGGTCATACCCGCCTGGGGTACATAATCTGAGGGTTTACTATCAAAATTTCAAACCGCACTCCATCGACTGTACTATCGTCGAACACGGAAGTTCAGCAGAATGTCGAAGTCAAAAAACAATCTAGGAATGGGTTTTAACATAGGTCGAGGTAGGGGAGATGTTTGTAGTTCAGAATAATACTGAACACCTACCTCGACCCATGTTAAAACCCATTCCTAGATTGTTTTTTTGACTTCGACATTCCCGTTTTCGAACTTCCATGTTCGACGATAGTACAGTTGACGGAGTGCGGTTCGAAATTTTGATAGTAAACCTAATCCGAGAGCTCCTCCATGTCTCTTTTCATGTAGTCCAGGGAGGTACGTCATTCACACCAACATGTACAATGACAGAGTCATATTTGTACCTGTTGTTGAGGGATCTGAGTGCATGCGTTATGTGGTGGATCCTGGCACCTGGCAAGCACTTAGTGTTATCTCTAGGTGATACCAGCATTAAAGCAGTGTAGGTATTTGGCTATTGATTTATAAGACTGATTTGGTTGTATTCCCCTTTTGTCTCGATGCTGATATCACTGAAGGATAATCTGAAGATGTGGGGACCATTTCTTAATAGCAATCTTTATTTTATTTAAACTTTCTTTATTAAGAAACTGCATACACGTTAGGAGTGTGATAGGGAATATGCTACCAATAACCACGATGCATGAACTGCGTTTAACAAAACTTTATTTTATCTGTTTGTGCCTTGCTAAGCTGTATGGTGTCTAGACATTAAGCACCTAACTAAACCTTTCTTGTGTGCTTTATGTTCAGTGCTTACTGACCATCAAGTCTTCCCCTCTGGCATTTTACTCCATTCATTCCCCATTGCTGCATTATGGAGATGAGACATGTAGAGAAGACATCATCAAGGCTGCCGTGACTGTGTATTGTTTCTTGCCTATCCTACAGCCATTTCTTTGAATGCTGCAGAGTTGAATGCCATGTGGCTTTTAGGCAGCTTTATCTGTCTAGCCCTGACTGTGGCTGGTGAGCCCTGTCCTGCCAGCTAAGTGAGTATGGTTTACTCCCCATATTGGGAACTGAAGGTGACCTTATCCCTGTAACCCTAGCTGACAGGCAGTCCCTCTGATCAGTGGCCTACATTGTCCTTGGACACAGTGTGGAAATGTTATTCTCCTGAGCCAAACCCTGCCCTAACCCCCAACCCCTTGTGGTTTGTTTAGGTGCTGTAACACCATGGGTACTCCAGTGCCCTGCTCCTTTTGATATGTATGTGCTTCAAAACATTCATCACTTGAACACTGCTACCACCTGCATAGGAAGCCAAGCTTACATCACCCCATTCCATAGCCTTTGGGCAAGTCTCCTGTTGCACTGAAGCACTGGCTGATCAGAAAGTAGTACACCCGCCCTACAGCTTGGATAGTCCAACAGTTGCTGCTTAACCCCCCCACCTACCTCTTCCAGTACCTGAACCAGTAGGATATCTTTGATGTATTTATGACATTATCTCTACGGCACATTTAAAAGGCAGTCTTAATATAGTATCTTTATACCCAACAATGTTCACTTTCCACTTATTCTGAAGATTGCCGTCTGTAATGATGTGTAGAGTAAAAAATAAGCGTTAAACTTAATGAGTTTGCTCGGTACTTTAAACCTTAGTGTTATTTTGTTACAGGTTGAAAGAATGTATTATATTCAGGAAGCACTCCAGATGTTTTTAACACTGGGAATATACCCCTGCCCCCTTGTTTGACAAACACATTGACAAAAGGCATGCCATCTCTTCTTAATCACCACTTATGAGACCTGCTGGGAAAAACAGTGACTTGTGCATGGTGAGATGCATGTAGGAACATAAAGTACAGCAGTGGGGGTGTAAGGATAATAAATGTAAGGAACATAAAGTACAGCAGTGGGGGTGTAAGGATAATAAATGTAAGGAACATAGAGTACAGCAGTGGGGGTGTAAGGATAATAAATGTAAGGAACATAAAGTACAGCAGTGGGGGGGTGTAAGGATAATAAATGTAAGGAACATAGAGTACAGCAGTGGGGGTGTAAGGATAATAAATGTAAGGAACATAGAGTACAGCAGTGGGGGTGTAAGGATAATAAATGTAAGGAACATAGAGTACAGCAGTGGGGGTGTAAGGATAATAAATGTAAGGAACATGAAGTACAGCAGTGGGAGTGTAAGGATAATAAATGTAAGGAACATAGAGTACAGCAGTGGGAGTGTAAGGATAATACATGTATACTGTCCTCACTGCATGGTTGAACGATTTCCTTTTTGTACATTTATTTGTAATGTATGGAGGAAGTTTTAATATGGACCTAATAGGAGGTAAACCTCTAGGATCTTCTGTACTAGGTTTAGGGATTTACATGGTGGCACAAACTGTATAGTTTGTAAAGTCTGAAGGATTAAGAACAGTGCATTGACTTTGTCACACAACTAATTGCAGTGTATGATGATTGTGAAAAGTAGAGAAATAATTACATGGAATGTGGATAATTTTACCAAAGAACAGTTATTTTTCAACTGGGGTCATGAATAGCCTGGGAATATACTGATACATTGCTAGAAGATGTTCTGCTCCAAAGGCTTGGGCAATTGTTTATATGTAGTGCAGTGCTTTAAAAGTGACCATAGTTAAAAACTCTGAAAAATAAAGTGAAGTTGTTGCATGCAAAAGATTGTAGAAAGTCTATTTAATTATGTAGACCTTGATAAGAGTACAGTGCACACATTTTTGCATTGTACTGTTGTGCATTACTTTTTGACTCCGTGCAGCACCCTATGTCTTCACATGGATTCATAGATTCCACCATTCTGCCTTGGCAGCTACACCCAGAGTTGCAGCTAGGGCTTTTGGCACAAAAGGCTGTTCCCCAGACTGGTGGCTGTCCTTCATCCTAAATCTGAGAAAAAAATGCAACCTCTTGACTGCAGAATGTATTTCACTATGAAGTTACTAGCACTTCTCAATTAATTGTAGTCTGAACAGTTAGAATGCTGTAATATTGGTACTGCACTCGCACTTCTTTGGCACCCTGAAGTGCTTGTGTGTGAGGCAGCTACCTTCTTCATCCCACCCTAGATGTCCTTCAAGGATGCATCTGCAGTCCTTACAAATGGGTTGTCCTGTCGTCAGGCAGCCCTTCGGTCGGCCGGATTCCAAAGTCTGGGTCTGGCTTCGGCTGGTGTCGCACTTCACCCGACGTCATTGCTGCAGTTTTTCCGGTATAAAGGCATCAGCCGACGCCATTTTCCTTAGTCTTTCTTGCTGCGTGGCGCCCGAAGCAGAAGCTGTTCGCAAGTGCCGGTCGGTCAGATCCAGAGATTACTACTACCGAATACTACTTCGAAGACTTCTAAAAGCTGGTACCCGTTGGGGACTCTTTCTTGCCTCAGCCGATGTCAGAGAAAGTGAATAACTGTTTATCTTGTGGGAAACAAATACCTCATAAAGATTTCCACTCCTACTGCATACATTGTTTAGGCCCAGACCACGACGTAGCAGCTTGTCTAGCCTGTGCTTCTTTTAACCGACGGACGCTTAGACGTCGGTCGGAGTTTGCTGAGCAGTTTTTCGGCTCTGATTTTGCCTATATTATGCCGTCGGATCCTCCGACAACGCATATTACCAAAAAACGCAAAGAAAAGGACCGACACTCGCGGTCCGCGGTTTCGGCCGAAACCGCGGTTAAGCAAACCGCGAGTGTCTCGGTTTCGGCCGAAACCGAGTAAGCGGTTCTTTCTTCAGCCGAAACCATGCCTTCTACCGAGGCCTCCTCTAACCTGGTAGAATCGGCTTCTGAAATCCAACCTTCTGTTGCGGTTTCTCAGGAATTATCAGACACTATTCCCTTGGATATTTCAACCCCTGCACGTGGAGCTGCTAGGCCTCCTGCAGCCATGTCTATTAAGGCCTTTGCCAGGGCTAAAGCAGCCAAAGCTTCAAAAACGGTGCCTGCCAAACCCCCCTCTCACAGGCCCAGCACCAGTTCCCATATGCTTTGTTTGGCTGAGGATCTCATCTCTTTAATTCGTGGATCCCAGCCTCACCCAGACAGGACCTCTCACCCACCTCCAGAAAAGAGGCCTAGAGCAGAGCCCCCTGAGCCAGTATCCACAGATGATTCCTCTGATGACTCAGAACATACAGACCCTCCTGAGGCTCCTTATTCCCCTTACGAAGACTCTGACACTGAAGAGTCCATTCCTTCAGCCTCTCCACCTGAGGAATTTTCCTTTGGGGAAACCTTGCATGCTATGAGGGAACAATTTCAGTGGCAGGGCCAAGATTTCTCGGACTCCAGAAAAAGGCTTAGAACCTTTCTACATTTGCCACAACATAGGCCTTTAGCTATACCTCCAGTTCTTTCTGTTGTAGATGATGCATTTAATGATGCTTGCACTGCTCCTGATTCATTACCTCCGGCCCCTGCTAAGCCCGATAGGTTCTACAGGGTCCCGGACACTCATCACCATTTATACAAGGCTCCTTTTGCAGATCCAGAGACTATCTCCCAGGGTCCTAAAGCTGTAGCTACTGCATCTACTAAAAACCCCCTCCCCTCTGAAAGGGAATCCAGGTCCTTAGAGAGATGGGGTAAAAAAGTTTACACCTCTGCTACTTTGTCAGCTAGGGCTTTGAACTGCCAATTTCATATGATTCAATATCAAGAGTTTATGCTTGACCAGTTAACTAAAAAGCTGTCCTCTGAAGAATCTTTAGATAAAAAATATGTTCAGGAAATGGTACATAACATACAGCAGGTTAGTAACCATTCTTTAAAATGTGGCTAATAATGCACTGGAGGCTTCCTTTAGATCAGCCATGACTGGCACAGTTATCAGGAGACATGCATGGTTGAAAGAGCAGGCATTACCAGACCATGTCAAATCAAAGCTTTTGGATGCACCCATGGACAAGGTCAATTTATTTGGTTCCCCTGCACAGCAGGTACTAAAAAAGATGGAAGAGAAGGCGAAATCTGTACAAACAGTGAAAGATTTCTTACAGGTTCAACCTCCAAGGTTTAGCAGGAACTGGCCCTCCAAGAACTGGTCCTTTCCGGACTCCTCTAAGACACAGAGAGGCAGGAATAGGCGTTCAAGAGGCAGAAGCCAATCCAGGGGTGCCTACAGAGGACGCCAGTGGCAAGGTAACAACCAGCGAACCACGGACACAGCCACCACCACTACAACAACACAATCACAGTGACTTGGCTGTGGCACCGCCTACCAGGGAACAACTGGAAGCACCCTTAGGCGGAAAGCTAACCTTATTTTCAAAGAACTGGCATTGCATCACAAGGGAAAGATGGATTTTGCAAACTATAGACCAAGGTTACAGGTTCCATTTCCATACTCTACCAGGAAAGAGAGGAATGCCAAACCTACCACCTACTCAAAGGGCAGAAGCTCTAAAGCAAATATCTCAACTATTAAGAATGAGAGCTGTGGAAAAGGTACCACCTATGGAACAAGGAAAGGATTTTACTCCAGACTCTTCCTGGTACCAAGAAAAGAGAGAAAATGGAGGCCTATTCTCGACCTGTCTGCTTTAAACACATTCCTCATTGTTCCAAAATTCAAAATGCTGACCCTACAGCAGCTTCTTCCCATGCTGGGCAAGGAGTCTTGGCTGGTAACTCTAGATCTCAAGGAGGCATACCTGCACGTCCCCATACGACCAATTTGCAGAAGATACCTCAGATTTCTTGCAGGATCAGAGCATTATCAATTCTCAGCATTGCCCTTTGGCTTATCTACTGCGCCCAGAGTGTTCACGAAATGCCTGGCATCAGTAATTGCTCATTGCAGACTTCAGGGGATCCAAATTTATCCCTACCTGGACGACTGCCTGATACAAGCGGACAACAAAAGCAAGCTAACAGAAGACTTACAAAGAGTCATTTACCTGCTGCAAGCCCTGGGATATACAGTCAATATAAAAAAGTCAAGGCTTATTCCATCCCAAAGAATAACCTTTCTGGGTGCAGAGCTGGACACATCAAAACAAATGGCATTCCTAACTGCAGAAAAGAAAGAGCAACTGCCTCTCTACTTTTTGGCATTAACAAAGCAGAACCATCTAACTGCAAGAAAAGTACTACAAGCACTAGGCTTCATGGCATCCAGAATAATTCTGGTCCCTCATGCCAGACTGCATATGAGAAAGCTACAGTGGTACCTAAAGAATTTGTGGTCCCAACACAAGCACAGCCTAGAAATCAAAATTCCAATAATCCCATGCCTGAAGCAAGAGTTCCTATGGTGGGCTCAGGCCTGTCAATCAAACACAGGATTGCCCTTCTGCAACAGTCAACCAAGCCAAACCATCACGACAGATGCCTCAGACCTCGGTTGGGGGGCACACATGCTGGGCAAGTGCATACAAGGCTTATGGGCTCAAGACCAGCTGCGCCTGCACATAAATCTAAAGGAAATGCTGGCAGTAAAATTGGCAATCCAGTCATTCAGACCTTTTCTCCAAGAAGGGCAGTTGATGATAAGGACAGACAACACCACAGTTATGTGGTACATCAACAAACAGGGAGGCACACATTCATATCCTCTATGCCGGCTGGCACTGGACCTATGGGATGTGGCTCTGAGCTACAACATTCAGTTACAAGCAATTTTTGTACCGGGAAAAGAAAACATTCTGGCAGACATATTAAGCAGAACTACCACAGATGCCCACGAATGGATGCTGCATCCGGACATCTTCAAAGCCATCACAACAGAATGGGGATTACCACAAATAGACTTATTTGCATCCCCACTCAATCACCAGCTAAAGAAATTCTGCACAAGGACTTACCACCCACTTGCTTGGAAGGTGGACTCCCTATCTTTCAGTTGGAAAAATCTGACAGCATACGCATTCCCACCACTTCCTTTGATGCACAAGGTACTTCTCAAGATCAAAGAGGAACGTCCAAGGATCATTCTGATAGCTCCAGACTGGCCAAGACAACATTGGTACCCATTGCTGAGGAGCATGTCTCGGGAACAAATATGAACACTACCCCTGACCCCATTACTGTTAACACAGAACAACTACAACATCCTGCATCCAAACCTGAAAACTCTGCAGCTAACTGCCTGGAACATTACATAAGAGCAACTAACCCTAATTTATCCCAAAGGGTTAAAGACATAATCCTTGAGGCTCGTAGACCTTCAACAAGAAAGAATTATGCAGCAAAATGGAAAAGATATCTCATTTGGACTACTGCAAAGGGAGAAGATGTGGCACTGGTAAACATAGCCAACATCCTGGAGTACTTGGCAGAGCTCTTCCATACAGGCCTGTCCTATTCTTCCATCAAGATACATGCATCAGCTATTTCAGCAGAATACAGCTTGGATCCTCCTGTCTTCTCTCATCCTCTGCTCAGACAGTTTCTGAGAGGAATTAAAATGTAAAACCTCCCAGGAAACCACCATTGCCAGCATGGGACTTGAACTTTGTGCTAGAAAAATTGACACTTCCCCCTTTCGAACCAGCAGCAACAGCAGAATTACAATTCTTATCCTGGAAGACTGCTTTCCTGCTGGCAATCACCTCAGCAAGAAGGGTCTCTGAACTACAGGCATTAATGGCAGTGCAACCCTTCCTGATCTTCCATCAAGATAGAGTGTCCATGAGAACAAATCCTACATTTATGCCTAAGGTGGTATCCAGAGTGTCTTTAAATCGGGCTATCCACCTACCTACATTCTTCCCCAACCCACAGAACAGGGGAGAAAGACTTTTGCATACCTTGGATGTACATAGACAATTACGCTACTACCTGGACAGGACCAAATCCAATAGGAAAACTGACCAGCTTCTGGTAGCATATGCAACAGGAAAGGAAGGAAAACCAATTTCAAAACAGACAATCTCCAAATGGATAGGAAATTGCATTAGATTTTGTTACTCCTACCATGGAAAGAAAACTCCAGAGAACATCAGACCTCACTCCACAAGGGCTACAGCCACTACCACAGCTTTCTTACGAGGAGTGGCTACCAAGGACATTATAGAGGCTGCTACTTGGACCTCCGTGCATACATTTGCCAAGCATTACAATTTACCTTTATACTCTAGATCCCGAGCAGGTTTTGCCACTGCTGTTTTGCAAGGGATCCTAACTACACCATAATCTCTCCTTTTTCCTCCTCCCCTAGTTTAGCTATGGTATTCTACCCATTTGTAAGGATTGCAGATGCATCCTTGAAGGACATAGTACAGTTTTGTACCTACCATAAATGTAGATGTCCGATAGGAATGCATCTGCAGTCAGGATTACCCTCCCACCTTC
This sequence comes from Protopterus annectens, assembly GCF_019279795.1. Taxonomy (NCBI): domain Eukaryota; kingdom Metazoa; phylum Chordata; order Ceratodontiformes; family Protopteridae; genus Protopterus; species Protopterus annectens. The sequence goes on along the minus strand of NC_056737.1, from coordinate 703,386,165 downwards.
CCCTCTGTGGTACTCCTAGGGTATTTGCCATCCTTCAGCTAGCTTGGGGGGGATCTATTGTGGTGTATTTGTTTGTATATATGTACATACATACTTATTTTATGTGTTTGCTCTCTACTATTTGGAAACATTGGCATTTATCCAAATTTAGCCATCCTAGAGGGCACCTGGCATCTGGGGCAAGAAACACTGAGGAAAATGGTGTCGGCTGATGCCTTTATACCCGAAAAACTGCAGCAATGACGTCGGGTGAAGTGCGACACCAGCCGAAGCCAGACCCAGACTTTGGAATCCGGCCGACCGAAGGGCTGCCTGACGACAGGACAACCCATTTGTAAGGACTGCAGATGCATTCCTATCGGACATCTACATTTATGGTAGGTACAAAACTGTACTTTATAGCTCTGGCTACACCCTTCACTTTAGTGTAGATATAGCTGGATGTTCAGTGTGTTTCACTGTTGCAGTCATTACAACTGGGTTATCCTGCTGGCAGGCTACCCGCAGTTGGACCGAGTTCCAAAGTCTGGGTCCGGCGTCAGTTGCTGTCGACTCCTCCCTGACGTCAGTGCACCAGGGGTATAAAAGATGCAGCCAACACCATTTTCTTCAGTCTTTCTTGCCTCGCGGTGCCCGAAGCAAAAGCAGTTTGCAAGTGCCGGTCGGCTGACTCCTGAGATTTTCAAATTCGAATTTCAGATCCGAAGTCTTCATTAAAGCTAAGTACCCTGTTGGGGAAACTTTTTTCTTGCTCCAGACCGATGTCAGAAAAAGTTAATAATTGTATTTCTTGTGGGAAGCAAATACCTCATAAGGATTTTCATTCTTACTGTATTCCTTGCCTAGGCCCTGACCACGATGTTGTTAGTTGTCAGTTTTGTGCTAGATTTAACCAACGCACTATTAAGCGTCGGTACGATTTTGCATTTTATTACTTTGGCAGACGATTCAATTATACAATGCCGTCAGCTCAGCCAACTACCGGAGTTTATAAAAAGCGCAAAGAAAAAGAAAAGGACAGGCATCCAAGGTCCAAAACCGACGACGATGCTTCCGTTAGGCCTGTCGCTGGTTCGCTAGTTCTCAGTGAGGCTCTTTCGCAGCCCCTGACACCCACTACCTCAGAGCCACAGGCCGCTTCCGACTCCCACGTGGAGCCAACTAGGCCACTGGAAACTCAAGGTATTGGACACTCGGAAACTATTCCCTCAGATGGGTCCGGAGCTGCTGAACAGACATTGGCTTCTGAGGGTGTTTTCAGGCCTACACAGTTATATGTAAAGCCATCTTCAGCTTCAAAGGCAAAGACTAAAGCAGCTCTAAAGACAAAGAAACAAGTACAGCATTCTCCTGGACAGGCCTCCCTGCCTAAAAAACAGATGCTTAAAATGACCGAAGACCTAATTACTTTGATCAGGGGTTCCCATCCCCTCCTGATAAGAGGTCTAGGCAAGACCTAGAATATGAATCTTCAGATCAGGTTTCCATTTCTTCTGATTCCGCTTCTGAACAGGAATATCCCTTCAGCCTCACCTCCTGAGGATTATTCTTTTTGTGAGACCCTGCATACTATGAGGGAGCACTTCCATTGGGAGAGCCAAAATTACTCAGAATCCAAGAAAAGGCTCCGAGACTTCCTTTTATTACCCCAGCACAGGCCCCTTGCTATTCCTCCTGTTTTAGACATTGTAGATGATGTATTTTCGGAGTCTGGTTTGTCTCCTGACTCTTTACCACCAGCTTCTGTTAAGCCAGACAGATACTACAGGGTTCCTGATTCTCATAAATTTCTTTACAAAAACCCTGCTGCTGACCCAGAAACTATTTGTCAGGGTCCCAAGGGGGTCAAGGCTTCCACTGCAAAAAACCCTATCCCCTCTGATAAGGATTCAAGGGCCCTGGACAGATGGGGGGAAAAAGATTTATACTTCTGCTACCTTGGCTGTAAGAGCTTTAAATTGTCAGTTTCATATGCTTAAATATCAGCAATGTCTTATGTCACAGCTTAACCAGAAAATGTTGACAAATTCAGAATGTGGAGAAAACAAAGAAATGCAGGATTTATTGCATGCAGCTGAACAAGTGGGAAAGCATACTTTGCAATGTGGTTTTGATTCTGTAGAGGCCTCCTGCAGGGCCGCAGTTACAGGTTCTGTCATTAGGAGGCATGCTTGGTTAAAAGAACAGAATCTGCCCGATCATGTTAAAGCAAAGCATTTAGATGCTCCATTACAACATGATACCTTGTTTAGTGTGAAAGCAGAAGAGTCATTGAAGAAAATGGAGGACAAAACTAAATCTATGCAAACAGTGAAGGATTTCTTACAGGTACAGCCTCCCAGATTTAGCAGGAACTGGCCTACAAAGAATTGGTCCTTTCCAGTGTCAGGCCACAAAGAGGCAGATACAGACACCCCAGAGGTAGATCACAGCCCCAAGGCTCATACAGGCCTAAACAATGGGGAGCTTCTACCTCCAAAAGCGGAGAGGAAAAATCACAGCCATACAGGAAACAGTCTCAATGACTTCCCCCTGCCAGTACCAAGCACTTATATTCTGGCAGCTCCTTTGGGGGGAAAACTAGCACTTTTTTCACAAAATTGGCACATGGTCGCCCAGGACAAATGGGTCTTAAATATTGTATCTCAAGGCTACAGGTTCCACTATCACACCCTGCCAAGGCCAAATGGTATGCCAGACCTGCCACGCAATCAATGGGCAGAGGCACAAAAGCATGTTTCATCCCTCATGGACATGAGAGCCATTCAGCAAGTACCACAGCAAGAGCAGGGACAAGGATTTTACTCAAGGCTATTCTTGGTACCCAGAAAGGACAAAGCCTAGAGACCAATACTGGACCTGTCTATCCTAAACACATTCCTGGATATTCCAAAATTTAAAATATTAACTCTGCAGCAGCTTCTGCCCATGCTGGGCAAGAAGGCTTGGCTTGTGACTTTAGACCTAAAAGAGGCATACCTGCATGTCCCAATCAGACAGTCATGCAGAATATACCTCAGATTTATAGCTGGCTCAACGCACTACCAATTCAATGCACTGCCCTTTGGCTTATCTACTGCGCCCTGGGTCTTCACAAAATGCCTGGCACCAGTAATTGCATTTTGCAGGCAAAGAGGAATACAAATATATCCTTACTTGGACGACTGCCTTATTCAAACAGAGAACAAGGACATCCTACTACAGCATCTGACGTTTGTAAAAAGATTACGAACAGGTCTAGGGTACACAGTAAACGAAAATAAATCAAAGCTCATACCCTCTCAAGAGATAATATTCCTGGGTGCAAGCTTAAATACAACTGCCCAGATGGCTTATCTCACGCCAGACAAACACAGACAACTGACTACTTATTTCAAAATGTTGGCAACAAAGACCCAGTTATCTGCAAGAAAAATTCTGCAGGCTTTGGGCTTCATGGCATCCTGCATACTGCTAATTCCATATGCAAGACTGCATATGAGGAAACTTCAATGGTATCTGAAAAGTGTTTGGACTCGATATTGCCACAGCCTGGAAACAATAATTACTCTCATTCCCTGCCTGCAACAGGCATTTCGATTGTGGGCAAAAGCCTGTCATCTCAACATGGGACAGCCATTCCCCTTATCCACAGCCAGGCAGACGTTGACAACAGATGCATCAGATTATGCCTGGGGGGCCCATATGGCAGGAAGTTGTATTCAGGGCACATGGTCCGCAAGTCAAATGCATCTACATATCAATCAAAAAGAGATGCTAGCTGTTCAGAATGCCCTGACAGCCTTCAAAGATCAACTTCATCCAGGACAACTACTGATAAAGACAGACAATACTACAGTCATGTGGTAAATAAACAAGCAGGGGGGCACACATTCCTACCCCCTCTGCAGACTAGCCATGAACTTGTGGGACACAACACTGACTTACCAAGTACATCTGCAAGCACAATTCCTGCCAGGAAGGATAAATACTCTGGCAGACGAACTAAGCAGAAACCTAATGGATCCCCACGAGTGGAAATTGGATCCACAAGTCTTCAGCATGATAACAAGGAACTGGGGATGCCCAGACGTAGACCTATTTGCCTTCCCTCACAACTGCCAATTACAGAGATTCTGCACAAGGACTTCTCACAAGCAAGCATGGAAAGTGGATGCTCTATCTTTCAGCTGGAAAGACCTAACAGTATATGCTTTTCTGCCTCTCCTCCCCAAGGTACTCCTCAAGGTCAGACAAGAGAAGCCAAAAATTATACTGATTGCCCCAGACTGGCCCCGCCAGCACTGGTACCCAATCGTAAAGAGCTTGTCTCAATGCCCAGCTTGGACATTACCTCAAATTCCTCACTTATTGACCCAACAAGACAGTCAGATACTGCACAGCCAACTCAGGACCTTAAACCTGGCAGCATGGCAGATAATGTAGCCATTCAAGACGCACCTCTCTCTAAAACAGTGATGGATGTTATTTTGGAGGCCAGGAGGCCTAACACCAGAAAATCTTATGCAGAAAAATGAAAGCGATTCTGTGCTTGGAACCAGGCATTAGGTATTGACACGACTGTTCCAAATATTCCTCAGATTTTGCAATACTTAACTGAAATGCTGGATAAAGGCCTTTCCTTTTCATCAATTAAAATTCATGCCTCTGCCATTTCAACTCACTACAATGCAGAACCACCTGTTTTTTCTCATCCATTGCTAAGGCAGTACCTCAGAGGAGCCAAAAACATAAGACCTCTAAGGAGAGCACCAATATCTGCTTGGGACCTCAACTGTGTCTTGGAAAATCTCACACTGCCTCCGTTTGAGCCAGCCTCTGCAGCTGATATAAAATTCTTATCCTGGAAAACAGCTCTGCTCCTAGCAATAACCTCTGCTAGACTAGTCTCATTGTTACAGGCACTCATGGCTGTGGAACCTTTTATCATTTTCCATCCTGACAGGGTTTCTCTAAGGACAAACCCTACATTTATGCCTAAGGTAGTATCCAGTGTGGCCCTTAACCAAACAATTAATTTGTCTAACTTTTACCCAAACCCACAGAATAAGGGTGAGAGACTTCTGCATTCTTTGGGCATTCACAGGCAGCTACGCTTCTACTTGGATAGAACCAAAGCTTTCAGAAAGACTGAACAACTTCTAGTGGCATATGCTGCAGAATCACAAGGAAAGCCTATCTCAAAACAGATTATTTCAAAGTGGATAGGCCACTGCATTCGTTTCTGCTATTCACAGCATGGCAAGTCAGTGCCTAAGGGCATTAGGCCACATTCTACCAGAGCAGCAGCCACTTCAGCAGCCTTCCTCAGAGGAGTACCAACCAAAGACATCTTAGAGGCTGCAACTTGGAGTTCAGTGCATACTTTTACAAAGCACTGTCACTTACCTCTCTACTCTAAATCTAGGGCAGGCTTTGCCACTGCAGTTCTGCAGGGCCTGATAGCCTCTCCTAATTCTATTTAGCCAGCCTCCCAACCTTAGCTTTGGGATTCAACCCAATTGTAATGACTGCAACAGTGAAACACGATGAACATAGTACAGTTGTGTACCTACCATAAATGTAGATGTTCGAGTGTATTCACTATTGCAGTCCAGGTTACCCACCCACCATCCCCCTTTTCCTTGCTGGGACTTATCTGTACTTTTCTATTCTATACAACCTATGTGGTGTATTTGCTTGTAGATGAAGGAAAAGTTGTTTTTTGTGTATGCATGCTTATTGGCATAATTTAGCCTACCTTTTTAGGGGCACCTGACATCTGGGGCAAGAAAAACTAAAGAAAATGGCGTCAGCTGCATCTTTTATACCCCTGGCGCACTAACGTCAGGGAAGAGGCGACAGCAAATGACGCCGGACCCAGACTTTGGAACTCGGGCCAACTGCGGGTAGCCTGCCAGTAGGATAACCCAATTGTAATGACTGCGACAGTGAAAACATCTACATTTATGGTAGGTACACAACTGTACTTTGTCAGTCACTCCGGGATAACCTGGCTAACTCTGTGAGCTGGAAGCCAGTAGCAGAATGCCAGCTTAGACAGGAAAAATAAAAAACTTTTTCTAGAGGATCACTGGCTTAGATTCATATCTGTATGTAAAGGAGCTAAAGGATGTTCTGGAAAATGTGAGACTTGACAATGTTTTAAGGTTGAAAAATAAACTTTTGGATAAAATATTGTGAACATGATTTTCTTTATAGAATCTTAGAATAAAATTGCTAAGGAAAATGGTTGTACAGTTGAACTAAAATGTTTGGTTCATTACAGTTTTCTGGGGGAAGGGCTACAGTGTGTAACAAGCACTACTTTTAATCTCAAAGTTTATTTATGTATTTATTTACTGCAAACATTCCACAGAATACTTTTACCAATAACTTAAATAAATGTTTGATACCATTTGGGCATGCTAGATACTTATGTTAGAGTGTCAACACCATTTCTTAAAAGAAAAGAACAGTGTGTTGGTACAAAAGTTTAGATTTTGGGATTGGATATTAAAGCAACAGTATTGTTGCCTCACAGTTAGACGTTGCCTGTTCGATTCTCAGTTAGAGCGTCTACTGTGTAGCGGCATGCGTGAATGGGTGTTCCTTCGTTGAAGGTTGTGCATTAGACCCAGCAAGCCAGTACGTAAAAATCTACTGCCAGTCATTAGCGGACCAGAGTTCCGCTGTGGCGACCCCTAACCGGGAAAAGCCGAAAGACACAAACAAACAAATTAAGCCCTTTTCGTGTACCTGTGCCACTGATACATCAGATAGTGTCCAACAGGCTATTTTGTAGTCTAACTCTGTGAATAACAACAGCAGCTGACAACCTTTAATGTTGAAATACCGTTATAGAAAGGTATATGGTAATTATGAGCATATTTTAAAACAAAGGTTGAAGCAAAACAGCAAAAAGTTGGTTAACTTCTATGCAGAGAAGTGCAAACAAAGAAAAATGTGTAGTGAACTGTAGAGGTCGTATGTTGCTCAAGACAGAATACCAGTGAAAACTTGAGATACTTTAATTAGAATTGTACACAGAACATAAAATAAATGGATGCTGTGATGCCCCAACACTGGCCTAGTAATCAAGGATCCTCAGTCCTCACCAATGGCAATGGGGGAATTGTACACACTAGGAGAATGACAAGTACACAAACAGTAAAGTGCAGATGTTCATTGTGTTTCACTGTTGCAATCATTACATTTGGGTAATGCTGCTGGCAGGTTGCCCTCAGTCAGCCTGAATGCCAAAGTCCTGGGTCCTGCGTCGGCCTCTGTTGCTCCTTCCCTGAAGTCAGGTGTACAAAAGATGCGGCCAATGTCATTTTCTTTAGTCTTTCTTGCCACGCGGTGCCCGAAGTAGAAGCAGTTCGCAAGTGCCGGTCGGCCGGCTCCTGAGATTTTCGTGTTCGAGTTTCAGATCTGAAGTTTTCAATAAAGCTAAGCACCCCGTTGGGGAAACTTTTTTCTTGCTCCAGACCAATGTCAGAAAAAGTTAATTGTATTTCTTGTGGAAAGCAAATACCTCATAAGGACTTTCATTCTTACTGTATTCCTTGCCTAGGCCCTGATCACAACGTTGCTGGTCATCGGTTTTGTGCAAGATTTAATCAACGCACTATTAAGCGTCGGTATGATTTTGCTTTAAACTATTTTGGATGTGGGTTTAATTATCCAGAAATGTTGTCGGATAGCCATCAGACTACTGGAATTCACAAAAAATGCAAAGAAAAGGAGAGAGATAGACAACCGAGGCCCAAAACCGGCAACAAAGCTTCTCCCAAGTCTGTCGCCGGTTCTCAGTGAGGCACTTTCGCAGACCCTGATGCCCGCTACTTTAGAGTCGCAGCCCGCTACCGACTCCCACGTGGAGGCGGCCATGCCACTGGAAACTCAAGGTATTGGAGCCTTGGATACTATTCCTTCAGATGGGTCTGAAGCCGCTGAGCAGGCACCGGCTTCTGAGGGTGTATTCAGACCTAAACATCTCTACATTAAGCCAACCTCAGCTTCAAAGGCAAAGACTAAAGCACCTTCTAAAGCAAAGAAACAAACTCAAGAGCCATGTGGACTGGCCTCTATGCCCAAAAAACAGATGCTCAAAATGGCCGAAGACTTGATTACCTTGATCAGGGGTTCCCATCCCCCTCCTGATAAAGAGGCGTAGGCAAGAGACTGACTATGAATCTTCAGATCAGGTTTCTTTTTCTTCTGATTCCTCTTCTGATCAGGAATATTCTCTTCCCCCCTATGAGTATTCTGATGCTGAAGAATCTATACCTTCAGCTTCTCTTTCTTTTTGGGGAAACCTTATATACCATGAGGGAGCATTTCCACTGGGAGAGCCAAGATTTTTCAGAATCTAAAAAGAGGCTCAGGGATTTCCTTTTACTACCTTAATACAGGCCACTAGCCATCCCGCCTGTGTTAGATATTGTAGACGATGTGTTTTCAGAGTCTAGTCTTACCCCTGACTCCTTACCTCCAGCTCCTGTTAAGCCTGACAGATATTACTGGGTTCCTGGCTCTCATAAATTCCTTTTTAAAAACCCTGCTGCAGACCTAGAAACTATTTCACAGGGTCCCAAAGGGGTTCAGGCTTCCACTGCAAAAAACCCTAACCCCTCTGACAGAGATTCTAGGGCACTGGATAGATGGGGAAAAAAGGTTTACACATCTGCAACCTTGGCTATAAGGGCCTTAAACTGTCAGTTTCATATGCTCAAATATCAGCAACATGTCATGGCATTGCTTAAACAGAAGACGTTATTAAACTTTGAATGTGCAGAAAACAAGGAAATGCAGGATTTATTGCATGCAGCTGAACAAGTTGGAAAGCATACTTTACAATGTGGTTTTGATTCTTTGGAGGCCTTCTGCAGGGCCGCAGTTACGGGTTCTGTAATTAGGAGGCATGCTTGGCTAAAGGAACAAAATCTGCCTGATCATGTCAAAGTTAAATTATTAGATGCAGCTTTACAGCATGATACTCTGTCTGGTGTTAAGGCAGAGGAGGTATTAAAGAAAATGGAGGAAAAAGCTAAATCTATGCAAACTAAAGATTTTTTACAAGTACAGCCACCTAGGTTTAGTAGACACTGGCCTACAAAGAATTGGTCCTTTCCTGTGTCAGACAGACCTCAAAGGGGCAGATCCAGATGCCCTAGAGGCAGAACCCAGGCGCAGGGTTCCTACAGGTCAAAGCAATGGGGTGCTTCTACCTCCAAAGGTGGAGAAGACGAATCACAACCATACAGGAAACAGTCCCAATAACTTCCCCCTGCCTGCACCAAGCACTTATCTCCTGGCAGCACACTTAGGGGGAAAATTAGCACTTTTTTTCACAAAATTGGCACATTATAACCCTGGAAAGTGGGTGCTAAATATCAAGTCACAAGGGTACAAGTTAATTTCCATACCCTGCCAAAGGCAAACGGCTGGCCAGATCTGCCAAAAAATTAATGGGCAGAGGCACAAAAACAAGTCTCATCCCTCATGGACATGAGGGTCATTTAGCAAGTACCAGAGCAAGAGCAGGGACAAGGATTTTACTCAAGACTGTTCTTGGTACCCAGAAAGGACAAGACCTGGAGACCAGTACTGGACCTGTCTATTCTGAACACATTCCTGGATATACCAAAATTCAAGATGATGACTTTACAGCAGCTTCTGCCCATGCTGGGCAACAATGCTTGGCTGGTGACTCTAGACTTAAGAGGCATACCTGCATCTCCCAGTCAGACAATTATGCAGAAGATGCCTCAGATTCAGGGCTGGCTCAATGCATTACCAATTCTCTGCACTGCCCTTTGGCTTATCTACTGCGCCCAGGGTCTTTACAAAGTGCCTGGCACCAGTAATTGCATTCTGCAGACAAAGAGGAATACAAATATATCCTTACTTGGATGACTGTCTAATTCAAGCAGAGAACAAGGACATTATTCTACAGCATCTGGCATTTGTGAAAAGACTTCTAACATGCCTAGGGTACACAGTCAATGAAAATAAATCAAAACTAGTACCCTCTCAAGAGATAATATTCCTGGGTGCAAGCTTAAATACAACTGCCCAGATGGCTTAACTCATGCCAGACAAACAAAGGCAACTGACCACCTGTTTCAAAATGTTGGCAACAAAGGCCCAGTTATCTGCAAGAAAAATTCTGCAGGCTGTGGGCTTCATGGCATCCTGCATTCTACTAATTCCATATGCAAGAGTGCATATGAGGAAACTTCTATGGTACCTAAAAGGTGTTTGGACTCAACATTGCCACAGCCTGGAAACAATGATTACTCTTATTCCCTGCCTACAACAGGAGTTTTGATGGTGGGCAAAGGCTTGTCACCAAAACAAGGGACAGCCATTCACATTACCCCCAAACAGGCAGACACTAACAACGGATGCATCAGATTATGCCTGGGCGGCCCACATGGCAGGAAGATGCATTCAGGGCACATGGTCCTCAACCCAAATGCATCTACATATCAATCAAAAAGAGATGCTAGCTGTTCATAATGCCCTGACAGCCTTCAAGGACCTACTTCATCCGGGACAACTACTGTTAAAGACAGACAACACCACAGTCATGTGGTATATAAACAAGCAGAGGGGCACACATTCTTACCCCCTTTGCAGACTAGCCATGACTTTGTGGGACACAGCATTAACTTACCAAGTACATCTGCAGGCACAATTCCTGCCAGGAAGGAAAAATACTCAGGCAGACGAACTAAGCAGAAACATCATGGATCCCCACGAGTGGCAGCTGGATACACAAGTCTTCAGCATGATAACAAGGAAATGGGGATGCCCGGACATAGATCTATTTGCCTCCCCTAACAACTACCAGCTAAAAAGATTCTGCACAAGAACTTATCACAGACAAGCATGGAAAGTGGACGCTCTGTCTTTCAGCTGGAAAAACCTATTGGTATATGTGGTATATGTCTTTCTGATGGAACCTATCTTTCCTTTTCTGTTTTATACAACCTATGTGGTGTATTTGCTTGTAGATGAAGGTAAAGTTTATATTGGTGCATGTATATTTATATATATATATATATATATATATATATATATATATATATATATATGTATATATAAATTTTGGCTACCCTTTTAGGGGGCACCTGACATCTGGGGCAAGAAAAACTAAAGAAAATGGCATCAGCCGCATCTTTTATAGCCCTGACGACCTGACGTCAGGGAAGGGGTGATAGCAGCCAACACAGGACCCAGGACTTTGGAATTCCTTCTGGGTCATCATATTGTCTTATTTCAACTTTGGAATTCAGGCCAACTGAGGGCAATATGGAATCCAAAGTACACGCACGCAGGACAACGTGCACGGTCCCTGAAACAGCCAAGTCTGTGAACAAAAGTGGACCCGCACGAAAAGGATTGCTTAAAGAAGAATTTAATAACTAAACATCAATCCATCCATCAATCCATCCAAAGTAATGGTAATAACCATTACCAACTGAGGGCAACCTGTCAGCAGGATTACCCAAATGTAATGACTGCAACAGTGAATACACTCGAACATCTTCATTTATGGTAAGTGTACACAACTGTACTTTTCCCGTAAGAGCACACAGAGACCACAGTCAGTCTGGGGCTGGTTTCTCCCTCTTTCTCTAGATCCCCAGTAAGACTACCCACTGGCACAGCTATAGAGTTGACCCTTAGCCAGGGTTCCAAGCCAAGTCCTCCAGCACTCTCTCTGTCTAACCACTGCTTCGTGTCCCTGCCCAAGTAGCACGCACACACACACACACACACACACACACACACCTGGGAAAGGCTGGCACAGGTTTACTAGCTATGTTGCCTTCTGCCACACAATAAGGTAGTTACCACTGCGACCAGTACCCCTTTTCAGCTACTTTAAGGCCCTTATCAAGGGGTGTCCAATCCTACTGTGTAATGTTACTATTAATCCAAATAGTAGTTTGACCAAGGCAGGCTATTAGGAGTGGCCTTTTCAGTGTCACAAATAGATATGCAAGTACGCTAAGAGCTTAAATATCTCTAAATAGACCAGCCACAATTAAAATGTTTAAATATATTTAATAATAAAAGAACAAGACAATACTCTATAAGTAATCAGTTACATCAGAGTTCAGAATCACAGGACATATTTAAAACAACATTGTAGGACAGTCTCAAATAAATAAAGAAAAATATCTAAACTAAGCTTTGCTATATTCCTGACTATATCCAAGATAATTATATTGTTCCCTAGTAACTTACTTCATCAGAGCTAGGCAGATGTGTGGTGAATGGTTTTTGTCAGGTCCAAGACAGAATACAAAATGCACTGTCTCACTAAGAGAGTTCTCAAATTAATACCTCAAATATTGCTGGGATAGCTTGCAGAATTACATAATTTCTTGTCATCTGACTCTATCCCAGGTGAAACCCCTACTGCTGGAAGTTGGCAGTATTTAGCATCTAATGAAAATACATAGACCTCAGATCTTTAGAAGATGCTGGAAGCCATAAAGGAATTGCATTCCTTCATACTTTCAGAGATCGTAATTGGTTCACTCTGAAGACAATACAGAAAGCTTCTCAGCACAGACATTATGTCTCCAGCCTGGCCTAAAAAGTAATTTAATTTCAGCTATTTTTTCTGAAGTTAACCCCTTGTATTCCAGTTTCCACTGTTAACTGTTTAAATATATATATTTTAACAATAGTGCATGTACATTTCTGTTCTATTCCAGTAGGGCACACTGTGATTACATTTTAAGCACAAGCACATTTCCCATCCACTCATCAAGATCTCTCTTGGAGGGCCAGTGAGGTGTTCTGTTTGACATGTATGGGAAGTCTATTCTATAGCATTGGCAGTCTCTCGTATGAACCTGTCCCTCCAGCATGTTCTGTTTGTGGTAATAAGGTAGAGGTCTCTGGAGCGTCTGTACAATTTTATAATAATTTTGTAATAATTCTGGAGTATCTGTACAATTTTACCACTAATCTCACATCTTTTTCATTTATCCACTTTAACACTTGGTAAGCAGAATATACCACCGAGTTAATTAACCCTAACCCTCCTCCTTTCTTTACATACAAAACTCTTCTTTTTACTGGGTTTAATCTAGAGCCCCTTATAAATGAAAAACAAATATATATATATATATATTTGCAATAATTCCTTTTCAAATACTGTTGGCAACATAAATTCACTTGTCAAGTATGCTACTTTTCCCGTCAGTACTAAGTTGATCAAATAAGCTATTTTTTCTGAAAGATAACATCTATGTTCTCCAGAAAAGACAAGTCTGTTTTATTTCTTCTGTTGTTTTTTCCCCATTGAATTCTACAATACATCTTTATTCCCAGATTTTATACCTAACACAGAAGTTTATTTCATTGTAAAATATATACCCCATATAGTACATCTCCTAACCCTTTACTTTTCTCTTTAATTAAAGCCATCCCTATCACCTCAAGACACTCATTCATGCAAATTATTACTTCTTTTATCCAAATTTTTTGCAGTTATTAAAATGTCGTCTGCATTTGCTAACAGAACTAGAATTCTTAACCATTTAGGTGTTATATACCCTGCCTCCTTCATTTTGTCATTCATTTCACATACAGTACGTTCATAACTAATGCAAAGAGTATACAACTCATTGGACATCCCTGTCTTGTACCACTCTTCATATACTTCTTGATTTAACCAGTCATTTACAACTATTATTTTACTGTTACTGTACACTGAAAATATCTTTGCTTATATAACATTTTTGTATTTTTTTCTTGATTTCTTTCATAAATTCTCTGTCGAAGTACTTTTCTATCATTATGTAAGTCTTGCAGTGAGTTGTTATGTTTTCATATTTTTCTTTCTCTAATTTTATCACATCGTATCTACTGTATAAAATTTTATACATTTCTTTGAACATCTTCCACCATTCACACCAATTTTTATAAAATGTTCTCATAGTAGTATGATCTTTTCATAACTGTATTGCTAATCTCTTTCCTTCTTCATTCCATGCTATTTAATTTATCCTTTTTATTCCTTTGCCTGTTTTTATGTATTCCTTGTTTTCCTTTATCTCTAGCCATATTTGCAAGATGATCAGAAAGTCATGTTTCAACTACTTCCCTTCTCCTATAACAAACCTTTGGATACTATAAAAAAAATCTATTTCAGTTTTATACATACCCCCCCCCCTTGTAAGTCCATGAACACATCTTATCACTTCTGACATTTTTCTTATTTCATTTCCTTTCTTTTTATGCTTGCTTCCTAAATCACAGTTAAAGTTTGCTGTTATTTCTCACTATATAGTCTAATATCTGATGAAATAAGCTCTTTCTTTACAATTAGTAAGAAGCATATGTTACAATGTTATATCCTTGTTCTTTCCATTTTAAGTCTACAGTGGTTAGTCTTCCCATTTTTGCTAGTTACATCTGATAACTTTACTGTATTTCTGCAGAATACGGCTATTCCAGAACATCTCTCATTTCCCAAATTTCAGATCATCTTTTCTCCCCAGAGTTTCTTCATTTGTAATCTTTTTTTGTTTTTTAAAAATCTTGTCTTCTAATATAGTTACAGCTGTATTACATGTATTACAGTACTCCAAAATCCCTATCCTCCTTACTATATTCTTAATACTATTCACATTTGCAGAAAGCACTCTAAAGTTTTCATTTTCACTTTTCCTTAGATTCATGGTTTTATAAATTCACAGCAAATTACTAGGATAGCTTTCTTAATAGACCATTCTAAGCCTAGCCAGTTTCCCTCCCAAAGGTGAGAATCAAACACTGTATCTACCTTCACCATTGTGCCAACCCCCGTCATTAGCTGTGTATATTCTTTCTCATCCATTGTCTTTTTTTTTTTTGTATTTATCACTTTAAATTTTTTTCTGTCTTTTACCTTTTTACCAATAGAATTTTTTCCTTTTACTACCTCCCAATTAGTCTTTTTCATCTTTTATTTCAGAACCTTCTTCTATGTCCTCTTTATTTTTTTTTCTCATCCACTACTTCTTTGTTCTTTTTCTTCTCTTTCTTTTTCCCTTTCTCTTATTTTCATTTTTGCAATCCATCCATAAATGTCCAGTTTTGTTACATTTATAACAGTACAATTCACATTTTCTTGCATCATGTCTCATTTCCCACAAATATAACATTACTTTTCTCAGTTACCTATTAGATGTCCTTCTTTGCCACACACACACACACACACACACACACACACACACACACACACACACACACACACAAAAACATGTTTTGCATTGTCCCTAGCATTTTACGACACCCCTATTCCCCTCCATTTTTATCATGCTTGGTATATGTATAATTTTTTTTATATATCTATTTTTAATACAGTATTGCAGTCCATAAACCCCTTTTGTCATAAACCTTTGCAATGTCCAAGCCTTCTTTACATAAAGTTTTAAAAAAATCCTTTCAAAGTCTCTCTTTCTACCTTTGTTCGAAATTGTACATCTATTTTCTTTTTTCTTTCCCTGTTGAATTGTTTTATCACATAAGGATTCTATGGATTACAGTCTTTCTTTTTCTCATATTCTCCAAGAAAATTTTCCATTCAAAAAACAGTCTCAAATAATGTCACAAAATGTCTCTTTGTTAATAAGAATGAATGCTCTTACCTGATGTACTTTTGCACCAAAAGGAGCTATTAAATTGTCCCAAACTTCATACCTGTCTATTTCTTTGTCTACTTTACTTTGAATCCTTAGCACATACTTCCATTTTTCATTTTCTTCTGCCTTCTTTTCTGCCATTCTCCTTATGCCTTCTTTTACTTTATCTGCATATCTTCTGTTTTCCATCTCACTACTGTTCTTCTGCATTCATATTTTGTATTTTCTCCATAATGCCCCCCCCCCTCCCACCAGGAAACATTATCATAATTTTCTGGTTCACTCTTCATCACCATTTCTTTGTCATCCCGCAACCTTCCTGACTGGAGGGTTGTAATTTATACATCCATCATTTGCTGACTCATCTCCATCAAAGAAATATCTCAGAATCCTGAACGCATTCTCTGGTGTTGCTATTTGCCTCCTTCTCCATTTCTGTCCTCACTCATCCTTCTCCAGCTGCATCCCTGTTTCACTGGGCTGCCTCTAAGCCTGTAATAGAAACGGGAAGTAGTCCTGAAAAATGAGTCCCACTCACAACAATGAAGAGTAGAGAAAGTTCCTTCGTACCCTGCCCAGTTTACACTCATCAGTGTGAACTCCACCTCTTTTCGCCTCCAAAAAAGAGACCTTTGTCCTTTTGGGAATAACCTAGTCAACAAAGTGTACATAAAAAAAAGTAATTATATTGACACAACAAACCAGTGGGTGACAAGCCCCAGGAACACCCCATGTTTGGGGGGGGGGGGCATATCCTTCCCCATTTTTTTTCTAGCTCTGAAGTAATAGAGCCCACAACAGTGATAGACCCAACCATTCTTAAAATACTCCCCTATCAAGAAATTGCTGGACTTTCTAAGAGCTGCATGCACTGAGATGATTTTAGAGGGCTGGAGTTATGTATATGCCTATGTATGGAAATTTATCTTGATACCTTCCATAACAAAAAAATATTTTGCATCATCTTGATCAGCAGGCAAGCTTTGCTAATGTATTTTATCTCTCGCTGGCCCTGCAGTATTATTCCCCCCAAGGATCAGCCTACTTCTAAAAACTCTTGATTTCCTGTAGCTGCTTCCACCTTTGCAATGCTATTAGCATTCCTTCTTTCTCCACTGTCATAACAGTAGCCCCTCCTGATGTGCTGCAGAGATCTATCAGCACTGCTTTATCCTGAAAGCACTGGAGTGTTTACACCTGACTCGGATCTTGGACTCAGGCAAACTGTTGACCAAGCACACTCGTTCAATCCTAACATAAGGAACAGCTAGGTTCTAGCCAGGTAGCGTGCTCATATATGGAGTGTAGCAGTACAGCCCCTTGGCTTCCATCAGAGGGAAGTATGATTCCAAGTGATTCCACAATCTCCCATCAAGAAAAGAGAATTGTCCATTTGCCAGTACATTACACCTCAGCCTTGCCCACCATCAGACACTAGCTGCAGAGGTAGAAGCAAATCCCCTGTGCCTGTAGGACATCTCAGTTTTGGGGCTTTTGTGTGACTATACCAAACAGTGGTGTTTTTGTTCATTTCCCTTTATGTGCTTCTAGTGCTTTCTTACCACAACAATGTTTGCCTGTCTAACAGAAAAATACTGAGGAGTGACAGGCACCTCCGTATTCTAAACATGCTAGCAGTATTGATGAAAGGACAGGTAAAAACACCTAAGATCTTAGAAGAAAAGTGTCGGAGTGTGCAATCTAGAAAAGATGAAGATCTTCAGAAAGAGTATCTTCTAACTAAGAAGATTTTACTGATTTGGCATTATAGCAGATACCACCATAGCCCACCTGATTGCTGTCAGATGCTGAGAATGGGGTAGGTCAGCAGTACAGCACACAATTGATTGCACTGTTACCATGTTCATTACATAAACAGCTTCTGCTTTGTTAGCAGTGCATTTATGTGTGCATGATTTTGAATTGTCATTACTGCAGTTAAGTAAATTTAAAATTAGATTCTGGAAGGAAGGGGTAAATAACATGTTAGTCTGAACTTTAGATGGAAAGTAGCTTTTATGCAGCTTTAAGTTGCATTATCAAGGCTGAGTTTTAAATTTCTTGAATTAATATTTACAACAGACTTGTGTCCCACTGGCGTGACCTGCCCTTGCTATTATAGTAACCTGCCTGCAACAGTGCATGTCTTGAGTAAATGGTCTTGCATCATAATTAAGGTTTTGTATTTAGTTTGAACAAATGCCAGAGCACATGGTGTATGAGGCAGTATTCTGCTTTCATGTTAAGGTGTGCCTTATACTCCTGAAACACAGGAAGCTAAACCAAGGTCAAGCGAATTGCTAGGTGAAATCTGTCTAAATGTTGTTCAGTTATTTTCCAGTCAGTAACATTCACTGTTTCTGCCTAACTGGCATTTTTTATTGCTGCGTAAATCATGGTTTGCACAAGCCAGGTGTATGAAATGTGGCATCATGCAGAAGTTGTCGTTCTTTGAGCCAGTATATGGAGGTATGATAGTCAGGTTAACCTGTGAAAGTTAGGCAGCTACTCATGATGTAAGTAGCTGAGTTGCTAGCATGTTTTAACTAGGGTTCTGGTTAGTATGATGTAAGTAGGTGAGCTGCTAGCATGTTTTAACTAGTGTTCTGGTTAGTAGCAAGCACACTGCATGTGCTGTGTAGAAGCGAGTTTAGTGAATGGTATTCTGAACAGTTTCCTAGGACTCTGTCTTGTTTGTGTCATTCATCTACTGAATGTTTCCATTGAGTTTTCCCTTCTAATTAAACTTTGGAATTTATATTTGTTTACTCTGCAGTGTTGTAAACTAGATTCCTGTGTTGGGGTTGTGTAATCTTTGTTTGCTATATCTCTGTTTGCCTGTAGCTTAAGTTTAATGTTTAACTTCTTACTTGAATTGAACATAGTGTCATAAGTATAGCAACACTGTGAAACATTTGAGTCACTTCTGAGTCCTCTGACCATCTTAGATGTATGCAGCTAATGCATGGAGCCCCCTTTCTGTTCTAGTTTGCTTTACATATGGATATTCAGTATTTTTTTAGATGCCATCTATAGTAATGTGCCACAATAGCAGTCCTAAGCAGTGCAAAGCTCAGAATCATGAGATTTTGACAGTATCACATTGCAGTGACTTTGTTTCTATTATGACACTTTAGGAAGAACATTTATTTGCGTTAATGATTTCTTTCCCTCAATTAATTTTGTCATGTGTTGAAACTGCCTGCTTGCAGGGAATGTATTATTCCCTGAAGACCCCACTGTCTTCATATTTACAGACTTCCTAGACAAATGTCATTCAAGCATCTGCTGTGAACTTAGTTGAGACATCTTACACATTTGCTATGAGATTTATAATTAAAGCTTGCTCTTCAGTACGCCTGCCTGAAGCTTTAAAAATGAATTCAGTGTGAGTTGTTGG
Source organism: Protopterus annectens (assembly GCF_019279795.1). Taxonomy (NCBI): domain Eukaryota; kingdom Metazoa; phylum Chordata; order Ceratodontiformes; family Protopteridae; genus Protopterus; species Protopterus annectens. Next base: position 703,367,127 of record NC_056737.1, on the reverse strand, counting down.
AGGGTGGTCTTGTTTTATCTGGAAGGTGCTCTATACACCTTGCTTAAAGCTCTCCCTTGTGAAGGAACATAGTGAGTTCTGAATCCATTTTATCATTTTTTTTTAATTTATATTTATTCATTTATGTTTCTTTAGTGGGGTATTGCACGTATCATCACTGACCAATTTCAGTCTCAGCCCGGGTGAAATACAAAACATTTCACAAACAAAAAACTACAGAAATGTAAGCACCAACAGAGTAGTTCACTGCATAGTTTTTTTTTTCTATGCATACATTCTAGTGAACGAGCACAGTGCAACGTACAATCAGAGTGTAATGTACAGTGTATACATTAGTTTCTAAAGTTGGTCAGTCTTCAATGAATCTTAAGCATACCTCTCAACTGTCCCTGATTTTGACACAAATTTTAGCTGGGTCTATATTAAATCATTGAACGCTTAGAAAAGTGAACAATGATTTATCGACCCCATGTAAGCGAAAGCTTAGAACAGTGATTTTTTTTTCAAGGGGGAAAAAATTGCTGTTCCAAAAAAAAAACACTTAAAGTGGGGAGCTGTGCCCCCCACACCCCCCTACTTAAACATAACTCAGAGATTGCACTGCAGTGACTAAAACAATGATTGTTTCTGGATTTTTCCTTGATTCTGTTAAGATTTGTTCCTATTTAGTTGAGAGCTATGCCTGAGAGAGAAAATGAGGCTTAAAAAGGAGAAAGATTAGGTGGGTTCCTATTACATGATTGAACACTAGAAATAGTGAACGCTCATTTGTCGAATCCAAATGCATGAAACCACAGAATATCGAAAGAACGGATCAGCGAATTTTTTCCCAGGGAAAAATTTGCTGGGCCGTTCTCTGGACGTTTCTGTTTTCTTCATTGTGGTGTGATCTCGGAGTTGGTATATTTAAGGTGGGGGGATGTGGGGGGGTGAAGCCCCTCACTTTATGTTGCCTGTACATTAGTTTTTTTTTTTTTGGGGGGGGGGGGTCAGCACATTTTTTTCCCTGGGAAAAAAATTTGCTGACCCATTCCTTCGACATTTTGTGGTTTTGTGCATTTGGGTTTGATAGTACATCGTTCGCTATTTCTAGCGTCCGATCATATATGAAGCCATATTCGGTGATATGTCCTGTGCTGAAGCAGGAGAATTTGGCTTGGATGCAGAAGTGCTTTTTGAGTTGCATTCTGAATTTTGAATAATTGTTGATTTCTTAATATTGATGGGGATTAGTTTCCAAAAACTACATGCCTTCGACAAAAAGGCATGTGCAGTGCTGTGGAGTTTGTTTCTAGGGTAATGAGAGTTGTTGTGGCTTATGAGTAGTGCCTCAGGTTGTAAGAGAAGGTTTTTCATGAAGTCAAGCTGCAAGGGAAGTAAATGTGTGGAGTTAAAAGTAGTTTGTAGAGTTGTGATCCTAAAAGTAAGTTAGATCTTTGTTTTATGCGTTGTCATTTCATATCACCTTTGACAGATTTGTTGCCATGGTGCTTGCATTAGGCAGACTTACTTTTTCTCAGACATAACTTGATATAAACAGAATGCATAGAAGTGGTACAATAATGATCTATGAAGACAGTAATGTAAACATACAAAATGGGGTGGGGACACTAATACATTGTGGTAATTAACATTTAAGTCAAGCCCTTTTGTTGAACTTAGGGTTGTGTCTCTTTTGATCATCTGGCCACTTTGATGGTGGCTGCACTCCTGTTTTTTTCTTGTCTGTTTCTGTTGGTTCGTGCCTGGTGGCTGAAAGAAATGTAAATAATCCCTACTTAGTTCTGCAAGTGTTAGTGGCGTGTCTGTGGATGTGAACTGGTTTTTAGCAATGTATTTTGATATCCATCCACTACCCCTTATTCCCATTTTTGTACATGGGGACGGGGGTGTCACTTCTTCAGTGACAATCATCTAAAGCCAAAGTTTACAGTGCTGGGTATATTGCCACATTAAAAGTTGCTATGTAGCCTAGACACTTGTACCACATACTAACACTGTTGTTCTGTAATAGACATGGGTGTGCATATGATCATTCCTAACTTGAAGTCATCATTCTGGAACTTCAAGAAACAAATAAGGATGCATTAAATAGATTCATACAGTCATAGATTGTTACTAGGCTGATAACCTGGGGGCCTTTTTATGCCTAGCCAAGTTTTCCTGAAAGAATAATGATGTCTTGTATCTGAATAAGACATTTAGAGCCAGACATTTATAAGCTACCTCTGTCCGTAAGGGTCATGGATGCCAGGCCCAGTGTAAATTTCCTGTTCCTCATCCACTGGTGTAAGTTGTGCTAAAATTGGTTAATAGACAGACTCGGCTTCACATGGATGGAAAGCCTGTTCCATAGGAGGGGCAGTCTCAGGAACACACATCTGTCTCTCCAGCATGCTCTGTTTAAGTCACAGACAAAATTCAGGTCCCTAGACTTTGTATTTCTGGTACTTTTTAACATGCGAATATGTAGGAGATTCATAAGTATGGTGTTTGTGTTTGGCGTGTAAGCCAGGTATAGATCATCCCCTCAGCAGTGTATAGGAGATTGAGTAGAGGGAAAGGGCTTTAAGGCACCCATGTAAAAAGCAGGTTTGCTACACTTTGTATTGCTTTTGCAAGGGACCTCTGAGGTCACTCAATATGTAGGAGATTCATAAGTATGATGTTTGTGTTTGGCGTATAAGCCAGGTATAGATCATCCCGTCGGCAGTGTATAGGAGACTGAGTAGAGGGAAAGGGCTTTAAGGCACCCATGCAAAAAGCAGGTTTGCTACGCTTTGTATTGCTTTTGCAAGGGACCTCTGAGGTCACTCTAGTTGCTGTATATACCTGGTCAGGTACATACCAAAGGGAGCTTTGTAGTCTATGATTGATCTGATAAGGGCAGAGTACAGTGGGATAATGACCTCTTTGGACCTAGATGACTTGTCATTGCTTATAAGGTGTGCAACATAAAAGGATTTAATCACCACTGTGGCCACATGGTAGTCAAAGCTAAGGTTACTGTCTACGTATGTACCCAGATCCCTGACTACTGGGTTGACTCTTGGGGGCGTATTATCAACATGGTAACTAGCCAGGATGGTTGGCTTGCCAAAGCATACAATTGTGCATTTCTTAGCATTGAGTTTAAGACTATGGGTTTGGCAGCCTTTGTTAGTCAGAGATAGACCTTCTTGAAGAATGCTATTGTCTGTGGGAGAGTTGATGAGAACCTCCCAGCTTGCAGTCATCTGCAGACTTCGTCAGCCATAAACCTCTCCTGTCTACTTGTATTTTATTGTGCGGTTTGTGTCCAGCATTTTTTTAAGGTGAAGATAGAGTAAACTGGCTATGAGCCTATGTCCATGTATGCATAGGCAACTTTCTTCAAAAAACAATGATTTGGAATACTTCCTGCAAGGAAATTTTGACTGTTAAATGTGAGTACTTTATGAATGACAAAAGAGGGCCATAATAAGCTTAAACAACTGTATTCCTTGAATGTGTTTGCACAAGCAAACCAGTAGTATAAAGGGATGCAAATTGTAAAACACTATTGAAAGCAAAGCAAAATTTTATCTTTTATAATCATTATTTGTACAAAGATGCATCTTTGATCAGTGACATATCTTATTACCTCCATCTTGAATTAGCAGAACAAATGCTTCATCATAAACCTTCCAATAAAGGGTAATATATTATATCCCCTTTGATATTACTCCATCAACATTCTGCACTTTCACGTTTTATTTATTTGTCATTTGTTAATCAGGTTAGACCAACTGAACCAGTGGCCCATTTTCAAGGGAGACCTGAGGAGAAAAGCTCCAACTTACAATACAGTACAATTTGTGAAACATTACAAAAGAAATGATATTCATTACAGGAAATACAAATTTTGGACAGACTAGAATGAAAAATTAAATTACAGGCTTAGAAAATGTTCTGTAGTAATTACAGATGGAACTACAAATGAGTATAAACAACAGATGCTACACATTAGAATTATCTTGGTTTTATGTAAGAAGGTATATCCTTTCATTTGTATCAGTTGCATAATATATCTAAATTATTCGAGTGATGTATGCTAATTGTATAAATTATATATTAAAACATTGTAAACATAACCTAGCTGCAGTTTAGTATGCGTTAATAACCAGCTCCACCAGTCCCTGGAATAACTCCTCCCCCAAAAGCCTTCTTTTACCTTGCTGACAGGCAAAGCTTTTTCTTTTGTGTTCTCACATATAACTCACTCACTTGAAGGGTGTACTTTTCCATTTTCCAGCTACTTACTGATGATATACTCATTTGTCTTTCAGTTGTGTACTTCAAACTGCAGTTGGTAAATAATTCACTGTTGTCACAAAAGTCTCCAGTTACTTTTGGCTTCCACATGATCCATATTTGAACCAGATCAAAGCTGCATTTTAGTAACCCACATTTCATACTGCAAGATTCTGTATTTTCAGTTTTGTCATATTTATATCTTTTATCATGTGTCCTTGTTCACTGAGCCATAAAAATACAAAGAAAGAAATATTGCCATTGTTAATATTAACCTTTTGACACCCATGCCTCTAATTTAATACTTTGCATCTTCCCGTGTTTACTGTGTTACCAATATCCACAGATGTATTTACTCTTGACATTTCAAATTGGTAATATCAAAAGAGTCCAACAAGATATGTATTCAAGCAGTCATGCTTCTCCCTAGACTTTGATATCCATCTATGTACATTCAGGGGTCTTCTCCTTCCTGCTGTAAGATGCCTACTATTCTCAAACACCCCAGGTTAACTATCTGTTAACTTGGGATGAGGGCTCAGCAGTTCAGTCTTTCTTCACGTTAATACAGGTAAATACCAAGAGTTTTTGTCTTCTCGTATAAGCTACAGCTTTTAATATTGTCCATGATAGCCTGTGCTTACATAGGGACAACCCATATTCTAGTTGACTAAAAAAGAACAAAGTGTCTTAGAGGCTTCCCAATTACACAAGGTTAAATGGTGCCATACTTCAATCAACTAGTTTCTCTGAAAGCATAAAACATCAGAAATTTCATGCTGTAAATGTTCCTCAATGATAGGAAACCTAACAGACAAACAGTTGTTTCTGACAATAGGATACTTAGATGGAGCAAAGCAAGAAAAGAGAAGAAACTCTTGGAGTGGAGGAGTTGACTGACTTTTAATAGTATATCATGAAAGAATAAAGGAATGTTTCATATACTCAATGTTAACAAAGCCTTTTAACAAAGTTAAAACCAGTGCGTCTGTGTAAACATGCAAAATAACCTTGTTCTTGTACAGTGTGCTGTGTTATCATGGACAGTCATTGTGTCAGCATACCCATTGTTTTCAAGCTGTCTTCACAGTCCTGGAACTGTTTACTCTCCACTAACTCCATGTTCATTGGTAGTATCCCTGTTATGTATTCATTTACCATGTGTGTTTGCTTTTGTCAATGAACAATGATGCACCTGTAAGAAAAATAAATCTTTTTAATGGGTACATTGGCTGTATCTTCAGTTACTTTGAAAAAACATTCTTGGTGTTCAGACTTTTGGACAGAATAGTCATTAGATCTAAAGATCTTTTCCTTCCAATGTCAAAGCCTTCTTCTTGGTATACTAATACTTAAGTCTCACCAGTATACTCCACATCTTCATACTGATGGTATGGATTCCATTCAGTAGAAAACCGGAGATTCTAGTAAGACACGGAATCTAAACTCTCTACTCTCTGTGGTACACCAGTCACGCCTAAGTTCTTCTTTCATACCTTTTCTTTTTTTTTTCATCCACTTTAAGAATGAACTTTGCTAGCTTAAACTGAACTTTGAAATCCTTCAGTGTCTCATTTGTTTTTCTTTCCATTGATTGTATGCCATCAGTTTGGTCATAAAGTATTGTGTTCTAATCCACAGTATTTGAGTGCAGATTAGTCATACATTTTGAAAGTTTATTATTACTCTTTTGAGGTTTAGCCAAGACCATCTGTAATGTAACCCCTCTACTGCAGTAGAAGCGTAGGCATCTACAACCTCTTTGGCACCCCTGGATTCTGTCTTTTCTTCTGCTATGAGAACTATAGACATATATACAAGTTTCAAGCATTCTTGAAGATATTAGTCCTTTTTTTCCCTTTACCTAGACCACATGAAGTAACACTTAAAACATCAGTTTGTAGGTTTGTGAAAATAAAAACTTTTTTCTTATTAGCTTATATAAATAGAGCTACAGACTAGATGAAGAAAATGCCTTCCTCTTTAAAACATGTCACAATCTCTCTGAGGCAGAAACATGCTTTTGGGAATTAAAAAAAGACTAATAATGATAATTTTATAGAACTCATTTATTTGGAATCCATTTCATAGACAAGTTATTTATTTTAAAGCTAGTGTTAAAACTTTTACAAGAAGTGCTAATTGCTAACAACTAATTTATTTGTTGGTATAAAATGCAGGGTGCATGCATCCCAGTAATTCACTACGGTAGATTTTAATGAAAATAATGGTGTGATATGAGAATGATATGCATACTATGATTGTACTTCTTCATGTTTTTCAGAAAACATTAGAAAAAATGTCAGTTTAGACTAAGTGACCATTTGTCAAATGTACCAGATGTGATTTGTATACTTGGTTGTACATCCTCAAGCAGATCATCAAAGCAATAGTAGGTGGTCTGTGCTTAAGCTTATTACGGGGATTGCAAAGGTTACTGCATATCATTCAAAATGTTAGACCATACTGGAAACATTTGTGTTTTTAATGCTTTTGTGGAAAATGTGTGGATGTTTGTTGAAAGAATGGCACTTGAGGCATAAGCAAGGGTTCTACACCAATACAGCCAACACTAAAAGACATGAATTACTGCACATACTTTTAATAGTACCAAAGAAGCCTGAGACAAATAATTTGAAGGGATTATAAAGGTTTTAGATACTAGCTGAAACCCAAGCCAACAGTAGATGTAGAATGCTACACATTTAATAACAAAGATCAGATGTCCAGTTGAAAGTGTGGGTATCTGGCTGTGTAACAAAAATACAGAGTCTAGGAGACCATTGCCAGGAACTGGCTGAAATTTTAGGAGTCAAAGCTAGAATGTGACAAAGTATGATAAAGGCATACAAAAAGGTTGCTGTCAAAGGAAGGTCTACCATGCAATAAAACATAAAAACACTGATGTCTAGAAAACATTGGCAAGGCGTTCGATAGCTGCAGCTTGCTGTGGAAGTGTATGTGTGGTTAATAAGGCAAACATTGGGAGTACACAGAAGAAAGTATATTTTCATTGGATGAGCTTGTTGGTTTAAGGAGAAATACTATAGGATATACCATAAGAGAGGCTATGTCAACCTGATATGCAACTGACAACATAGCAAGTAGGAAACTATCAAACTATACCCAAGATATCAGTTGTATATGAAATAATCAGCAAAGACAACATGGGTGTGCTGGAAGGCATACAGAGTGATACATAATCCATGCAGCATGATACACAGTGCTTTAATGTACACCATGAGAGAAACTTATACTGTAAACCTATGTGGGTCACTCCACTGGTTGTGCAGGTGAAAGGTGTGCAACTGCTGGCTCTACCAGTGCATCAGGGTACTTTCTGAACCCAAGACACTGGCAGTGTGAGTGGATATGTTGTGTCTATACCGTAAGACACTTCAGTGTACCGTACTGGAACATGTAATATTGCAGATCTCGAGAGTCTTCTTTTAAAGTCAAACTAAAAGGAGATCTGTGGAAAATTACGATAAAGAAAAAAATAGAAATGATGAAATGAAGTATGAAAGAAAAATATTGAAGTGGTAAATAAAATGAAGAAAACATAGGCATCAAAGTATTAAGTTATTGTTTTTATTGTGGATTTGGTGATGTAGAAAAAAGTATAAGGGAGTACACAGAAGGCAAAGAGAATGTAAACAGATTATTGAATAAGGAGATTTTATGTGGAGACTAATATTGAATGATTCCTTTTAAAAGTGCAAATGAGATGTAAAGAAAGCTTATGCAGTATTAAAGAATATAAAGATAAATCAGTTGAACATTGTTTCATACAGTGTGATGAGGGGTTTGGATAAGAGTTGTAAAATAATTTAATGCTTTTTTTATGGTGATCTGTGGAAAGTGTCTGTATTCAGACAGCTTGCAAAGTATGCAAACCAGCACAAAATATCTTGTGTACATTGCAAGACTGTCCCAATTCATAGACCCTCCCTTGACCAACTCTAAGCATCACCTTGCACATCTGGGCAGCAAACTTTGTAGTGCCGCATGTAAATTCAGTAGTCCATGGGCATGATCTATATAAAAGTGATTCCCGGTGTACTGCTTCAGTAGGAAACTTGCATACTATGAGATTCATAGACATCTGTACTGTGTTTGTTCTGTGCAGGAACAGATCTATGAATTCATAATGTGCGTAGCAATCTAGCCTCACATACCTTTGTATTTCAGTAATAATAATCTGTGCAGAGTGAATTGGAGCCATTTTAGTCTGCTTATATTACCAATGTACATAACTGGTGATGTGTGCATGTGAGTGAATTAGTATGCATGTATATGTCTGTGTCACTGTGTGTGCAAGTACTGGGGCTGTGTCTGAGTGGGTCTGTTGGGGTAAATTTGCAAATGCTTATTGTGTGTGTGTGTGTGTGTGTGTGTGTGTGTGTGTGTGTGTGTGTGTGTGTGAATGGGAGTAAAAGTACTGAGATGTGGGGTGTGTACGTGTGTGTGTGTGTGTGTGTGTGTGTGTGTGTGTGTGTGTGTGTGTGTACGCTCACTGCCATTTGTGCTCCTGTGAGATCTCACTGCACTGCCCAGTTGTTTCAGCTGCTCAGTGATTTGATTCATAGTCCAGTATATTCCAAGCTAATGTGATATTGTCCTTGTAGAAGTGTGCGTGACTGTGGCCCATTTAATGGCACAGCACTTCAGCTGAGCACATTAACACAGGGTGTGTTGCACTGCTGCACCATTTTGTACGAGTACTGGCCAAACAGTATGATGAACATTTAAGATGGACGAAATTTGCAAGATGTGTTAAAGCTATAAGTTTTGATTGTGGACTACAAGGTAGGTGGGTTGAAATTAAAGACAATTTTTTTCTTAGTATTTACATTTACATATGTAAATAAATGGTAATAAAGTTAATCAGAGCATGGGAAGAAGTGTTTTTGATGATTTGAACTGAAGTAATGTCTAAACTTTTGATACCATCAGAAAAGCTTGTATATTGTTTAAAATTGTTGCACATTAGTAACAAAATTAAATTATTGATCAGGGAGGAAGAGAAAACAGAAAATGAAGACATAACACAAAAAGTATGTAGGGCAGCTTTTTGGGGGTGTTGAGAAAGGTGGCCAAGGCAAACGGGAACAACTTTCAGTTTGGCTCATGTGTTTGATAAGACTTGAACTGAAGGAACAATAGCTTGATATGTGGAGGCTAGACATACAAGTCCACGTGGAATGCAGAAGGGGAGATAGAGAGAAAAGTAGCAGCAAAGCACCAAGAAAGACAGGGAAGAAGTCTTATTCAAGACGTGTAGAGGGAAAGAAGGTGGTGAGGAGGGAGGCTGAGAACTCGCTGAGGAGTAGTAAAAGTATAACGAGAGCAAAGAACAGTCAACAGTTAATATTTCACATAAGTATTGCCCAAAGAAGCCAAAAGGAGGGCCCAGGCTGGTAAGATGAGATAATGCCAAGGCAAGGATAAATCAATTGGAAAATAACAGAAAAAGTGGAAAATGACATTGACAGGCTTGAGGTAGTTAAGAGGCATGAGTTAGATGGGTTCCTGGTAATAGTCCTAAAAGGAACTTCTTTAACCTCTGTTAAAACTTTTCAGCAGATCCAGTAAGACGGTAGGAGTCCCAGGAGGCAAGAGGTAAGTGGTAGTGTTAGTTGGTGTGTGTCAGTGGAGTAATGAATAAACCAGGAAAAAGTATAAACCAGTTAAAATGATGTCATTAGAGGAAAACAGAGGAGATTTTGCTGAGTCAAGGAGTGGAATGAACTGCTCATTCTCCGTCATGAATTTCCAGCTTGAAACTCCTGTCAAACTGACCTGATGTGGCTTTTTGACTTGGTCGGAGATGTACTTGGTGGAGTAATCCTGCAGGATGTGATTTCTGTGGATTTCACAAAAGCTTTAAATCCAATCCAGTGCTGCAGGTACCTTACAAAGGTAAATGGCATAGGAGATATAAACTGTGCAGTTTGGTAAACTGGTTAGTAAATTAGCAACAAAAGGTAGTTGTGAGGGTGAGCTGTTGGAGGTTCAGAAAGTGGTAAATGGTAGTCCTGCGTCCAGCCCTATTGTTTTTATTTGTTTTGAGCCTCACACAGTAAAGCTGGTTGCTTATGTTTACACCAAAAGCAGAAAATAGTTTCCAAGCCTATTGGGAGCAGTCCATTCAACAAAAATAACTTTGTTGTGTGTCTTTCGGCTTTTCCCGGTTAGGGGTCGCCACAGCGGAACTCTGGTCCGCTAATGATTGGCAGTACATTTTTACGTGCCGAGTTGCTGGCCCTGACGCACAACCTTCAACGAAGGTATGCCCATTCACGCATGTCTCCACACAGAAGATGGTCTAGCTGAGAATCGAACGGGACAACGTCTTACTGTGAGGCGATAACGCTACCGCAGCACCACCACCACAGTCTCAACAAAAATAACGAACATAAAGTAATAATAAAGTAGTAAACTAAGTAATCAGAAGATTTTTTTATGGTGATACTAATTTCTGTAATTTATAACAACTCAGGCAATACTGACTTTTTTTAGTTTGACTTTAAAAGAAGATTCTTGAGATCTGTATTATTACATGTTCCAGTATTTCAAACTGAAATGCCTTACACTGCAGAGATGGTACATCCAATTACACTGCTAGTGTTTTGGGTTCGGGAATGACCTTGAAACACTGCCAGAATCAGCTGGGCTCAGGAAGGAAAGCTAAGGCTGCAAGTTTCCTGTTATTCTCCTTGGAGATGTAACAGGGATATCTCTCTCTCTCTGTCTCTGTCCATCTCTGTCTCTCCCCAAACACCCTGGGTATTGATTAAAGATGATGGGCTAAACATACCACTAGAAGTCCACAAACCCATTGCTCCTACAGGTGCATTATGAGCCCTGTGCTCATTCTGCTCTTGTAGGCAGAGAGAGCTTGAGAAGGAAAAAATCTTCCAAGTCAGTGTGACAGCCCTGTAAGGACTTCATAGGCAGACTTAAGCCTGAATAGGTTAAGGTTTGGAGACTTGACAAACCTTTTGAAAAGCAGCAGTAAGTGGATGGGGAGGCCAGAAAATATGCATGGTGAGCAGGTGAATTTCCCAGTAAAAGGTTTGTTTGTAAATATATTTTATTTATATATATATATATATATATATATATATATATGGGTTACCTTAATTTGATCGACAGCCCATTTGACCGAAACCCATTTGATCGAAATTTCATTTGACTTGCAACCAGTAATTCAGTGCACTTCAAGACAAATAACAGGGATTGGTCCCCCTCCCCAATGTCGTGCGACCCTGTAGTTGGTATATATAGTTGGGGGGTGGGGGACAAAGCCCCCCACCTAGTTCCCTTCAAAAGAAGAAAATAACACAAAAAGTACAGATTTTGAACGAAAATAGGTGGGGGGCTTCTCCCCCCAGACCCCCCAATGTGGAGGGTTCGCCCCCACACCCTCTAACTATATATACCAGCTCTAGGGTCACATGACCTTGGGGAGGGGGACAAATCCCTGTTATTTGCCTTGAATACTGGTTTTCTATCAAATGAACATTCGATCAAATGAGTTTAGATCAAATGAAATTTCGATCAAATGAGGGTAACCCCCCCTATATATATATATATATATATATACCCCAGGGATTACTTCAGCGTCACTGCTTGACAGAGGCACAGCAAAATGATAGGCATAGTTTTTATTCAAACTAAAGGGGTGGCGAAAGCCACATAACTATGGGCTAGGCTTATAAATGCCCTTGGGCAGATAGCCTAGTATGAACCTATGAACCTATGAACCTATATATATATATATATATATATATATATATATATATATATATATATATATATATATATATATAGGAAGCAGTTAAGACATGGTTTGTACCCATACCTGTATTTACTTTTAGACTTTTGAAGCACAGCAACTCCAGCTGCAAGCATAGTTTTAGGGATTATTATTAAGAGCTGTTCATGTCATCTAAGTTATCTGACAGGGAAGTTTCTAAGTCCATCATTAAATCTCTACTCATCTCTGTGCACAGATGTGAAGCCCAGATATTACAGACCTCATGCATTTCTGGACCAGCTCATCTTGTATACGTAATAAGACTAGGCTGTGATGACTGCTGTTCTGAAGTTTTGAAGCAAGTGAGAAAATGTGAGATAAGCCATCTTGTAGAGTCTAGGGCAGGCCTTTGGTAAGAGGTTTCCATGATGAATGTTAGTCTCCTGATGTAAGGCTTTTCCAAGCATTCACAGTAGAGTGTTATTGACTTTATAAATCACAATGATTTTGAATGTCTCTTTCTGGTCCTTTAAAAAAAATGTACTTGAAAAGTATTTGAAATCTAATGACTCCTTAAAGTGCTTTCTCCAATAGAAGCATTCCAGGATTTGTTTGGCTGCCTTCTTCACCCCTTTCCACCATTAAGCAAATGTTGTCACATTTTTGGCATCCTTAGGAATCGGTCCATTGCATGTTAGTTTTTCAAAACTGGAAAAAAATGCTGTAAAGCTGCTTTCAAATTTTCAGGATAGGATTATGATACTAGCAGAGTGGATCTAATTGCTTATTAGATGGTGGTAGATGTCCTTCAAGGATGCATCTGCAGTCCTAACAAATGGGTTGTCCTGGCCTCAGGCATCCCTTCGGTCGGCCGGATTCCAAAGTCTGGGTCTGGCCTCGGCTGATGTCGCACTTCACCCGACGTCATAGCTGCAGTTCAGCGGGTATAAAGGCATCAGCCAACGCCATTTTCCTCAGTCTTTCTTGCCGCGTGGCGCCCGAAGCAGAAGCTGTTCGCAAGTGCCGGTCGGTCAGAACCAGAGATTGCTACTACCGAAGACTTCTAAAAAGCTAAGTACCCCGTTGGGGACTCTTTCTTGCCTCAGCCGATGTCAGAAAAAGTGAATAACTTTAACTTGTGGGAAACAAATACCTCATAAAGATTTCCACTCTTACTGCCTACCTTGTTTAGGCCCAGACCACGACGTAGCAGCTTGTCTAGCCTGTGCTTCCTTCAACCGACGAACACTTAGACGTTGGTCGGAGTTTGCAGAGGAGTTTTTCGGCTCCGCTTTTGCTTATATCATGCCGTCGGAGACTCCGACTTCACATTTAGCTAAAAAGCGTAAGGAAAAGGACCGACACTCGCGGTCCGCGGTTTCGCCCGAAACCGCGGCTAAGCCAACCGCGAGTGTCTCGGTTTCGGCCGAAGCCGAGTCCGCGGTTCTTCCTTTGGCCGAAAACATGCCTCCTTCTACCGAGGCCTCTTCCAGCATGGCTGAATCTGCTACTGAAAATCCACCTGCTCTTACAGTTTCTCAGGATTTATCAGATACTATCCCCTTAGATGTATCTACTCCTGCACGTGGAGCTGCTAGGCCCCCTGCATCCATGTCAATTAAGGCTTTTGCCAGGGCTAAAGCAGCTAAATCTTCAAAAGCCGTGCCTGCTAAAGCCCCCTCTCACAGGCCTAGCTCTAGTACTCAAATGCTTAGTCTAGCAGAGGATCTCATTTCTTTGATCAGGGGAACCCAGTCTCACCCTGACAGGGCCTTTCACCCACCTCCAGAGAAGAGGCTTAGAGCAGAGCCCCCTGAGCCAGTTTCTTCAGATTATTCCTCTGATGATTCAGAAAATACAAATCCTCCAGAGGGCCCTTATTCTCCATATGAGGACTCTGATGCAGAGGATTCCATACCTTCTGCCTCTCCTCCTGAGGAATTTTCTTTGGGGAAACCTTGCATGCTATGAGGGAACAATTTCAATGGCAGGGCCAGGATTTTTCAGACTCTAGGAAAAGGCTTAGGACCTTTTTGCATTTACCACAGCATAGGCCTTTAGCTATTCCTCCAGTACTTACAGTTGTGAATGATGCATTTAATGATGCTTGTACTGCCCCTGACTCACTGCCTCCGGCCCCTGCTAAGCCCGACAGATACTACAGGGTTCCGGACACACATTATCATTTGTATAAGGCTCCTATTGCAGATCCTGAAACTATTTCACAGGGCCCCAAAGCTGTAACAGCTGCCTCTGCCAAAAACCCCCTCCCTTCTGAAAGAGAATCTAGGGCATTGGAGAGATGGGGTAAAAAAGTTTATACTTCTGCTACTCTTTCGGCTAGGGCCTTAAACTGTCAATTCCACATGATTCAGTATCAGGAATTTCTGTTAGATCAGCTCACTAAAAAACTGTCCTCGCCTGAACCTTTAGACCGTAAGTCCCTTCAGGATTTGGTTCATAACACCCAGCAGGTCAGTAATCATTCCTTAAAATGCGGCTATGATGCACTGGAGGCTTCCTTTAGATCAGCTATGACTGGTACAGTGATCAGAAGGCATGCATGGTTAAAAGAGCAATCCTTACCAGACCATGTAAAGTCAAAGCTTCTAGATGCTCCCATGGAAAAGCACAGTTTGTTTGGTTCCCCTGCACAGCAAGTGTTGAAGAAGGTGGAAGAAAAAGCTAAATCTGTCCAGACAGTCAAGGATTTCTTACAGATCCAGCCTCCGAGGTTTAGTAGGAACTGGCCTTCCAAGAATTGGTCCTTTTCAGACACCACCAGAGCACAGAGAAGCAGAAATAGACGCCCTAGAGGCAGAGGTCAATCCAGAGGTGCCTACAGGGGACGTCAGTGGCAGCCTAACAGCCAGAGAACTACTGCCACAGATCCAGCCACTACCACTTCTACAGGACAATCACAGTGACTTGGCTCTGAAACCGCCTACCAGGGAACAACTGGCAGCACCCTTAGGCCGAAAATTAGCCTTATTTTCAGTAAATTGGCATTACATTACAGGAGACAAATGGATTTTACAGACAATAGACAAGGGCTACAGGTTTCACTTCCATACTCTTCCAAGGAAGAGAGGAATGCCAAACCTACCTCCAAACCAAAGGACAAACGCTCTACAGCAAATAGACCACTTACTAAGGATGAGAGCTATAGAAAAGGTACGCTATGGAACAAGGACAAGGATTTTATTCAAGGCTTTTCCTAGTACCAAGAAAGGAAAACCAATGGAGACCTATCCTCGACCTGTCCGCTCTAAACACATATCTCATTGTTCCAAAATTCAAAATGCTGACCCTACAGCAACTTCTTCCCATGCTGGGCAAGGAGTCTTGGCTGGTGACTCTGGATCTCAAGGAGGCATACCTGCACGTCCCCATACGACCAAATTGCAGAAGATACCTCAGATTTCTTGCAGGATCAGAGCATTATCAATTCTCAGCATTGCTTTTTGGCTTATCTACTGCGCCCAGAGTATTCACGAAATGCCTGGCATCAGTAATTGCTCATTGCAGGCTTCAGGGAATTCAAATTTATCCATACCTGGATGACTGCCTGTTACAAGCGGACAGCAAAGACAAATTAACAAAAGATTTGAAAAAGGTTATTCACCTGCTGCAAGCCCTGGGATACACAGTCAACGCAAAAAAGTCAAGGCTGATACCATCCCAAAGGATAACCTTCCTGGGTGCAGAACTGGACACATCAAACCAGATGGCATTCCTCACAGCAGAAAAACAGAAGCAGCTACCACTCTATTTCATGGCATTAACAACGCAGAACCAGTTTACAGCAAGGAAAATCCTGCAAGCCCTGGGTTACATGGCATCCTGCATAATAATAATTCCACATGCCAGACTACATATGAGGAAGTTGCAATGGTACCTGAGGAATTTATGGTCTCGGCACAAGCACAGCCTAGAAACCCAAATTCCAATAATTCCATGCCTGAAGCAAGAATTCCAGTGGTGGGCCCAGGCCTGTCAATTGAACAAAGGACTGCCCTTCCACAGGCCTCACCCAAGCCAGACTATCACCACAGATGCCTCAGACCTCGGTTGGGGGGCACACATGGTGGACAAGTGCATACAAGGCTTATGGACTCAAGACCAGATGAACCTACACATAAATCAAAAAGAGATGCTGGCAGTAAAACAGGCAATTCAGACATTCAGACCATTTCTTCAACAGGGTCATTTGCTGATAAGGACGGACAACACCACGGTTATGTGGTATATCAACAAACAGGGAGGCACACATTCATATCCTCTATGCCGGATGGCAATGGACCTCTGGAATGTGGCCCTGAGCCTCAACATTCAGCTCCAAGCCATATTCGTGCCAGGAAAAGAAAATATACTAGCAGACATCTTAAGCAGAACCACCATGGATGCCCACGAATGGATGCTGCATCCAGACATCTTCAAAACCATCACAAGGAAATGGGGACTGCCAGAAATAGACCTGTTCGCATCCCCACACAACCACCAATTGAAAAAATTCTGCACAAGGACATACCACCCACTTGCTTGGAAGGTGGACTCCCTATCCTTCAGTTGGGAAAACCTGACAGCATATGCATTCCCACCTCTTCCTTTGATGCACAAAGTGCTACTGAAGATCAAAGAAGATCACCCGAGGATCATCTTGATAGCTCCAGATTGGCCGAGGCAACATTGGTACCCGCTACTGAGGAGTATGTCCCGGGAACACGCATGGCCTCTACCCCTACTACCTCTACTGCTAACACAGAACAACCTCAAAATCCTGCATCCAAACTTGAAAACACTGCAGCTAGCTGCTTGGGACATTACATAAGGAAAAATAACCCAGATTTATCTCAAAGGGTTAAAGACATTATCTTGGAGGCTCGCAGACCCTCAACAAGGAAAACTTATTCAGCAAAATGGAAAATATATCTCATTTGGAGTGCAACAAAAGGAGTAGATGCATCATTGGCAAACATAGCTAACATCCTGGAATACTTAGCAGAGCTTTTCCACAATGGTCTGTCTTACTCCTCCATTAAGATTCATGCATCAGCAATTTCAGCAGAATACAACATGGATCCTCCAGTCTTTTCTCAACCTCTACTCAGGCAGTTTCTCAGAGGAATTAAAAATGTAAAGCCACCAAGGAAACCACCATTGCCTACATGGGACTTGAACTTTGTGTTAGAAAAGTTGACACTCCCCTTTTGAACCAGCAGCAACAGCAGAATTACAGTACTTATCTTGGAAGACTGCATTCCTGCTTGCAATCACTTCAGCTAGAAGGGTTTCTGAATTACAGGCATTAATGGCAGTACAGCCCTTCCTTATCTTCCATCAGGATAGAGTGTCCATGAGAACTAATCCTACCTTTATGCCAAAGGTGGTCTCCAGGGTATCATTAAACCAAGCAATACACCTACCAACATTCTTCCCAACCCACAGAACAGGGGAAAGATTGCTGCATACCTTGGATGTACACAGACAATTGCGCTACTACCTGGACAGAACCAAGAACAATAGAAAAACTGACCAGCTTCTGGTAGCATATGCAACAGGAATGGAAGGAAAAGCAATTTCAAAACAAACAATCTCAAAATGGATAGGAAATTGCATTCGATTTTGTTACTCTTTTCATGGAAAGGCAACTCCAGAAAACATCAGACCTCATTCCACAAGGGCTACAGCCACTACTACAGCTTTCTTACGAGGAGTGGCTACCAAAGACATTTTAGAGGCTGCTACTTGGAGCTCCGTGCATACATTTGCCAAGCATTATAATCTGCCTTTATACTCCAGATCCCGAGCAGGTTTTGCCACTGCTGTTTTGCAAGGGATCTTAACTACACCATAAACTCTTAGTGCCTCCTTAGTGCCTCCTCCCCGTTTGGCTGTGGTATTCTACCCATGGAACAAGGACAAGGATTTTATTCAAGGCTTTTCCTAGTACCAAGAAAGGAAAACCAATGGAGACCTATCCTCGACCTGTCCGCTCTAAACACATATCTCATTGTTCCAAAATTCAAAATGCTGACCCTACAGCAACTTCTTCCCATGCTGGGCAAGGAGTCTTGGCTGGTGACTCTGGATCTCAAGGAGGCATACCTGCACGTCCCCATACGACCAAATTGCAGAAGATACCTCAGATTTCTTGCAGGATCAGAGCATTATCAATTCTCAGCATTGCTTTTTGGCTTATCTACTGCGGGCAGAGTATTCACGAAATGCCTGGCATCAGTAATTGCTCATTGCAGGCTTCAGGGAATTCAAATTTATCCATACCTGGATGACTGCCTGTTACAAGCGGACAGCAAAGACAAATTAACAAAAGATTTGAAAAGGTTATTCACCTGCTGCAAGCCCTGGGATACACAGTCAACAAAAGTCAAGGCTGATACCATCCCAAAGGATAACCTTCCTGGGTGCAGAACTGGACACATCAAACCAGATGGCATTCCTCACAGCAGAAAACAGAAGCAGCTACCACTCTATTTCATGGCATTAACAACGCAGAACCAGTTTACAGCAAGGAAAATCCTGCAAGCCCTGGGTTACATGGCATCCTGCATAATAATAATTCCACATGCCAGACTACATATGAGGAAGTTGCAATGGTACCTGAGGAATTTATGGTCTCGGCACAAGCACAGCCTAGAAACCCAAATTCCAATAATTCCATGCCTGAAGCAAGAATTCCAGTGGTGGGCCCAGGCCTGTCAATTGAACAAAGGACTGCCCTTCCACAGGCCTCACCCAAGCCAGACTATCACCACAGATGCCTCAGACCTCGGTTGGGGGCACACATGGTGGACAAGTGCATACAAGGCTTATGGACTCAAGACCAGATGAACCTACACATAAATCAAAAAGAGATGCTGGCAGTAAAACAGGCAATTCAGACATTCAGACCATTTCTTCAACAGGGTCATTTGCTGATAAGGACGGACAACACCACGGTTATGTGGTATATCAACAAACAGGGAGGCACACATTCATATCCTCTATGCCGGATGGCAATGGACCTCTGGAATGTGGCCCTGAGCCTCAACATTCAGCTCCAAGCCATATTCGTGCCAGGAAAAGAAAATATACTAGCAGACATCTTAAGCAGAACCACCATGGATGCCCACGAATGGATGCTGCATCCAGACATCTTCAAAACCATCACAAGGAAATGGGGACTGCCAGAAATAGACCTGTTCGCATCCCCACACAACCACCAATTGAAAAAATTCTGCACAAGGACATACCACCCACTTGCTTGGAAGGTGGACTCCCTATCCTTCAGTTGGGAAAACCTGACAGCATATGCATTCCCACCTCTTCCTTTGATGCACAAAGTGCTACTGAAGATCAAAGAAGATCACCCGAGGATCATCTTGATAGCTCCAGATTGGCCGAGGCAACATTGGTACCCGCTACTGAGGAGTATGTCCCGGGAACACGCATGGCCTCTACCCCTACCTCTACTGCTAACACAGAACAACCTCAAAATCCTGCATCCAAACTTGAAAACACTGCAGCTAGCTGCTTGGAACATTACATAAGGAAAAATAACCCAGATTTATCTCAAAGGGTTAAAGACATTATCTTGGAGGCTCGCAGACCCTCAACAAGGAAAACTTATTCAGCAAAATGGAAAATATATCTCATTTGGAGTGCAACAAAAGGAGTAGATGCATCATTGGCAAACATAGCTAACATCCTGGAATACTTAGCAGAGCTTTTCCACAATGGTCTGTCTTACTCCTCCATTAAGATTCATGCATCAGCAATTTCAGCAGAATACAACATGGATCCTCCAGTCTTTTCTCAACCTCTACTCAGGCAGTTTCTCAGAGGAATTAAAAATGTAAAGCCACCAAGGAAACCACCATTGCCTACATGGGACTTGAACTTTGTGTTAGAAAAGTTGACACTCCCCTTTTGAACCAGCAGCAACAGCAGAATTACAGTACTTATCTTGAAGACTGCATTCCTGCTTGCAATCACTTCAGCTAGAAGGGTTTCTGAATTACAGGCATTAATGGCAGTACAGCCCTTCCTTATCTTCCATCAGGATAGAGTGTCCATGAGAACTAATCCTACCTTTATGCCAAAGGTGGTCTCCAGGGTATCATTAAACCAAGCAATACACCTACCAACATTCTTCCCCAACCCACAGAACAGGGGGGAAAGATTGCTGCATACCTTGGATGTACACAGACAATTGCGCTACTACCTGGACAGAACCAAGAACAATAGAAAAACTGACCAGCTTCTGGTAGCATATGCAACAGGAATGGAAGGAAAAGCAATTTCAAAACAAACAATCTCAAAATGGATAGGAAATTGCATTCGATTTTGTTACTCTTTTCATGGAAAGGCAACTCCAGAAAACATCAGACCTCATTCCACAAGGGCTACAGCCACTACTACAGCTTTCTTACGAGGAGTGGCTACCAAAGACATTTTAGAGGCTGCTACTTGGAGCTCCGTGCATACATTTGCCAAGCATTATAATCTGCCTTTATACTCCAGATCCCGAGCAGGTTTTGCCACTGCTGTTTTGCAAGGGATCTTAACTACACCATAAACTCTTAGTGCCTCCTTAGTGCCTCCTCCCCCAGTTTGGCTGTGGTATTCTACCCATTTGTTAGGACTGCAGATGCATCCTTGAAGGACATAGTACAGTTTTGTACCTACCATAAATGTAGATGTCCGAGAGGTATGCATCTGCAGTCAGGATTACCCACCCTCCTTCCCCTCTGTGGTACTCCTAGGGTATTTGCCCATCTTGTAGCTAGCTGGGGGAATCTATTATGGTGTATTTGTTTGTATATATATATATGTATATACATGTTTATTTCTATTTGCTCTCTATTGTTTGGAAACATTTGCATTTATCCAAATTTAGCCTTCCTAGAGGGCACCTGGCATCTGGGGCAAGAAACACTGAGGAAAATGGCGTCGCTGATGCCTTTATACCCGCTGAACTGCAGCTATGACGTCGGGTGAAGTGCGACATCAGCCGAGGCCAGACCCAGACTTTGGAATCCGGCCGACCGAAGGGCTGCCTGAGGCCAGGACAACCCATTTGTTAGGACTGCAGATGCATACCTCTCGGACATCTACATTTATGGTAGGTACAAAACTAAACTTTTTCCAGTGTGCGTTTTTGCTTAACAATTAGCAAAAAGTTTCAGTTGTAATAAAGAATTGTAATATACCCAGACACAAGGGACCCTGTGATGAGTGTTGGTTGTGGAAAGCAGAGTAGTGATAACTTTTTTTTTTTTTTTGGGGGGGGGGGGTAGTACATAAAGAACATGAAAGCTATGGGGGAGTAAAACCCTTATACAATTAGAGTAAAAAGGATCTGAGGATTCTAATCGCCTCCAGCCTGAATCATCTATAGCAGTGTGTGAATACAGTAGTCATAGCAAGTTTGATATTGGCAGCTGTTAAGTGTAGGTGTGCAATCAAAGGACTCTGATGTCTTCTTAATGCATAACTAGAGCTCTGTTTATCTAGAGTATGGTATTCAACAGCAGATGTTCTACAGAGAGAAGGAGGTACGGTTGGCATAGGAGTTGAGATAGAGAACCATAAAGATGAAAAAAGGGATGGAGGGCTTGGGTATGAGGAAAGGGTGTGCATGCACTCACTGGAAAAGAGGAAACTTGAGGGGGTGTTGTGAGTACACCTTACCATGTGGAGTCCGAGAGGGAAACTTAACAAAAAGGGTGGATGGTCAGTAAGGCAGCATATTGAACTTTGGGTTAGGGTGAAGTATTGTAAAAAGTTGCAGGGCCATGCTGCTGTTTGCCAGTATGAAACAGAGGTATGCAAGTTAACTGAAGGATTAAGAGGGTGCATAGGATAGGATATGGACAGGAAAGAATGAGAACAGAACTTTCTAATAGGTAAGCTGTATTACTGTTAACTCTGTAATTAAACAGACTTTATCGATCTTAGGATTACTTCTAGAACCTGTTTCAGGTGTTCACATGTATATTACCTGTAGTGAATTCTGAATATGTCTAAACGTTGAAGTTGCTGAAATTGAACTATTTTTCTGTCAAATTAAATTTGTTCAGGTCCTGTTTTGGATATTTGCAGGTCTCGTGTTTCGCCATCCTTAACCCTCAGTCCTCCCAGTTCTCAGTTATAATCTTGCCTTCTTCCCATCTGATAGTTTGAGACTGATAAATTTGCTAATGTTGTGCATGTTGTAACATATCGGAGGCACATTAAATTTCTTAACTGCATTAAGCAAGCATAGCCTCTTAATTTCATCTTTATACATATTGCTTCACTTTATTGGCCCACAGTATAGACACCTATCCCTTTCTTCTTTTTCTTTAACCTGTAAGAGCCAAAGCTTCCGAGTGGGTCTGTGGTAAGTGTTTTGTCTCTTGGCTGTCGATTTTCAATCGTTAACTGAAAGAAAGATACATAATAACATGGTATCTAAGCAGTTCAAGCACAAGTCATGCGGGTCTTCTTGCTGTAGAGGAAGTGAAATGATTTATGTGTGGTATTGCTCTTTTTGACTGGTACAGATGTCACAATTCACTATCTGTAGGACTCCCACAATCATTTTCAGTAGTGATGGGTTTGGCTAGAGTATAATTAAGGCTTTATAATGACACTAGTTTTGATTATCTTGTTTTGTGACAGAATTTTCATTCTTTTGTGTAATGTACTTTCAGAGTGAAGAAATTGGAAGACACTTTTGTTAGTCTACAAAAGCTGGACAAGAATATGAGCAACCTTCGTACCTGGCTGGCCCGTATTGAGTCGGAGTTATGTAAACCTGTCATCTATGAGATCTGCGATAACCAAGAAATTAAAAAGAAGCTCAATGAGCAACAGGTCAGTGACGAGTCGTCTGCGTCAATATTTTCTCTACTGTTTGCTTTTTGCTTCATGTTGTCTTCCACTTTGGCTTTGACTGGAGTTAGTTATTCATTAACAAGTATGGCACTTGGAGAATGTGGCCTTTTTTAGAGGTAAAGTGTATAGGCCATGGTTTTCTCTTCCTTGACTACTTTACACAGGATATAATCATGTGTGGATTATTAACCCTTAGCCTTGTGTTACAGAAGCTAGTTCATGTCATAAAAAAGTTATTAAAGTGCAAGCAGATGCCATACCTATCAACTGTCCAGATTTTTGCAGAATGCCCAAATTTTTGCTTCTTATTTTTGGATTGTTCCTCATAAAATTTGTGGTTTTATGGCAAATCATTGATGTCTGATGTCACTAAATAATACTAAATAATGACAAATGTTTCAGTTTCAGGCTTCATATCCTTCAGAAAATATATGCTAATGTAAAATATTGTCATTTTAGCAACTTTCTAAGTTTATAGGAGCAGTATTTAAAATCTGTCCCTATTTTTGGCCTTTGCCCCCTCCCCCCTACATTTTTTTTCTGGCTTTGTCCAGATTTCTTGCACTTTAAGGTTGAGAGGTATGGGGAGATTATTCTTCTGAGCTTTGTGTGTGACTTCTGAAACTCCAAGGCAAACATTAAAGGTATTGTTTTGTTTCTTTGGGTGTCATTTAAGAGACTCCATGTGAGCAAACTTAAATTTTTTTCATCATATGAGACACTGCTGTAATCATTGATATTTACTGTTTAGTGTCTTTAGTGTCCACCAAGGGCTGTAGTTCACATGTTTCAGTAACAATTTTGATTTGCTATTGTCTATATTTCAATAATTTTAGAAATACAGCTTAATCTGTGTAAAACGGCAACATTATGCTCAGATTTCCCCATGTAAGAATTGGATTTCGTAGTGCCTTTGATAACATACTTTGACTTCTGCCTGTGTACCTCTCAGACATGCACGTGTGTATGGCTGCTTCTGTGAAGTACTGTTTGCTCGCATTCTCGTTGAACATGAGCCATATTAGTATTTTTTAGCTGTCCTTTTGAGTTAAAATTTCAAGAGGATCCTAGTGCCTGCCTTGCTAAATCTGTTCAGTCTTGATCTTTTGAGTTGTAGCCTTTCTCACCAGCTGCAATGTTTTTCAGACTAAACTACTGAACTGGGAAGTAAGTTCACTTCTGTTTCTGTTAGTATCTAGATTGTTGATGCTAATACTCTCTACCTAGTAATGATATGTACCCTCTTAATTCACCTGCATTTTGCCTTTGTTTGCGTATGTAATCTACTGTGACGATTCCTGGTTCCATGGCCTCTGTGCTGCTTAACCCCTTCAGAGAATTAAGGTTTCTTGAGTATTGTCCAAAATTCATATCTCTGCATTTACTGGTAGGGATTTTGCATCATGCAAATCTGTTTCTCTTTCATTGCAGATCTTCAGGACAATTTCAGCAGACTGCTAAGTCATAAAGCTTTTTTTCACACACAATTTCAGCAGACTGCCAAGTCATAAAACTTTGTCACACAATTTCAGCAGACTACTAAGTCATAAAACGTTGTCACACACAATTTCAGCAGACTGCTAAGTCATAAAACTTTGTTGCACACTAACGCAGCTCATTTTCTTCCTTCATGAGTATGAAAGGGTTGCTGATGACACATTTCCACACTGAAATTGGTCTACCCATAAAGAGAGTGCACATGTTATTCTCATAATTTTCACATCTTCTGCTGTAGATTGCATGTTAATAGAAATGTCTTGAGTGGTTGGTCATTCACTCAGTTTGGATGAGTACCGGTTTTAGTTAACATTGAAATACCTGGTCAGGTTGCTTTTGACTTAAAAACAAAAACAAAAAACATACATAGATCAATAGATTATTATCACAATAAACATGATCAGTGTGCCTTTTACTTGAGACTGACTCACTAAACTAAAGACTGTGAAGGTGTGTGGTATCTTAGTTAGGCCATCCTGTAAGGGTGATGAAAGACTGTCTAAAGACTGTGAAGGTGTGTGGTATCTTAGTTAGGCCATCCTGTAAGGGTGACGAAAGACTATTGTTCTACCTGGACATTAAATTAACAATCAGCAAAATAATAAAATGAAGGATCATGAGTTCTACTCCATCCTTTGCTTTAGGATAAGAAGAAGAGGTCATGACTTGCATCTTGTATTCCCATTTCTGCCGTTAGTCAAGGTCAGAGATTAATTAACACAAGTTGTAATACCACTTTTCTATTTTTTCTTTACTGTTTTATCATTTGTTAGCCTTACTTTTTGTCTGCTTAACATTTTAAGCTTTATGAAGAAAGTCTGTAATAACTGACAGAAAATCTGCCAGCTCTGTCTGTTCTCTGAGCATTTATTTATCCACTTGTGTTTTCTTTCCTTTTAGAGCAGGTCTGAGGGAAAGGTTCCACAAACACTAAGAATTACATGCTGTGTGCACAAGAAATAGTTAAAAAGAAATAACATTACTTCAACTATTACTAAATATCATTGTGGTTGGGTGAGGGACAGTGAATGCTGTACTTTGTGGATAAGGAGAAAAACAATTCAGTGCAGTACTTGAAACTGTTTTGGAAGAATAATTGCAACAGTCCTAATAGATTGTTACATGTTCCTTTGTGGAACAGTTCTGGGTTTGGACAGATGTGTTAGAAAAAAAATAATGAAATTTCATAGTGTTTGTATTTCAGGAGAAAAATGTTTTCTAACTTTCCTCCAAGAAGTGTGGAAAACTGTGATACTGAATCTTAGGCATTTTAATTTGACAGAAAGCTAACAGGAGCAACTAAAATTCTAGAATAGTGACTGTGTTGGAGAAAAAGTAAAGTCTTTGTGTGTGTGTGTGTGTGTGTGTGTGTGTGTGTGTGTGTGTGTGTGTGTGTGTGTGTGTGTGTGTGTGGTTTGTCTTTCTGAATTTCAGGTTTCAGAAATGAATATCCCACTTTGGACAAAGCAGCAGTCATAACGCAGAGATGGATATTTATTAAAAAAGCAGAATATCTAGATGTACAGGTTCAGAGTTAGTACATCATAAGTTGCAAAGCTATGGAATGTAGGTGGCTTGCCCCTCTATATATTTTGTTTCTTTGTTTTGATTGAGTAGCCAAAAGAATGTAACATCAAATGAGTGGAGTTTGATAGGTTAGCTCCAGTGAACTCTGCTTTGTGGAAGTGTGTGTGTGTGTGTGTGTGTGTGTGTGTGTGTGTGTGTGTGTGTGTGTGTGTGTGTGTGTGTGTGTACGCGTGTGTGTGGAGTCTGTCAAGCGTTTAAACTATCAAAACTTCTGTCACCTGTCATAGGGTTAAAAGTGTTCAAAACACAAAGATTTGAGCATACCAAAAATCAAATTACACAGATTTGAGAAAATTCGTATTTTTGCAGGGGGCAAGATCTCTCCCAACAACCCTAGTAACATCAATCTTTTTAGATCGAATCTGTAAAAAGACTGAACTGGACAAAAAGGATTAAAAATATACATACATATACACACACACACACACAAAAAAAAAATATATATATATATATATATATATATATATATATATATATATATATATATACATACGCACATACAGAGAGAGAGATGTACTGACTGTGAGATCACACAACATAAGGGTAAGGGTAGATTACCAGACCCCATACCCACTTTTTGATGATGCATGGAAAGCAGCCAAAAGAGCCAGACCCTATCCTGGCACTTGATGGGATCAAGTCAAGAAACCTATTCTAAATCTGGTGCCGGTTTATTTTTGAAGGTTGTACTATCCGTGAGTAGACTGGGGTCTATATTACAAACCCAAAAAGGCTAAATCTCGAATGTATGTACATCGACACATAAAGGTCAATGTACGTACAAAACGAAACACGTAAACGGTGAAAATCAAAATGCCGAACGTGTTTCGTAATCAAAATGCACCACACAGGTAAGCAAAAAACCAAAACATTAATTTAATATGCTTTTGCAGGGTGGCAAGTCCCCCTGCACCCCCCACACCCCCCTACTTAAATATACCAACTCCGAGACCACACTACAGTGGGGATAAAACATATTTCCTTATCCCCACCATCACGCTGCTGGCTAAAAAACACGCTCAGCATCTTGATTTTCGCCATTTACGTGGTTCACTTTGTATGTACATCGACCTTTATGTGTCGATGTACATACATTTGAGATTTAGCCTTTTTGGGTTTGTAATATAGACCCGACTGTCTGGCCCTCAGCCTGCTCTTTTAACTTTTAACTTTTAACTCTGGTTAACAGTGGTATGGACAGACACTTGCACCACCAAAATAGTTTGCTCTGATAATCTTATTCACATATAAGGTGGTTTCCAAGTTAGTTAATGTGGATTAGTTGTGTCTGTTACTTCAACAGGCATTGCCTTGTATTTGTTTACAAATTCATTCTGCAGTAACAAGAAAAATTGCTGTCTTAATGTACCAGCAAGATACTTGCTTCCCTCAGCAGGTAAACAGGAGGTTTGAATACGTTGGCTGTTTTGCCATTTCAAACTGTGGAGTGTTTCTTGCATCTGTTAAAACTCTAAATCCATAGTGAACATCATTAAATCCAGACTGCTATATTCTTAGTCTTCACATGGTAGATGTAATTTTTTTTACTCCTATGCAACACACACGCCTAAGCTCAAACTCACACATACACATTTTGTCTACAAAGTTCTCTGATATTTACTGTGTCTTATTCTGCATTGTTTGTTATTATTGTGATAAGTACTGAGTAATTTCTGTTTACTCTGTATTTTAGGGCAATAACCCAGTGGGTTTGCCACCTTTTTAACAAACTGTAGTTAAGTAAACAAATATGTAAATGATATAAAAGATGCTGACTGCATAGAGAGATGTGTAGCTCATACCTTTCAACCTTTGCGCACAAGAAATCTGGACAAAGCCAAAAATAATGGGAGACAAAGGCACAAAAATAGAAACAGATATTAAATATTGCTCTTCTAAGCTAAGTAATTTGCTGGAATAAACAGGTTTTGCATTAACATGCATTTTTTGAAACATCTAAATTCTGAAACTCCAGTATCTGTCATTATTTAGTGACTTCACTGTTCAATGATTTGTCAGAAAAGCACAAATTTTATGAGGAACAGACAAGTTGAAAATAAGAAGCAAAAAATCTGGACTGTGTGTAAATCTGGATAGTTGAGAGGTATGGATTGCAGCTCTGTGTGACTATATTGTGGAGCAAGAAACTCGTACAGTGATGATGCAAGCAGAACTGGGAAGGAAGGTCATTTTTTTTTGTTGTTTAAGGGCTGTCATTGAGTACATGAGCACATCATTTCCAACTCTTTTAATATGATAAAACCATCACCGCATTAATGAAGTAGAGGTGCCTTGGCAGTGTTACAGTCTGAAGTGTACACACACAGTAGGTGCTGAAATGAAGGTGAAGCCGTTTTGGTGTTTTTCTGTGCTGGTAATCTCTTCTTGCTTGTTTCAAGTCCCTGCAGTCAAGGACTCGTCAAAAAAGGATGAATAGCTTATTCAAAGGCATGCAGCAGAAGGGTCAAATGAAGGACAAAGGACTGCTGTGAGGAGGAATCTCTCTTTTCACATGCATAGAAAGGCACACACAGACACCTGCTGTCTGGCTAGCAGTTGCTGTGATGGCTCGACAATATCGAATGCGGTTTTATGAGTGGGAATTTTTCCAGCAGGAGGTGACTGCATTTGAGACAGCTTTGTAGCTTTGCTTATTGTTGTTCATCCATAATTCCAAGCTTCATCTGACAAGGCAACATCTGCTGTATGAATGTACTGAATATATTTCAGCGTGATACACTGGTAAATCACCAGAAAGCGTGCTTGGGAGGAGTGGCGCAACCTGACGTTGGGGGGACTGAGGCACTATGATTGCCTTTGTTCCCCCCTATATAGCTATATAGGCTGTCTGACTGATGCATCAGTTCTATACCTCATATTTAGATTTAAAGCTCCAATATTTCAAGAGCAAGACTTCTATAAAACACCAAAATAATTGTTTTTTAGCATTCATTCGACAATTTGGGTAATGTTCACTTAGCTCCTTGTTTATTTTCAGGTTCATAGGTTTGTAGTTACATAGAATCATTTATTTTTGATTAATTTTTAAGTAGAAAGGGTCCACAGAGCACAAGTGGTCTGTATTGAGAGCAAAGGAAAATGAATTGGCATGTTCATATTTGCTTGTTATTCACTCTGAGGTTACAGAAATCCACACACATCCTGTTCATAAATGATAATTTTATGTGTAGCATGAAACATACAGTAAACAAAAAGGGTGCACATGATGAAGTAGATGTAGTTTTTTGTGTGTGTAAGTGTGGATTTTTACATGTAGAGAGACATCAAAATGAGTGCAGTGTTTTGCATGGCAGGCCTGAGAGGCATACATCCCATTTCTGTTGTGGTTATGTTAAGTTGTTTGTTTAGTTTTCAGTATGGAGAGGCTGAGGTAAACTATTTCTTTAACAAGTGCAAACAGAGCAGGGTTAGTTCAGCAGACATTTTATTCCAGTTTTGCTGCATTGTGGAGAACTGTTGTCATGAGCCTGTTATTTTTTTATTCTTGTTGTTTGATGAAAGAAGCAATCCATGGGCATCAGACCCTTTGACTCATTTTGAGATGTCTGTGCGTGAACCTAGGAGTGCAGTACAGTGCAGGAAGGTCTACGTTTATGTTTTTATGAAGTATGGGCAGGCTGTGGAACTTTACCACACCACAACAGGCACTATCTACAGAGAAAACAACGGCCTTTGAAAAGTGTGACACTTTAGATAATGAGTGAAATAAAACAAGTATTTTAGAGCGACATTTGGACAGACAGGAAGAAGGTAAGAGAAAATGAGGGCATCCAACAAAGAGGTAGATGGATTATGTGAGAGAAGATCTGTGACAGTCATGCCTGGGTCTCAAAGAAGGCAGGAATGTAGCATTGAATTGAAAGACGGCGACAGTTAACATGACACCCTGACCACATGTAGAAAATAGGAAAAAGGGGGTTGTTGATGAAGATGATGATGAGACATCGAAAAAGCTGCAGACGTGACATGAAACAAGAACCTAGAAGCTTCAACAATTAAGGGAACAGAGGTCTATACACTGTCCCGACATGCAGGAATGGCAGTCCGCTTGTTTTTGTTAGTATAATGATGTTTAAGTCTACATGTTTTAAGTATAGGAAAAAGTGTAATGGGAGTACTGTGACATGAATGTTTTTATTGCATGTTTTATGTAGAGTAGTTTAGAGTTAGCATTGCAGTGACAGTATTTACTTTAATCTGCAACCACCAATGCAGTTTCTTGGGGTATTACTTGTGTTTTGTAATGGCTGTGTCATAAGTTGGACTTGGAAGACAGACCAAGAGATGCCATGCAGTATCCTACATTTTTTGCATCAGGTTTGTTAAGGATGGCACACACTGCTCCTTATGCAGTTACATTCCCAATGCACCCCTTTTTTTAGCATCCAGAGTGGGAAGTTTTCCCAGTGTGGTGTGACTGGCTAGGTGGCTGTGGTGCCTGACTGACTATAATCATCTGTAAATATCTGAAGAACTAAAATTTTATTAGCAAATCATCTTTTGGGATTTTTACTTCACGTCAGCTAATGTGGGTCCCTGTAAAGATTTATTCTGGGACTTATAGTGTTTTATATGGTTGTTTCATTCCATTAATTGTATACTTTTTTAAATGTGCCCCCTTTTCTTCAAGGGTTTCTGCAGACTTGAAGATTGTATTTATTATTTTTGTTTGTTTTTACCAGGTTAGTCCCACATGGCCTATTATAAGGGGAGAGCTGAGGTGATGTTCATATTGATGAGTGGAAATTTGGCTAGGACATGGGCAGAATTGCTTTATTTGCTTCAGTAAAGGCCATGGGATTTTGTTACATCCATCTATACTACTGAAAACTCTGCCAGCTAATAATATTTGAAAAGGAAGTTGTGCAGAGGACCTGTTTGCCAGTTCAGTCAAGGTAGTCCTTTTCAGTTTTTTTTTTTTTTTTTTTTGTGCTGCAAAATTCCAACAGAAAAATAGGATCCATTAACAAACATCATGTTCCATGGTACCGCATATTAAAGCTTTGGACTTCCTTTGCTTACCATAAACAGTCCTTTAGAAAACATTTAAAGTTGTTAATTGCTCTTCCTCATGTTCCTTGATGTCTGCAGGAAATGACCAGCATATATACACAGAGCGTAAGTGTGTGAACCTCTGTGTGTCCTTTCAAGATGATTAAAGTGAAAGAAAGAGGGCTACAATATGGACAGTCTAGGTACTCTAGATGAGGTGATTAATAGAGGAGTAGCTGAGGGTATGGTATGGACAGTCAATGTACTTCCATGCATGATGTTAGAGCTGTATGAGAGCTAGCAAAGCTCATTCACGAGAATGACGGTGTCTTAATGTTATTAGAAACATAGTTATAAATAAGAGCATATATGGGGGGGGGACAAACTAACCTGTTACATAGTCTGATTAAAACTTAGGCTAGTACATCTGTATAACAACATCTGTGTAACTCATGAATGAATGCATCTCCTCTAGTTTGTGCTTGGTTTGTACCAAGGCAGTAAGAGTACAGTGCAACAGCAACTGGTGTCAGCACGTTTGTTTCATAGGGTACTTCTCTCATTTGTACCTCTCAAGTGTCCAGATTTCCACAGAATGTCCAGATATTTGTCGTTTTTTGGTCTGTTCCTCATAAAGTCTGTGTTTCTGGTGACTCACTGAGGATTAAAGTTACTGATTAATAACAGACGTTTGAGTTTCATGCTTCATTTCCTTCAGAAAATTCTTGCTAAAGCAAAATCTATTAGTTTAGCTACGTTCTAAGTTTATAAGAGCAATATTTAAACTGTCTCCCTGATTTTTCCGTCATTATTTTTGGCTTTGGTACAGTGTTCTAAGAGGTTGAGAGGTATATTGTCATGTGTGATCCAGAGCCATCCTTCATGTTTTTAGATTGAGGCAGAATGGGAGAAGTGGTTAGTGCCATGGACGACTCTGAGAGGTTATAGACTAATCACTGCTTTGCACAGAAAGCACCACAGTATTTGGGTAAATGTCACAAAGTTCATGGTGATCCTGTTTGGCCCAGAAAGTGGGTGGTTTGGGATGATGATGTTTTGCAACATAGTGGAGGGTAAGGGTCTTGGAGCTGTTTATTTGTAATTATCCATGTATGTAGCTGAACTAACTGGGAAATGTGTAGTAATGGCCATGAAGAAATTGTAGTATTTTTCTGAGGTGAAACTTCTTCAGAAGTCATCTTTTCTGCGCCATGTCTGAATTAAGCACAGTGAATTTTTCAGGAAAGAAGTAGGGACAGAAGGTCCCAATTTGGCAGCGAGAACATACAGGGAGAGCCCTTTTAGACAAAAAGTAGCTGAATGAAACTCTGAACCACAGGATATGTGGATGACAATAACAAGAGTCAGTTTTAATAGTGTATTGGATAATATGCGATAGGCTAAACTAAATGGAGAGAAATAGGAAAATGATAGGAGGAGTTACTGCGCAGTTGGCAGACTCTTAACTCAGAAGGGTTTTATCAGTCTTTAGTTAAGGTAGATGTAGCAGTAAATTGTAAGACAAGAACTTAACTGTGAAGCTGCAGTAGTCTAACCAGTTTTTCTAAAGCTGTATTTGTCCCCCTTCATAGGCCAACAGTGGTTGATCATTTATGGTATTAGCTGCAGCAGTTAAAAGTGGGAGTTTGTAGGGAACGCACATCACAACAGAACCTTCCACTGATCTCTACCAATGCATAACGGGGAAAAATGCAGAGCTTGCTGTGTGATAAAGCATGCTGACCTTTGTGCTGAATGGTTATATAAGTTAGTAGTATTGTGGTTAATCAGCAGCTTGTATTAATGTATGTGTTTTTATTTTGGTTGAAGCTTTGATCTGCTGTAGGTGAGCTCTTTCCCAGCACAGTATCTTTTTCACCAGTTGCAGCAACCTCTAAAGAGAGAGCTGTTGAAGGTGTGTCATCAGAAAAGCTTGAGAATGGTTTGTGTTTTTCTCTTACATTCATTTTTATGTTACTGAACCTTTTTCCTGCCATTTTTAATATCTAATTCAGGATGTTTTTGTGGGTCCTTCCTCTCTTTCCTGTGATGTGAGAGCAGGAGGATGGCATAATGGCAAGATGTCTGCCTCAGAGTTGCAGGTTGTAGGGTTTAATTCTTGGATGTTTCTCATAGGCAGTGCAGTAGTACTGATTCTTGGGTCCTCCTGCCTGCAGAAGCCCATGATGGCCTGATTTCTGGAGTCCTTACATCCTAGTCGACAGATATCCAACAACCAACTTCTGGATGTTAAGGTATAAGAAGGGCATCCACCAGCATCTTCTTCAGTTCTTTCTAGCCATGCAGTCCAATACACTTCACATGTGTTCAGTACACTCGCAGTCTGCAGGTCAGCTTGTTGTTCTAGAGAACCACCTTCTGTTCAGATAGTTCATTGGGGGAATTTCGCAGTTAATTTAATGTTCAAAAAAAAAAGTGGACAATTGCTTGTGTGGAAAGGAAATTCTGCTTAAATATTTTCAATATTTTTGTCTGTTCTGTTGGGTACCTCAGCATAACATCCCCAATTGTTCCAATTATGCAAAATTCCATGCAAAAACCCTAAAACATAGGGCCGAGGTACAAGCTGCCCATATTGAATTGCCTTCTTCGGTTTTCCCCAGCGGCATCAGAGTCCACTGCTACTACAGGACCTCTGCAAACTCCAGCGTCAGTTAGTGTTCTTTCAAAAAATGGAAAAACAAAAAGGTCAAGGATCCTGATTTTACCAAGAAAGCTGTAACTCTATGCCATACGTCTACTGATGAACCAGGTCTCCAGCTTACCTCTAAATGCTACTGTGGCACACAAATCAGTCAGGACTGAGGTCACTCAGCAGGCCTCAGCTTCTGACATCTGCGTCATGGCACCCTATCTGCCTCGACTACTGAGACTCTAACTGAACTCATTGTCAGACAACAGCAACCTCAGGTCACCCCTTTCAAATGGACACCCAAACAGAAGTGAACCACTTCTTTTTCTTTGCCCCCCATGTCTAACCACTTCTCAGACTGAAGTCCAAGACCTCCTAAAAATAGCACAGAAGCTCATGTCTCACAGAAAAGGGAGCTCCAAAGAGCCCATCCAGCACAGAAACCAACTGTGTCTATGCATGACCCCAACTCTCATACCCCTACCCAACCTCTACTCCAACCACAGCCTCCCATGCTCCATTCCCAGCATCTCATACCCCCAGCCACCCTCCCCTCCAAACTCAGGCTGGAAAACTCTCCTTTTTCCAAACCAAATGGAAAACCATCACCAGGACTAATGGGCCCTTTGCAGCATAAGAAAAGGGGTACTGCATCCCGTTCAGAGAAATTCCATCTTTTGTGGGTATTCCAAAACCGCTGAAAGAGCAGGGAATCCTCTTACTACCTATCCTCTGGGAATTACTTCACCAAGGATTCATCCAGCCTGTTCCTCCAGGACAAGAGAGAAAAGGCTTCTACTCAAAGATTTTTGTTATTCCATAAAAGGGTGGCACCTGAAAGCCCATCTTGGACTTATCAAAGCTAAACAATTTCCCCAAAACTCAAAATGCTTACATTGCAAAAACTTCATCCCATGATCTTTCAAGATGCCTTCATGGTCAGTCAGGACTAAAAGATGATTACCTCTATGTCTCCATAGCAGACAGTCACAGAAAGCAGCTCTGATTTGTAGGAGCAGGATTTCACTTCCAGTTCTTTGTTTTAACATTTGGGCTGTCCACTGCTCCTGAGTTTTCACAAAATATTTAGATGTCCTTCTATTCTACTGTTGCAGTATTCTTAAAATGAGGGATTCCACGCCTAGGGTCCAGTATGTCAAAGCCTTTTATTACCCAAGGTATGCCTTATGTATGCTTCTCGCATATGTAGGATATAAAAGCGACGTCCAGATGTACCATCCTCAGAACTTCTCTGCTGCCAGTCTGAATGCCAGTTTTGATCATAGGTTTGCTAGCTTGAGTCATTTTCTGGTGTATTGAGTCATTCAGATAAGTGCCCTGTTGGGCTTTTCTTTTTCTTATTTACTGCTGCTTTCTGCTGTGGATTTTTCATGTCATTCAGAAAAGGCAAGTGCGAGTGTGGGAGACAAATTCCACATAAAGATAGTTACGAGCAGTGCTTGATTTGCTTAAGGCCTACTCACAATCACAAAACCTGTAGTATTTGATGGGCCTTTGGGCCAAGACTTTATGTAGTCGTCTGTCTTCTCTTGCGATTTATTTGAAAAATCAGCATCTTACACTTTTAGAGAAAGGTGGTATGAAGGGAGCTTCTAGGCCTGACATTGAGTCTTTACTGAAGAGAAAGACAAAAAAAACAAGGTTGGACTCATCTGCTGCACCTCCTACATCAGACGTCTCTCTCAAGGCTGATGAAAGCATGAAGGGTCGCCTGGTTTTGGGATCATATTCTTTGGCTGTGACTGCTTCAGAGGCCACCATAGATCCAGTAATAGGCACATCCTCAGTGGCATTGCAGAAATCCATTTTGGACGATCAGGGGGAAACAAAGACTTATTATTACTGAAAGGCCTAGGGGGTTCCTCAAATTCTGGTGAAGGAGGAGGGTAGGCTGGTGTTGGGCCCTTCCACTTTTCATAAGGGCAATATCCAATTAAAAAAAAAGCAAAAGACTGAGCACGTTTCTTCTTTAGAGATGCTCAGAATGAGTGGCAGAATTTCACCCAGGGCTTATTTAATGCCCTGTTGGCTCTAAAGCTTCCTTTGGGAGTCTCTGTTCCTACTCTTCCTTGGACATCTTCCCCTCACAAGAGGGCAAGGGAACAGGATTCTTCTGAAGAAGAGGTTAACTCGGATGAGGAATCTTTGGCCAATTCCACCCAAATTCCATGAACTTTAGAGTATGCTTCTTCTGAATAGGACTCTGCTAGCCCAGAACCTCTTACTGAGGAGATTTTCTTTTGGGGATACTGTTGCTAACATGGAGGAGTACTTCATATGGGACTGCCCCCAAGTTTCTGATGTGCAAAAGAGATATTTTGAGCTCCTACAAATGAGTCTCCTTCACCAACTCCTGTGCCTCCAGTTTTACATGCTTTACTGGATGCCTTTTCCTCAGCATCTCAGGCTCCTGATTCTCATCCTCCTGCCCCTAAGAAACCTGACCATTTCTACAAAGTGCCTGATGATTTCAAATTTCTTTATAAGTGTCCATCTGCTGACCCTTCAGTGGTCTTTGTGGCTTTAGATAAGCCTTCAAACTTACTGCCCACCACTAAACTTCTTCCCTTTGAAAAGGAATGCAGGACAGTGGAAATACTGGGAAAGAAAGTCTATACTTCTGCCACCCTTGCCCTTCATGCTATTAATTACCAAACTCGTATGACTAGATATGTTTTGGCCATCCTGTCCCAGGCTACTCAAGCTATTTCTGACCTTCCAGATTCTGAGAGGAAAACTTCTGCCTTGTCTTTGTTATGGTCTTCCTCTCAGGTAGCTCACCATTCTATCAAGTGCAGCTCTGATGCAGCAGAAGCTTCTTCTAGGGCTGCTGCTTCAGGGTCTGTATTGAGGAGGTATTCCTGGCTAAGGCTTCAGCCACTGCCGTATGACATAAAAGCTAAGTTGATGGATGATCCTTTAAACATCAGTGGCTTGTTTCATACTGCTGCTGCTGACTTGTTCAAGTCTTTGCAGGAGAAAGTCAAGGAATTACAGGACTTGAAACATCTTTTGTTTTCACCTGTGCCTAAGTTCCAAAGGAATTATCCTTCCAAGCCAGCTTTTGTTCGGAGACTGACATGTCCTCCTCCTAAAAGTAAGAAAATTGGAAGGAGGGCTGCTCCACTTAAGACTACTCAAGCTTCTTCTGCACAGAAGCAGCCCTTCCCTGACAAACAAGGTAGTATCTATCTCTGTTCTCTCAGCCTTATTCATCTTTTGCTTTGTCTCTGTCTCTCTCAGTCTCTTCCAGTTAGGTCAAGTATTACCCAAGACAATTCAAAAAGGGTATTATATGGTTTGGATGTCCCTTACTCTGTTTATGGGCATTCCTCAACCACCTCAGGAACAGTTAGATTTATTTCTAGAGGTACTTCAGGAACTCTTAATTCAGGGAACTATTCTACAGGTTCCACAGGATCAAAGGGGAAATCATTTCATTCAAGAATATTTCTGGTTCCCAGAAAGGAGGGTCCTTAGAAACCCATTCTGGATCTTTCACACCTAAATATTTTTCTGAAGATTCCTTATTTTCGCATGCTAGAAGAAGAAGAAGATGATCTCTACAGACTTTGTTCCCGTTACGTCTTCCACAGGCTTTCATGACCTGTCTGGATATCAAGGTTGCCTAACTTTACATAACCTATTCATACCCTTTATAGGAAATTTTTACATTTCTCTGTTGGTTCTTGACATTTTCAGTTCTCTGCTTTGCCCTTTGACCTTTCTACTACCCCAGTGGTGGTCACCAAATGACTAGCTCTTGTGATTGCTTTTTGCAGACTTCAAGGTATCCATGTTTTTCCATACCTGGATGATGATCTGTTTCAAGCATAGTCTCCAGAGACCTTACTGCAAAACCTCCAGTTAGCAGTTACTCTTGCAAAGTCTGGGGTTCACAATAAACTTCAAAGTGTCATCTGTAGCACCTTCTCAAGATCATGTTTTTGTAGGATGCAGGATTCAGACAGTACCCTGCTGGCATATCTGCCTCCACCAAAGGCTTTGACTCTCTCTGCCTACTTTCAAAGTCTAATTCTTCTGACCTCTGTCACAGCCAGAAAGTTTATGAGACTTCTGGGATTTATGACATCCACCATTCCTATCTTACCTTTAGCAAAACTCCACATGAGAAAATTTCAGTGATTCCTGAAATCAGTCTGGCAACAACATGCACATTCCCTAGAATTAGCTGTTACTCTTCTACACTGTCTAAAGAAGTGTATTCATTGGTGGATTCAGCAGATGTCTCTTAACCCAGGCCTTCAGTTTTCATCCACCTCTTCCATCTCAAGTACTGCTCACAGACACCTCAGAAGTAGGTTGGGGGCAGCCTTTGGCACAGTGAGAGTGCAAGGGGATCTGGTCTCCTCTTCAGCAAAAGGAGCACATCAATATCAAAGAGATGAGAGTGCTCCTGGCTCTTCAGGCCATCCATCCTCTTTTTTTCTCCAGGTCCTCTCAAAGTGTTTACAAACAAAACCTCATTCCTGTGGTATGTAAAAAAAAAAGGGGGGGGGGGACAGAATCTTAACTTCTCTTCAGGCTTGCTTTTATGGTATGGGAGTGTGCAGTTTTGCCTCATGTGACTCTTCAGGCAGCTTATATTCCCTCAGGTCAGAATTATGTGGCAGACACTCTGAGCAGGTCCTTAACTCAGTCCCACAAATCGATGCTTCACAGGGATGTATTTTTGGACATTGCCCACAAATGGGGTACTCCTCAAATAGATATTTTTGCCTCCTCTCTGAACAGACAACTTCCTCAATTGTTTACCAGAGTCCCAAGTCCTCCGGTTTGGAAGGTAGACACCCTCTCTTTCTCTTGGAAGTGGATGATTCTGTATGCATCCCCCCCCCCTTCCTCTCACTCTCAAGGTTTTGTTCAAGATTCAACCGGACAAACCCAAAATATTGCTGGTGACTCCCTTTTGGCCAACACAGCATTGGTTCCCTCTGCATTTAGTCACCAATCATAACAAGTTACCTCACAGGGTGGACCTACTCACACAAGACACAGGATCTGTAATCCATCTCCACTTGTCCACTCTTCAACTGACTCTGTAGGTGATAGGATTTTGATTCCTTATAGACACCTTTTATCTGAGGATGTGCTTAGGGTTCCACAGGAGGTCAGGAAACCCAATAATAGGAAATCCTACATCTGGTGTCTTTCATGTAACCTGAATCCACCTTCTGTGGATGTTCCTGTGGTTCTTTCTTATTCGTGTGAATTTCTCAATGCTGGGTTGGCCTATTCCTCTGTCAAGTCACACTTATCAGCTGTCTCTGCTTGTCTGCCTTTGTCTCCTCCTTTGGCTTCTAAGTTTGAGACCAAACGATTTCTATAAGGTGTCCTTCACATTAGCCCTCCCAGGAAGCCTGTTCCTCCTCCCTGGGATCTTAATTTTGTTTTGGAGAAACTGACGCTGGCACCTTTTGAGCTTGCGGCTTCAGCTTCCTTGCAGAATTTGTTTGTTGAAGACTTGTTTTGTTGTTAGCCCTTACTTCAGCCAGATGGGTGTCTGAGCTTCAAACCTTTATGGCTTGTCCTCCTTATTTGTCTTTTTCATAAGAACAGGGAGTCCTTGTGTACTAATTCTTCTTTTATGTCCAAGATGGTGAATGAGCTGTCCCTTAATCAGTCTCTTCATTTACCTACTTTTTTCCCTTCTCCACAGTTGCCTAGAAAGAAAGTGCTGCACACCTTGGACATGCATAGACAACTCAGATTTTATTTGGATAAGGCTAAAGCTATCAGGAAATCTGATCAGCTTTTTGTTTCTTTTCATCCCAGGTCTTTGGGATTGGCTGTTTTCAAGTAGACTGTCTTCTTGGATTTCTAAAGCTATTTCTTTTTGTTTTGCTTTTCATGGTAAGACTCTTCCATTCTCTGTTAAAGCTCACTCTACTAGGGCAGTGGCTTCTTCTGGTACTTTTTTCAAGGGGTTGGACACTAACTCTATTCTTGAGGCAGCTGCCTTGATGTCAGTGCATACTTTTACCAAATATTGCAAGCTGGATGGAAATTCCAGAGCTAGAGCTGGTTTTCCTAGTGCCATCCTTCATGGCTTTCTAGAGAGCTCTGCTGGTCTTTCCTCCTCCCAAGTGTCTTCCTGAGCTTTGGTACTCTCCTTCATGTTAAGAGTACTACAACAGCAGAATAGAAGGACACAGTATAGTTGTGTAAAGTCATACCATAGTGGTAGATGATCATCGTGTTTCACTGTTGCAGTTATTACAATTGGGTTATCCTGCTGGCAGGCTACCCGCAGTCGGCCTGAGTTCCAAAGTCTAGGTCCGGCGTCGGTTGCTGCCACCTCTTCCCTGACGTCAGTGCGCCAGGGGTATATAAGATGCCATTTTCTTCAGTCTTTCTTGTCGTGTGGTGCCCGAAGCAAAAGCATTTCGCAAGTGAAGTTTTCAAATTCGAATTTCAGATCTGAAGTCTTCATTAAAGCTAAGTACCCCGTTGGGGAAACTTTTTTCTTGCTCCAAACTGATGTCAGAAAAAGTTAACTGTATTTCTTGTGGGAAGCAAATACGTCATAAGGATTTTCATTCTTACTCTATTCCTTGCCTAGGCCCTGACCATAACGTTGCTAGTTGTCGGTTTTGTGCTAGATTTAACCAACGCACTATTAAGCGTCGGTACGATTTTGCATTTCATTACTTTGGCAGAAGATTTAATTATGTAATGCCATCGGATCAGCCGACTACTGGAGTTTACAAAAAATGAAAAGAGAAAGAAAACGACAGGCATCCGTGATCCAAAACCAACGACGAGGCTTCTTCTAGGCCTGTAGCCGGTTCGCCGGTTCTCAGTGAGGCGCTTTCGCAGCCCCTGGCGCCCAGTACCTCAGAGCCACAGGCCACTTCCGACTCCCACGTGGAGCCGACTGGGCCTCTGGAAACTCAAGGTACTGGACACTCGGAATTCAGCTACAAAGGCAAAGACTAAAGCAGCTCTAAAGACAAAGAAGCAAGTACAGCATTCTCCTTCTCAGACTTCCATGCCTAAAAAACAGATGCTCAAAATGGCCGAAGACCTAATTACTTTGATCAGGGGCTCCCATCCCCTGCATACCACGAGGGAGCATTTCCACTGGGAGAGCCAAGATTATTCTGAATCTAAGAAAAGGCTCGGAGACTTTCTGCTACTTCCTCAGCACAGACCCCTTGCTATTCCACCTGTTCTGGACATTGTAGATGATGTATTTTCAGAGTCCGACCTGTCCCCTGACTCTTTACCCCCTGCACCTGCTAAGCCAGACAGATACTACAGGGTCCCGGATTCTCATAAATTCCTATATAAAAACCCCACTGCTGACCCAGAAACTATATCTCAGGGTCCCAAAGGGGTTAAAGCTTCCACTGCAAAAAACCCTGTCCCCTCTGATAGGGATTCTAGGGCTCTAGACAGATGGGGGAAAAAAGTCTACACTTCTGCTACACTGGCTGTAAGGGCTTTAAATTATCAGTTTCATATGCTTAAATATCAGCAATATTTAATGTCACTGCTTAAACAGAAAATGTTGACAAATACTGAATGTTCAGAGAACAAGGAATTGCAGGATTTATTGCATGCAGCTGAACAAGTGGGAAAGCATACTTTGCAATGTGGTTATGATTCACTGGAGGCCTCTTGCAGGGTTGCTGTTACAGGTTCTGTTATTAGTAGGCATGCTTGGTTAAAGGAACAGAATCTGCCTGATCATGTTAAAGCAAAATTATTAGATGCACCATTACAGCAGGATACTTTGTTTGGTACTAAAGCAGAAGAGGTGTTGAAAAAAATGGAGGATAAAGCAAAATCCATGCAGACCGTCGAGGATTTCTTACAGGTACAGCCACCCAGGTTTAGCAGGAAATGGCCCTCTAAAAATTGGTCCTTTCCAGTTTCAGACAGACCACAAAGAGGCAGATACAGGCATCCCAGAGGCAGATCTCAGCCCCAAGGCTCATACAGGCCTAAACAATGGGGTGCTCCTACCTCCAAAAGCAGAGAAGACAAATCACTACCTTACCGGAAACAGTCCCAATGACTTTCCTCTACCAGATCCAAGCACTTTTGTTTTGGCAGCCCCCTTAGGCGGAAAACTAGCACTTTTTTCATCAAATTGGCAAATGATTAACCAAGACAAATGGGTCCTGAACATAGTGTCCCAAGGCTACAGGTTTCATTTTCACACCCTACCAAGGTCAAAAGGTATGCCAGACCTGCCACACAATCAATGGGCAGAGGCACAAAAACAAGTTACAGCCCTCATGGACATGAGGGCCATTCAGCAAGTACCACAACAAGAGCAGGGGCAAGGATTTTACTCCAGACTCTTTCTAGTACCCAGAAAGGACAACACCTGGAGACCAATACTGGACCTGTCTATACTAAATACGTTTCTGGAAGTTCCAAAATTCAAAATGTTGACTCTACAGCAGCTACCGCCCATGCTGGGCAACAAGGCTTGGCTCGTAACTTTGGACCTAAAAGAGGCATACTTGCATGTCCCAATCAGACAATCTTGCAGAAGATACCTCAGATTCACAGCTGGCTCAATGCATTACCAATTCTCTGCACTGCCCTTTGGCTTATCTACTGCGCCCAGGGTCTTCACAAAATGCCTGGCACCAGTAATTGCGTTTTGCAGACAAAAAGGAATTCAAATATATCCCTACTTGCATGACTGCCTAATTCAAGCAGAGAACAAAGACATTCTTCTAAAGCATCTGGCGTTTATAAAAAGATTACTAATTGGCCTAGGATACACAGTAAATGAAAAGAAATCAAAACTAGCGCCCTCTCAAGAGATAATATTCCTGGGTGCAAGCTTAAACACAACTGCCCAAATGGCTTATCTAATGCCAGACAAACAAAAGCAACTGACTACTTACTTCAATAAATTGGCAACAAAAACCCACTTATCTGCAAGGAAAATCTTTCAGGCCTTGGGTTTCATGGCATCTTGCATTCTACTAATTCCATATGCCAGACTGCATATGAGGAAACTACAATGGTATCTAAAAAGTGTTTGGACTCAGCATTGCCACAGCCTGGGAGACAGTAGTTGCACACATTCCCTGCCTGCAACAGGAGTTTCGATGGTGGGCAGAAGCCTGTCACCACAACAAGGGTCTGCTATTCAGATTACCCACAGCCAGACAGACAGTGACAACGGATGACTCAGACTATGCCTGGGGGGCCCATATGGCAGGAAAATGTATTCAGGGCACATGGCTGGCAAACCATATGCATCTTCACATCAATCAAAAAGAGATGCTAGCTGTTCAAAATGCCCTGACAGCTTACAGGGACCTGCTTCATCCAGGACCGTTACTAATAAAGACAGACAACACTACGGTCATGTGGTACATAAACAAGCTGGGAGGTACACATTCCTAGCCCCTCTGCAGACAAACAATGACCTTATGGGACACAGCATTGGCTTTTCAAGTTCACCTGCAAGCACATTTCCTGCCAGGAAAAACAAATACTCTGGCAGACGAACTAAGCAGAAACCTCATGGATTCCCACGAATGGAAACTGGATCCACAAGTCTTCAGCATGATAATAAGGAAATGGGGATGCCCAGACATAGATCTATTTGCCTCCCCTCACAACGGACAATTGCAGAGATTTTGCACAAGGATTTATCACAAGCAAGCATGGAAAGTGGACACCCTATCCTTCAGCTGGAAAAATCTAATGGTATATGCTTTTCCCCCACTGCCTCTCCTTCCCAGGGTACTCCTAAAGGTCAGACAAGAGAAGCCAAAAATGATACTGATTGCATGAGACTGGCCACGCCAGCAGTGGTACCCAATTCTAAAGAGCTTGTCACAAGGTCCAGCATGGGTATTGCCTCAAACTTCTCACCTTCTGACCCAACATAACAATCAGATCCTGCACAGCCAACTCAAAACCTTAAACCTGGCAGCATGGCAGATAATGTAGCCATTCGGAACACTCCTCTTTCAAAAGCAGTTATGGATATTATTTTGGACACCAGGAGGCCCAGTACCAGAAAACGTTATGCAGAAAAATGGAAGAGATTCTGTGCTTGGAACCAGGAACAAGGCAGTGACACGTGTGTACTAAATATCTCTCAGAATTTACAATACCTAACTGAGATGCTGAAAAAAGGCCTTTCTTTCTCATCAATTAAGATTCATGCCTTTGCCATTTCAGCCCATTACAATACGGAATCT
This sequence comes from Protopterus annectens, assembly GCF_019279795.1. NCBI lineage: Eukaryota > Metazoa > Chordata > Ceratodontiformes > Protopteridae > Protopterus > Protopterus annectens. The sequence continues at coordinate 703,323,236 of NC_056737.1, read as the reverse complement.
ACTATCTTTTCTCATCCTTTAATAAGGCAGTATCTCAGAGGGGCCAAAAACATTAGACCTCCAAGGAGAACACCAATTCCGGCCTGGGACCTCAATTATGTTTTGAAAAAACTCACACTGCCTCCTTTCAAGCCAGCATCAACAGCAGATATAAAATTCTTATTCTGGAAAACAGCTCTGCTCCTAGCAATAACCTCTGCAAGGTGAGTCTCAGAGCTACAAGCACTCATGGCTGTGGAACCTTTCATCATTTTTCATCCAGACAGGGTTTCTCTGAGGACAAACCTTACATTTATGCCTAAAGTGGTGTCCAGTGTGGCCCTTAACCAAACCATTCACTTGCCTACCTTTTATCTGCATTCTTTGCACGTACACAGGCAGTTACGCTTCTACTTGGACAGAACTAAAGCTTTCAGAAAGACTGAGCAACTTTTAGTGTCATATGCTGCAGGATCACAAGGAAAGGCTATCTCAAAACAGACTATTTCTAAATGGATAGGCCATTGCATCTGTTTCTGCTATTTTCAACCTGGCAAATCAGTGCCTAAGGGCATTAGGCCTCGTTCCACCAGAGCAGCAGCCACTTCAGCAGCCTTCCTCAGAGGAGTACCAACCAAAGATGTCTTAGAGGCTGCAACTTGGAGTTCAGTGCACACCTTCACAAAGCACTACCACTTAGCTCTTTACTCTATGTTCAGAGCAGGCTTTGCCACTGCAGTTCTGCAGGGCCTCATAGCCTCTCCTAACCCTATTTAGCCCAGCCGCCCTTCCTCAGCTTTGGGATTCAACCCAAGAGTAATGACTGCAACAGTGAAACATGATGAACATAGTACAGTTGTGTACCTACCATAAATGTAGATGCTCAAGTGTATTCACTGTTGTAGTCCAGGTTACCCACCCACCATCCCCCTTTCTTCTTTGCTGGGACCTAACTATACTTTTCTACTCTATACAACCTATGTGGTGTATTTGCTTGTAGATGAAGGAAATGTTATTTTTGTGCATGCATTTTTATTGGCATATTTTACAGCCTACCAGTTTGGGGGCACCTGACATCTGGGGCAAGAAAAACTGAAGAAAATGGCATTGGCTGCATCTTTTATACCCCTGGCGCACTGACGTCAGGGAAGAGGCGACAGCAACCGACACCGGACCTAGACTTTGGAATTCTGGCCAACTGAGGGTAGCCTGCCAGCAGGATAACCCAAGAGTAATGACTGCAGCAGTGAATACACTTGAACATCTACATTTATGGTAGGTACACAACTGTACTTTCTTGGTACCCAGAAAAGACGAAGCCTGGAGACCAATACTGGACCTATCTATTCTAAACACATATCTGGATATTCCAAAATTCAAAATGTTGACTCTACAGCAGCTTCTGCCCATGTTGGGCAAGAAGGCTTGGCTTGTGAATTTAGATCTAAAAGAGGCATATCTGCATGTCCCAATCAGACACGCATGCAGAAGATACCTCGTATTCAAAGCTGGCTCAATGCACTACCAATTCTCTGCCCTGCCCTTTGGCTTATCTACTGCACCCAGGGTCTTCGCAAAGTGCCTGGCACCAGTAATTGTTTTTTGCAGACAAAGAGGAATACAAATATATCCTTACTTGGACGACTGCCTTATTCAATTGGAGAACAAGGACATTCTACTACAGCATCTGGTGTACTACAGCATCAGGAGTTTTGATGGTGGGCAAAAGCATGTCACCACAATACGGGACAGCCATTCACCTTACCCACAGCCAGGCAGACATTGACAACAGATGCATCAGATTACGCCTGGGGGGCCCATATGGCATGAAGATGTATTCAGGGCACATGGTCCGCAAGTGAAATGCATCTACATATCAATCAAAAAGAGATGCTAGCTGTTTAGAATGCCCTAACAGACTTCAAGGATCAACTTCATCCAGGACAACTAATAAAGACGGACAATACTACAGTCATGTGGTAAATAAACAAGCAGGGTGGCACACATTCCTACCCCCTCTGCAGGCTAGCCATGAACTTGTGGCACACAGCATTGACTTACCAAGTACATCTGCAAGCTCAATTCCTGCCAGGAAGGAAAAATACTTTGGCAGACGAACTAAGCAGAAATCTAATGGATCCCCACTAGTGGAAATTGGATCCACAAGTCTTCAGCATGATAACAAGGACTTGGGGATGCCCAGACATCGACCTATTTGCCTCTCCTCACAACTACCAACTACAAAGATTCTGCACAAGGACTTATCACAAGCAAGCATGGAAAGTGGATGCTCTGTCCTTCAGCTGGAAAAATCTAACAGTATATGCCTTTCCTCCTCTGCCTCTCCTCCCCAAGATACTCCTCAAGGTCCGACAAGAGAAACCAAAAATGATACTGAGATTGCCCCAGACTGGCCCCGCCAGCACTGGTACCCAATCCTAAAGAGCTTGTCTCACTGCCCAGCCTGGACATTACCTCAAATTCCTCACTTATTGACCCAACAAGACAGCCAGATACTGCACAGCCAACTCAAAACATTAAACCTGGTGGCATGGCAGATAATATAGCCTCTCAAGACACACCTCTTTCTAAAGCAGTGATGGATGTTATTTTGGAGGCCAGGAGGCCTAGCACCAGAAAATCTTATGCAGACAAATGGAAGAGATTCTGTGCTTGGAACCAAGCACAAGGCATTGACACGCTTGTTCCAAATATTCCTCAGATTTCACAATACTTAACTGAGATGCTGGATAAAGGCCTTTCCTTTTCATCAATTAAAATTCATGCCTCTGCCATTTCAGCTCATTACAATACAGAACCACCTATACTGTGGTGGTGGTGCTGCGGTAGCGTTGTCGCCTCACAGTTAGACGTTGCCCGTTCGATTCTCAGTTAGAGCATCTTCTGTGTAGCGACATGTGTGAATGGGCATTCCTTCGCTGAAGGTTGTGCGTTAGGCCCGGCAAGCCAGTACGTGAAACACTACTGCCAATCATTAGCGGACCAAGTTCTGCTGTGGTGACCCCTAACTCCGAAAAGCCGAAAGACTCAATAAAAAAAAACAATACAGAACCACCTATTTTTTTCTCATCCGTTACTGAGGCAGTACCTCGGAGGGGCCAAAAACATAAGACCTTCAAGGAGAGCACCAGTACCTGCATGGGACCTCAACTATGTCTTGGAAAAACTCACACTGCCTCCATTTGAGCCAGCTTCTGCAGCTGACATAAAATTCTTATCCTGGAAAACAGCGCTGCTGCTAGCAATAACCTCTGCTAGAAGAGTCTCAGAGTTACAGGCACTCGTGGCTGTGGAACCTTTTATCATTTTCCATCCTGACAGGGTTTTGCTGAGGACAAACCCTACATTTATGCCTAAGGTAGTGTCCAGTGTGGCCCTTAACCAAACAATTCATTTGTCTACTTTTTATCCAAACCCACAGAATAAGGGTGAGAAAATTCTGCATTCTTTGGACATTCACAGACAGCTATGCTTCTACTTGGACAGAACTAAAGCTGACAGAACTAAAGCTTTCAGAAAGACTGATCAACTTCTAGTGGCATATGCTGCAGCATCACAAGGAAAGTCTATCTCAAAACAGACCATTTCAAAGTGGATAGGCCATTGCATTCGTTTCTGCTATTCACAGCATGGCAAATCAGTGCCTAAGGGCATTAGGCCACATTCAACCAGAGCAGCAGCCACTTCAGCAGCCTTCCTCAGAGGAGTACCAGCCAAAGACATCTTAGAGGCTGCAACTTGGAGTTCAGTGCATACCTTTACAAAGCACTATCACTTACCTCTCTACTCTAAATCCAGGGCAGGCTTTGCCACTGCAGTTCTGCAGGGCCTTATAGCCTCTTCTAATCCTATTTAACTCCAGCCTCCCAACCTTAGTTTTGGGATTCAACCCAGTTGTAATGACTGCAACAGTGAAACACAATGAACATAGTACAGTTGTGTACCTACCATAAATGTAAATGTTCGAGTGTATTCACTGTTGCAGTCCAGGTTACCCTCCCACGATCCCCCTTTCTTCTTTGCTGGGACCTAACTATACTTTTCTACTCTATACAACCTATGTGGTGTATTTGTTTGTAGATGAAGGAAAAGTTATTTTTTTGTGCATGCATGCTTATTGGCATAATTTAGCCTACTATTTTAGGGGCACCTGACATCTGGGGCAAGAAAAACTGAAGAAAATGGCGTCGGCTGCATCTTGTATACCCCTGGTGCACTGACGTCAGGGAAGAGGCGACAGCAACCGACGCCGGACCTAGACTTTGGAACTCAGGCCGACTGCGGGTAGCCTGCCAGCAGGATAACCCAATTGTAATGACTGCAACAGTGAATACACTCGAACATCTACATTTATGGTAGGTACACAACTGTACTTTCTTCTCTTCACTGTTGTGGCATTCAGTCCCTCCTTCCTACACTTGGTCCTTTTTTCTCTTCTGTATGTATTGTTAACCTCTCTTCTTTTCCTTGGACTGGCATTCCTACTGAGGCAATCAGTTCTGAGGGTGGTATGTCTGTACTTAGGTTCGCCCTGGGGCCTATATAGGCCTAGCCAAAAAGGATCCTTGGCTTTCACCACCCAAGAAAATTATTTTCCTATGCCCCTGTCGAGCAGAGCCACAGAAGTGTTCCCTGGGGTGAATTTCCTATTTCCCATCCAATCATCAAGGGCTAATGAAGAGCGCTAATGAGGAGCTTTGTTTGATATGAATGGGTAGTTTGTTCCAGAGTATGGAAATTCTCTGGGACAGGAATCTATCCCTCCAGCATGTTCTGTTTATTGTGGTGACAAGGTTTAGGTCCCTGGAGCATGTGGCTTGGAGAGATTGGGATTTCTTTAAGTGTAGCATGTCCAACAGCTCTGGGTTTGACATAGCTTTGTATGTTAGGCAGAGATCACCTCTGAGTATGCGATATGCGACGGAGTAGAGCTGGAGTTTTTTGAGACTGTCTGCATATGGCATCTGTTTGAAGCCGGTAATCTTCTTAGTGAGGTATTTCTGTGGCCTTTCCAATTGTTGTAGGTGTCTTGTGAGATACATGCCAAATGGGGCATTGTACTCTATAATGGGTCTGATGAGGAATGAGTATAGAGGAACAATGACCTCCTTTTTTCTGGAAGAGAACCCCTTTGTGATGAGGTATGCCACGTAGAAGGATTTCCTGACTACTGTGGCAATGTGATTATCAAAGGAGAGACTACTGTCCACCTGTGTCCCAAGGTCTCTTATCACACTTTCAGTGTTTAGTAGGCTACTGCCTATGTGGTAGTTCATGGGTACAGATTTTTTTCCCAAAACTGATGACCATGCACTTCTTGGCATTGAGCTTGAGGCCATGACTTTGACACCAAGCATCTGTCTCAGTGAGCTCCCTTGGTATAATGTCCACATCATTAGGTGATTTTGTTATGGTTCCTAGTTTGCAGTCATCTGTGAACTTCATTAGCCAAAGACCTTCTGTGTTGGCCTGAACTTCAGGAAGTAGATGCCAAACAGAAGACCCAGGACTGAACCCTGTGGTACTCCACTTGTCACTGGTCTGAAGTCAGATTTGGAATCAGCTACTTTCATTGTGTGGGTTCTGTCATTGAACCAGTTGGCCACCCATTTTGTGACAAAGATTTATGCCCAGTTTATCTATAATTCCAAAGTGGGGGATGGTGTCAAAAGCCATAGTGAGGTCAAGATAGGCTGTTTACACCACTTTACCCATGTCCACAGCTCTGGTGACTGCTTCAGAGAAGTGCGTCTACATAAAAACATCGAATCTGTAAATATCGAACGCTCACATGAGCGAATATTCATGTACTCGAAAACGTATTGTGAGGGGACTGCAACCCCCCACCCCCACTAAATATATATTCCTACCCCAAGACTGCACTACAGCGAGGAAAGGGCAAAAATCTCGATCTTCACTGTACCGCAAAAAAAATTCATAAACTTCGAGAACGTGAATATTCGCTCATGTGAGCGTTCAACATTAACAGTTTCAATGTTGTGATATAGACCCAAAGAAGTCATTCAGATTTAGGAGACATGCTTTACCTTTGACAAACCCAAACTGAGTGGGGTCCAGAGTTTGAAGGTTACGTATGTCTTTGTTTTTAAGCTCCAAGATGATACGTTCCATGGCTTTGCAGACTGGGCTCGTCAGGCTAATGGGGCAGTAGTTCCCGAGGTCCATGGTGGCACCCCCTTTGTGGAGTCGGATAACCGTCGCTGTGTGCCATTCAGTAGGCACAAAGCCTGAAGTGAGGCTATGTTTGAACATGGTACTTAGGTGGGGTGCCATTTCATTCTATAGTTGGTGCAATACGCAGCCTGGGATGTTGTCTGGTCCCATGGATGCTGTATTCTTGACTTTGGAGAGTGCGGTCTTTACTTTTGCGTCCGTGATTGCAGGGGCTTTGCATTCTTCCGGTATTGAGATGGGCCCTTTGGAGTGCAAGAGGGGGGTAAAGTTAGCACTGAACTATCTGCCAGGATGTTGGCAATATCAGTTGGTTCTGTATATTTAGTGCCATTGTGCTGTAGCTCAGAGCAGATCTGAGTGTTGCCATTGAGATTATTGACATAACTGTAGAATGCTTTGTGGTTGTCTTTAGAATTGGTGGCGATTTTGTTTTTGTAACTAGCTTTGGAGGATTTTATGAGGGATCTCAGCTCCTTACTGAGGCTGACCAGGGAGTTCCTCTAATTATGGGGTTTTACTCTTTTTTTGCACCAGCTTCTTCCTTCTGTTGTAGAGTTTGTTTATGTTTATGACAGGGGACCACCAGATTGGCTTACTTTTTTTGGAGGATATCCTCTTGGTTCTGTTGGGGATGACACGATCCATGCACTTGTGTATGTGCTTATACAGTGCATTTGTATAAGATTCAGCAGTCGTACCTCTGTTTTCCATCTGCATGGGTGTTGTGAAGTTTGCCACTTTTGTCTTAAGAAGCATGAAGTTGGCTTTGGAGTAGTCTTTTATGATGGTTTCCTTAATGGGGGGTGGAGCAGGATATGGATGTCTAGGGTGATTAGCTTGTGGCAGTGAGGAGATGACCTCTGGCATGGAACACCGGTTACCCATATTGGTAATGACCAGGTCCAGGATATGGACAAGCTGATCCAAGGTGTTGGAATTTATGAATTCCAGAAAACGTTGAGCAAATGAGTTAGTACATGAGTAGTTTTTCCAGTTGATGGTGGGGTAGTTGAAATCTCCCATTATTAGGGTATTGGGTTGTACCTTAATATTTTCCAGTATATCAAGAAACGAGGAGTGGGAATCCTGGGTCATGCTGGGGGATCTGTAACAAGCTATAACCTGGATTGCAGTCTTGCCCAGTGTTAGTTGCACTCGGATAATTTCAGGTGCATTACGTTGAGCAAGTAGCCTAGAGGTGTGGATATCCTTAATGAATATGGACACGCATCCGCCTTTAGTGTTCTGGCCCAGGTTAGGTGGCTGAAAGGTGTGGTATGAATTATAGCCTGGTAATGCAAGGGTGTTCTCTGGAGCCTTCAACCAGGTCTATGTCACTGCACAAATGTCGATGTTCTCCATTTTAAGGAGTGCCTCAAATGAGTGCATTTTGAGGTTTAGACTTCTACCATTGAGTAGCATTACCCTCAGATTCTGCTTGCTTGTACCTGTTATGGTGGTGAATTTGTCATTGAACCTTGCCTAAAAAAAGCACTATAAGGGCTGGCAAGAGCCTTAGCCAATATCCAGAATCCCAGGAGTGACAGGCGCAGGCCATTTCTAGCAAAGCATCATGGTCTGTCGAGCATGTCGTCCCAGGCAGACAGATACTGGATCCCCTTAGAATGATACCAGAAATTTAGCCAATTGTTGAAGTCAATCATTTTGTCCTTGTACTGTGGTATTATTCTGGGCGATGGCAGGATATTACTCAGGGCTAGAGTCATACCTGCCTGGGATGCAAGATCCGAGAGCTCCTCCATGTCTCTCTTGATGTAGTCCAGGGAGGTACAGCTCAGATCATTCACACCAACATGGACAATGACAGAGTCATATTTGTACTTGTTGTGGAGTGACCTGAGTGCATGCATTATGTGACGGATCCTGGCACCCAACAGGCAGATGTCAGTAACTTTCTCCTTGTTTACCTGGTGAGTGGGACATCAGTGTGCCTGACTATAGAGTCACCTATGACTAGTGTGTCAGGTACGTTGTTCTGCCTTATGGGCTGAGGTTGAATGTCACACTGACTTTGTGGGCTGTGTGTCATTTGGGTAGTGTTGGGGGGTAGTAGTTGCTTGCGTTTCAGCTTTGAGTCTCTGTTGCTTGGGCAGATTTTTATAGTTTCATAGTTTCATAGTAGTGTACTAGGCTATCTGCCCGGGGGCATTTATAAGCCTAGCCAACAGTGATGTGGCTTTACGCCACCCCATACTATATAGTTGCGCCTCTCTAGTAGTGACACATGTGGAACCCCATTATTTAGTAAACTACACCTCTGTCTAGTAGTGACACTGAGGTCACTCCCGGGGTAAACTTGCGATCTCCCATCCATGCATCGAGATTTTTCTTGAACAGTGCCAATGAAGGGCTCTGTCTCACGTGAACTGGGATTTTGTTCCAGAGTATGGGTAACCTCTGTGTTATGAATCTATCCCTCCAGCATGTCCTATTCATATTTGTGCAGAGGTTGAAATCTTTAGCTCGTGTGGTTCTGGTGGATTTGGATTTTTTGAGATGGAGCATGTCCATCAATTCCTGGTTGGACATGGCCCTGTATGTTAGGCACAAATCACCTCTGAGCAGGCGGTATGCTACTGAATAAAGCTGGAGTTTCTTTAATCTAGCTGGATAAGGCACATGTTTTAGACCTATGATCCTCTTGGTGAGGTACTTCTGGGGTCTTTCCAGTTGTTGCATGTGCCGGGTGAGATACATCCCAAATGGAGCATTATATTCAATCATGGGCCTGACAAGGGAGGAATACAGAGGTACAATGACCTCCTTTGATCTGGATGAGAATCCCTTCATGATGAGATGGGCAAGGTAGAAAGTCTTTCTGACCACTTTGGCAACATGGTTGTCAAAGGAGAGGTCACTATCGACTTGAGTCCCCAGGTCTCTGATTACATCTTCTGTATTCAGTGGGTTATTGTCTACGTGATAGTTTGTGTGTACTTTGTTTTTCCCAAAGCGGATGACTATACATTTTTGGCGTTAAGTTTGAGGCCATGATTCCGCACCAGTTGTCCGTTTCAGTGAGACCTTTCTGTAGGATGTGTGTGTCGGCAGGTGAATCCACTATGGCACCCAGTTTGCAGTCATCTGCAAACTTTGTCAGCCATAATCCTTCCATATTTGCTTTCACATCTGAGAAATAAATGCCGAATAGGAGTGGACCCAAGACTGAGCCCTGTGGGACACCACTTGTGACGGGTTTTGAGTCTGACATGGCTCCAGCAATTTTAACCTTATGGGTTCTGTTTTTTAGCCAATTTGCTACCCATCTTGTGACATATGGATTTACATTTAGGCTGCTGAGCTTGTCAATGATGCCAGAGTGTGGTATTGTGTCAAAGGCCTTAGCCAAGTCCAAATAGGCTGTGTGGACAGCCTTGCCCTCATCGATGGCACTAGTGACTGTCTCAAAGAAGTCAACCAGGTTTAAGAGGCAGGATCTGCCTTTTACAAAACCGAACTGTGTGGGATCAAGGGTCTGCAGATCCCCAATGTCACCATTTATGAGTTCCATGATGATTCTTTCCATAGCCTTACAGATCAGGCTGGTCAAACTTATGGGGCGGTAGTTACCTGGGTCAGTAGAATTTCCCCCTTTGTGGAGTGGGACCACTGTTGCTGTGCGCCAGTGTTCAGGTACATATCCTGTTGTGAGGCTAAGATTGAATAGAGTTCTTAGGGGCGGGTTCAGTTCATCTTGGAGTTCACGTAACACGCAACCGGGGATACCATCGGGTCCCATAGATGCTGTGTTTTTTGCCTTGTTGAGTGCTGATTTCACCTGTGTGTCTGTGATGACAGGTAGGTTACATATTATTTTATTATTATTATTATTTTATTATTTTACATTTGTTAACCGGGAAAAAATCCGACTGGATACAATGTCCTTTTTCAGCGGAGGCCCGGGGAGAAAAGCTCCAACATTATACAAAATACAGACATTTCCAAAATTATAATATTACAGAGAGAGAAACAGTCAAAAATCAAACAAACAATCAGGTTGCAAAAATTCATTTGTTAACAATGCATATAAGGAAATAAAAAAAAAATGAAGACAATGAACAATTCAGGTAGATAATAGAGACTAGGAATTGTCAGTCAGGAGATGAGCATTGGCAAAGCCAGTGCATCTGATAGTGGTGAAACAGTTGTTTCTTGAAATGGGGTAGAGAGGTAGAGGAAAGAATACTGGTGGGAAGAGAGTTCCAGACTTTTCCAACAGCGTTTGGAAAGAGTGCATCTCCTCCAGTATTGTAAGCTTTGACCATCTTTATGAGTGGTCTGTTTGCAGAATGTAGACTGTTAAGATTAGAGTATAGAAGGACTAGGTTCTGAAGTGAAGGACAGTTGTCGGGGTTTTTGAGAATTTTATATACCTCAGTGAGTTGGGTAATTCTAACAAGGTTGGGGAGTTCAATCCATGTTAGGTTTTTGAGGTTGGTGCAGTGATGGGTCCTGTATGGAGTTCCTGCTGCAAATCTAGCTATATGATTATATGAGCTGGATAGTTTATCAAGTATGGTTTTGTTAAGATTGGTGAATATTGCAGATGAATAAAGAAGGGTGGAGAGCAAATGTGTTTGGGCAATGGTGATTTTAGTACTTGGTGTTAGGAAGTTTTTAATTCTATAGAGCGATCCTAATTTTTGTTTACTGTTTTGATGGACAGGTTGATATGTATGTCGAATTTCAGTTTATTATCAATAGTAACTCCAAGCAATTTCGTGTGGGGGTCTGGGGAAATGATAGTACCATTTTTGGATGTTATGGAGACATCAATAAGGTGATTTTTGTGAGTTGGTTGAAAGATCAATAATTTAGTTTTTTTAGGATTTAGGATTAACTGTCGTCCTAATAGCCAGTTTTCGACTTTGGTGAAGCAATTTTGGGTTTTAGTTAATAGTCTGTCTGGAGATGTATCCGAACAAACCAGTGTTGAGTCATCCGCATATTGAATACAGGTGGCCTCGGGAATGACTGTATGGAGGTCATTTAATGAAGACCGAGAAAAGAAGTGGCCCCAGAATGGACCCTTGAGGGACCCCAATGGTATTTGGTAGTAAAGTGGAGAGAGTATTCTGCCACAATACTGCTTGTTTCCTGTCTGAGAGGTAGGCTTTAAACCAGTCTAGTGTCAAGTTATCCAGGTAGAGGTTTTTTAAGGTTTCCATGAGTAGTTGATGGTTGACCATATCAAATGCTTTTGATAGGTCTAGAAATAAGGCAGAGGACACTTTCTTGTCATTACGGTTATGGTTTATTGTGTCAGTGAAGGAGAGAAGGGCAGTTGTGGTACTGTGTTTGGGTCTGAAACCATGCTGGGAGCTGGCTAGTAGGTTGTTATGGATAAGATAGTGGAGTAGTTGTTTGTGCATACATCTTTCCATAATTTTGGCTAATGGGGACATTAACGCTATGGGCCTATAGTTAGATAATTCAGTGGATGTCCCTCCTTTATGGAGTGGTATTACATGGGATACTTTCCATAAAGTTGGTACTATTGACTCTGAGAAAGTTCGATTAATAAGGATAGAAACTGGATAGGCTATAACATCTGCAACTTTTTGAAGGTATTCTGCTGGGAGTAGGTCTGCAGAGGGGGTAGATGGTTTAAGTTTTTGTAAAAGGGCTCTTATTGAAGAAGTAGGGACACTTTTTAGGAAGAAGGTCTTTAAAGGTTGTGGTAGTGTTTCCATGATCGGTTGGCTACAAGAGGATAGTTGGTTGGCTAAGGTTTTGGTAATGTTTGTAAAGAACATATTGAAGGTATTGGCTATTTCTATGGGATCTTTATCCATTGCTGTTTCAGGAGTTGGAGTGGATGATTTACCTGGGTGGAGAAGGTTATTCAAGCCTGCCCAGAATTTCTGAGGGTTATTTTGGTGCTTATTCTGTAACAAACAATAAAAATTTTTTTTGTCAGCTACTATGGCTTTTTTCGTTGCATTTCTTAGTTGTTGGAATTTCGTACGGTCTAGGATTGATTTGGTTTTACGCCAGGTATTCCAAGCTTTATTTCTGAGTTTTATTTTAAGTTTGGATTCAGTTGAGAGCCAAGGGGCAACCTTTGTTTTGGTTTTGATGAGTCTTTTGGGGGCGTGGGTATCTAGTATGGATAGAAAGGTGGTATTGAAATGTTCTACTGCTTCATCTAGGGGAAGATATTTGAGTGGTGTCCAGTTACAAGATTGCAGCTCATTTTTAAATTTTATGAGGTCAAATTTTTTTTTGTTTCTTATAGATCTAAAGACTGGGACAGTGGAGTGGTCTGGTTTATTTTTAGTAATATATGTGATAAGGTGGTCACTAATTTCATTAGGCAGGGTTCCGGATGTATATGTGTGAGGGTGACTGTTTATAAGGATCCAGTCAAGGATGCTTTCTTTTTGTTTAGAGTTACCCATTCTGGTGGGTGTAGTAACAGTGTGTGAGTAACCATGAAGGTTGATGTTAGTGGGGTTATTATCATTAGAGCATAGGTACCAATCAATGTTAACATCACTCATAATTATAGTTTCTTGTGGGTAGTTATTCATTAGCCAGTTTAGTATATTCTCCAATGTATAGACATTGTTCCCGGGGGGGATATATAAAACAATTAGGTTAATACTTTTTTCTTTGTTTAAGTGAATCTTTAAGGCGAGTATTTCAGTATTAGAGAATTGCAGTGGTTGGGTAGGATTAATGGTAACGTTAAGGTTAGTGTTAAAGAGTGCAGCGACTCCGCCACCTTTTTTTTTGTTTCTATCATTTCTGTATATATTATATCCAGGTGGGATGAGTTCATTGTCTTTGATGTCTGGCTTTAGCCATGTTTCAGTTAGACACATTATATCTGGTAGGTAAGTATCTAGGAGTGCATGTAAATTATGCACTTTGTTGTTGACACTTCTAATATTTAGATGGAAAATTTGTAGCAAGTGGGATGTGTTAGGGAGATTCACAGGACAGTCAGGGTTGCTTGTTGATGTAGGGCCAGGATTGGGGTGGATATCTCCAGCCCTTGAGATATTTTTACTGATGTATTCTAGGAGTTTTTTGAATTTTTGTGCTAGTTTCTGGGATTGCTTGTTTTTATGATAGTTGAGGTTAACTTTGCTTCGATGGTAGTGGATGATATTGGCTTTAAATAGGTCGGACTGTTGGTAGTGGAGTTTAAGTGCAGTTTGAGACCCTAATGCTGTTGTTTGCTTTTTGGGGAAGTGGTAACCTATATATGGTTGGTCTTCATATTTACTAATATGGTATAAGCTAGCTAACAGAGATAGTAAAAAGCACAGGATTGCTATTTTTCCCATATTCATGTTGATTAGAAAATAATACTTTTTACTCACTTACTCACTCAGATGAGTGAGTTAGAAGAAGCGGGAAAAGCAATGGGTGTTTCCAGGGATTTGGATTGTGATAGGTTTATGATATGAAGGGGAGTGGCTATTATAGGGATAAAGCTAGGGATGCTGGGGGCGGGTGGGATTTGGGGGCAGGGAGGGGGAGCGGAGTGAGCCAAGAGGCTAACGGATGGGAAGAACCAAAGCACACAGAAGAGGATCAGAAACCTATCAGTGAGGTGTTGAAACAGAAGGAAGGTAGAGGGGAGTTTGAATTAGTGGCGTGGAATGGGCAGGAGTGTGAAAGTGGTAAGAGGAAAAAAGGAAGGTAATAGTATGAAGTGTTAGAATGTAGCAGAGAGTAAGAGAAAAGTAAGGGTATACAGAAAAAGCTGGAGTGAGTGAGTAGTACTAGGTATTAGTGGGGGGAGGGTGCCATCTAGTGGACAAAAGCGGAAATTGCCTTTGGTACACCAGGGGGAATCCAGGTCTGGGTTAGAATGAAGGGGGAAGGGAGCAAGCCTGTGGAACCCACAGAGGGGAAAGAAGAGGATAGAAGACAAAGGGGGTTTGGCTGCTGGCTTTCCTGGCAGAGAGCAGACAAAGTACCTATCAGGGCAAACAAACTAATAGTTCAAGGTCTGGTAGCAGTATCACGTACTTTCATTAACTCAGGGAGAAGCTTTGTGGAGGCAGCAAGGTTTGATGGAGTTGCTAGAGCAATTGGCTGGGAGTGTAGAATATTTCCTTTAGAGTAGGTGTCCACCAGGCCACACACACTAGGGGCTAGCCAGGAAGAAAGAGTTTCATTAACTCAGGGAGAAGCTTTGTGGAGGCAGCAAGGTTTGATGGAGTTGCTAGAGCAATTGGCTGGGAGTGTAGAATATTTCCTTTAGAGTAGGTGGTACATTCAGCAGGGATAGTTACTTCATCTTTAGGGGGTGAGGGAGGGGAGAAATTTGCACTGAACCTATCTGCCAGAATGTTGGCAATGTCAGTAGGGTCAGTGAATTTTTTGTCATTGTGTACTAGTTCAGAGCATATCTGAGAATTTCCTCCCAAGGTTCTGACATAATTGAAGAAGGCTTTGTGATTGTCTTTGGTATCCTTGGCAATCTTTTTCTCAAAGTTTGCTTTAGATGTTTTATGAGAGAGCGTAGTTTTTACTTGTGCTGATCAGGAAGCCTTTCCCTTGTGGGATTTGGCTCTGTCCTGCAGTAGCTTCCTTCTTTTGTTGTACAGTTTGTTTATAGCGGGTCCACCAAACCGGGCTTTTCCTTGGTGGAGAGGGTCTTGGTTTTAGTTGGGATTGCCTGATCCATGCATTCCTGGAGATGTCCGTAGAAGGCTTTTGTGAAGGATTCAGCATTTTGGGATGTGGTTTCCATTAACCCAGTAGGCTTAAAGGATATCATTTCCGACTTAAGGAGCACAAAGTCAGCTTTTGAAAAGTTTTTCACTGTAGTCTTTTGATCTGGGGGTGGGGGTGGGATATGTACATCCAACGTGATCAGTTTATGATCAGATCTTACTAGTGAGGGGTTTATATCCGGTGCGGAGCATTTGGACCCCATGTTTGTGATAATCAGGTCAAGTATATTATCTTTCCTCGTAGGAGAGGTGACCAGTTGCTCCATAGCATTTGAGTTTATGAATTCCAAGAATCTTTGGGCCAGGGTGTTAGGGCTAGAATAGTGGGCCCAGTCTATGTTGGGCTAATTGAAGTCACCCAATATGATGGTGTTTGGTGTGACATTCATATCCTCCAGTGTTTTCAGGAATGCTTGATGGGATTCCTGGGATTGGGAGGGTGTTCTATAACATGCGACCAGTTGTATGGCAGTTTTGCCTATGGTGAGTAAAACTTGTATGGTTTCTGATGCTTCATGAGTAGCCACCAATCGAGAGGTGTAGGTGTCCTTTATGAAAATGGACACTCCCCCTCCCTTTGTGGTTCGGCCTGGAACTTGAGGCCGAAACGCATGATATGAGGTATAGCCTGATAGCGCTGGAGTGCTCTCAGTAGCCTTGAACCAGGTTTCAGTTACTGCACAGACATCGATGTTCTCCATACTGAGAAGTGCTTCGAGTGCCTGCATCTTGAGATTTAGACTTCTGGCGTTGAGCAGCATTACCCTTAATTTCTTTCCATTTTGTTTTTATGGAGGTTGATTTGTCCTTTGAGCATTGCCTAAAAAGGCACTATGGGGTGGCAAGAGCCTTGGCCAGTATCCGGAAGCCCAGTGGTGACAGGTGCAAGCCATCCCTTGCGAAGCAACGTGGCTTGTCCAGCATATCATCCCAGGCTGACAGACGTTGGATCCCCCTAGAATGACACCAGTGATTAAGCCAATTGTTAAAACTGATCATTTTGTCTTTGTACTGAGGCATCATTCTTGGCAAAGGCAGGATGCTGCTCAGGGTCAGGGTCATACCAGTCTGGGCTACATAATCGGAGAGCTCCTCAATGTCTCTTTTCATGTAGTCCAGGGAGGTACGTCTCAGGTCATTCACACCCGCATGGACAATGACTGAATCATATTTGTACTTGCTTTGGAGTGACCTGAGTGCGTGTGTAATGTGGCGGATCCTAGCCCCCGATAGGCAGCTCACCGTTACACTCTCCTTATTCAGCCTGGTAAGTGGAACATCGGTGTGTCTGACTATAGAGTCACCTATTACTAATGTCTCTGGCATAGTATTTTGCCTTAGGGGCTGTGATTGTGTGACACACCTGTTGCTTGAGGTATGTGTTGTAGGTGTTGTGTTTTGTGGGGGTGTATTTCTGGGTGTCTGCTTTGGAGGCCTCTGTTGTTTTGGTACGTTTTTTACAAGAGCCTCCGAGTATGTCTTTGTGTTTTTATGTGTTTGGTTTGCATTGGTGGTGGTTATATGTGTGACTGGTTTTGCTTTGGGTGTGGGTACCATCTCTTCCTGACTGGTCTTGCCAGTCCTGAGTTGAGAGAGTTCAGCCTCCAGTCTGGCTATATAGTTGCATCTCTCACAAGTATATGTGTTAGTAGGAAGGAGGAGAGGGTTGTCTGTGTACATGAGACAATTGTAACATTGTCTTAAGATTCCCAGATTAACCAGCTGAACAAGAGAGGATGCTAGTGGTCTACCACCGACATACTAGAATATTATAAGGAGTGTTGTGCCTTTAAGGGAAGTGGGTATTCACAGGGGTAGTGGATGCCTGTGGTGCTTACTTTAGGTAAGAGTGCTTGGTTTTATTATGAGTGCTTGCTAAGGATAGAAGTTCCAAAAACAAGTGCTAATATATACAGCTAGATAGACTGAGTAGAGCTTCTAAGGGAAAAATTGAAGAGCAGACTTGGCGGAGCCAGAAAAGTTAAAACCTGTATAGAATAGTTTACACCTGTATAACCGCTGTTGCTTAGGTGCCGACCAGCAAAGCGCCAAAACGCCCTGAGGCGGATTTTTATACAGGGAACTTGAAAAGAGCTGGAAATGGTCCAAGGCAACCAATGAATTACAGCTCAAGTGCTGAGATCACTTCCCCCAGGGACAGATAGGCTGCTCAAGGCTCCCCACTCCCACTGGTGAGCTCAGAAACTTCCTTCTATCCAAGTAAGGCAATGGCCAACACAGGAACTACACACAGCCCAGAATACAGCAAAGCCTGTATACTGGTCTTAACTAGTCGAGCAAAGGCAGGAAAACAAGGAGTATTTTTTTTGTTTTGTTTTTTTAGAAAAGAACACAGAAATGCAGTTAGGCAAACAGTAAAATCGATTAACACAGGCTAGCACACTTTAGTGAGCAGCCTCAGCAATTAATTAGCAAAAAAACAGTAATATTCACCAGAGTCGACCAAAATGCTACTTTTAAGTGCAGATACTTTAGAATACAGCAGAAAACACAAAACAGTTGTATCTTATTAAATGAAAGCCAGAGAGGACAATGCAGATAAAAAAAGCCAAAAAGTACTTAAATCAGGAAAGTGGTCACTTCTTTCAGTTCTCTGTAGCCAGGACCCTCTGCAGGACCACGTGGAGCTCTGCTTAGGTATATAGCCAAAAACGCCCTGAGGCGGATTTTTATACAGGAACTTGAAAAGAGCTGGAAATGGTCCAAGGCAACCAATGAATTACAGCTCAAGTGCTGAGATCACTTCCCCAGGGACAGATAGGCTGCTCAAGGCTCCCACTCCCACTGGTGAGCTCAGAAACTTCCTTCTATCCAAGTAAGGCAATGGCCAACACAGGAACTACACACAGCCCAGAATACAGCAAAGCCTGTATACTGGTCTTAACTAGTCGAGCAAAGGCAGGAAAACAAGGAGTATTTTTTTTTTTGTTTTTTAGAAAAGAACACAGAAATGCAGTTAGGCAAACAGTAAAATCGATTAACACAGGCTAGCACACTTTAGTGAGCAGCCTCAGCAATTAATTAGCAAAAAAAACAGTAATATTCGACCAGAGTCGACCAAAATGCTACTTTTAAGTGCAGATACTTTAGAATACAGCAGAAAAACACAAAAACAGTTGTATCTTATTAAATGAAAGCCAGAGAGGACAATGCAGATAAAAAGCCAAAAAGTACTTAAATCAGGAAAGTGGTCACTTCTTTCAGTTCTCTGTAGCCAGGACCCCTCTGCAGGACCACGTGGAGCTCTGCTTAGGTATATAGCCAAAAAAAACGCCCTGAGGCGGATTTTTATACAGGGAACTTGAAAAGAGCTGGAAATGGTCCAAGGCAACCAATGAATTACAGCTCAAGTGCTGAGATCACTTCCCCCAGGGACATATAGGCTGCTCAAGGCTCCCCACTCCCACTGGTGAGCTCAGAAACTTCCTTCTATCCAAGTAAGGCAATGGCCAACACAGGAACTACACACAGCCCAGAATACAGCAAAGCCTGTATACTGGTCTTAACTAGTCGAGCAAAGGCAGGAAAACAAGGAGTATTTTTTTGTTTTTGTTTTTAGAAAAGAACACAGAAATGCAGTTAGGCAAACAGTAAAATCGATTAACACAGGCTAGCACACTTTAGTGAGCAGCCTCAGCAATTAATTAGCAAAAAAACAGTAATATTCGACCAGAGTCGACCAAAATGCTACTTTTAAGTGCAGATACTTTAGAATACAGCAGAAAAACACAAAAACAGTTGTATCTTATTAAATGAAAGCCAGAGAGGACAATGCAGATAAAAAAAGCCAAAAAGTACTTAAATCAGGAAAGTGGTCGCTTCTTTCAGTTCTCTGTAGCCAGGACCCCTCTCAGAGCCTCCATGAATGTAGGTGTTTGTTTTGTGTTTCTATGTGTGGGTTTTGTTGGTGTAGGTTTTGAAGGACTATGTGTTGACTGTGGTGAGGTGCAGGTGTTTGCCTTCTCCTCTTGAGTGTCTAGTCCATTCTTGGCCGGAGATATCTTGGCTTCCAGTTTGGCTATATAAGTGCATCTCTCACAGGTTATATTGTTGGTTGGTAGGAGGAGAGGGTTGTCAGTGTTCATGAGGCAATTGCTACATTGCCCCAAGATCACCAAATTCATCAGGTGGACAGGAGAAAACACCGGGAGCTGATCTTAGACATGCCTGGATAGGTGCTTATTAATTTAAGTACTAAAAACTGTTTTTCTCTTGACAAGTGAGGAAAGTTAGTTGCCACAAGCATATGTGAACATATGCTGTACCTTGGACAGTAAAAAGCTTTGATATACTGGCTGGACATCGGGCCACACTAGATGGGGGAATCCCTCATGTTAAGAATGCTGTGACAGTGGATAGAAGGACATCTATCATTATGGTAAGGTTTTACACAACTATACTTTCCTCTTATAGCAAACTGCAGAACTCTGGGAGTTCATATTTACCCTTACTTAGATGACTGTCTCATTCAGGGAAAATGTACAGCAGACACCCTAGATGCCTTACAGATCACCATAGACTGTTTCAGAAGGTAGGTCTCACCTTAAATCTTTAAAAATCGCAAACTCTTCCTCAAATGAGGGTCCTGATGTTCATCGTGCATTACAGCTGCAGTAATCACATATGGGTTTTCAGCCGGCAGGCGGTCCCTCGGTCGGCCGAATTCCAAAGTCTTGGTCCGGCGTCGGTTGTTGTCGCGTACTCTTCTGACGTCAGGAAGGCTAGAGTATAAAAGACACAGCCGACGCCATCTTCTTCAGTCTTTTTTGCCGCGCGGTGCCCGAAGCAGAAGCAGTTCGCAAGTGCCGGTCGGCCAGCTCCTGAATTACGAAAAATTTTGGAACCGAAGTCTTCATTAAAGCTAAGTACCCCGTTGGGGAATCTTTTCTTGCCTCAGACCGATGTCAGAAAAAGTTAATAATTGTATTTCTTGTGGGAAGCAAATACCGCATAAGGATTTCCATTCCCTTTGCATACCTTGTTTGGGCCCAGACCACGACGTCTCGGGCTGTCGCTTTTGCGCTACCTTCAATAAACGCACTATCAAGCGTCGGGCGGAGTTCGCCCAGCACTTTTTTGGTAAAGCGTTTAATTATAAAATGTCGTTGGATACTCCGACTACCGCTTTGTCTAAAAAACGCAAAGAAAAGGACCGCCAGACGAGGACCGCGGTCTCCACCGACATCACGCCGAAGCAGGCTCCACGTGGTCCGGTTCTCAGTGAGACGCCTTTGCAGTCCCTGACTACCGACGACACCCCCTCGGGCGGGGTCTTCTGTACCCGAGACCGCTGGTTCTTCGGCCCTTTCCCAGACTACAACCGAAGCCCCTGCATATGTCGAGCCTACCAATGTGGATAGATCTACATCCACCCATGGTGTATTTAGGCCTTCATCATCTTTCTCTATCAAGGCCTTCACTAAATCCAAAACAGCCAGGCAACATACTAGGCCTGCTACACAAGGCCCATCACCTGGGCCCACGCCTAAGAAGCACATGCTTAAAATGGCTGAGGACCTTATCACTCTTATCAGAGGCTCCCAGGCCCCTCCGGACAAGAGACCCAGAATAGAGGAGGATTCTCCTACTTCTGACCAGGGATCCATTTTATCAGAACATTCTGATGCTGAAGAACACTCTTATTCCCCTTTCGAGGATTCGGATGCAGAGCAGTCTATTCCTTCTGTATCCCCCCTGAGGATATTTCCTTTGGGGAAACCTTACACTCTTTGAGAGAGCACTTCCACTGGGAAGGCCAAGACTTTTCAGACTCCAAGAAAAGGCTTAGGGAATTTCTCTGGTTACCTCAGCATAGACCTTTGGCTATCCCTCCTGTTTTGGAGGTATTGGATGATGTTTACTCGGAGGCCTGCCTTAATCCTGATTCTCTGCCTCCTGCACCAGTTAAGCCGGATAGGTATTACAGAGTACCTAATTCTCATCAGTTCCTCTACAAAGGCCATAATGCAGACCCTGAAACTATTTCTCAAGGCCCTAAAGGAATTAAGGCCTCCACGGCCAAGAATCCACTTCCTGCGGAAAGGGAATCTAGATCTCTAGAAAGGTGGGGTAAGAAGGTTTATACCTCTGCCACCCTAGCCATGAGGGCCTTAAACTGCCAGTTTCATATGATTAAATATCAACAATTCCTGTTATCACAATTAAAGACCAAAATGTCACAGCCTGAACAACCAGATATAAAAGAGTTGCAGGATATGATGCATAGTGCTGAACAAGTGGGTAAGCACACTTTACAATGTGGTTATGATGCCCTAGAGGCCTCCAGCAGATCGGCCGCAACCGGATCAGTCATTCGCAGACATGCATGGCTTAGGGAACAAAATCTGCCAGACCATGTGAAAGCAAAAATTCTGGATGCACCTTTACATAAGGATGTTCTTTTTGGTGCTAATGCTGAGGATATATTACGTAAAATGGAAGAAAAAGCAAAATCTATGCAAACTGTCAAAGCTTTCTTACAGGTTCAGCCACCATGGTTCAGCAGGAATTGGCCTTCAAAAAACTGGTCCTTTCCAACCACTGACAAGCCCCAAAGAGGCAGATACAGACGCGGAAGGGGCAGAGGACAAAGCCCAAGGGTCCTATAGAGGCAGACAATGGCAATCACCAGCACCAAGAGGTGGTGACGACAGTGCACAGCAGTACAGGAAGCAGACTCAATGACTCCCTCATTTCCATGCCAAGCAAAATTCAACTGGCAGCGCCTTTGGGAGGGAAACTGGCACTATTTGCAAACAATTGGCATATTGTCACAACAGACAAATGGATTCTGGACATTATAAACAGAGGCTACAAATTCCATTTTCACACTCTTCCAAAAATGAGAGGCATGCCAAACCTACCACAAAATCAAAGGGTAGAGGCACAACTACAAATTACAAAGCTCCTAAACATGAGGGCTATACAAAAGGTACCTACGCACCAACAAGCACAAGGTTTTATTCAAGGCTTTTTCTGGTGCCAAGAAAAGGAAGCGACTGGAGACCCATACTGGACTTATCCATTCTAAACACATTTCTTCTCGTGCCAAAATTCAAGATGCTCACATTACAGCAACTCCTTCCCATGCTGGGCAAGGGGTTTTGGCTGGTAACATTGGACCTCAAGGAGGCATACCTGCATGTCCCAATCAGACAAAGTTGCAGAAGATACCTCAGATTTCTTGCAGGTTCAAACCACTATCAATTCTCTGCATTGCCCTTTGGCTTATCTACTGCGCCCAGAGTATTCACCAAGTGCCTGGCATCAGTGATTGCATACTGCAGACTTCAAGGGATACAAATTTACCCTTATCTGGACGACTGCCTGATCCAAGTGGACAGCAAACACTTACTTCAGAAACACCTGGCATATGTGACACGCTTACTGCTTTCTCTGGGATTCACCATCAACAAGGAGAAATCAAAGCTAACACCCTCTCAGAAAATAACCTTCCTGGGTGCCAACTTGGACACAAACACCCAGATGGCTTACCTTACACCAGAAAAACAAGGGCAACTATCTCATTACTTCAAAATACTTGCAAAAAGTACCAGGCTTACTGCAAGGAAAATCCTGCAGGCTCTGGGATTCATGGCATCTTGCATTCTTCTAATCCCATGCGCAAAGCTGCGCATGAGGAAACTTCAATGGTACCTAAAAAATCTATGGTCTCAACACAGTCACAGCTTGGAAGCGGAGATTCCAATAATTCCCTGTCTTCAAAAGGAATTCATATGGTGGGCCCAAGCATGCCAAGTAAACACAGGCCTCCCATTCTGCAAGCCTCAAGCTACACAAGTCATAACCACAGATGCATCAGATTACGCCTGGGGAGCGCACATGAAGGACAGGTGCATTCAGGGCAGATGGCCCCAAAAAGAAAAGCACCTTCACATCAATCAAAAAGAAATGCTGGCAGTAATAAATGCAATCTCAGCGTTCAGAGAATTCCTACATCCAGGACAACTGCTCATAAGAACAGACAACACCACAGTAATGTGGTACATAAACAAACAAGGAGGAACTCATTCATACCCCTTGTGCAGACTAACCATGACTCTTAGGAACCTAGCTCTGGAAAGACAAATAGAACTTCAGGCACAGTACCTGCCAGGAATGGAAAACACACTGGCAGACACTCTGAGCAGACATATGACAGACCCTCATGAATGGAAGCTACATCCACACGTATTTACAGAGATTGTTCAAGCGTGGGGAAGGCCAGATATAGATCTTTTTGCCTCCCACAGAAATCATCAATTAAAAAGGTTTTGCTCAAGGACCTTCCACCCAAAGGCCTGGAAAGTGGACGCTCTTTCCTTCACATGGACAACTCGGTCAGTTTATGCATTCCCACCACTACCTCTTCTGCCCAAGGTACTTTTGAAAGTAAGAACAGACAAGCCGAGGATGATACTGATTGCTCCGGACTGGCTGAGACAACACTGGTATCCACTCCTGAGGAGCCTAACACACACTCCTCCATGGCCCCTGCCTCTAACACCTCTACTGCTGACGCAGAACAATTTCAAAACCCTTCACAGTCAGCTGAAAACTTTCAGTCTCGCTGCATGGAAAATTCCTTAACATCACATCAGACACTACTCTCCAAAGAGGTGCAGGATGTCATTTTGGAGGCCAGAAGACCATCTACTAGAAAAGCTTACTCCGCAAAATGGAAGCGGTTCTGCTGTTGGAATGAAAAACGAGGGCAGGACCCTAGAAAATTGAACCTACCTCAGATTTTACAGTACCTAGCTGAACTTTTGAGCAATGGACTTTCATTTTCCTCAATCAAAATACATGCCTCAGCAATCTCTGCAGAATTCAACATGGATCCTCCTTTATTCTCACACCCACTCCTACGACAGTTCCTCAGAGGGCTAAGAACATAAGACCTCCAAGGAAACAGCCAGTGCCAGCTTGGGACCTTAACTATGTACTGGAAAAATTGACATTACCTCCCTTTGAACCGGCTGCTTCAACAGAACTGCAATATTTGTCCTGGAAAACAGCTTTTCTCCTGGCCATCACTTCAGCTCGTAGAGTATCTGAGTTACAGGCCCTCATGGCGGTGCAGCCATTCCTCATATTCCATCAGGACAGGGTTTCCCTTCGTACCAACCCTTCCTTTATGCCTAAAGTGGTATCTAGGGTAGCCTTAAACCAGGCCATACACCTTCCTACCTTCTACCCTAACCCTCAAAACAAAGGGGAAAGGCTGCTACACTCTTTAGACATCCATAGGCAGCTATGTTATTACTTGGACAGAACCAAATCCTTCAGAAAATCAGATCAACTCCTCGTTTCCTATGCTGTGGGGAGTCAAGGGAAACCTGTTACCAAACAGACCATTTCAAAGTGGATAGGTCACTGCATACGCTTTTGTTATTCCTATCATGGAAAGCTTGTCCCTATTGGTATCAGACCCCACTCCACTAGGGCCACAGCCACCTCTACAGCCTTCCTCAGAGGAGTGCCTACTAAAGATATCTTGGAGGCAGCCACTTGGAGTTCTGTACATACCTTCACAAAACACTACCATCTGCCTTTATACTCCAGAACAAGAGCAGGCTTTGCTACTGCAGTTTTGCAGGGCATTCTAGCTCAACCCAGTTCCATAGTACCTACCACCCTATGCATAGCTTTGGGATTCTACCCATATGTGATTACTGCAGCTGTAATGCACGATGAACATAGTACAGTTTTGTACCTACCATAAATGTAGATGTTCGAGGGCTATTACAGCTGCAGTACAGGTTTCCCACCCTCCTTCCCCACTTGGTAAGACCTTGGGGTCTGAATAACTATTCATACCTGCTGACTGGGTTATCCTGCTATGTTTTATTTGCTTACTTTTGTGTATTAGATTTATTATGTATTGCCTTCCTTTTGGGGGCACCTGACATCTGGGGCAAGAAAGACTGAAGAAGATGGCGTCGGCTGTGTCTTTTATACTCTAGCCTTCCTGACGTCAGAAGAGTACGCGACAACAACCGACGCCGGACCAAGACTTTGGAATTCGGCCGACCGAGGGACCGCCTGCCGGCTGAAAACCCATATGTGATTACTGCAGCTGTAATAGCCCTCGAACATCTACATTTATGGTAGGTACAAAACTGTACTTTTCTGGGACCTCTAATAGATTTGGATCAACAAAAAGCCTTCCTTCCCTAGGACAAGATAGCTTTCCTGACAGGCTACCTGGCCAGTGTGCTTCCAAAGAAACTTATCCCAGCAAAGGAATTCTTGAGGATACTGGGATACATGGCATCCTACAGTCTCATGATCCCACTTATAAAGTTACACATGAGGAAACTTCAGTGGTTCCAGAAAAATGCTTGGGAACAACATTCCCAACCCCTGGAAACCCTTCTGCTTCTCTTTCCATACCTGACAATGGGAGCTCCTGTAGTGGAAGAATACAGTACAGTGGAACCCAGGTCTGAATTTGTCTTTGCAAGAAGCAGACAAGGCATCGCCACAGACAGTTCTGACACAGCTTGAGGGGCCAACTTAGGTTACCTGAAAGTGCAGAACATCTGGTCTCCTCAGCAGTGAAAATTTGCATATAAATCAGAAGGAGCTACTAGCAGTCTACCTGGCCATAAATTCTTTTGAACAGAACTTAAGCATAGAGACCCTGCAGATCAGGACCGGCAAAACCATAGTGCTGTGGTACATAGACAAGCCATGGGAAACCCTGTCTTACTCTCTGTGCGAAATTTCAATGAAGATTTAGATGCTGACTCAAAAAATTGGGCTAACCCTCATATTTTCTTATATTTCAGATCAGAACAATACCCTGGTGTATTCTCTAAGCAGGGATCTTCTAGACCCCATTGAATGGAAGCTGGAGAGAGGTTTTAACTATACAGTGGAGGGTCCCCCTCAATAGACTTGTTCACCTCTCACCACAGCAAACAACTGCAGAAGTTCTGCTCCAGAGCTCAGAAAACAGGAACTTGGAAAATAGATGCACAGCCTTTCACCTAGACTGACCTGGTTCATGTATACATTCCAGCCCTTACCTCTGATCCCCAGGGTACTAACAAAAATAATGGTGGACAGACCCAACATGATCCTAGTGGCCCCCTTCTTGCTGAGATAACACTGGATGATGCTCATCGTGTTACCCTGCTGCAGTCATCACACTTGGGTTATCCTGCCGTCAGGCGGTCCCGCAGTTGGCCCGAATTCCAAAGTCTTGGTCCGGCGTCAGTTGCTGTTGCTTCTTCCCTGACGTCAGTGCACCAGGGGTATATAAGTGGAATCCTACGCCATTTTCTTCAGTCTTTCTTGCCACGCGGTGCCCGAAGCAGAAGCAGTTCGCAAGTGCCGGTCGGCCGACACCTGAGATTTTCATTTTGAATTTCAGTCCGAAGTCTTCAATAAAGCTAAGTACCCCGTTGGGGAGCATTTTCTTGCCTCAGTCCGATGTCAGAAAAAGTTAACAATTGCATTTCTTGTGGGAAGCAAATACCTCATAAGGACTTCCACTCCTTTTGTATTCCTTGCCTAGGGCCAGACCACGACGTCACAGGTTGTCGGTTTTGTGCTAGGTTTAATAAACGAACTATCAAATGCCGTTTTGACTTCGCACGACATTACTTTGGTAGGAAATTTAATTATATCATGCCATCGGAGCAGCCGACTACCGCCATTCATAAAAAATGCAAGGATAAGGACAGGCAGCCTAGGAATAAGCCAGACCCCGAGGCCTCAGCTGGGCCTGTCGCCGGTTCTCCAGTTTTCAGTGAGGTGCCTACGCAGCCCCTGACGACTGTAGAATTGGAACCCCAGATAGCTGCAGATTCCCAAGCGGAGTCTACTAGGCTGACGCAGCCATCTACCGACACCGGAGCAGAACTAGACACCGGTGCAGTGGAAACACCTTCGGTTGCAGAAGGTGTCTTCAGACTGACTACCATTAAATCTTATGCTAAGCTTAAAACTCCTTTAAAACCTAAGAAAACTGTACATCAGTCTACAGCTCAAGGCCCCATGCCTAAGAAACAGATGCTTAAGATGGCTGAAGATTTGATTACCCTTATCAGGGGTCCCCATCCCCCTCCTGATAAAAGACCAAGACAAGAGGAGGATTATGCATCCTCTGACCAAGTTTCTCTCTCCTCAGATTCTTCTGAGGAACAGGATTACACTTTTCCACCTTATGAAGATTCTGATGCTGAAGACTCCATTCCCTCAGCATCTCCCCCTGAGGACTACTCTTTTGGGGAAACTTTACATACTATGAGGGAACATTTCCACTGGGAAGGCCAGGATTACTCAGATTCTAAGAAAAGGCTCCGAGAGTTCCTTTTACTACCCCAGCACAGACCTCTTGCTATCCCTCCTGTTTTAGATATTGTGGATGATGTTTATTTGGAGTCTAGTTTAAATCCAGACTCTCTACCTCCTGCTCCAGCCAAACCAGACAGATACTACAGAGTACCTGACTCACACAAATTCCTTTATAAAAGCCTGGTAGCTGACCCAGAAACAATTTTCCGGGGTCCTAAGGGAGCAAAAGCTTCTATGGCTAAAAATCCTGTGCCCTCTGAAAGGGATTCCAGAGCCCTAGATAGATGGGGAAAGAAAATATACACCTCAGCAACTCTGGCTATGAGAACATTAAATTGCCAGTTTCACATGTTGAAATGTCAGCAATTCCTGATGTCTCAGTTAAAACAAAAAAATGAGCACACATTCACAGCATCCTGAATTCAAGGAAATGCAGGATCTGTTGCATGCAGCTGAACAGGTGGGCAAACATACTTTATGATGCGGATTTGATTCATTGGAAGCTTCCTGTAGAGCAGCTGTTACTGGCTCTGTCATAAGTAGACATGCTTGGTTAAAAGAACAAACCCTCCCTGACCATGTTAAAGCAAAATTATTGGATGCACTTTTACAGCAGCATGTATTATTTGGTGTCAAAGCAGAAGAAGTTTTAAAGAAAATGGAGGATAAGGCAAAGTCTATGCAAATGGTCAAGGATTTTTTGTAGGTACAACCCCCTCGCTTCAGCAGGAATTGGCCAACAAAAAACTGGTCCTTTCAAGCTTCAGACAGATCACAGAGGGGCAAATACAGACGCCCAAGGGGCAGAGGTCAGTCACAGGGCCATTACAAACCTTGCCAATGGGGTTCTGCTACCCAGAAAGGAGGAGAAGATGGGCCCCAAGCTAGCAGAAGACAAACACAATGACTCTATCCTCAAACTACCAAGCAAATCTCTCCTGGCACCTCCCTTGGGAGGAAAACTAGCATTTTTTGTAGGCAACTGGCACATCATCACAAAATACAAATGGGTTCTAAACATTGTCTCTCAAGGATACAGATTCCACTTTCATACCTTACCAAGGATCAAAGGAATGTCAAACCTGCCACCAAATCAATGGGCAGAGGTACAAAAACAAATTACAGCTCTCATGAACATGAGAGCCATTCAACAGGTACCTACACAGGAGCAAGGACAAGGATTTTACTCAAGACTCTTCCTAGTCCCAAGAAAGGACAAGGCATGGAGACCCATTCTGGATCTTTCAATTTTGAACACCTATCTGCAAGTACCAAAATTCAAGATGCTAACACTACAGCAGCTTCTTCCCATGCTGGGCAAGAATGATTGGCTGGTCACTTTGGACCTCAAGTAGGCATACCTGCATGTCCCTATCAGACAAAATTGCAGAAGATACCTCCGCTTCATTGCAGGTTCAATGCATTATCAATTCTCTGCACTGCCCTTTGGCTTATCTACTGCACCCAAGGTCTTCACAAAATGCCTGGCACCAGTAATTGCATACTGCAGTCAAAGAGGAATTCAAGTATACTCATACCTGGACGACTGCCTTATTCAAGCAGAAAGCAAGGATATTCTTTTAAAGCATCTGGCGTTTGTCAAACACCTTCTAAGTTGCCTAGAGTACACAGTAAACAAAAAGAAATCAAAACTAGTCCCCTCACAAAACATAATATTCCTGGGTGCCAGCTTGAATACAACGGCCCAGATGGCTTATCTCACGCCAGACAAGCAACAACAGCTGTTTCAATATTTCAAAATAATGGCAACAAAGACCCAACCCCCTGCAAGAAAAATTCTGCAGGCCTTGGGATTCATGGCATCTTGCATACTACTAATACCATTTGCAAAACTGCATATGAGGAAATTACAATGGTACCTGAAAAGTGTATGGACTCAGCACAGCCACAGCTTGGAAACAATGATACCACTCATTCCCTGCCTTCAACAGGAGTTTTTATGGTGGGCACAGGCATGTCACCTCAACAAGGGTCAGCCTTTCACCTTACCCACAGCCAGGCAAACTATGACAACAGATACATCGGACTATGCCTGGGGAGCACACATGACAGGGCAGTGCATTCAGGGCAAATGGACTACAGATCAGAGGCATCTGCATATCCATCAGAAAGAAATGCTAGCTGTACAGAATGCCCTATCAGCTTTCAAGGACCTTCTACACCCAGGACAACTAATAATAAAGACGGACAATATCACAGTCATGTGGTACATAAGCAAGGGGGCACACATTCCTACCCTCTATGCAGGCAAGCAATGACCTTGTGGAACACTGCACTATCTTACAAGGTTCAATTACAAGCACAATTCCTGCCAGGAAAGAAAAACACATTGGCAGATGACCTAAGCAGAAACATCATGGATCCACACGAATGGAAACTAGATCCACAAGTATTTGCAATGATAGCTCAAAGATGGGGATGCCCAGACATAGATCTGTTTGCAAGCCCCCACAACCACCAACTTAAAAAATTTTGCATAATGACCTTCCATCCACTAGCTTGGAAAGTGGACGCCCTCTCATTCAGTTGGAAAACATTAACAGTGTATGCCTTCCCTCCACTGCCTCTTCTAGCAAAGGTACTGCTGAAAGTCAGATTAGAGAGGCCACAAATGATACTCATTGCACCAGACTGGCCACGCCAGCATTGATATCCAATTTTAAGGAACATGGCCCACGGCCCACCATGGATTTTGCCACCAATTCCTCACCTGCTCACCCAGCGAGACAATCAGATTCTACACAGCCAGCTCAAGACTTTAAACTTGGCTGCATGGCAAATTGCCTAAACAACCAGCCATCACCTTTATCCAAAGCGGTTATGGATGTCATTCTGGAGGCCAGGAGGCCCAGCACCAGGAAAACATATTCAGACAAATGGAAAAGATTTTGCGCCTGGAACCAGGCTAAAGGCCTAAATCCCCTTGATCCAAACATCCCTCAGATTCTACAATATTTAACAGAGATGTTACACAAAGGACTTTTCTTTTCATCTATTAAGATCCACGCCTCAGCAATTTCAGTTCATTACAGCACGGATCCTCCTTTATTCTCACATCCACTCTTAAGACAGTACCTCAGAGGGGCTAAGAACTTAAGACCACCAAGGAGAGCTCCAAACCCTACTTGGGATCTCAACTTTGTTCTGGAAAAGCTTACATTGCCGCCCTTTGAACCAGCTTTTTCAGCTGATTTAAAATTTCTTTCATGGAAAACTGCCCTACTACTAGCAATAACCTTAGCTAGAAGAGTCTCGGAGCTACAGGCACTAATGGCAGTGGAACCTTTCCTCATTTTTCATCAAGACAGTCTCTCTATGAACTAATCCTTCCTTTATGCCAAAGGTGGTATCCAGTGTGGCCCTAAACCAAACCTGTTACTTGCCTACCTTCTTCCCAAATTCCCAGAACAAAGGAGAAATACTCCTGCACTCTTTGGACATTCACAGGCAATTACTTTACTACTTGGATAAAACTAAGGCTTTCAGAAAAACTGACCAGCTTTTTGTAGCCTATGCTACAGGATCACAAGGAAAAGCTATCTCAAAACAGACCATTTCTAAATGGATAGGGCATTGCATACGATTCTGCTACACACATCATGGGAAACCAGTACCTGCTAACATTAGGTCCCACTCCACCAGGGCTACAGCTATATCAGCAGCCTTTCTCAGGGGAGTGCCAACCAAGGAGGAGTGCGACCAAGGATATTCTAGAAGCTGCTACTTGGAGTTCAGTGCACACCTTCACCAAGCACTATCACTTACCTCTATACTCTAAGACTAGAGCTGGTTTTACCACTGCAGTTTTGCAGGGCTTACTAGCTTCTTCTAACCCTGTTTGACTCCACCTCCCATCCTTAGTTTTGGGATTCAACCCGTGTGTGATGACTGCAGCAGGGTAACACGATGAACATAGTACAGTTTTGTACCTACCATAAATGTAGATGTTCGAGTGCTCACCCTGCTGCAGTCCAGGTTACCCTCCCTCCATCCCCTCTGAACTAGCTGAACTTATCTCTACCACTCTATCCTATGCTACCTCTGTGATGTATTTTGCCTACCTATTGGGGGCACCTGACATCTGGGGCAAGAAAATCTGAAGAAAATGGCGTTGGATGCCACTTTTATATACCCTTGGTGCACTGACGTCAGGGAAGAAGCGACAGCAACCGACGCCGGACCAAGACTTTGGAATCCGGGCCGACTGCGGGACTGCCTGATGGCAAGATAAACCAAGTGTGATGACTGCAGCAGGGTGAACACTCTAACATCTACATTTATGGTAGGTACAAAACTGTACTTTCTTCATGTTTCACTGTTGCAGTCATTACGTTTGGGTAATCCTGCTGGCAGATTGCCCTCAGTCGGCCTGAATTCCAAAGTCCTGGGTCCTGCATCAGCCGCTGTCACCCCTTCCCTGACGTCAGGCCATCAGGGGTATAAAAGAAGCAGCCAACACCATTTTCTTTAGTCTTTCTTGCCGTGCGGTGCCCGAAGCAGAAGCAGTTTGCAAGTTCCAGTCGGCCGACTCCTGAGATTTTCGTGTTCGAGTTTCAGATCTGAAGTCTTCAGTAAAGCCAAGTACCCCGTTGGGGAAACTTTTTTCTTGCTCCAGACCGATGTCAGAAAAAGTTAATAATTTTATTTCTTGTGGGAAGCAAATACCTCATAAGGATTTTCATTCTTGCTGTATTCCTTGTCTAGGCCCTGATCACAACGTTTCTGGTTGTAGGTTTTGTGCTAGATTTAACCAATGCACTATTAAGCGATGGTATGATTTTGCTTTAAACTATTTTGGATGCCGGTTTAATTATTCAGAAATGTCATCTGATAGCCATCCGACTACCGGAGTTCACAAAAAACGCAAAGAAAAGGAAAGAGATAGCCAACCGAGGCCCAAAACCGACGACGAAGCTTCTCCTAAGACAGTCGCCGGTTCGCCAGTCCTCAGTGAGGCACTTTCGCAGCCCCTGATGCCCGTTACTTTACAGCCGCAGGCCGCTACCGACTCCCACGTGGAGTCAGCCATGCCGCTGGAAACTCAAGGTATTGGAGCCTCGGATATTATCCCTTCAGATGGGTCCGGAGCCGCTGAGCAGGCACCGGCCTCTGAGGGTGTATTCAGACCTAAACATCTTTACATCAAACCGACTTCAGCTTCAAAGGCAAAGATTAAAGCTCCTCCTAAAGCAAAGAAACAAACTCAATAGCCAGGTGGTCAGGCCTCTATGCCCAAAAAACAGATGCTCAAAATGGCCGAAGACTTGATTACCTTGATCAGGGGTTCCCATCCCCCTCCTGATAAGAGGCCTAGGCAAGAGACTGACTATGAATCTTCAGATCAGGTTTCCATTTCTTCTGATTCCTCTTCTGATCAGGAATATCCCCCCCCCCCATGAGGATTCTGATGCTGAAGTATCTGTACCTTCAGCTTCTCCTCCAGAGGACTATTCTTTTGGGGAAACCTTACATACCATGAGGGAGCATTTCCACTGGGAGAGCCAAGATTTTTCAGAATCTAAAAAGAGGCTCAGGGATTTCCTTTTACTACCTCAACACAAGCCACTAGCCATCCCACCTGTGTTAGACATTGTAGATGATGTGTTTTCTGAGTCTAGTCTTACCCCTAACTCCTTACCTCCAGCTCCTGTTAACCTGACAGATATTACAGGGTTCCTGACTTTCATAAATTCCTTTTTAAAAACCCTGCTGCAGACCCAGAAACTATTTCTCAGGGTCCCAAAGGAGTTAAGGCTTCCGCTGCAAAAAACCCTACCCCCTCTGCCAGAGATTCTAGGGCACTGGATAGATGCGGGAAAAAGGTTTACACATCTGCTACCTAGGCTATAAGGGCCTTAAAATGTCAGTTTCATATGCTCAAATATCAGCAACATGTCATGGCATTGCTTAAACGGAACATGTTGTTAAACTCTAAATGTGCAGAAAACAAGGAAATGCAGGATTTATTGCATGCAGCTGAACAAGTTGGAAAGCATACTTTGCAATGTGGTTTTGATTCTTTAGAGGCCTCGTGCAGGACCGCAGTTACATGTTCTGTAATTAGGAGGCATGCTTGGTTAAAGGAACAAAATCTGCTTAATCATGTTAAGGTTAAATTATTAGATATACCTTTACAGCATGATACTTTGTTTGGTGTTAAGGCAGAAGAGGTGTTAAAGAAAATGGAGGACAAAGCTAAATCTATGCAAACGGTCAAAGATTTTTTACAAGTACAGCCACCTAGGTTTAGTAGACACTGGCCAACAAAGAACTGGTCCTCTCCAGACCTCAAAGGGGCAGATCCAGATGCCCTAGGCAGATCCCAGGCGCAGGGTTCATACCGCTCAAAGCAGTGGGGGGCTTCCACCTCCAAAGTTGGAGAAGACAAATCACAACCATACAGGAAACAGTCCCAATGACTTCCCCCTGCCTCCACCAAGCACTTATCTCCTGGCAACACCCTTAGGGGGGAAATTAGCGCTTTTTTCTCAAATTTGGAGCATTATAACCCAGGACAAGTGGGTCCTAAATACTGTGTCACAAGGCTACAAGTTCCATTTCCATACTCTGCCAAAGGCAAACGGCTGGCCAGATCTGCCAAAAAATCAATGGGCAGAGGCACAAAACAAGTCTCATCCCTCATGGACATGGGGGCCATTCAACAAGTACCAGAGCAAGAGCAGGGACAAGGATTTTACTCAAGACTGTTCTTGGTACTCAGAAAGGACAAGGCCTGGAGGCCAATACTGGACCTATCTATTTTGAACACATTTCTGGATATACCAAAATTCAAGATGTTGACTTTACAGCAGCTTCTGCCCATGCTGGGCAAGAACACTTGGCTTGTGACTTTAGACCTAAAAGAGGCATACCTGCATGTCCCAATCAGACAAATATGCAGAAGATACCTCAGATTCAAGGCTGGCTCAATGCATTACCAATTCTCTGTACTGCCCTTTGGCTTATCTACTGTGCCCAGGGTCTTTACAAAGTGCCTGGCACCAGTAATTGCATTCTGCAGACAAAGAGGAATACAAATATATCCTTACTTGGATGACTGTCTAATTCAAGCAGAGAACAAGGACATTCTTCTACAACATCTGGCGTTTGTGAAAAGACTTCTAATATGCCTACACAGTCAACGAAAATAAATCGAAACTAGTAGCCACTCAAGAGATAATATTCCTGGGTGCAAGCTTAAATACAACTGCCCAGATGGCTTATCTCACGCCAGACAAACAAAGGCAACTGACTACCTATTTCAAAATGTTGGCAACAAAGGCCCAGTTATCTGCAAGAAAAATTCTGCAGGCTTTGGGCTTCATGGCATCCTTCATCCTACTAATTCCATATGCAAGACTGCATATGAGGAAACTTTAATGGTACATAAAAAGTGTTTGGACTCAACATTGCCACAGCCTGGAAACTATGATTACTCTCATTGCCTGCCTGCAACAGGAGTTTCGATAGTGGGCAAAGGCTTGTCTCCAAAACAAGGGACAGCCATTCACATTACCCCCCGCCAGGCAGACACTAACAACGGATGCATCAGATTATGACTGGGGGGCCCACATGGCAGGAAGATGGATTCAGGGCACATGGACCTCAAACCAAATGCATCTACATATCAATCAAAAAGAGATGCTAGCAGTTCAAAATGTAATCAAAATGCCCTGACAGCCTTCACGGACCTACTTCATCCAGGACAACTACTGATAAAGACAGACAACACCACGGTCATGTGGTATATAAACAAGCAGGGGGGCACACATTCTTACCCCCTTTGCAGACTAGCCATGACTTTGTGGGACACAACATTGACTTACCAAGTACATCTGCAGGCACAATTCCTGCCAGGAAGGAAAAATACTCAGGCAGACGAACTAAGCAGAAACGTCATGGATCCCCACGATTGGCACCTGGATCCACAAGTCTTCAGCATAATAACAAGGAAACGGGGATGACCGGACATAGATCTATTTGCCTCCCCTCACAACTACCAACTAAAAAGATTCTACACAAGGATTTATCACAGACAAGCATGGAAAATGGACACCCTATCAGTATATGCATTTCCCCCTCTGCCTCTCCTCCACAAGGTACTCCTAAAGGTCAGACAGGAGAAGCCAAAGATGATAC
This sequence comes from Protopterus annectens, assembly GCF_019279795.1. Lineage (NCBI taxonomy): Eukaryota > Metazoa > Chordata > Ceratodontiformes > Protopteridae > Protopterus > Protopterus annectens. The sequence continues at coordinate 703,287,837 of NC_056737.1, read as the reverse complement.
TGATTGTCCCAGACTGGCCCTGCCAGTACTGGTATCCAATACTAAGGAGCTTGTCTCAATGCCCAGCTTGGACCTTACCTCAAATACCTCATCTTCTGTCCCAGCAAAACAGTCAGATCCTGTGCAGCCAACTCAGAACATTAAACATGACAGCATGGTGAATAATGTAGTCATACAAAACACACCTCTTAGTAAAGCTGTGATGAATGTCATTTTGGAAGCCAGAAGGCCTAGTACTAGAAAATCTTATGCTGGAAAATGGAAGAGATTCTGTGCTTGGAACCAGGCACAAGGAACTGGTACAGATGTGCCAGATATTCCTCAGGCCTATCTTTTTCATCTATTAAAATTCATGCCTCTGCCATTTCGGCTCATGACAGTGTAGAGCCACCAATCTTTTCTCATCACTTATTAAAGCAGTATCTCAGAAGAGCCAAATATTTAAGACCTCCAAGGAGATCAGCAATGCCTGCATGGGACCTCAACTATGTCTTGGAAAAACTCACCCTGCCTCCTTTTGAGCAACTCACCCTGCCTCCTTTTGAGCCAGTTGCTACTGCTGATATAAAGTTTTTATCTTGGAAAACAGCTCTGCTCCTAGCAATAACTTCTGCAAGGCGAGTTTCAGAGCTACAGGCACTCATGGCTGTGGAACCTTTTATCATTTTTTATCCAGACAGGGTCTCTCTGAGGACAAACCCAACAATTATGCCTAAGGTGGTGTCCAGTGTGGCTCTCAACCAAACTACTGCCAACCTTTTATCCAAATCCACAGAACAAGGGGGAGAGAATTCTGCATTTTTTGGACATACACAGACAGCTTAGATTCTACTTGGACAGAACCAAAGTTTTCAGAAGACAGAGCAGTTAATAGTGGCATATGCTGCAGGATCACAAGGAAAGGCTATCGCAAAGCAGACTGTAACAAAGTGGATAGGCCACTGCATTCACTTCTGCTTTGTACTCCATGGCAAGCCAATACCTAAGGGCATTAGGCCACACTCAACCAGAGCTGCAGCCACTTCAGCAGCCTTTCTCAGGGGAGTACCTACCAAGGGCATTTTAGAGGCTGCTACTTGGAGTTCATTGCACACCTTTACAAAGCACTGTCATCTGCCGTTATGCTCTAAATCCAGGGCAGGCTTTGCCACTGCAGTGCTGCAGGGCCTCATAGCCGCTCCTAATGCTGTTTAGCTCCAGCCTCCTGACCTTAGCTTTGGGACTCTACCCAAATGTAATGACTGCAACAGTGAAACACGAAGAACATAGTACAGTTGTGTGCACTTACCATAAATGTAGATGTTCGAGTGTATTCACTGTTGCAGTCCAGGTTACCCACCCACCATCCCCCTTTTCTTCTGATGGGAACCTATCTTTTCTTCTCTGATTTGTACAACCTATGTGGTGTATTTGCTTTTAGATGAAGGAAAATTTTATATTGGTGCATGTAATTCTACATATATAAGTTTTGGCTACCCTTTTAGGGAGCACCTGACATCTGGGGCAAGAAAAACTAAAGAAAATGTTGTCGGCTGCTTCTTTTATACCCCTAATGGCCTGACATCAGGGAAGGGGCGACAGCGGCCGATGCAGGACCCAGGACTTTGGAATTCAGGCCAACTGAGGCAACCTGCCAGCAGGATTACCCACATGTAATGACTGCAGCAGTGAATACACTCGAACATCTACATTTATGGTAAGTGTACACAACTGTACTTTCTCCCTCGTCCAGATGCTTGAGGGGTGATTCTGTGCCCTACTGCAGGAGTAGATCTATTTAGCCAAGCCACAGGATCTGTTTTTCACCCTTGCCTCGCCATCCTCAAGTTAACACCATGGAGGATTGTTTTTTGACACCAAAGAATGCATCCAGTCACAAAGAAGTACTTTCTAATCTAAGGGAAGAAAGGAAACACAATAAAAGGAAATCGTACCTGGCAGAATGGGAAAGATTTTTCTCTTGGTGTCACAGCAAGAATACTGACTCTTCTCAGTCAGTCAGTGATTCAGTCTTGCAGTACCTATAAGGCCCATTGAGACAGGAACTTTCCTATTCCAGCACTAAGGTACATGCATCTTGCTAGATCAGCTTGCCTGCACATTGCTCCATCTATATTCTTGCATCCCGTCATGAAACTTTTCTGATAAAGGGTGATTAACTTGAGACCATCCAGAAGGAACCTCATTCCTGCAATGGATCTAAATTGTCTTAGAAAAACTGAAGCTGCCTCCCTTTGAGAGTCCTACCACTACCTCTGTAAAGATGCTCACTTGGAAGACCACTCTTCTTTTAGCTGTCACATCTGCTAGAAGATTTTTTTTGAGCTACAAACTCTTGTATAAAAAAAAAAAAAAAACTTTTTGCTGTCTTTCACAGGAATAAGGTAACCCTCAGAACAAACCCATCCTTTATGCCTAAGCTGGTATCAGAACTTACCCTAAACCAGGTTATCCACCTGCCAGTCTTCTTCCAAAATCTACAGAGCAAGACAGAGCAAGTTCTCCTTTCCCTGGATGTGCATAGGCAGGGTCAGGTACTATCTAGATATGACAAAAATCCTTCATAGAGTATTGTGGCATTAGCCAAGGGTAAACAGGGCAAACCTATTTCCAAACAAACCATTTCAAATCAGATAGCAAGCTACATTAAGTTCTGTTACTCACACCATGGAAAAGATTTACCAGCACATACTAACTCCCACTTCACCAGGCAATGGGTGACTACCACTGCTTTCCTCAAGAATCCCTACCCAGGCCATTCTAGAGACACCCACACGGAACTCTGTGCATACCTTTACAAAACACTATAACCTAAGCAATGTCTGCAGGGCCAGAGCAGGTTTTGCTACTGCCATCCCTCAAAAACGTATTTCCTTGGGATATACAGATGACCCACCACCCACCTGTTAGCTTCAGGAGTCCTCCCAAAAATCAGTATTACAACACTGACTACAAAGAGCATAGTACAGCTGTGTCCTGTGTACCATAATTGTAGATGATCGAGTAGATCAGTGTTGCAGTGCATACTCCCATTCTCCAACCCCCTGTATCTGCTGACCGCTGGTTAAGTGCAAGGGGTAGACATTTCCTGTGCAGATGATCCTCTTATGTCCAACATCCCTTCTCTGACTCCTGGGATTTTCCTCCTTTCCACTTGGAGACAACTGAGGAGGTTGTGCTGTCCTCTGGCATCAGCCTGCTTGTTCACTGCTTACAAAGACCTGAAGATGGTGCCGATCGATGCTCTTCTTTTATACCCTAATAATCCAAACTTCAGTCATCAGATGCCCATCAGCTAGGGATGATGCAAAGACTCTGGAAATCAGGCCAGTCATGGCTTTCTGCATGGCAGAAAGAACTGAGTATCAGTAGGACATAACTGTACGATGCTCTTCGTGTTTCACTGTTGCAGTCATCACGCTTGGGCTATCTGCCTGCAGGGAGCCCTCAGTCAGCCCGAATACCAGAGACTTAGTATTTCTGCGTCATATGCTGTCGCTCCAGGAATGATGTCAGGTCATCAGAGGTATAAAAACAGGCAGCCAATGTCATTACATCAGTCTTTCTTGCCAAAGAGCCCAAAGCAGAAGCAGTTTGCAAGTGCCACACAGCCGCTACCTGAATTTTTGTTTACAAATTGAATAATCCTGAAGTCTTCTAAAGCTAAGTACCCCATTGTGGATCCTTTTTTCTTGCTCTAACTGATGTCAGAAAAAGTTAACAATTGTCTTGCCTGTGGAAAGCAAATACCTCACAGAGATTTTCATTCTTACTGCATTACCAGTTTAACGCCAGACCACAACGTACCTCGCTGTCGGTTTTGTGCCTTGTTTAACACCCAAACCATTCATCGTCGGGCTCTCTTTGTCACTAAATTCTTTCGCTCTCGATCTCTGTATTCTGAAATGGCTTCGGTAAGCCATCCGACTACCGATATTCAAAAAAACGTAAGGATAAAGACAGAGACAGACCACATAGGTCCAAAGCTGCGAACGACGCTTCCGTTAAGCTAGTTGTTAGTCCGCCGGTACTCAGTGAAGTGCTTTCACAGCCTCTGATGCCCGCTTCAATGGATTTGCAGGCCTCTACCGCGACCCATTCTGAGTCCGGTATGCCACGAGACTCTTCTTCGACTATGGAATCTGTGGATGTCTCTACCTTGGATGGGTCCGGAGTTGCTGCGCAGGCACCAGCTTCTGAGGCAGTTCTTCGCTCAACTGATGTTCGACTCAAACCAACGACTTTTTTAATCAAAACTACCGAGTTTCTTAGGCCCAGAGTATGCACTACGCCTAGAAAACCGATGACTAAAGCGCATGCACTTGCTCCCGTGCCACAAAAACAAATGCTTAGAATGGCAGAAGGCCTTATTGCGCTAATTAGGGGAAGTCAGCCTTCCCCTGCTAAGAGAAAAAGAGACCAGCCCCCTACAGCTTCTACAGACCAGGAGTCCAATGACTCTGAGATTTCTGATTATGAAGACATGTCCTTATCTGCTTATGAGGATTCAGATGCAGTGGAATCCATTCCCTCTGCCTGCCCTCCAGAGGATTTTTCTTTTGGTGAAACCTTGCATACCTTAAGAGAGCATTTCCACTGGGAATGCCAAGGCTATCCTCAGTCCAAAACGAGATTCAGAGAATTCCTGGAGTTGCCTCAGCACAGGCCTTTAGCAATACCCCCTGTCCTGTGATGATGTTTTTATGGAATCCAGTCTTGCTCCTGACACTTTACCTCCTGCCCCTAGGAAACCAGACAGGTACTACAGAGTACCTGAAACTCACAAATTTCTTTTCAAGAATCCTATTGCTGACCCAGAGACAATGGATTTATGCTCAGATGTACAAGTCTGTCAATAATGCTTGCATGGGGAGTAATGTCAAAGGCTTTGGACAGGTCTAGATATGCTTTATGCACTGCATAACCATTATCCACTGCTTCAGTTACTTTTTCAAAAGAAACTAATGAGGTTAAAGAAGCCAGACCTGTCTTTGATAAAGCCAAATTGATGACAATCCATAGCTGGGAGAGTTTCAGTGTCCAGATTAATGATTTTTGAGATAATGTGTTACATAGCTTTACTTATGAGGGTAGTGGGACTAATTTTTGTATAGTTACTAGGGTACATGGTTAGGCCACCCTTGTTTAATGGCATTACAATAGCTGTTTTCCAGGCTTCAGGAATATAACCAGTGGAGAGGTGTGGATTATAGAGTTTAAGTAGGGGTTTGGTGTGCTTGATGCCATCACAGTTCACACTGCCTGCCAAGGCATTTGACAAAATACCCCATTCAGGCATTGTTGATAAACTGAAGAGATTAGGTGTAAACCCTTATTCATCTGGCTCATAAACAGGACCCTGGAAATTAGAATTGGGAGTCCACCTCTACAAAGAGGCCAGTCACAAGTGGAGTCCCTTAGGGATAGATCCTGCAACTGCTGCTTTTTTTGGTGTTTACTTTTCTGAAGCCAAGGCCAATGTTAAGGACCTCTGGTTGACCAAATTTGCAGACAATTGCAAATTAGGAGCAGTCATAGAATCCTCCACCAATGTTCTCTAGGAAGGACTGACACAGGCAAATAACTTGTGTCCGAGCCATAATAAAACTGAATGCCAAGAAATGCGTAATAGTATCTTTTGGGAAGTCATCCACCCCTGGTAATTATCATATTGGCAACACACCCCTAAGAGTCGACCCAGTAGTCAGGGACTTGGAGTACATGCAAGACAATAATCTTGCCTTTGATCATCATGTGTCTACAGTAGTGAGGAAATCATTCTGTGTTGTGCAACTTATAAACAAAGGTGTGGTGTCTAGGTCCAAAGAAGTCATTGTTCCACTATATTCAGCATTCATCAGACTTCTCATTAGATACAGTGCTTCCTTTGGTATGTTCCTAACCAGACATCCAACAATTAGACTGTCCACAGAGCTTACTCACTGAAAGAATACAGAGCATAAGCAACATGTCCTATGCAGACTGCCTCAGCCCTATCCCTGTAGCCTGTCTCCTACAGGCTGTTGATGGGAGCTCTATGCCAGGCATACAAGGCATTGTCAGACCCCACCCTGATGGACCTCCTGCATATCCACAAAACAAACAGCACCAGAATTACCCATTCTAAAAAGTTAAATCCTATATAAATAGGACCTGCTGGAGACACAGTTATGTATTCCAAACACCACCCTTTCTCTGGAGCAGGGTCACCATCCATGTGTTATACTAAATAGAAAGAAGCTCCCACCGTGCCCTGAAAAGTAAGGATGCTGCATGGTTTCTGGACTTGAGTAAGTAGTTTTGCAGTGTGTCTGTGTTTCAGCTGGTGGATTTTCAGATCAAATGTTAATCTCTGAAGAAATTGTAGCTAGAAGTAAATACACATATTTGTATAAGGTACTGCTAAAAGTGTGGACAGACTGTCAGAAGTGTTTACTTTTAAGAATGATGGTTACACCTCTGTCTAGAGGCAACAGGTGCACATGGCAGTGACTCTTAAGATTATGTACAAAAGCTAGATAAACTGGAAGAGTTACTTTTTTCTTATGCAGCAAGTCTATAAAATGTGCAGACCTTTTGCAAATCTCATCAGAAGTTTTGCAATAACCCATGAATTAAGCTGTTTTGAATGCCTAAACCAGATGGCACGCTCCTTGCAACTTGTCCTAAAGGATTACTGAGCAAACTGATGGAGATGCATTTCAGACAGTTCATTTCTTCAATTCTCACATAATCCCTTGCTGGAATGTAATATTTTTTTTTAATTGAGAACCTGACACCACCACGCATTTTGGATAACATTCTGATGAACTAAGGTTATTTTTGGACTTGGACAATATGTGTTGCACAGTGCCTAATACTTGATATTTTTTCATTTGGAATACCTGCATCTTATAATTCATTTCCTTTACAGTTTTCCAAATGGGATTAGCCAAGTTTAAGAAACTAGACATAATGGCAGAGTGTTTTCAAAAGGATCATACGTGTACGTCTTTTCATTACTTAAAAATGATAACACACATTTTGGCAGCATTTCCTGAAGGTCTGAAGCTGTTTTTTGACTATGTGAAACAGGTGACATACTTTTTCCCTTTTATACTATTAAATTCATATTTGTAGACCTATGGAGATTGAAGCTAATGAATAATAGCATGTTGTCAGTGTGTTTTGCATCTTTTACTGATTTGCGATTAATTTTGCATCAGGTTAACAAATTTGTTGAGAATGTATGTACAGTGAGGTAGTAATTAAATTTTCTGGTTGTGGTCATTTAAAATTGCATTGCACAAGAGCGAGTAGGATGGAAAACTTCATTTAAATAAAACTGCATGCATCATTCCCACCTTACAAAGACATGCACCTGGTTCACTGGTGAACTTCCAAAATGTTAGTAGGTGTGAATATGGTGTGTGTGTGTGTGGCAATACCCATCCTGTTGTATACCAGCACTGTGATTAGAATGAGCTTCAAAGCCTTAAACCCATAGGCTGCCTGAATAGGCTGTGCTGTTCCTGCAACCCTGTAAAAGGTAGAAGAGATGGTCAGAAATTAGACAGATGGATACATCTGTTTCCAACTAAATATGTGTAGGTAGTTTAATAAGCATGACATGCAAAGGTGCTGTGACCTCAAAATTCCTTTACATCATAGTGGATATTGGACACAAATTGTTCTACATATTGCGCATTGGAATTCCAAGAGGAAGATATTTCTCTGATAGTGTGCCAGACTAGTCAACGAGCTGTCTATTGGTGGTTGCAAGTAAAACTGGGTCAGTAGTAGCATTTGCCTAGTGCCTAATATAGAATAACAGAAAGAAATGCCATTAAGATGGGGATGCAGTTTACTTTTAAATGACTGCAGAGGAATAAGATGGACTCAGGTGCATGACTGTTACCTGTAACTGTCACAAAGCATGTGTAACTGGCATATGAGACTATTTTTAGTTCAGTTCGTGCATTAATGTCTAGTTCTGCAGAGTTGTGATTTTCGGTGCACTCATATCGTTCTTAGGCTTTTTCTTTTAAGTCAGGGATTTTTACTAGGTCTTAATCCTTGTAATGAAGGTGAGACCATTTTAGATCCATATGCCCAGGGTACTGAGCATTTGTCTATTCTTCTAGAAAGTTGCAAAATATCTGGTGAAAGTGTCAGTCAGAAATAAAAATATTAATGCATCTTCAGCAGTACCATGTTTTCCATGGTGACTGTGTCTGTTATCACTTTTATGCTGGTTTCTGCACTTTTTGAGACCATTCTTCACTTGTAACCATTGATTATGTTGACCTTCAACTGCTTCAGTAACAGATTGCCAGGTAACTTACTAATTTATACAAAAATATTTGCTGTCTATTCAGATTTGAAAGGTTTTGATAACGTAAAAAAACTAGGTAACATTTTGGATTATTTACTCTTTGTGAACGTAGCATAGCTTTCAAATGTTACAGCTTTAGCATCCATCTTGAATCCATGTCATTTTTTCACAAACTGGTGGTGAACAAATACGTTCTCAATACTAACGTGTTTATGCTTTCCTGAGGAGAATACGCACTCCTCTGTATATGTCTTATTGGTTTCCATCTGGGATCTGAGTATTATTATGAGAATCTTTGACTCTTCCTCCATTTGAAAATTTAGCTTCTTGAAATTGCAGCTTCCTGTCCTGAAAAACTGTTCCCTCTTAGCTATTGACTCAGCAGTTAAGAGCAACAAGTCCTTTGATGTGGTTAGCTTCCTACTTTTTCATCATACTTTGATATCCCTTTACATAAATCCAAATTTCCTTTCAAAGGCAGTTTCAGAGTTTGTTATATACTAGAAGCTAAAGTTATCCCTTTTCCTGGCAAGGGTATGTGTCATGAGATGCTTCTTAACACATCATGTTGGGTAGAATTGTAAAAGATTTCAATTGTTTGACTAATTTTCCCCATTCTAAGCTACTTTTTGTTCCTTGTTCAGGGTAACACTGACAGATAACCGCATAGATTACTTTAATGCCATCTTTCTGTGATGATTGTACCAAGGAAATTGCAAATTCTACTTTTTGTTTCAAGTGGCTGCTTGTTCAGGATTGGAAATTCTACTTTGTGTTTGAAATGGCTTCTTGTTCAGGATGTCTTTGCTAAAACCTGAAACCAGATTTCATTCACATATCACACAGTCTGGATAGCTGCATATTGCATCTTGAATGAATCCATAATAATTAAATATCATCTGTATAATTGCAAATGTAGTGACACTTTGTGGTTCAAAATACTTGTCAGCATTGCTACATTTGCTGCAAGTCAGTCACATTTGAAGAATTTGAAATAATAAATCAGTAACCTGTGCAAGAAAGTAGGTCTGTCACAAAAAGAAAGCTGCTTATCAGGGAAATTTAGTTTCATAACATTAGGAAGCCACATGGATATTCAAAAGAATTATGCAGCGTTAGCTAAGAATCAAGATTAGGATTCTAAAACTAGCAAAGCAGATATCTTATGCTTATTCAAATGAGGGCAGTGCCCCCCATAAGCAGCAGAGCTACTTTGCTTATTGCTGTCTCCAGTGTTGCTGCGTAATGTGGGAAAATGTATATTGTCGAGACTGTATTCAATTAACCCCCCAAAATGCCATTCATTAATTTACAATTGGACTTGCTCAGTTTCTGTTTTTGACAACTGACCACCTCAAACTTTTCCAAACTGAATACACTCCATGCAGAGATTTGGGATGCATGGCTAGGCTTAAAAAGGCCCTAGTGTTTGTTAACCTAGTATACACCTATGAATCAACATTTATATATATATATTACTGAACGCATTAACATTGTTTTACTGTACTATGCTTTATTGGTTTCTTTGTGCAGTCCATAGTGAACAATAGTGAACATTCCAAATCACACAGGAAACAAATCTAAGATTACCTTCTGTGTCTGAGAGTCTGCATAAAGAAAGACTCAACAGTGTGACAAGTTTTTTGCATTGGATATTGGGCACAAGGTCTTGGGAGGTGTGATCGGAAATGCAGGTTGACCGGTAATGCAGCACTAGCATTCATTTCTGGTGGCATCAGTAAATTACTGAAGCATGTGTGGTATAAGTTGTAGCAAGCTGCATTCTTTTAAGAAAGAAAATTACTTTTTTTTTTTTTTTTAATTGTTTTGACCTAGAGGGATGTGGCTTGCTCCAGAGGAGGAGGTAAGGAATGCTACCCAGATCAGGGAACTTACCTTTTATTTATTTGTTCTGTTTTTGCTCCTCAACTTAGACCTGCGGATAGCAGAAAGGCACCTGGCTTGCTGAATTGTTCCGTAGGTGAGAATCGCTAGCCAAATCAGGGGAATGGACTGATTTATTTATTTGTTTTTGCTCCAAAACTAGAATTGAGGAACACAGAGTGGCTTGGGCTTGCACCAGAGGATGAGAATACTAGCCAGATCAGGAAAAGCACAGACCCTTTTTTTTTTTTTTTTGCTGTTCAATTTTTATAGTTGAAGGGCACCAGATCGAGGAAGATCACTACGTACTAAATTAACCAGCCATAGCTCTGACCCTCATTGGCACCACTGCTTTTCACAGCAAGAAACTTCTAGAACTCCAGCAATCTCTGTCTTGAGTTCTGATTTCTTGGACTTTATTCAGAAAGAATTCAAGACCTTGTTGAGACGGTCTTTAAAGAAAACAGTCTGCTCCATAGGAGCCTTCTTTATTTCCAGTCTATGAATACAGTCTGACTTCAAGAAAATAATTCTGTCAGATAACATCAAGACTGTATTAATTTCTGAGAACAGATGGAGGGCCATCAGTATAACACAAACAAACAGGAGTAATGCTTAGCAGTGAATATTTTAGAAGCCTGGAAGTAATATTGTAAGTAACCTGACATCTAGAAATAAAGTTTAAGTTTTCAGTTTGCCAGTCCTTTGGTGTCTGTGCAACTGGCCACAAAAGTGTTTGATCAGATGGATAGAAAAACAAGAAACCTTGCTTCACGCCTATTGAATGCTAAGTTTAAAAAAAAAATTATATATATATATATATATATATATATATATATATATATATAATAGGAATGTTATCCTTTGGTTTGAAGGAGACAGCCCTCTTTAAAACTGAGGTATATCGGCAAGTCTGTAATTCAGGGACTGCCTACATACATATGTGTTAACTTCATCAAATCTAAGCATAGTGAATATTTTAAATCACAAAGGAAACAAATGTAAGATTACCTTTTTAGTCATTTTAGCAGAAATATTTTGGAAAGGAATAAGTATGGAAATCAGTCCAGACGTGAACAAAACCAAGTAGCATCATAAAATATTAACAGGAAAAGAAAACACAAAGCTGATGTCTGTAAGAAAAGAAAAGAAAAATTGAAAGGCCAAAGTGACAGAGGCAGATGTAAAATACTCCTAGAACAGCCATGGGTTGTTCAAGATTTGATACGTGAATATTTAAGTTAAGGAGAACTTAAATGGAAAGGTGAAATGTTATAAATATCTGGTTGCTTTTTAGCTTACAAAATGTATGGAAAAAGAGATGTAGACAAATGTAGGACCTATGGTAAAGAACTAGAAAGAGTTTGATAATACCCATGTCTGAGAGTCTGCATAAAACACTCAACAGTGTGGCAAGTTTGTTGCTTTGGAGATTGTAGAAACATTATAGAATGCAAATGGCTGACACACTGGTGTTATGAACCTGAAAGAATTCCTGAAAATGAAGTGATGATCACATTGTGCCATGCAATACTAAGTGGTAAAAATGCAGAAGCATGAAAACAAGAGATATATAGTTTTAAGAAAACCGTAGAGACCCAATGTTAGTTATTGAAATGGCTACATCTACTGACTATAGTATCTTTCATGCTGAAAGACTTAAATATCAAAACTCGCAAGTACAACTAAGTCAAGATTCATAGGAGGTTACTAGGCTAACTGCCCTAGAACCCTTACAAGCCTAGCCATATTTATCCCGAGTCGCCCCAGTTGTCAGCGGTTAGATAAGTGAAGTTTGCAGAGGTAAGGGTCTATGGTAGTTAATACTTACTTCCTCTGTCCAGGAAGGACATGGGCGCCACCCCAGGAGTGAATTTGTGGTCACCCATCCATTGATCTAGGTTGTGTTTTAAAAGGGTCAGGGAGGGGTTGTGTTTCACATGAACTGGAAGCTTGTTCCAGAGAAGGGCAGTCTATGGGAGATGTATCCATCTCTCCAGCATGACCTGTTCATGTCAGAAGCTAGGTTAAGAAGCCTGGAGCAAGTGACCCTCCTGCAGTTTGATTTATGAATGTATAGCATTTGCATCAGGGCCTGGTCAGAGACTTTCCTATAAGCAAGGCACAGGTCACAAATTATCAACCTGTAGGAGACAGAATACAGTGACAGGGCTTTCAGTCTTTCCACATAAGACTTTGTTTTGTGTACCCTAGAATTTGTTGGTGAAAAACCTCTTTGGTCACTCCAATTGTTGCTGGTGTCTGGTAAGGTACATGCAAATGGGAGCATTGTACTCAGCTGCTGGTCTGATGAGAGCTGAGTAAAATGAAATTATAACATCCTTAGATTTAGATATGATGCTTTTTACTTACAAGATGTGCCACACAGAAGGATTTTTGTACTACTGTGCAATATATGGGGGTCAAAGTTCAGATTACTGTCAACCTGCGTACCCAGATCATGCTTCGCTGGGTCTGCATTTAGGGGGAGTGCTGTCTATCATGTAATTAGCAGGGATGTCAGTTTTCCCGAAGGGACTAATAATGCTTTTTGCATTTAGCTGTAATCCGTGGCTTTGGTACCAGTCGTTTGTCTGCATTAACCCTGTCTGCAATGTATTAACATTGTTGAGGGTCTCCGTAATTGCTGCCAGTTTGCAGTCATCAGTGTTTGCCTGGACTTCTGAGAAGTAAATTTCAAACTGTAAGAGGCCCATCACAGAACCCTGTGGTAAGCCACTGGTGTCTGGTCTTTTGCAAGAGGTGAAGTCACCCATTTTGACAGTATGTGTCCTGTCGGTGAGCCAGTTGGCTACCCATATGGTAATGTCAGGGTTAATTCATTCCCAACTGGGAGAATTTTTCTTTAATATCTGAGTGGGGGATTGTGTCAAATACCTTAGCTAGGTCAAGATAGGTGGTATGTACTTTCTTTCCCTCAATCAGGGCCTTGGTGACTTTCTCGAAGAAGTCAACCATGTTTAAAAGGCATGATCTGTCTTTAATGAATCTAATCTTGGTTGGGTCCAGAGTTTGGAGATTATCCATGTCCTTGTTAATAAGGTCCATAATGATTCTTTCCATGGCTTTGCAGATGAGGCTAGTCAAGCTTATGGGCCTGTAATTTCCAGGGTCGGTTGGTGGTCCCCCTTTGTGCAGAGGGATTACTGTTGCTGTCATTCATTCTGCCGGAACATAGCCAGTTTGCAGGCTGTGGTTAAAAAGGATCTGAGTGGGTCTGCTAGGTCATGTTTTAAGTTGTTTTGGTGGAACAAGGATATCCAGATAGTTCCAGTAATAGTAGGAACAGATGGGCTAATACAAAAGAATTTCCAAGCATGCTTAAAATATTCTTCTAGTAAAGTTCATGCTATATGAACTAGAGAAAGTGGCAATTCTAGAGTCTATATAGGTGCTGAGAAGGGTGCTTTTATCAAATAAGATTGAAGCAATACTGATTTTTTTGAATGAAGGTATGCCTTGACTTAGGAATGGGGTCCATGTCTGTCGCATCACTGAAAACCCAAACATTTGGGAAAATTGTAAAAAGTAGAATAGGACTGAGAGGTTGAGTCCTCTTGAGGATATTAAAGTGTTGGTATAGAAGAAGGGATTATAGAGGCTGACCAAGAGAAAAGTCTAGATTTTTGGCAGGAGAGCTCTGCTTACTGGCAAAGTGTTCAGAAAGAATTCAGGACCTCCTGACTGATATGCTGTTGAAGATCTAGTGATGTAGGAGATATTTGTCTTATTCTTTATACACACACACACACACACACACACACACACACACACACACACACACACACACACACACACACACACAAACACAAACACATCATGGCTGAGAAAGATAGTAGAAGCAAGTAGGATATAAGACATTTAGGAAATTGCTTTCTGAAATAGTAAAATACCATTGGTTACTCAGCGTTCCAAAGGAGTGAATGAATGCATGGGGAGAGTCCATTAAAAAAAGAATGCCTACATAGCAAAAATCAGTGTGCCAGCATGAGAAAAAGTTAATTTTGTCACCTTTTATCTTTAACTTGTTAACTCAGCATTTGGAACAACTGTTTTAATTTAAAAAAAGAACCGCGTCACCTCTCCTTACTGCTCTTTCCTCATTAAGTAACAAAAAACAGCCTATATATTTGCATATTTTCTTCTTTGACGCTAAAAAATTTAATTGCCCACTGTTTCCACCATTTTTAATAAATAATGGTAAAGAGTGCTCATATTAGACAAGTAAAAACTAGTTGAAAACACAAAACTATGACTGAGTATGCTTGTCTGTGTGTTTTTCTGTGTCTTGTCTGTATTGTGTATGTCTGTCGTATGCTTGTGTGTTTTTGTGAGTGTGTGCGTTTCTGTGGATGTGTATGCCTGGATGTCTCTGTGTGTATCTGGGTGTGTCTGTGCATGTCTGCTTTGTGTGTGTGTGTGTGTGTGTGTGTGTGTGTATTTGTGTTTTGTGCTTATTTTGAGTGTGTATTTGTGTAAATGTATATTTGTGTGTTGTGTGTGTGTGAAACAAGTGAATTTTGTGTCTTTTGGAATGCAGTCTGTATTCAGGGGATTGTGGCAGATAAACTAATTTTGCTTCAAAATCCTGTGTGTAATCTTTGTTTTAATAGTAATGGTATGATGTAGCTTTACCTTCGTGTAGTTTCCAAGCAGAATAATGCCTTCCAGGATAGGTGTTACGGGAACAAAAGAGACCTTCTAGGGAGGCCCTCGTAACATTATTTGCCCATTCTGTGAGGCATTCTAACTTGCTTAAACTACCACTTTTTGAAGCGCACCAGTATACAAAATTAATACTACATTGAGCCTTTAACTCTGTATGAAGTGTATGTATTGATACATGCTAACAATTTGAGTTGGTTATTTTTAGACAGTTTTTCCTGGTAGCTTTTATTAATTACTCTGATTGCTTTACTTTTAAAATCTCATTAGATACTGTGACAGGCTTCATGTGTCACCAATGAGCTATGATCTTTCATCTTTCTGACTCAAGTTAAAGGTTCTCTCTGTCATAACTTTGTACATATGCCATTCTATTAATCATCACACCCCTCACCACACCCTATAAAGTACTTTGCAGCCTATGTACCATGATAGGTAAGACTTGTGTAACCTGTCAGGAAATTCCATGCAAGCTGTCATTTAGTTCTTTCGTGTACCCACCTGCCTTAGTGAAATTATCTATATGGGAGTATTCATGCTGTAACATAAATGTTCAGCAAGACTGGCTGACCTGAAATAAATAATTCTTTGATGTTCTAGTTTCTTTTAGCCTTTCAGAGCTGGGGATTCAGAAGGCATGTAGAGACACTCTATCATCATCATGGTTTTGACATCACATTTTCACTTCTGCTTGATTTTGTAGTTCATCCTGATAACCAGCATGGAAATTTTTTAAGATGTACCAAATATGTAGTGTTACAATAAATCTACAGTGGACAGTGTTCTTGGTCTTGAAGTATGTATCTTTCCCCCATCTAAGGAGTATTGATATGCTATGTTCAGTGTAGCACAGGCAGTTAATGTTGATAAGTTGTTTTAGAATTTTGGTTCCCCCAGCAATATTAGAACTAACCGTCTTCCATATCAAGAAGACTGTGCCAGTTCTATTTGCTTGTGGCCCTGTAATTGTCATTAGCTTGGTTTATCTTCAGATTAATCAAAGCCAGTAGTTCCTCCCACTCTCAGGGAAACTGCATAGTTCTTATCAGTAAGTTGTCAAGTGATGATTCAACTTCAAGTTAAGAGACTAACTAGAAAAAAGGGTTCTGGCATCCTGTATCTAGTGCAGGATGCCCTTAGGAAAGTGTACACCCTTTTCAGTTAATATGTTTTGTCATTTGCAGGCACGTGAAAAACCGAGAGGGGTGGATATGAAATTTGACAGCAGAGGAACTGGAACAGAGTTACGACAAATACACTTGCTAATCTAAAACATTATCTTACTGTCTAGATAAGCTGAAATGTGCAGCTACCTAAAGGTACATAGGTTGTGTACCTGGCTAACACTAGACGTCTGGGTCACATTAGGTCTCTATTAACAGACGGCTGCCTACAATGGCTGTGAAGGGATGGACTCCAGAGCTGCCATAGCCAATGCTCCATTCCTAGGGGAGTGTATGATGTTGTTTTATCTTCAACACTGCTCTCAGAAGAGACATCCTATATACTTGGGGTTGTGGGCTGGAAGACACAAGTATTAGTGCATATCCTACTGTGTTACACACATGCTGAAAACAGGGCAAAGATTCTCACAACTGTCAGACAACATTGCCTTTCTGATCAGTCACAGCTTGTAACTTGGAGGTGTGTCTAAGTTGTATAAGGGCACATTTTTGAACAGAGAGTCTCCCAGGATGTGAAGACACAAAGTCTGCTAGTGAATGCTGTTATCCAGCCAGTGACAGTGAGAAGTCCTATGAGGGTTGAGGGGCTTTCAACCAGTCAAGGTTCAAGCCCCTGAGAACAGTTTTATGAGGGAGCTCTTAGAAAAGTAGCGTAAAGTACAAGCGCACATGGTTAAGTAGAGAAAGAAACAGAAATGCTAAAGTCATTGGAGTAAAATAATTAATGTTTCTTATCTAAAACATTTTAGGGCATTAAATGATCCATTAACTACATAGTATAGAAGGCATCTAAGCCAAATCTTTGTGTCATTCATACTACAAATAACCCAGATTCAAGACATCCTATAAGCAGGTTAACAACAAAACAACACCATTTGAGCATAAGTTCCCCAAAATAATTATGGAAGAATAATAAAGTGTTCCTTTTTATCATAAGATATAAAGGTGCTTAATGATAAAAGCTGATAATTTACTTGTGGAAACACCTCTGGAAACATTGTATTTCATGAGCAGTAGTAGAACACTCTTAAAACATGTTTCTGTATCCAATAATTGAGAAAAACAACATCAGAGAGCTAGGGAAAGGATTATGGATACTACAGTGGTCAAAGAAGGCTGTGGAAAGCTTGTAATTATTTCTTAACTCAAAAACCTAAAATAGAAAGTCTAACAAAAAAAAAACCTGGAAGCATACACTTTACTGAAAAAAATGTTTTTTGCCTGCAAGTTTCTGTCACTGTATTTCCAAAGGAAAGCTCTTGTCTTACAGCAGACCTGTAAAACAAGGTCCAACAACCAAAACACGCCATCGCCCACAGAAAATATCCTTCAAAACTATCACTTCGTACCATCAAGTATATGAATATGTATGCGAGCTAAGTGGTGCCTCTGTTGCTGTAATGGTCACAAATGAAAATATACATAACGCATGCTTTGCAGCATGTCATCAGCAGAGTTTCATTAAAAAATAAAAATAATTCAAAAATCTTCAGTAACCACAGTACTCATAAACTACATTCTTTCAACCATTTCCCCCACTATTTATTTGTTTTGGGGTAGAATGTGGGCATTCTATCAATTCGGACTTCAGTAATTCATTTTGGTCACTGAGAAAAATTGTCCTTGACATTTGCTTCCCTAATGCAGAAATTCTTGTATAGCCTATTCCCCAATCAAAATAGGCTCTTTCAGGAACAGTCCCATTGGCATGTATTCTCTAATTGTAAATTTGGACAGCCAGATGAAGATGTTATAGTATGATAATTCCTCTCCTTCTTTGTGACGCATAGTGTGTGTGCTGCACAGAAACTCATTTTCTGCAAAACATGCTATGCCCACTGTAAATTTATTTTTCCAGTCAGTGAGGGCTCTCAAGATAGTTGGGGCCCTGCACAATTGCTTCCTTCCCCTCAGCACTGGCTCCGATTTCATGTGAATATTTTTTTATTTCACATTTGGGTTCTGAAGGAGAACCGCACCCACAGACTGAAAAAAAATGTTTATTTCATCAAGTCTTGATGCTTCCTACATTTTTAACACTACTTTTGTACTTTATATACTTTTTTTATGTTTTTTAAATGTAATTTCTGAGTCTGCCCACATGAGGTCCAGCATCTTGATTTTTTTAGTCTATCTCACAGTGCAGTGTTTGGCTTTAAAATATTACATCATAGACTATAGCTCTTGCCAATGCATTTACTTTACATGTGTTTTCACGCATACCCTGCTTTCTTTCAGTCAGTCAGGTTTAATTACCATTTCTTGCTTTTCAATGACTATTTAAAAGTCAGGGCTAATCACACAGAACAGTATTCTCAGCACATAAACTGTCTCCTGCTGTGAGCTGTCAGTCATAGCAACAAACAGCTCAAATTTACTACTTTGACAGATGTTGTTTGTCTTTCGGCTTTTTCCCGGTAAGGGGTCGCCACAGTGGAACTCCGATCGGCTAATGATTGGTAGTAGATTTTTTTTTACGAAACACCGAGGTGCCAGCTCGACGCCCAACCTTCAAGGAAGGCACGCCCATTTACGTATGCATGTCTTTCGAATGCTACACTACACTGACAGATACAAAGGGAAATGTTTAGGGAGAGGGATGATGAGTTTAAGGACTACAACTCAGGCATAACAAATGAATGAAAACTGGCCACTTTAGAAAAAAAATAAGTAACAGGCACAGAGAATACTGTTCTGTGTGAGTATCCCGGTTTGTCATTTAAGTAGTCATTGAAAAGCAAGAAATGGTAATTAAACCTGACTGACTAAAAGAAAGCAGGGTGTAAGTGCATTGACAGGACCTTAGGGGCTATGATATAATAGTTTAAAGCCAAAGACTGCAATGATACCTCTAGAGGCAGACAAAAAAATTAAGATTCCAGACCCCATGTGGACAGATTCTGGAATTACATTTAAAAATATATAAACAAGCGTATAGAGTCCAAAAATGGTGCTCAACTGTGGGAAGCATCAAGGCATGGTGAAATAAACATGTTTTTCACTGTGTGGGTGTGGTTTTCCTTTAATGAAGTCATCCCCCTTGTGGAAAAAGGGAATACCGAGTAGTCATCTGTCATACTAAGACTATACTAGCAACTGATTTGTTGACTTGGCATTTTGAGGGTGCCTGTCGTGTCAGAAGATCTTTGGTCTGGCTTTGCGCAGTATATGAGGTGCATCTGTGACAGTCCTATTGATTCTGTATAAAAGCATTCTTTGCTTGTACACTGAAAATGATCATTCTGGGCTTCTCATAAGCTTTACAATTCAATACTTAATAATTTCCTTCTATAAATGCCACTGCTGAAAAAATAGTTTGAATGTCTTTGTATTGTACTCATATGCAGCCAGTTTTAAGCTAATGGTACCACTTAGTGGCCAAAATACATGGGCATTATACATTTGTAGCCCCCAGTTATTCTTAAAGCATTTTCTGATGTATGTGTTTTTACTGTGTTCTCCAGTTTATTCCTCTTCCCCAAAATATGGGTTAGGCAAAGTAGAATTCCATTGTAGGCGATCTGGCATTACTCCAAAGTGTGTATAGGTCTGCATGCTGTGTTTGTGTGTACATGCATGCATCTTTCATTGAGTTGGTACCCCATTCAAGAGGAGTTTCTATGCCTTGTGTCTACTTAGTGCCAAGATAGCTTCTGGCTTCCCACTATCCTGAACTGAGCAGTGAGTATACATTGTCTGTTTAAATTCTATATTCTGTCAGTTATCTCAGTAATTTATTTTTCTAACAGTGTGACTGCCATGTCAGTGCTTTAAAATTTCATTTTGTCAAGTCTTTTCACATAATCAGTAACAGTAAAAAATAATTTCCATGTTTTTGTTCAGTATTACTCAAATTATTTTGAGTGTACTTATTTTGGCTTTTAAACATCTTTGCAAAATGTCTGTGTACAGATATTGCAGGACTGATGAGATGAAATATAGAGCAAATCCTTGCTCTTGCACTTATTTCCTAAGCTACTGTAATCTTCAGTTAAAATACTCTCTTACTGTGATCATCTGGTAAGGTGATGCAAGCACCCTTACGTCCATCATGGATCTTTATCTATTCCTATTTTTCAAATGCATTGTTTTTGCAAGTTATATTGCCTTTCTCATTTTTCATTAATGTTTTGCAAATAATTTTGCACATATTCATGTTTTCATTTAGTTATCTTTTCTGTGCACTAATAATTTCACTTGTTCTATACACACACACACACACACACACACGCACACACCACCCTTGATTAGATTTGTTTAATCGTTTCTTATACCACAGATTATTCTGTCTTTTTTTACTAAACTGTGCAACTCACTAAATGTTCATTCTTAGGCTCAGCCTAAGCATTGAGAGACCCTTTCGGACCTATTGCTGTTGTAAAGAACAAATATGTGATAAATGTCTGGTTAATACTTGTTCTGCATAATCTCTGATGTTTTAAATGCTGTTGTCTTTGTCTTCATCCGAAAAGTCAAAATTAAACACCATTATGGCTTCTTCCACAGGAAAATGTAGGAGTGTGGTACACAGATTCTCTGATAGTATACTAGCCTTAAGGAATTAATCTAAATTCATGATCCAAAGCTTACAGTTTTCAGGCAAATTTCATTCTAGTTTCTAGTAAAAGAATTCCAGGAGAGTGCAACTGAGACATATTTCCATAGCGAGTACTGCTTGTATTCTGAGGATGTATTCTTTCATTTCTGACATATATTACCCCACTTCTGGCACCAGATAATGTTGGAAGGCTTATTAAATAACGCAGATGTAGTAAATATGGTCTATATTACAAATTAACTTTGGAAGAAGGGCATACTTTATGACATGTAGATGATTATAGCTAGCTCATTAGTGTTGGAATACATCAATGTATAACTATTAGTATCCTGAGTAAATCTTGTGTTTTGTGGCAGCAAATGCTAAGTAAAATGTATGAGTGCTTTAGAACAGTAGATGAATAAACTTTATGAAGACTGCTGCAGCCCATATACTTCCGTCATGTGGCTTGGTTTGTAATGTGCGTTTTCATAGGTATTGATTGCCTTGCTAAGTGATGTTCTCCAGTTGAACTGCTTGGTCCATGATAAGGACTTATTCTTTAGGTTCAAGCATAATTTATCTTTGAAAGCAAATAATAGTTGTATTTGTTATTCATTTTCATTGCTTTCCTAATTATAAGTTCTATATCCTTTTAATATGGTTTTATTCTTATTCTTTGTCACATGACTGCAGAACATAAGGTGGCTGATAGTTATTTTGTTATTTTCTTACTGTGATCACGTTCATTCAGGTGAGAAAAAAAAATGTTTCACACTGTTCTTTCATGTTAAGGAACTGGAAATTCAAGACAACAATACCCTTAACCGAAAAGCTACCCATATACTAACTTTAGAATCTTCATTGTATGAGTGCTATCTCACCCAAGTGTAAAAGGTCTTGAGACAAAATGATGTAGACCAGCCAGAGATGGGAGATATATGAGCATTTACTCCTAATTAAGCATATTCAATTCCTGAAGGCAAAGTCCAAGAGATTAAATGCATGTGCCAAGAGGCAGTAAATTCCTGAATTAATTAACCTGAATTAACCACCATATCTGATAAGCTTTGTAACTGTTACGCAGTGCAAAATGAATTACTTTTTTAGCGTATGTGCTGTTCTATTTTTGGTGTCGGGGTACTAAGCATGCAACATCTCATGCTACAAGTACTCCAGTATAACTGTGTTGTTTCCGCACTGAGTGAAGAAGACAGTAAAATTTGTGTATAACCTGGAGAAAACATGGTTAGTCTGTTATCTGGGAGTCTGTTAACTTCAGCCTCTTTTTTATTTAATTGAGTCTTGGTTATCTATTTCTTGTTCTGTTAATGTAGACAGCCTATGAGGGACAGCAGCCGATACATTTTTCATCACGTATTCCCTGCAATATGGTTTCATTTATTAAGTTCACTGCTATTCTGTTAATGTAGTGTGAAATTTTTATTATAAACTGCACTAGGACTTTTAGGTTTTGAGCTTGTGACAGATCTAATTATGCATTGTACAGGAGAAGTACATTTTTTACCTCCTGTATCACGCATGATTTCTAAATGTTTCATTAGTTTCTTTCCATGCACGGATGGCTTATATAACTGGGTTGCAGGACTGTGATCCTTCCAAATAATTGCTCTTTCTTTGCTTTAAATTTGATTGTTTTTATGCTTTTTTCAAAAGTAATCTGTGTTTCTGTTTCACCACTTGCACATGTGAATTATGTTTAAAAAATAGTCTGCTGACTTGTCTGGAATATTTTCAAAATAGTCCAGAATTCATACAAATGCTACCATGGTGAATAAAATCATCATGCCTTATTACATGTCCTCCTCACATTTTGTGGGCATACAAATCCAATTGCTATGGGGACTGCTTTGGCTGCTAGGTAAGGTGGCAATCAGCCTTTTACTTTGCCTCAGGTTTCACAAGGTGACCAGTGACTGAGGTAGCCTGAATCAAAACTGAAATAACACAAAGTGACTTACAAATGGGACAGTGAGTACAGGAGAAAACTTATCTTTATGAAATATCATCATCTTCTTTCACCTGTTCCCATTAAGGGTCGCCACAGCGGATCACCTGTTTCAATTTCTTCCTATCCTCTGCATCTTGCTCTGTCACACCAACCACCTGCATGTCCTCTCTCACCACATCCATAAACCTTATCTTAAGCCTTCCTCTTTTCCTGTTACCTGGTAGCTTCATCCTTAGCATCTTTTTCCCAATATACTCAGCATCCCTCCTCAGCACATGTCCAAACCAACGTAATCTTGCCTCTCTGGCTTTGTCTCCAAACCTTCCAACCTGGGCTAACCCTCTAATATACTTATTCCTAATCCTGTCCACCCTCGTCACACCCAGTGCAAATCTTAACATCTTTAACTCTGCCACATCCAGCTCAAACTCCTGCCTTTTTGTCAATGCCACTGTCTCCAACCCATATAACACAGCTGGTCTCACTACCCTTTGTAAACCTACCCTTTGTAAACCTTCCCTTTCACTCTTACAGGTACTCGTCTGTCACAAATCACTCCTGACACTCTTCTCCACCCACTCCATCCTGCCTGTACTCTCTTCCACACTCACCGTTACTCTGAACTATTGACCCCAAGTATTTAAAGTCATCCACCTTCGTCACCTCTACTCCTTGCATCCTCACCATTCTTCTATCCTCCCTCTCATTCACACACATATATTCTGTCTTAGTCCTGATGACCTTCATTCCTCTTCTCTCTAGAGCATATCTCCATCTCTCTAGGTTCTCCTCCACCTGTTCTCTACTCTCACTACAGATCACAATGTCATCTACAAACATCATAGTCCATGGGGACTCCTGTCTGATCTCGTCTGTCAACCTGTCCATCACCATTGCAAATAAGAAAGGGCTCAGAGCTGATCCTTGATGTAACCCCACCTCCACCTTAAATGCATCCGTCACTCCCACCGCAGACCTTACCACTGTCAGACTACCCTCGTACATATCCTGTACCACGCTTACATACTTCTCTGACACTCCTGACTTTCTCATACAATTCCACAATTCCTCTCTAGGCACCCTGTCATATGCTTTCTTTAAGTCTACAAAAACACAATGCAACTCCTCCTGACCTTCTCTGTACTTTTCCATCAACACTCTCAGAGCAAACATCGCATCTGTAGTGCTCTTTCCTGGCATGAAACCATACTGCTGATCACTAATCATCACGTTCCTTCTTAACCTAGCTTCCACTACTCTTTCCCATAATTTCATGCTGTGACTAATAAGTTTAATCCCTATGTAGTTATTACAGCTCTGCACATCACCCTTATTCTTAAAAATCGGTACCAAAACACTTTTTCTCCATTCCTCAGGCATCCTCTCACTTTCTAAGATTTCATTAAACAATCTGGTTAAAAACTCCACTGCAATTTCACCTAAACACCTCCATGCTTCCACAGGTATTATTTTTAAAACCACAATCTCTTTATTAAATATTTTTAAATCCACTATCTCTCCACTCACAGCCAAGCCTGTAAGATGGTATTTTTCTTAGCACTGTGTACACGCACACGTGTGTGTGTGTGTGTGTGTGTGTGTGTGTGTGTGTGTGTGTGTGTGTGTGTGAGAACTATATTACTGTGGCCATTATTTTATTTATTCAATTGATCACAATTAGATGTTCAATAAAGTGACTGTAATTGTCGAGCAAATGTGTGTGTGTTTGTGTGTGTGGGGGGGTTGCAGTGGGATGCACCACTGTATGCTTCTGACAGCACTGAACTCATTAATGTGACCTTTATTTATGCAATATATTGATTCTTTTAATCACAGCCAAATATCTTAGGTGTACATAGTAATTCAAGTGGCTGTAATTGGAGGTTGCACCTGCAGCTAAGATGTGTGTGTCTGTGTGTGGGTATGCATGTGCATGCATGAGCACACTCAGTAAGGGTTGCAATGGGTTGAACTGCATGTTGACTACAGGGAGATTAAATATGTAACTACTTTAGTACGATTATTTTTTATACATTAATTTGATCACAATAAGACTTCTGAGGTGTACACCATCAGTAAGTATCTTTAACCGGTAGGCATAAAGAAACCCTGTTGATGAAGCTGACAGACCCCTGCTGCTGTTTAGTCACAGTTCATCAGTTGTTTATATGGTTTGATATGACTTTGGCTTGTATATTTGTTGGTGTAAAAGAAGCTGAAATAGAATAATAATAATATCGCATTTAAATATCTGAGGTATAGACAGCCAATCAAGTTGCTAGAGTGAATTGGATACTGGGGAAGACCGAATGAAAGTAACTGACTCTAGCTGTTGTTTGATGGCAGATAGAATGATTATCAATCTGCTGTATTATATAGCTCGACCCCATTTCAATTTGGCTCATCTATTCAGTTTTTTGCATCTCCCGCATTACATTGAAGTCTCATTTTCTGTTAACTTACAACATGGTATAATAGGCTCTGTGCTGTTGTAACAGAAGACAGTGGATCATGGGATGACTTAACAATAACTATTTATAATAATCAGTACATTGCTGGAGTTGCAAGGATCTTGTGCCTTGTTCATCCAGTTTTTTTGCAGTGCTTACAGATACAGAAGTGTTGAATGATTTGAAGTTTATTCCTCATACCACATGCATACAACATTGACAGAAATCTGATACAGCTTGTGAATTACAAAAGGACAGATATTTGTTTAACAAAAGCTTCCAGAGGCCTTTGGATGCACATTTAATGTAAACTACTGTAAAGCAGTTACTTGCTTCAGTAACTTAGTCCACTGTTCTCCAGGACTGCTACATGACCATCTCAGAATACCACAGGCCACCTCATGGCTTAAACTCCTGTCTTTAGGATTGTACTGCAGAATATCAGAATGATTTAGGAGTTTCAGATTCATGCTTAGATATTATGCAAACTGATTTAAACCATAACGTCAAGTTTATTCTGGTGTTCTTCTCTCGAGTGTTTTGTGTGATTCCATAAGTAAATTGTATACACTTTAAGCCTCAGAAGTCTGGTCCTTATCAAAAAAAGACTTTTTAAACATCTTTACTAAATCATCATATGTTATGAAATGGATACACATATATTAATAGAAAATAAAACAAACCATATGAACATTTCCATTGTTTTCATGTTGTATAGGTATGTTTTCTTTCTAATAATTTTCGCACTAACATTACGTAAATTGCTCATTTCCTACCATCCCTTAAATCTCATTCATCCTCCTGAATATCATTCTGCATGTGCTGTTCCCACAAATTCCACTTTCTTACATGTAAACTGCTCCTTCCCTTTTCTACAAATCTGACTCCAGTTATTTGATCTTTGGTTTAGATTTTGATTTCTATTTTGTAGTAATTACTTTCTGGTAGGCAGTAGTATTAAACTTGGAAAGGCATTCCTGTGTCTAGACAATACAGATATTGTATTGTAGCTCAAAAGAGTCATCTCCTTAGTTACAGCCATTTGTTCCCCCAACATTTCTGACAAAATATTCAGAAGAAAATCTTTTTAAAATCTGACAACTCAATACATTCCCAAAAAACATGCTCCCAATTAAACTGTGTGACTTCCTGACAAAGTGGTGAGGATTTTGATGTCTTAACAACATTAATGGTTGAGGTTAGGCACATTAAGGAAGTTCAGTATAAGTAGCATGCTGTAATAATCAGTCATGAAGCATGGGACAAGTAGGGTTAGACAACAGAATGGTGATATTCCACTCCACCAGTGGGGAGACCCAAAATCCATTTATAAAGCAGCCAAATGAAGCCAAATATTTGTTTAAAATAGCAAGAGGAACACTGTGCAGACCTGTAAATGGAAAACAAAGCTGGTACTGGCTTTGTTAGCAAATCCCAAACTTTGAAAAAGTCCTTTCGCTGTTTCAGAGGGTTGGAGTAGAGTAAGCAGAGTGAGAATGTTCATGAGTCAAAATATGAGCCAAATGCTGGCTTTGTTATATTCTGTCATTCTGTCTCCATTAGATGGATTTTTTTTTAAATGTAGTGACTTTTTTTAGTCCTGCCTTGCTTTTACCTTAGGAGTTGCAGGAAAGGATGCAAGAACTTTTGGGAGCTGAATCCTTCAAGACTTGTGAGCTGCTATTATTTAATACTTACCCCCCCCCCCCCGGCCTTGATAACAGGAACTGTCTTTTCAGTTTTACTTCCCTTGCCTGACTGTCTGGTGAGTTGAATATAAGGGTAGTGTGGGTACATACATGCTGCTAGCATTGCTTTCATATAGAATGCATTGATACCTGATAAAAACACCATGGAGTCAGCACAACAAAGCACTAGTGATGGCAAACTGGATAATCGCCATGTGGGCTGGCTGGCAAGCTGGAAGGACGGAGATAGGCATACTTAATCAGGTAACAGGCAAGTGCTTAACAGAGAAAACAACTGCTTCATTGTTATCTGTTTCTTACTTTCAGACAGGCTTATCTTTGGCTACTTGGGATAGTTTAACATTTGGCCACAAGCTATTTTCAAGTCTGAACTGTTGCATTCTGCCAGGTACTGTTTAATATTTGTATTTTATGTGAATTATATTGCCAGTAGTAGGTCTGTAGATCTGGAACCTGTGCTAGACACACACACACACTCTAGTGTTGCATTCAGTCAGATGCTATTTAATATTTACATTACTACTGATAGACTGACAAGTCTGAAACATGTAATATGTGGGCCTGTATTCACTTGAAACATGTAATATGTGGGCCTGTATTCACTTATGCTTTCTTGCATATACATACACACACACACACACACACACACACACACACACACACACACACACACACACACACACACCCTAGGGAAAGCTTGAAAGTGTTACCCTAGGTTGTAATTGCAAGTGGATGTAGAAATCCAGGAATTAAGTAATTACTGACATTGACCTGTCACTTGCAAGGGAACACATTTTTATGTCAGCGAGAAATGCATTAAAAACATAAGTAGTACTGGCTTTGGAAACGTAACAGCTAATTTCCAAAGCATGTTAAAAAGCTTAAAAGAATTATGTTCTTGTTTTCAAGTCTGGTATACTTTTTTTTTTATTATTATTTATTTATTTAACATTTGTTGACCGGGAAGGTCTGACTAGGTTCCACAGATCCTGTTTTCAACGGAGACCCAGGGAGAAATGCTCCAGAAGCATGTCTTTAGAATGTGGGAGGAAACCCACGCGAATGCAGGGAGAACATGCAAACTCCACACAGAAGGCACCCCTGCCGAGAATCGAACCGGAGAACCTCTTTCTGTGAGGCAACAGCATTAACCGCTGCACCACTGCACCACCCAGTTCATGTCTTGGTTATACATTTCTTCTTATTTCTAACAGGTGTTTTATATTTATTATTTTGCTTACAATATATCATAGTAAGAAAATATTAATTTGATTTAGAATTCATTGAAAACCTTGCCATGCACTACACTAGTTGTTTAAAGTTTTACAACGTCAATGTAGTTGGCTAGTTGCCACTGCTAGAGATTGCTTTGAACCTAAGTAATTCCAAAGAAGCTTTATTTTATTCCATTTTATAAACTGCTATTGTCTTCACTGAAGTGGACTGGATTATTTTAGGGCATCCTTGTAATCTGATGCAAACAATCACATAATTGTGTTATGTGGTTGATTTGATTATTTATGGATGATTTCTACCTACTGTTTTTATGTGTGAATCGCTAAATACATTAGCATCCCAGGCTCCATCCTACATGAACTCAGGCATGAATTTGCAGCACCATTATGCACCCTATTCAACCAAAGCCTGAGTACTGGCTTGTTCAAGATGAGTGGAGGACAGCCACTGTCATCCCTTTGCACAAAGATGGAGCATCCACCGATTTGGAAATTATAGACCCATCAGCCTAACTAGCCTGGTCTGCAAGGCCATGGAATGGATTATCATGGATCTCATTAACAGGGACATTGGCAATCATCAAACACTCGACCCCACACAGTTTGGCTCTGGCAAGGGGAGGTCATGTCTGTTAAATCTGGTTGACTTTTTTGAGAGAGTCACCAAAGCCATGGACAAAGGGAAAACGGTGCACACCGCGTACCTTGACCTGGCCAAGTTCTTTGACACTATTTCCCACTCAGGCATAGTAGACAAACTCTGTCAACTAGGTATCAATCAATATGTTATCAGATGGGTAGTAAAATGGTTCACTGATAGAACCCACCTAATCAAAATAGGGGAAGCCACCTCAAGCAGTAGACCCGTAACAAGCAGCGTACCCCAGGGATCAGTTTTGGGGCCTCTGTTATTCGGGATATACTTCTCTGATGTGCAGGCCAAAACCAGTGGGCTTTGGCTGACCCAAGTTTACAGATGACTGCAAGCTGGGTGTGGTCCTCAATTACCCAAGTGATGTGGACATCCTCCAAGAGGGTGTTACCTAAACAAATGACTGGTGCCAGAAACATGGCCTCAAGCTGAATGCCAAAAATGCATCATCATTCCCTTTGTGGAGGGTGATGTCCCCACATATTATCACATTAATAACAATGTCCTAAGCACGCAATCAGTCATGAGGGATTTTGGCACCCAGGTTGATAGCAACCTGACTTTTGACCACCATGTTACTTCCGTTGTATGGAAAGCTTTCTATATGGCGCACCTCATAAGTAAGGGTATCTCATCCAGGGACAAGGAGGTCATAACATCCCTGTATTCTTCCCTTATAAGGCCAATTATTGAGAACAATGCCCCCTTCGGCATGTACCTTGCAAAACACATGCAGCAGCTGGAGAGACCACAGAGGTTCCTTACTAAAAGAATCCAGGGCCTCAAACATCTTCCCTACACAGATAGGCTAAAAGCCCTGTCCCTCTACTCAGTTTCATACAGACTCCTCAGAGGTGACCTCTGTCTGGCATACAAAGCATTCTCAGATCCTGCCTTGATGGGACTATTGCATATAAGTCAAGCTCCACTCGAGTAACCCACACACACGATATCGACCTGGTCTGTGACATCAATAGGACTGGTTGATGGGACAGATTTGTATCCCAGAGACTCCCCCATCTGTGGAATAGACTCTCTCCATGTCAAGCAGAGTACCTCATTGTCCCTTTTCAAGCACAATCTGGATAACTGGATGAAAAACAGAAAATACACCCATGGGATTCCACCCGTGTTACCTGCTGGACAGGGGCTTTGGGTGCTGACTTGTCTAAACATGAGTTAAACTCTTGGCTAGGCTTATAAGGGCCTCAGGGCTAATACCATCGTAACTTCCTATGATCCTATGAGCAATTATATGCAAACCAGCAAAGAGAGAACTTTTAAGTCAATATTTTCATGGAAGTTTTTGCAGAAACATATGGATGATGGACTATTTTGAAGAACATCTCAATGATTGCTTAACTGCATAGCCTATAGGGTAACATAATCGACTACAAGCATGTTGGTTTTATTTGACTCCCACACGTTATATTTATAGACTTTTTGTAAACTTGATAAACTCATTCAGTCTGATTAAAGTGATGGCTATGTGTGGTGTTTCATACTTATTTCCACCAAAATAATTAACAAGGTCAGCAGATGGCTTTAGAAGTTTCATCTATTGTTCCTGGCTGAATCAGTTGTTTAGCCACAGCTCCGGCAGTACATTGCCTCAATAATTAAATTTTTTGCCTCCAAGCTAAAGAGCTTATGTTCAGTCCTGACTTCTGGTGACTTTGTGAGCCTTGCATGGTCTCCTTATATCTATATCAATTTTCAGTAAGCTCTTGGATACCACTCCATCTCAAAAATGTGCTGTTTGATTGGCACTTTCCATATACATATACATATATATGTATGTGTGTGTGTGTGTGTATATATATATATATATATATATATATATATATATTTATATGTGTGTGTGTGTGTGTGTGTGTATAAAATCATTTATCCTTGCCTTTGTAGCCCAGATTGTGGCTGAAAAGGATTTGATGACTAATTAACTTTCCTGATTAACAAATGAGTAAATTAAAGGTAAAATACATCATTTATGTTTGATTTCTGAAGTGCTGAATTGCCTTATCATACATAGATTCTGCTTATTAATAGAAATAAGTGGTGCCCTTGGTTATTATTATTGTTCAGACAAGAACTCCAAGGGCTGATTGCTATTAAATGGCTGTATTTCTTTATATCTAGCTTTAGGAAAATTGGAAAAAATATTTAAGTGACAATACCATATTTGTTGTTTTGTTTTATTTTATTTTGTTACTACCAGTAGTTGTAACAAAACAACAGCTACATTGTTCTTTCATTTTTGTTTTGTTGTCAGGCAGTACATTTAATAAATGTAAAGATAGATTTTATGTCTTGTATATTATTGGCATTTGCATGCCATGTGTTACAGAATGCTTTGTTATGCTATATACCACAAAATGTTTTGTTATTATTATTATTACTATGCCAGTCTGTTTGTTAGTTTTTAGATCTTGTAATATTTTTGTTAGTTTTTAATTCTTGTAATATTGTACGTGGTGCTTTTCTCCCTGGGTCTCCATTGAAAAAGGGCTCATATCAGCCCAATGGACTTTCAAACTGCAAATAAATAAAATAAATAAATTCCCTGTCTTCAGAAGTTGCACTCATGTTTTATTGTTCACTTCTGTTGTACAGATAACTCTGTAACTAATGGTTCCTGTTCCAGGCTTCTAAATGTTTTAAACAAAGGCTCTGCTGAAGAGACATGAGGAATATCTGCAAGGAAGGTCAGACCCATGCCTCTTACTGTTGCTAAATGCAAGAACATAAAATAGTGAATGCAAATAGTTTGGTGTCTCTGTTATCCTGTTTAACACACGTTTTCATATTAATACCTTGCCTCTGAAAGAATTTGTCCTGCAATGTAAAGATAAGGCGGTTCTAATAATATTGCACTCCATAGCAGCGAGTACTTTGTATTTATGTTCCTTATATGTGATATACCAAAGTGTTGGATAGACAGTGGCCTCTGAAATAGACCGATTACAATGCTTCTAAGTTCAACTTACAAAGTGTGAAAGGCATAAGTATCAACTGTCCAGAGTTTTATATCCTAGTTTTGTGTGCTTCTCATAAAATTTGTGGTTTTCTGGCAAATTACTGAGGATTGAAGTCGCTAAATAATGACATACATTTATGTTTCCGATCACATATCCCTCAGGAAATGTATGCTAACACAAATCCTGTTGCTGGTGCAACTTTCTAAGTTTAGGGAGATATTTAAAGTTTGTCCTTTCATCTCCCATTATTTTATGCTTTGTCCAGATTTACTGTGCTAAGAAGTTGAGAGCTATAATGAGGCTTATTTATTGATCTATGAGGGCCCATTCTTAACATTGTTTTAATTCCATGATGTAACTGATTTTGTTGTTAAATATTCTTCAAACCTTTACTTTGATCTTGATGAACAGCTTGATTAGATCTGCAGAATGCAGTCTTGTTTGTTTTGTATGCATATATAAATGTCTTACTAAAAGGATACAAGGTCTAAACAATATGTTCTACAGATTCAAAGCCCTGTCACTGTACTCTGTATCCTACAGACTGCTAAGAGGTGACCTGCGTCTGTCATACAAAGCATCCTCTAATGCAGTACTGATTGATTTACTGCACATCAGCAAGTCAAATGGCATCAGAAATACTCAATCTAGGGATCTAATCATTTTCTGTAACTTTAACAAACCGAAGGAACAGGTTTATCTGACTTAGGATACCGCTGCTCTGGAACAGAATCCTCTTCCAAGTAAAAAAAAAAGCTCATCCCTGTGCATATTCAAATGCAGATTGAATCTATTGATGGGAAACGGAACATTTACCCCAGGACTGCCCCCTGTACTAGTAATGGACATAGGCAGCTCCTAAATGCTTTATCCCATGCATGAACTCCCTCAAGTTTTCAGTGGTATGATCCTAGTTATTCTCACTACGGGTAATATAGGCCACTCTGACACAAAATAGAGTTAGTTATTTCAAGCACAAAAAAGGTAAATTGTCTGGGCTTAAAGTGACCCCCAAGGGCAGCTAGCCTAGTACTTGCCTATGAATCTATGGAGCAGATTAATTACACTCTGAGATTACGAGAAAAATAATCTTGTTACAGTGAGGTTTGTATGTGAGCACCTCACCACTTATTAGCATGAGGCTCATGCATTTTGGATCATGCTGTTCTAACTTGGCAAAACATATTCAAAACTAGACTTCTTCTCTTTCAGCTGTTCCCGTTAGGGGGTTGCCACAGCGGATCATCTGTTTCCATTACTTCCTGTCCTCTGCATCTTGCTCTGTCACACCAACCACCTGCATGTCCTCTCTCACCACATCTATAAACCTTATCTTAGGCCTTCCTCTTTTCCTCTTACCTGGCAGCTCCATCCTTGGCATCCTTTTCCCAGTATACCCAGCATCCCTCCTCAGCACATGTCCAAACCAACACAGTCTCACCTCTCTGACTTTGTCTCCAAACTGTCCAACCTGAGCTGACCCTCTAATATACCTATTTCCTATTCCTGTCCATCCTTGTCACACCCAGTGCAAATCATAACATCTTTAACTCTGCCACTTCCAGCTCTGACTCCTGCCTTTTGTCAATGCCACCATCTCCAACCCCATACAACATAGCTGGTCTCACTACCCTCTTGTAGACCTTCCCTTTCACTCTTACTGGTACCCGTCTGTCACAAATCACTCCTGACACTTTTCTGCACCCATTCCACCCTGCCTGTACTCTTCTTCACATCTTTTCCACACTCACCATTACTCTGAACTATTCATCCCAAGTACTTAAAGTCATCCACCTTCACCAGCTCTACTCCCTGCATCCTCACCATTCCTCTATCTTCCCTCTCATTCACACACATATATTCTGTCTTAGTCCTGCTGACCTTCATTCCTCTCCTCTCTAGATCATATCTCCACCTGGCCTCTACTCTCACTACAGATCACAATGTCATCTGCAAACATCATAGTCCATGGGACCTCCTGTCTGATCTCGTCGGCCAACCTGTCCATCACCAAAACCTAGACATGCAGTATTTATTTTTTTGTTTAAAATTTACTTAATTATAAGTAGATGCAATTACATGTTAATAACTTAAAAAAGGTAGATAAAGTATGCATGCAATAAGAAGTGTAATTATATTTCTAAATATCCAGAAGTAAAGCACAAGCACATTTAAACTAAACACTTCCACCAACCAAAATGTGCAATACAGTGTGGGAGAGATATCAGTCACTTCCAGGAAAGTTCAAGGCAACCAGACATCTGTGTTTGGTTACCTTGAACTTTCCTGGTAGTGGCTGATGTCGCTTCTATGCGGTGTGGTTGTGTTTGTTTTTCTTAGCACTTTTCCCAGTTAAGGGTCGCCACAGAGGAACTCCGGTCCGCTAATGATTGGCAGTCGATTGTTATGGTGCCAAGGTGCCAGCCCGACGCCCAACCTTCAACGAAGGCACGCCCATTCACGCATGTCTTTCGAAAGCCATTCGATCGTGGGGAATACATGCAGACTCCACACAGAAGGCGCTCCATCCGAGAATCGAATGGGAGAACCTCTTGCTGTGAGTCGACAATGCTACTGCTGCACCTCCACGGCTTTCTCCATGCTGCGTGGTTGTAAATATAATTATTTTTTCTTTACTCTATGGTGATATTGGTACACTGCAACCACTTTTTTCTCTTTAGGCTTTCTTATTTGGGTGAGGTATTGGATAAAAGTAACAAATTCAGGAGCAGCGTCTAATTGCATGATGTACTCGGTCACATATCTTGCTAAAGCAGGATGTGTCACTCAAAACCATTCCCTACACGATAGCTGCAGCTCATTTTATTAAAACATGTCACTAACTTTACTTTCTGATGCTGTGGTTTTGTAAGTAGCACTGGCACGTATTACTGATACAAAAACTTAGACGTATGCCTGGTATAATTTAGAAGAATAACTGTGAGACCTGTAGCTGTTCTGACTAAAGAAAACCTGTAATGGCATTTGGTTGCTAACCAAAATGTTGGAAGCTCATGCCCACCCAGGAATAACATTTTTTTGTCACGCAGTTAACACACAAGATTAAGGCTGTAAACTGTTAAGTCTGCTTCCTGTAATGCAGGGTTTGTTTCCCCTAGCCTCCATTTGGCTTGCTTTATGACTGTGAGTGGAGCAACTCACTTAACTAGACACTGTTTCACAGTGGCTTCCAAAAAGGGGCACTTTTGTTTGCAGTGGACTTACCTGGTTAACAAGAAAAAAAAAAGCACAGTAGCTTTGCTGTGATATTTGTCCAGCCAATGACATCACTGGAGCAGAAATGTTTTACAAGTTTTTAGATAGTTTCAGCATTGTTGCCTGGCTGGTGACTGTAGAATTGTTGTTTTTCTTTCTTTCTTTATTTTGAATACAGGGTAAGTGAACTTC
This sequence comes from Protopterus annectens, assembly GCF_019279795.1. Lineage (NCBI taxonomy): Eukaryota > Metazoa > Chordata > Ceratodontiformes > Protopteridae > Protopterus > Protopterus annectens. The sequence continues at coordinate 703,252,828 of NC_056737.1, read as the reverse complement.
GAGGATCACTTTTTGCCACATTACAATGACAGTATCACCTAGTTACATATCGCATTTGGCTCCTGTACTCTGAATTACATTATAATCCTTTGTCTTTGAATACTTTCTGCCATTGATCTCATTTTGTTTTTATTTGTGGCCATTAACGCCCACACATCCTTATATAACAGTGCAGATGAAGTTGCTATGCAGTGAGGAGCATGAGTATTGTGGGTAATCTTCTAATAGAAAGATCTAACATGCATACATAGCTGACCTTAGGCATAGGCCAACGTTTTTCCAGGATTTATTCGTTTTTTTTTTGTAATAAAGAAAGGGTTTCTTTAAAATATGTTGAATGAGTACAGGAAAAACTGAAGAGTAAGACAAACTGTGAGAAAAAGAAAGAAAAAAGTAATCTGAATGGTGTAGGTAGACCCAGCTGGGGGCATCGGGTGGTGGTAGGGCACTGTGGAGCCCTTTTGCCTAGGGCACCAGTTGACCAAAGGCCAGCCCTGCATGCATGGAGTCAGCATTTAGAAAACAGCAGCATCAGTCTGTGTTTGATCTTCAAGTCTTACGTTAACAGTTTAAGATGTATGTTGAGACCCCTTTGAATGATGTAGAAGGACTTCCTAAATGCTTAGTGAATATGCATAGTTATGCAGTGATGACCACAAATTATTTAAACTTAGAAACTCTAATGACCGCCACAGACATTCAGACATCATTAAACAGTTTTCAAGGTAGTGTCTTCTTAAAATGGATGTTAAAATGCTACTTGCCATGTACAATGACTGTATTTTAATGAGCATGAGTTTTTTGTCCATTTCTTCCTATTTTTGCAATGTATTTAAAGCTTCTGTGATGGACTGTTATACAAGGTTAATCTGTTATAGATGTTCTTCGTGTTTCACTGTTGCAGTCATCACATTTGGATTATCTGCTTTCAGTAGCTCTCAGTCTGCCTGATTATCAACGTTTTGGGTCCTGCGTCGGTTGCTGTCTCATCTTCCTTGACGTCAGGTAGTCAGGGGTATAAAGCATGCAGCCGACACTATTACATAAGTCTTTCTTGCCGTGTGGTGCCCGAAGCAGAAGCAGTTCGCAAGTGCCGGTCGGCCGACTCTTGAAATTTTCGTTTTCGAGTTTCAGAACCGAAGTCTTCAACTAAAGCTAAGTACCCCATTGGGGAAACTTTTTCTTGCTCTAAACCGATGTCAGTAAAAGTCAGTAATTGTATTTCTTCTGGAAAGCAAATACCTCATAAAGATTTTCATTCGTACTGTATTCCTTGCCTGACTATGACATACCTCGCTGTCAGTTTTGTGCCTTATTAAAAACACGAACTGTTCATCTTCTGTATATTTTCGAATCTAAATATTTTGGTACTCAGTTCAGTTATCCAGATATGTCTTCGGTAAGCCACTTGACTACTGACATTCTGAAAAAACGCAAAGATAAAGGCAGAGACAGGCCGCATAGGTCCAAAGCTGCCGATGGTGCTTTTCCTAAACTAGTCACCAGTTCGCCAGTACTCAGTGAGGTGCTTTCGCAGCCCCTGATACCCACTACTTCAGACTCGCAGACCTCTACTGAGACCCATTCAGAGTCCGGTATGCTGTGAGATGCTTCACCTGTAGTACCTGCAGATGTATCTACCTTGGATGGGTCCGGAGCCATTGTGCAGGCACCAGCTTCTGAGGGTTTATTCAGGCCTACTGACTTGCATATTAAACCTACGCCGTCTCCTTCTTCTTCTTCAAGGCCTAAAACTTGAACCATGCCTAGGAAACTGACACCCAGACCACGTGGTCAGGCCTCTATGCCTAAAAAACAAATGATAAGAATGGCTGAAGACCTTATTACTTTAATCAGGGGAAGCCAACCTTCCCCCTCTAAGAGACCTAGGACTGAATTGGCTTATGATACTTCTGAGCAGGATTCTGAAATTTCTGTCTCCTCGGATGACCAGGATTTACCCTCATCTACCTATGAAGATTCTGACGTAGATGACTTTATTCCCTCTGTATCTCCCGCAGAGGATTTTTCTTTTGGTGAAACCTTGCATACTCTTAGGGAGCATTTTCATTGGGAAAGCCAGGATTACTCTGATTCTAAAAAGAGGCTTAGTGATTTCTTACTCCTTCCCCAACACAGGCCTTTAGCTATCCCTCCCATGCTGGACATTGTTGATGATGCCTTTTCGGAATCTAGCTTGGCCCCTGACTCTTTACCTCCTGCTTCCAGAAAACCTGATAGATATTACAGGGTTCCTGATTCTCACAAGTTCCTTTTTAAAAATCCTACTGCAGATCCTACAACCATTTCACAGGGACCCAAAGGCATTAAGGCTACTACTGCCAAAAATCCTACCCCCTCTAATAGAGATTCCAGGGCCCTGGATAGATGGGGTAAGAAGGTATACACCTCTGCAACCTTGGCCATCAGAGCCTTAAATTGCCAGTTTCATATGTTAAAGTATCAGCAGCATATTTGTGGATTGCTTAAACAGAAAATGATGTTGATTCCTGATTGTGCTGAAAATAAGGATTTACAGGATTTAATACATTCTGCTGAACAGGTTGGAAAACATACTTTGCAATGTGGTTTTGATTCATTAGAGGCATCTTGCAGGGCTGCTGTCACCGGGTCTGTACTTAGAAGGCATGCTTGGCTTAAGGAGCAATCTTTGCCAGATCATGTTAAAACTAAATTGCTGGATGCTCCCTTAAATCAGGACCACCTGTTTGGCAACAAAGCAGAAGAAGTTCTTAAAAAGATGGAGGAAAAAGCTAAATCTATGCAAACTGTTAAAGATTTCTTACAAGTGCAGCCTCCAAGATTTAGTAGGCATCAGCCCTCAAAAAATTGGTCCTTTCCTGCCTCTTCCAGGCCTTCTCAGTTCAAATCCAGAACCAGCAGAACAACCAGGCTTCAGTCCCAAGGTACACACAGGACTAAGCAGTGGGGGGGGCTACCACTTCCAAATCAGGGAGTAGTAAGACTCCCCCCTATGGTAAGCTGTCTCAATGACTTGACTTTAAAACTTCCAAGCACTTCTCAACTGACTGCTCCTTTAGGGGGAAAGATTGCTCTGCAAACAAAAAAATGGGGAACTCATTACCCAGGACAAATGGGTTTTAAACATAGTTTCCCAAGGATACAGATTTCACTTCCACACGTTACCAACCCCAAACGGTTGGCCAGATCTACCCCCAAATCAGTGGGCAGTGGCTCAAAACCAAGTACACTCTCTCTTAAGATTAAAGACTATTCATACTGTACCAGAAGAGGAAAAGGGACAAGGTTTCTACGCAATACTTTTCCTGGTACCCAGAAAAGACAACTTATGGCGTCCTATCCTGGACCTTTCTATCCTAAACACCTTTTTTGTGATTCCAGAATTCAAGATGCTAACTCTTCACCAGTTGCTTCTCATGATAGGCAAATATGCCTGGTTGGCAACACTCGATTTAAAGGAAGCCTACCTGCATATCCCAGTCAGGGAATATTGCAGAAGATACCTATGCTTCAAAGCAGGCTGCATACACTGTCAGTTCTCTGCACTGCCCTTTGGCTTATCTACTGTGCCCAGGGTATTCACAAATTGCCTAGCTCCAGTCATTGCATTTTGCAGGCAAAGAAATATTAAAATATACCCATACCTGGTCGATTGTCTAATTCAGGCAGAAAGCCAGGACATACTTTTGAATCATCTGGCATTTGTACAAAAGGTGCTAACTTGTTTGGGGTACACCATAAACGAAAAGAAATCACAGTTGGTACCCTGTCAACAAATTATATTCCTGGGAGCAAGCTTGAACACAACTTCCCAGATGGCTTTCCTCACACCAGAGAAACAAATTCATTTGACAACTTACTTCAAACTAGTGGCCACAAAAAGCCTGCTATCTGCAAGGAAGTACTGCAAGCCTTGGGGTTTGGGGTTCATGGCCTCCTGCATTCTCTTAATTCCATATGCAAGACTGCATATGAGGAAACTACAATGGTATCTAAAAAGCCTGTGGTGTTAACATTCTCAGGATATAGAAGCAATGATTCCTGTCATACCTTGCCTACGGTTAGAATTCCTTTGGTAGGCAGAGGCCTGCCACCAAAACAAGGAACTACCATTCATTCTACCCCCTGCTGCCCAAACCCTAACAACAGATGCATCAGACTATGCATGGGGGGCTCACCTGGCAGGGAGGTGCATTCAGGGCAAATGGAACCCAAGGCAAATGCACCTGCATATCAATCAAAAAGAAATGTTAGCTGTACAGAATGCTCTGACAGCCTTCAAGGACCACATTCTTCCAGGACAATTAATGGTAAAGATGGACGACACTACTGTTATGTGGTACATAAACAAGCAGGGGGGTACCCATTCCTACCCCCTCTCCAGACTAGCCATGCCTCTGTGGAACACAGCCTTGAGCTACCAAGTGCATCTACAGGCTCAATTCCTGCCAGGAAAACTAAATACACTGGCAGATAAACTAAGCAGAAATTTCATGGACCCACACGAGTGGAAACTGGAACCAAAGACTTTTAACATGTTGATAAACAAATGGAGGACCCCAGATATAGACCTGTTTGCCTCCCCCCAGAACTACCAATTGGACAAATTTTGCACAAGGTCTCCCCATAAACAAGCTTGGAAAGTGGATGCTCTGTCCTTCAGCAGGAAAAATCTTATCAGTTTATGCTTTTCCTCCTCTGCCTCTCCTTTCCAAAGTACTACTAAAGATCAAATAGGACAATCCAAGGATGATACTGATTGCTCCAGACTGGTCACGACAACACTGGTGTACCCAATCTTGCGCAGTGTGTCACAGCTAGCCCCATGGCACCTGCCTCGGACCCCTACCCTGCTGTCTTCGCAGGAGAGCCAGATTCAGCACCCCCAGCTTCAAACCCAAAACCTGGCAGCCTGGCTAATTACCTAATATCTCCGTTACCATCCCTCAGTAAATAAGTGTTGGATGTCATTTTGGAGGCAAGGAGGCCTAGTACTAGAAAATGTTATACTGAAAAGTGGAAAAGATTCTGTACGTGGAACCAAACTAAAGGGATGGCCTCAGCAGCAACCAATTTACCTCAGATTCTTCAATACTTAACTGAGATGCTTCACAAGGGCCTTTCCTTTTCCTCCATCGGAATTCACACCTCAGCCATTTCAGCTCATTACAACACAGAACCCCCCCTCTTTTCTCACCCACTGCTCAAGCAGTTTCTCAGAGGGGCCAAAAACTTAAGATCATCCAGAAGAGCCCCAACTCTAGCCTGGGACCTTAACTTTGTATTGGAAAAACTTACTGTGCCTCCTTTTGAGCCAGCTCCAAGTGCAGAGTTAAAATTCCTTTCTTGGAAACAGCTTTCCTTTTAGCAATCACTTCAACAAGAAGGGTATCTGAATTACAGGCCCTTATGGCGGTGGAACCTTTCATCATCTTTCATGCGGATAGGGTGTCCCTCAGGACCAATCCCTCCTTCATACCCAAGGTGGTATCCTGTGTGGCTCTTATTCAATCCATTCATTTGCCAACCTTCTTTTCTAATCCACAGAACAAAGGGGAACGGATACTGCACTCCTTAGGTGTGCACAGACAACTTAGATTTTACTTGGACAGGACTAAACCTCAAAGGAAATCTGAACAACTGCTGGTGGCATTTGCTGCAGGGGCAGAGGGGAAGGTAATTTCAAAGCAAACCATTTCTTAATGGCTAGGCCATTGCATTCATTTCTGCTATAAGCACCATGGAAAACCTATCCCACGGGGGATTAGACCCCATTCAACCAGGGCCGCATCTACCTCTACATCCTTTCTCAGAGGTGTCCCTACCAGAGACATCCTAGAAGCTGCTACCTGGAGTTCTGTGCATACTATCACCAAGCATTACCATTTGCCAATTTTCTATAAATCCAGACCTGGCTTTGCCACTGCAGTGTTGCAGGGCCTTATAGAGTTCCTTTAGGAAGAGCCAGAATATGAATCCCTTCATTTCTTTCTGTAAAATAAAAATTTGATGGTCAAAATTAACTTTACTCCATTCTCTTTTCTTAAAAAATAATTTGCAGTTTGTGTGTCATTTTCTTCAATCAGCCTAGGCAAATTTCTTCTTTATTTAAATGCAGTGCATACAAATGACCAAGCAGTATAGTTGGGGTATGGCTTCTATAGCCCACTCTTTAAGTCTGATCTTCCTATGGCTACATTTGTTGTTGACCAGAACTTCATTTGTTAATGGCTTGAAAACAAGAAGATGCAAGTTCCAGCCTTGATGCAGGCATATAAAAAGGCAGATGTTCATCGTGTTTCACTGTTGCATTCATTACTCTTGGGTTATCATGCTGGCAGGCTACCCTCAGTCGGCCAGAATTCCAAAGTCTAGGTCCGGCGTCGGTTGCTGTCGCCTCTTCCCTGACGTCAGTGCGCCAGGGGTATAAAAGATGCAGCCGACTCCATTTTCTTCAGTCTTTCTTGCCACGCGGTGCCCGAAGCAAAAGCAGTTCGCAAGTGCCTGTTTGCCGACTCCTGAGATTTTCAAATCCGAATTTCAGAACCGAAGTCTTCATTAAAGCGAAGTACCCTGTTGGGGGAAACTTTTTAGTTGCTCCAGACCGATGTCAGAAAAAGTTAACAATTGTATTTCTTGTGGGAAGCAAATACCTCGTAAGGATTTTCACTCTTACTGTATTCCTTGCCTAGGCCCTGATCACAACGTTGCTAGCTGTCGGTTTTGTGCTAGATTTAACCAATGCACTATCAAGCGTCGGTTCAATTTTGCATTTCATTACTTTGGCCGAAGATTTAATTATATAATGCCGTCGGACCATCCGACAACCGGAGTTTACAAAAAACGCAAGGACAAGGAAAAGGATAGGCATCCGAGGTCCAAAACCTACGACAAAGCCTCTGCTTGGCCAGTCGCCGGTTCGCTGGTTCTCAGTGAGGCACTTTCGCAGCCCCTGGCGCCCACTATCTCAGAGCCACAGGCCGCTTCCGACTCCCACGTGGAGCTGACTGGGCCTCTGGAAACTCAAGGTATTGGACACTCGGAAATCATTCTCTCAGATGGGTCCGGAGCCGCTGAGCAGGCATCTGCTTCTGAGATGTCTTCAGACCTACACAACTATATATTAAGCCATCTTCAGCTTCAAAGACAAAGACTAAAGCAGTTCTAAAGACAAAGAAAGAAGTACAGCATTCTCCTTCTCAGACATGCCTAAAAAACAGATGTTCAAAATGGCCGAAGACCTAATTATTTTGATCAGGGGCTCCCATCCCCCTCCTGATAAGAGGCCTAGGCAAGAGACAGAGTATGATTCTTCTGATCAGGTTTCCATTTCCTCTGATTCCTCTTCTGAACAGGATTACTCCATGGTTCCCTATGAGGATTCTGATGCTGAAGAATCCATTCCTTCAGCCACTCCTCCTGAGGATTATTCTTTTGGGGAAACCCTGCATACCATGAGGGAGCATTTCCACTGGGAGAGCTAAGATTATTCTGAATCTAAAAAAAGGCTCAGAGACTTTCTGCTACTTCCGGAGCACAGACCCCTTGCTATTCCACCTGTTCTGGACATTGTAGATGATGTATTTTCAGAGCCCAGCCTGTCCCCTGACACTATACCCCCTGCACCTGCTAAGCCAGACAGATACTACAGGGTGCCGGATTCTCATAAGTTCCTATATACAAACCCCGCAGCTGACCCAGAAACTATATCTCTGGGTCCCAAAGGGGTTAAATCTTCTACTGCAAAACACCCTGTCCCCTCTGATAGGGATTCTAGGGCTCTAGACAGATGGGGAAAAAAGTCTACACTTCCGCTACCCTGGCTGTAAGGGCTTTACATTGTCAGTTTCATATGCTTAAATATCAGCAATATTTAATGTCACTGTTTAAACAGAAAATGTTGACAAATACTGAATGTTCAGAGAACAAGGAATTGCAGGATTTATTGCATGCAGCTGAACAAGTGGGAAAGCATACTTTGCAATGTGGTTATGATTCACTGGAGGCCTCTTGCAGGGCCATTGTTACAGAATCTGTTATTAGGAGGCATGCTTGGTTAAAGGAACAGAATCTGCCTGATCAAGTTAAAGCAAAATTATTAGATGCACCATTACAGCATGATATTTTGGTACTAAAGCAGAAGAGGTGTTGAAAAAAATGGAGGATAAAGCAAAATCCATGCAGACAGTCAAGGATTTCTTACAGGTACAGCCACACAGGTTTAGCAGAAACTGGCCCTCTAAAAATTGGTCCTTTCCAGTGTCAGACAGACCACAAAGAAGCAGATACAGGCAGATCTCAGCCCCAAGGCTCATACAGGCCTAAACAATGGGGAGCTCCTACCTCCAAAAGCAGAGAAGACAAATCACAACCTTACAGGAAACAGTTCCAATGACTTTCCTCTACCAGATCCAAGCACTTTTCATTTAGCAGCCCCCTTAGGGGGAAAACTAGCACTTTTTTAATCAAATTGGCAAATGATTACCCAAGACAAATGGGTCCTGAACATAGTGTCCCAAGGCTACAGGTTCCATTTTCACACCCTACCAAGGTCAAAAGGTATGCCAGACCTGCCACACAATCGATGGGCAGAGGCACAAAAACAAATTACTGCCCTCATGGACATGAGGGCCATTCAGCAAGTACCACAACAAGAGCAGGGGCAAGGATTTTACTCCAGACTCTTTCTAGTACCCAGAAAGGACCAATACTGGACCTGTCTATACTAAATACATTTCTGGAAGTTCCAAAATTCAAGATGTTGACTCTACAGCAGCTACTGCCCATGCTGGGCAAGAAGGCTTGGCTCGTAACTTTGGACCTAAAAGAGGCATACCTGCATGTCCCAATCAGACAATCCTGCAGAAGATACCTCAGATTCATAGCGGCATTACCAATTCTCTGCACTGCCCTTTGGCTTATCTACTGCACCCAGGGTCTTCACAAAATGCCTGGCACTAGTAATTGCGTTTTGCAGACAAAAAGAAATTCAAATATATCCATACTTGGATGACTGCCTAATTCAAGCAGAGAACAAAGACATTCTTCTGAAGCATCTGGCGTTTGTAAAAAGATTAATAATTGGCCTAGGGTACACAGTAAACGAAAAGAAATCAAAACTAGTGCCCTCTCAAGAGATAATATTCCTGGGTGCAAGCTTAAATACAACTGCCCAGATGGCTTATCTCATGCCAGACAAACAAAAGCAACTGACTACTTACTTCAAGAAACTGGCAACAAAAACCCACTTAACTGCAAGGAAAATCCTGCAGGCCTTTGGTTTCATGGCATCTTGCATTCTGCTAATTCCATATGCCAGACTGCATATGAGGAAACTACAATGGTATCTAAAAAGTGTTTGGACTCAGCATCGCCACAGCCTGGAGACAGTAATTGCACTCATTCCCTGCCTGCAACAGGAGTTTTGATGGTGGGCAGAAGCCTGTCACCACAACAAGGGTCTGCCATTCAGATTACCCACAGCCAGACAGACACCGACAACGGATGCATCAGATTATGCCTGTAGGCACATATGGCAGGAAAATGTATTCAGGGAACATGGCCTGCAAACCAGATGCATCTTCACATCAATCAAAAAGAGATGCTAGCTGTTCAAAATTCCCTGACAGCTTTCAAGGAACTGCTTCATCCAGGACAGTTACTGATAAAGACAGACAACACTACGGTCATGTGGTACATAAACAAGCAGGGAGGTACACATTCCTACCCCCTCTGCAGACAAGCAATGACCTTATGGGACACGGCATTGGCTCTTCAAGTTCACCTGCAAGCACAATTCCTGCCAGGACAAACAAATACTCTGGCAGACAAACTAAGGAGAAACCTCATGGATCCCCACGAATGGAAACTGGATCCACAAGTCTTCAGCATGATAATAAGAAAATGGGGATGCCCAGACATAGATCTATTCGCCTCCCCTCACAACTGCCAGTTGCAGAGATTTTGCACAAGGACTTATCACAAGCAAGCATGGAAAGTGGACGCCCTATCCTTCAACTGGAATAATCTAAAGGTATATGCTTTTCCCCCACTGCCTCTCCTTCCCAGGGTACTCCTAATGGTCAGACAAGAGAAGCCAAAGATTATACTGATTGCACCAGACTTGCCACGCCAGCACTGGTACCCAATCCTAAAGAACTTGTCTCAAGGTCCAGCATGGGTATTGCCTCAAACGTCTCACTTACTGACCCAACAAAACAATCAGATCCTGCACAGCCAACTCAGGACCTTAAATCTGGCAGCATGGAGGATAATGTAGCCATTCAGAACACTTCTCTTTCAAAATCTGTTGTGGATGTTATCTTGGAGGCCAGGAGGCCCTGTACCAGAAAATCTTATGCAGACAAATGGAAAAGATTATGTGCTTGGAACAAGGCAGTGACACGTGTGTACTAAATATCCCTCAGATTTTACAATACCTAACTGAGATGCTAAACAAAGGCCTTTCTTTCTCATCAATTAAGATTCATGCCTCTGCCATTTCAGCCCATTACAATATGGAACCACCTATCTTTTCTCATCCCTTAATAAGGCAGTACCTCAGAGGGGCCAAAAACATTGGACCTCCAAGGAGAGCACCAATTCCGGCCTGGGATTTCAATTATGTTTTGGAAAAAAATGACACTGCCTCCTTTTGAGCCAGCATCAACAGCAGATATTAAATTCTTATCCTGGAAAACAGCTCTGCTTCTAGCAATAACCTCTGCAAGGCGAGTCTCGGAGTTACAAGCACTCATGGCTGTGGAACTTTTCATCATTTTTCATCCAGACAGGGTTTCTCTGAGGATAAACTCGACATTTATGCCTAAGGTGGTGTCCAGTGTGGCCCTTAACCAATCCATTCATTTGCCTACATTTTATCCAAACCCACAGAACAAGGGTGAGAAAATTCTGCATTCTTTGGACATACACAGGCAGTTACGCTTCTACTTAGACAGAACTAAAGATTTCAGAAAGACCGAACAACTTTTAGTGTCATATGCTGCAGGATCACAAGGAAAGACTATCTCAAAACAGACTATTTCTGAATGGATAGGCAATTGCATCCGTTTCTGCTATTTTCAACATGGCAAATCAGTGCCTAAGGGCATTAGGCCTCATTCCACCAGAACAGCAGCCACTTCAGCAGCCTTCCTCAGAAGAGTACCAACCAAAGATATCTTAGAGGCTGCAACTTGGAGTTCAGTGCACACCTTCACAAAGCACTACCACTTACCTCTTTACTCTAAGTCCAGAGCAGGCTTTGCCACTGCAGTTCTGCAGGGCCTCATAGCCTCTCCTAACCCTATTTAGCCCAGCTGCCCTTCCTCAGCTTTGGGATTCAACCCAAGAGTAATGACTGCAACAGTGAAACATGATGAATATAGTACAGTTGTGTACCTACCATAAATGTAGATGTTCGAGTGTATTCACTGTTGCAGTCCAGGTTACCCACTCACCACCCCCCTTTTCTTTGCTGGGACTTATCTGCACTTCTCCATCCTATACAACCTTTTTGGTGTATTTGCTTGTAGATGAAGGAAATGTTATTTTTGTGCATGCATTTTTATTGGCATATTTTTCAGTCTACCAATTTGGGGGCACCTGACATCTGGGTCAAGAAAAACTGAAGAAAATGGCGTTGGCTGCATCTTTTATACCCCTGGCGCACTTGACATCAGGGAAGAGGCAACAGCAACGGATGCCGGACCTAGACTTTGGAATTCTGGCCGACTGAGGGTAGCCTGCCAGCAGGATAACTCAAGAGTAATGACTGCAACAGTGAATACACTCGAGCATCTACATTTATGGTAGGTACGCAACTGTACTTTTTCATGCTTAGAGTGAACTTTCTTCAGAATCTTCCGAGATGAAGACAATGGCAAGATTTCGGATAAGTCGATCTACTTCATTGAGGAAAGGTATTTCCCTGTCTTTCTTTCTTTGAGCTTTTCCCTTTAAATCCATGAAGGAGCCCATGAAGGTGCAAGTCCCTTACTGTACCATGTCCCACCTTTCATCTGTGGTAGAGGTCTAAGCTTGCTTCCTTCTTGTATTTGTTGTGGTGGGCTCTACATGTTTGCTGAGCTTTACCCAATTTGACTTTTGTTTAGTAAATGTTTTCATTCATTGTTTCCCCACAGATTAGCTCTAGCATGTTCTTTCATTTAATGTCTTTGGTGGAAGTGATTTGTCATGGTCATTAGCCTTTGTTACTCCAGCCATTATAACATCTGTCTAGAATTTTGAAGACAAATTCATCAGTGAGTCTCCTGACTCCTGATAGTGCTAAGATTTACTTGCAATGTACTCTTCTGTCCTTTGATATGAGTTTCTGCATGACCAAAGGAGGGCCCACAAACTAGGCATATTTCCTGGTCAACCAGTGAGCTTTCAGGTTGTACTTGCTTTTGATGCCAGAAGGATTTTTTTCCATACACTGGACATCACAGAATTGTTGAAATTCTGAGGAGATTGGCCTGTTTTTGCTTTTAACATCCATTATTTTAGTATTGCATTTTATTTCATTCTGGTTTAGATAGCTTTCTAGATTCGCTTCAGTACAAGTCCAAGAACATGTTTTGTGTACTGATAGGGATTTTTTGGACAGGGAAGACACCTTAGTTTTGCCTTTAATGTTCATCATTGGTGCATTCATTTTCTTGATTCCTCACAAAAGTAATCCAAGGAATTATTCCAATTCAGTGGAGCTGTTTTTTGCTACTTCTAGTCAGAAAACGTGTCTTCACTAGTCTGGAGAACATTTGGAAAGTGACTATCAGTTTACTTTGGAAAATATTCTGTCTTATGTTTCAGTTCTGAGCAGTCAAGTCTGGCCACTTTATGGCACTTATCTGGGCTGCCATCATCTAATTGTTACTCACACAGCAGCAGGAAATAAATACACAACACAACACACTTTTGATGAAAACAACTTTACTGTAAGATATTCTTTGTAAAATCCTGACTGGAAGATGAAGCAAGCCATACTGAAATGGGTTTCTGTTCAATTCCAAAGGCTATAATTGTGTTCCTTAGAAAGGTAAAAGTTTAATATTTATTTATTTATTTATTTAACATTTGTTTACTGGGAAAGTTTGACTGGACACAGTTCCTTTTTCAGCAGAGGCCTGTGCAGAAAAGCTCCACGTATAAGTAGTAACAAAAAGATAATACAATAAGAAGGTTTAGGTTTATACAGTAAAGTAATACAGGCGAGCACATTTATATAGAGGCAGTAATACTTGTTCAATTACAGTAGAGCAAGCAGATTTGTTATGCAAGATAAGAATATGTACATTGAGATGCATAGAAAAATAGTAAATAAAATACTTGGAGCATACATAGAAAAATAGTAACATATTTGGATTATAATAATAGTGTAATAGCATATTTGGACAACATATGCCAAGGCTGAGATTGTGGTACAGCACAGTATGCCTCCTAATTTGAAGGCCTGTGACCTTGAATTAAGTATATGTAGTTAGCAGGGCTGAAGGGTTTCCAAAGACGTATAACAAATCGCGCTACTTTTAAAGAGGTTATGATCCCTTGGCTGATGTTTGTTCTGTTTCCAGCTTCTGCACCTCTTTGTTTACTTCATATGTGATGGTTCCATTGATCTGATTTCTGTTAGTTGCTAAATAGAAAGCCTCGGCTACTGCATCTGATCTACTTTGTCTGATAACCCAAATAAATGTTGCCTTCATTTGAACAGCCTCCATGCCAAGGACAGAACCTTATGCTGAATATCCTTACTGGCAGCTTTAGGGACATGATGAATGCTAATGTTTTTCCTTTGCACCCGCACTGAAATTGCGAGAGGAGCTAAATTCCATGCCAGATAAGCCCAATGCTGTTGTCATCCAATCTGAAAAACAGTTTTAGATGGTGAACTGCAGCTTTTGCAAAGGCCTTTTGAAACCCAAACAAAATGAAACATTTAAAATATTGTGAAACATATTACCTAAGTCTGGAAATGTGAAGACAGAATCGACAAAATTCTTGGCTTACATATACTAAGTCTGAGACTGCCATTTCTCGGAATATTGCTTTTTCTCTGAGATATGTCAATCTTGGAGTTGGTATTTATAAGTTCAAGGGTTTGGGAGGCCTGACCCCCTCCCCCTACATTGAGGGGTGCAGGGTGGACTTGCATCCTCAACAAAAAAAAAAAAAAAGTTTAAAAGAGAATCACTCTTCTGACTTTGACTCTACAAACCAAGTTCTCAACATTTTGAGCCCCCCCCCCCCCCCAACAAAAAAAATAAAACCGTCATCATGGGACACAGGCATCCTACACAGGCTTCAGGTCTTTATTATTCTAGAAGATAATGGCAGCAAAATCTGTCTGTTATACTTTCCACCAGTACTAAGCATACTGTTGGGTCCTTGAAATTATTGGACCAGTACCTTGAAGTAGCTGGCAACTGATAAGATGCATTTGTTTTCCACTATACCCTGTGACATTTTGCATTTAGCATTTTGCATTATGGAAATTGAATGTAGATATCACAAGACAGTAGATCTCTGTAAGAAAGCGGATTTAATATCTCTAGAGTGCATCTTCTACATTCTTGACACATAGCATTCAGAAGCAATTTTGTTGATTCCAAGTAGCATGTGAGATAGTCTTTGAGGTGCTTAGAAACAGGATATGGACACAATGCCCGTAGGTGTTTGTCTTAAGTCTGTTCCATGTCATAGAACATATTCTTTGCCCTGCATCTTTAATCCATCTGTAACGTTTTCCTATTCTTCGTAGATTCTATTTTTTGCTTACCTCCATTTTGTTTGCATCATGGAAAGAGATGTTGTCAACATCAAGCAAATCCTCATCTGTATTCTTTTGAATTTCCTGCGTGTCCAAGTATTTCCAAATGATGGTAGATGCCACTTCTTTTTTTGTGAGGGAATGCATCTCATAAAAAAAATCATCACCTGATGTTCCTGTTTTAATGAACCCTTTTACTGCCATACCTCTATAACTCACAACTGCACAGACATTTCTTCTACGCAGGCTTGCTTGGTAAATTTACTAAGGTATATGCCAGTGACCTGCACTTATGTTTGTAGAGCAGTGTACAGTGGCATCAAAGTGCATGTGTACCCACCTAGTATATCCTCTGACTCCTGCCTTCAGACCAATAGGGTACAGGTAAGTCTTAGTTTCCTTCGGGGGGGTGGGGGTTATATAAAGGGACCCTTAGAAAAATCCACCTAGTCTGGTGGGAAAAGAAAACAACTCACCCCTCCTTTTTTTTTATACCCTGCAGTTCCCCTGGCCTGTTCCTGAACTTATGTCATTCGTGAAGACGTTTGGCTAGTCTTGTCTTTTGTCAGTGGGCAGATTCTCTAGCCTTATATGTTGTATTCTCTTCAGCAGTATAATCTGTAGCACTTTTACAGTTGCCTCTCAGTGTCTGTTACATGACTTTTGGTTACAAAGTTTACATTTGCACTTCATCAGTGTCCTGTTTTGGTCTATGCTTAGCATGCAAGTCTCCATCGTTTTCTGAGTTTGAAAAGATATGCCTGGGCACATATACCTCCATACATCAGAAAGACTGTAGTGTCATTTGACAGTTTTATGACACCTTCACTCTATGCAGTGTATTTTTTTTGTAGTAAACCTTTTCCTCTGTCATATACCCTTTCATCCCTGCACTATGCTGTTTAAGTAAGGCTCTGCATATCCTACACAATCACTCTGTTCAGTATGCACAGTGTGTGCTGCATGTAATGTAGAGATGTGTTCTTCATCCTAGGCCCTGCACTCAGTTTACAGTGCTTTATTAAGTAACATTGGTGGAAGAGTTGGATTTTGTCTGTCTCCAGCCAATGTTGGGCTGTAATGATGTAGGTTTTGCATGGAATTCTTCACCATAACAGTCTAGTCTAGGACAGTTTCCATTCAGAAGCACTGTTTCATTTTACCATTAATTCAGTTTCCATGAGCATTTGGTTATGCTTTCCTAAAAGTCCATTACTTCATGAGCTGTAGGCAACTGTTGGAGTTTCACTCCTGAAGATGTTCTTCGTGTTTCACTGTTGTAGTTATCACATTTGGGTTATCTGCCTGCAGGTAGCCCTCAGTCGGCCTGAATACCAGAGTCTTGGGATTTCTGCTTCGGATGCTGTCGCTTCTTCCATAACGTCAGGGATATAAAACATGCAGCCGACGCCATTACAGTCTTTCTTGCCGTGCAGTGCCTGAAGCAGAAGCAGTTCACAAGTGCCAGTCGGTCATCTCCTGAAATTTTTGTTTTTCGAGTTTCAGACCTGAAGTCATCTAAAAGATAAGTACCCCATTGGGGATCCTTTTTTGTTGCTCTAACCGATGTCAGAAAAAATTAATAATTGTCTTGCCTGTGGAAAGCAAATACCTCACAGAGATTTTCATTCTTACTGCGTCACCTGTCTAGGCCCAGACCACAATGTCCCTCGCTGTCAGTTTTGTGCCTTGTTCAACACCCGAACTATTCGTCTTCTGGCTATTTTTGTCACTAAATTCTTTCACTCTCAATCTCCGTATTCCGAAATGGTTTCGGTAAGCCATCCAACTACCAATCTTCTGAAAAAACGTAAGGATAAAGACAGAAACAGACCGCATAGGTCCAAAACTGCTGACGATGCTACTGCTAAGCTAGATGTTCTTCATTCCACATTGCTGCAGTCCTAACTATAGGGTAGTCCGCTGTCCAGTCGGCCCGAATACCAAAGTATATGGCTGACGTCGGTCACGGCGCATTAGACTGACGTCAGTACGTCAGGGTACTAATGCGCATGACCGACGTCATCTCCTCAGTCTTTTTTGCCGCATGGTCCGATGCAGTAGCAATTTTGCGAGTGCAGGTTGGCGTTCTGAAAGTTTCTGAAGTCAGAGTTTCAGACCGAATCAAAGTTGGCTAAGTACCCCGTTGGGGAATATTTTGGTTTTTTCTTGCCTCAGTATTTAACCGGATGTCAGAAAAAGTGAATAACTGTATATCTTGTGGGAAACAGATACCTCATAGGGATTACCATACTTTGTGTATACCTTGTTTAGGGCCTGAGCACGACGTTGTTGGATGCCGCTCTTGTGCTAGATTTAACAAACGCACTATTAAGAGAAGGTTAGACTGTGCCAGGTTAGTGTTTGGGAAGCGTTGTAATTATAAAATGCCGTCGGATGCTCCGACCGCTTCAGCCAAAAAGCGCAAGGACAAAGTAGCGAAGCCTAGAGTGGAAGAACTGACAGTCCCGGACGTCGGTTCTTTAGAGGGCTCAGTGGAGCCGGAGGTTCTGCCAGGAGTTTCTTTGGAGTCTCAGGGAGAAACTTTATTGTTACAGGATGTGTCCTCTCAGGAAGTAGGCCAGGCTGAAGGGGCTTCTCAGGTGGCTGTTCTTCCCTCTCTTCCTAAGGTGGTTAGGGCCTCGCCTTCTGTTGCCAAGGCTTCTTTACGAGGCAGGCCTACTTTAGCTTCAGTGGGGGTTTCTCCGAGTGTTTCAGGGTCTTTGCCTAAGAAGCATATGCTAAAAATGGCAGAGGATTTGATTACTATGATTAGAGGTTCTATGCCCCCTCCTGATAAGAGGCCTAGGGTGGAACCTGAGTTTGAGAGTTTTGAGCAATGTTCGGAGGCTTCTGAGTCTTCGGCTGAAGACTTGCAGGAGTATCCTCCTTATTCTGATTCTGATGTGGATGATTCTACTCCTTCAGCTTCGCCTCCTGAGGATTTTTCTTTTTCAGAGACTCTGCATTCCATGAGGGAGCATTTTAAATGGGAAGGTCAAGATTTCTCTGATTCCAGGAAGAGGCTTAGAGAATTCTTGTTTTTACCCCAGCATAGGCCTTTAGCTATACCTCCTGTTCTGAATGTGGTAGAAGATGTTTTGCAGAGGCTTCACTAAATCCTGATTCTTTGCCTCCTGCCCCAGTTAAACCGGATAGGTACTATAGGGTGCCTGATGCCCATAAGTATCTTTTTAAGAGTCCTAGGGCAGACCCAGAAACTGTCTCTCAGGGGCCTAAAGGTGTGAAGGCTTCTGTGGTTAAAAATCCTGTTCCTCCTGATAAAGAGGCAAGGGCTTTGGATAGATGGGGAAAGAAAGTGTACACTTCTTCCACTTTAGCCATGAGGGCGTTGAATTGTCAGTTTCATATGTTAAAATATCAGAATTATCTCCTTTCACAATTGAAGTCTAAGGTGGATGCTCTGGCTGAAGGTATTGAGTGTAAAGAGCTGCAGGATTTAGTTCATGTTTCTGAACAAGTGGGAAAGCATTCTTTGCAGTGTGGTTTTGATGCTGTGCAGGCCTCCTCGAGGGTGGCTGCCACTGGTTCTGTTCTTCAGAGGCACGCCTGGTTGAGAGATCAGAACTTAGCTGAGCATGTTAAGACAAGGATTTTGGATGCTCCTTTACAGTCTGATGTGTTGTTTGGTTCGCCTGTGGAAGCAGTTTTAAAGAAAATGGAGGACAAGGCTAAGTCTATGCAAACTGTTAAGGATTTTTGCAGGTGCAACCTCCAAGTTTAGTAGAAATTGGCCTACTAAGGGGTGGACTTATCCTGCTTATGATTCCCAGTCTAGGGGTAGGTCTAGACGTGGTAGGGGCAGAGCTCAAGGTTCTTTTAGGCCTAGGACAGGAGTTCACCTGCTCAGACTTCTGGTGAGGGCAGGGGTCAGTCCTTTCGTAAGCAGACCCAATGACCTGCCTTTTCAGCTGCCAGTACATTCTCGCCTGGCAGCACCTCTGGGAGGAAGGCTGTCTCTTTTCAAAGAAAATTGGGATTTAATTACCCAAGACAAATGGGTTCTGGATATCATTCACCACGGTTACAGGTTTTATTTCCATACCTTGCCTCCTTTCAAAGGCATGCCAGACATTCCTCCTCTACAAAGAACAGAGGCTCACAAGCAAATTTCTCTGTTGCTCCAAATAGGAGCCATTCAGTCAGTTCCTGTGCCAGAAAGGGGCCTAGGATTTTATTCTCGCCTGTTCCTAGTACCAAAGAAGGGGAACACGTGGAGACCAATTTTGGATTTATCTATCCTCAACACTTATCTGGACATTCCCAAGTTCAAAATGTTGACGTTACAGCAGCTTTTACCTCTGCTGGGCAAAGATCACTGGATGGTAACTTTAGATCTCAAGGAAGCTTACCTTCATGTGCCTATAAGGCTAAGTTGCAGGAAGTATCTGCGTTTCGAGCTGGAAATTCTCATTATCAGGTCTCTGCATTGCCCTTTGGCTTAGCTACTGCGACCGGAGTATTCACAAAGGTTCTGGCTCCAGTGATAGCTTACTTCAGGCTAAAAGGAATTCAAATCTATCCTTACTTGGACGACTGCCTGATTCTGGCTCAAGAAAAGGAAGACCTTCTACAGCATTTGGAATATGTCATAGCAGTGCTAAGATGCCTAGGGTATTCTGTGAACGAAATAAAGTCCAGTCTAGTACCCTCTCAAGACATGTGCTTTCTGGGTGTGAGACTGAATACAGCAGCCCAGATGGCCTTTTAACCCCGGACAAACAAAAGAATCTTTCCAGTTACTTCCATCAACTATCTCTTCAGTCCGGGCTGACTGCAAGGACAGTCCTTCAAGCCTTAGGGTTCATGGCATCTTGTATTCTGGTGCTTCCCAATGCCAAACTGCATATGAGGAAGCTACAATGGTATCTCAAAAATCTATGGACACAGCACTGCCAGGATTTGGACACTGTCATTCAAATAATACCTTGCATTCAAAAGGAATTTTTGTGGTGGGCTCAGGAATGTCACCTAAACAAGGGACTCTCTGTGACCCGGCCAGAGGCAAGTCAGATTCTAACGACAGATGCCTCAGACATTGCTTGGGGAGCTCATCTAGATGGAAAGTGGATACAAGACAAGTGGCCTGCCAGACTACAGCATCTACATATCAACATGAAAGAGATGTTAGCAGTCCAGTTTGCATTAATGGCTTTCAAGGAGTTACTTCTTCCAGGGCAGGTGTTGATTCTATCAGACAACACAACTGACATGTGGTACATCAACAAACAAGGGGGAACACATTCTTACCCATTGTGCAGGCAAGCAATGATTTTATGGGAGACTGCGCTCAGCTTGCAACTAACTCTTCAGGCAAGGTTTCTGCCGAGCACAGAACTCCTTAGCAGATGTGTTAAGCAGACAAATCATGGATCCCCACGAGTGGAAACTGGATCTTCATGTATTTCACAAATTGACAGTGTCATGGGGAACTCCAGACATAGATCTGTTCGCTTCTCCACTAAACCACCAGCTGCCAAAGTTTTGCACGAAGGGATTTCATCACACAGCTTGGAAAGTGGATGCTCTTTCTTTCAGTTGGAAACATCTTCATGTGTATGCTTTTCCACCTCTGCCTCTTCTCCCAAAGGTGCTTCTAAAGGTCAGACAAGACAAGCCGAGGATGATTTTAATAGCTCCAGATTGGCCTCGGCAGCACTGGTACCCATTACCGAGGAGTCTGGTAAGGAAGCCTCCATGGCCTTTACCCTTGATTCCACACCTGTTGTCTCAGAGGGACGGTCATCTGCTCAATGTCAAGCTTCACTCTCTTCATCTAACAGCCTGGCATATTCTGTTTTGAAAGACAGCAGGTCTCAACTTCCTCAACAAGTTTTAAATGTGATTATGGAAGCCAGAAGACCTAGTACAAGGAAAGTGTACGCAGAAAAATGGAAGAGATTTTTATTTTGGACTGCAGCAAAGAATTTGGAGATTTCGGAGCCTAATTTGAGTGTGGCTCTTCAATATCTTACTGAGTTATTGGACAAAGGTTTGTCTTTCTCTTCCATTAAGATTCATGCTGCAGCAATTTCAGCTCACTATGATTGTGACCCACCATTGTTTTCACATCCTTTGTTCAAGCAATTTCTTAGAGGGCAAAGAATATAAGACCCCCACGTAGAGCTCCTACTCCTGCTTGGGATCTCAATTTTGTGTTGGAGAAACTTACTCTACAACCTTTTGAGCCTGCGGCTACTGCTGAACTGAAATACTTGTCATGGAAGACTGCTTTTTTGTTGGCCATTACTTCTGCAAGAAGGGTTTCTGAGTTACAGGCCCTTATGGCGGTTGAGCCTTTCTTGATTTTTCATAAGGATAGGGTATCATTACGTACTAATCCTTCCTTTATGCCTAAGGTGGTTTCTAGTGTGGCTTTAAACCAAACTATTCATTTGCCTACTTTCTATGCAGATCCCCAAAATAAATGGGAAAAGATTTTGCACACTTTAGATGTACACAGGCAATTGCGTTATTATTTAAGCAGGACTAAGGATTTTAGGCAGTCTCAGCAGTTGTTTGTTTCTTTTGCTTTGAGTTCAGAGGGCAAGCCTGTGTCAAAACAAACTATTTCTAGGTGGATTGGGTTTTGCATTGCATTTTGTTATTCCCATCATGGCAAGGAGATTCCAGCTGGGATTAGGCCTCATTCCACTAGGGCTACTGCCACTTCAACAGCATTTCTAAGGGGGGTGGCAACTAAGGATATTTTGGAGGCAGCTACTTGGAGTTCAATGCATACTTTCTCTAAGCATTACCACCTTCCTCTCTACTCTAAGTCTAGGGCTGGTTTTGCCACAGCTATTTTGCAAGGCATGTTATCAGCTCCTGCTTCCTTATGATTTGCCAGCCTCCCTTACCTCTGCTTTGGGATTCTACCCAATAGTTAGGACTGCAGCAATGTGGAATGAAGAACATAGTACAGTTTTGTACCTACCATAAATGTAGATGTTCGAGGATCCACATTGCTGCAGTCCAATTTACCCTCCCTCCTTCCCCTCTGTGTTTAGAGGTGGTTGTGTAGGTGAGATTATATTCTGGTACCTTTGTATATATTGTATATATTTTTGGTGCAGGTATGTTTGGTGTGTTTTGGTTTTGGCCTTGTCTTTTTAGGGTCTTCTGACATCTGGGGCAAGAAAAGACTGAGGAGATGACGTCGGTCATGCGCATTAGTACCCTGACGTACTGACGTCAGTCTAATGCGCCGTGACCGACGTCAGCCATATACTTTGGTATTCGGGCCGACTGGACAGCGGACTACCCTATAGTTAGGACTGCAGCAATGTGGATCCTCGAACATCTACATTTATGGTAGGTACAAAACTGTACTTTGCCAGTCCTCCTGTACTCAGTGAGACGCTTTTGCAGCCCCTGATACCCACTGCTACAGATTCGCAGACCTCTACTGAGACTCATTCGGAGTCTGGTATGCTGCGAGATGCTTCTTCGACTATGGAACCTGCGAATGTCTCTACCTTGGATGGGTCCAGAGCCACTGTGCAGGCACTGGCTTCTGAGGGTATATTCAGGCCTTCCAATTTTCATATTAAACCGACGACTTCGTTTCATACCAAAAATACCAAATTTCTCAGGCCTTGAGTTTGCACTACGCCTAGGAAACCGATGACCAAAGCACATTCTAAGGCCCACATGCCACAAAAACAAATGCTTAGAATGTCTGAAGACCACATTACCTTAATTAGGGGAAGTCAGCCTTCCCCCTCAAAAAGACCAAGAACTAATTTTCCATCTGATTTTTCAGATCAGGCGTCTGATCCTTCTAATTACCAGGACATAACCTTATCTACCTATGAGGATTTTGATGCAGAGGATTCCATTCCTTCAGCTTCCCCTCCAGAAGATTTTTCTTTTGTGAAACCCTGCATACCCTTAGAGAGCATTTCCGCTGGAAGAGCCAGGATTACTCTCAGTCCAAAAAGAGATTTTTAAACTTGCCTCAGCACAGGCCTCTAGCTATCCCTCCTGTTCTGGAAATTGTAGATGATGTCTTCTTGGAATCCAGCCTTACCCCTGCTACTTTGCCTCCAAGTCCCAGGAAACCTGACCGGTACTACAGAGTACCTGGCTCCCACAAATTCCTCTTTAAGAATCCCACTGTGGATCCAGAAACCATTTCTCAGGGACCTAAAAGCATTAAGGCTACAACTGCCAAAAATCCTACCCCTTCAGAAAGGGATTCTAGGGCTTTAGACAGATGGGGTAAGAAGGTATACATCTCTGCTACACTTGCCATTAGAGCTTTAAATTGCCAGTTTCATATGTTAAAGTATCAACAGCATATTATGGAGCTAATTAAACATAAAATTATGTTGATTCCTGATTGTGCAGAACACAAAGATTTACAAGAGTTAATGCATTCTGCTAACCAAGTTGAGAAACATACTTTGCAATGTGGATTTGATGCCTTAGAAGCATCTTGCAGGGCTGCTGTCACTAGGTCTGTTCTTAGAAGGCATGCTTGGCTTAAGGAAAAAAACCTTGCCAGATCATGTCAAAGCAAAATTACTAGATGCACCATTAAACCAAGAGCATCTATTTGACAATAAAGCAGAAGAAGTCCTCAAAAGGATGGAGTAGAAAGCTTAAATCTATGCAAACTGTTAAACATTTCTTACAAGTACAGCCACCTAGATTCAGTAGGCATTGGCCTTCTAAAAAACTGGTCTTTTCCAGTCGCTTCCAGGCCTTCTCAGTCCAAACCTAGGGACTGCATTTCACCAAGACTATTGGTAAAGACAGACAACACCACAGTTATGTGGTACATAAATAAGCAGGGGGGAGCCCATTCCTACCCACTCTGCAGATTAGCCATGGCTCTGTGGAACACAGGCTTGGGCAACCAAGTGCACCTGCAAGCTCAATTCCTGCCAGGCAAACTAAATTCACTGGCAGAAGACTTGAGCAGAAATCTCATGAATCCACACAAGTGGAAACTGGAACCCAAAATATTCAAGCTTTTGAGGAACAGGTGGGGGCACCAGAGGTAGACCTCTTTGCTTCCCCTCAGAACTATCAATTGAGCAAATATTGCACCAGAACTCCCCACAGCCAATCTTGGAAAGTGGATGCCCTGTCCTTTACCTGGGAAAGCCTCTCATTCTATGTATGCCTTTCCCCCTCTGCCCCTCCTCTCGAAGGCTCTACTAAAGATCAAACAGGACAAACCAAGGACAATCCTGATTGCACCAGACTGGCCACGTCAGCACTGCTACCCTCTTTTATGCAGTCTGACAGTAGTGCCACCATGGCCTTGCCTCAGACCCCTCCCCCGCTGTCCCAGCAGGAGGGCCAGATTATGCACCCTCAGCTGCAGACCCTGAACTTAGCAGCCTGGTTTATATCCTGAACTCATCACCAGCAACCCTAAGTAAGCAGGTGCTAGATGTCATTCTTGAGGCAAGGAGGCCTAGTACTAGAAAATCCTGTTTTGGAAAAGTGGAAAAAATACTGTTCCTGGAGCCAGTCTCAGGGAAGGGACACAACTGTGCCCAGCTTACCTCATATACTAGATTACTTAACAGTAATGCTCCACAAAAGCCTATTTTTTTCTTCAATTAAGATTCATGCCTCTGCCATCTCAGCTCATTATAATACTGAGCCACCTCTCTTCTTTCACCCTCTGGTCAAACAGTTCCTGAGAGGAGCCAAAACTTTAAGACCTCCCCCCAGGAGAGCTCCCACCCCAGCCTGGGACCTTAACTTTGTATTGGAAAAGCTCACGCTCCCCCCCCTTTGAACCTGCTGTTACAGCAGAGTTAAAAATCCTCTCATGGAAAACAGCTTTACTTTTAGCCATCACTTCAGCAAGAAGAGTGTCTGAATTGCAGGCCCTTATGGCCATGGAACCCTTCATTATCTTCCATGTGGACAGGATTTCCCTCAGAACTAACCCATCATTTATGCCCAAGGTGGTATCTAGTGTGGCTTTAAACCAATCCATTCATTTGCCAACTTTTTTTCCCTAATCCTCAGAATAAAGGGGAAAGGATCCTGCACTCCCTGGACGTGCACAGGCAACATAGGTTCTATCTGGACAGGACTAAGCCTATTAGAAAGTCTGACCAGCTGCTAGTCAGCTTTGCTGCAGGGGCAGAGGGCAAGGCCATTTCAAAGCAAACCATTTCTAAATGGATAGCGCACTGCATCCATTTCTGCTACAAACACCATGGGAAACATACCCCACAGGGGATCAGAACACATTCCACTTGGGCTACATCAACCTCTACAACATTTCTCAGGGGAGTCCCTACTAGGGACATCCTGCAAGCTGCAACTTGGAGATCTGTACACACTTTCACCAAGCATTACCACTTACCTATTTATTGTAAATCCAGAGCTGGATTTGCCACAGCAGTCTTACAGGGCCTGATTGCCAGCCCTAATGCTTCTTAACTACCTCCACCCATCCTCAGCTTTGGGAATCAACCCAAATGTAATGACTGCAACAGTGAAACACAAAGAACATAGTACAGTTGTGTACACTTAACATGAATGTAGATGTTCGAGTGTATTCACTGTTGCAGTCCTGCTTTACCCTCCCTCCAACCCCCGACTTTTCTTTACTTCTACCTTTCCTTTTTGTTTGGTATTTTTTACGTCATTGGTATTTGCTTTTTGCTGGGGGTGTTCCATACCATGTAATTGCTTCCCATTTTGGGGGCTCCTGACATCTGGGGCAAGAAAAACTGATGTAATAGCGTTGGCTGCATGTTTTATACCTCTGATGACCTGACGTCATAGAAGAAGCGACAGCATCCGATGCAGAAATCCCAAGACTCTGGTATTCAGGCTGACTGAGGGCTACCTGCAGGCAGATAACCCAAATGTGATGACTGCAACAGTGAATACACTCAAAACATCTACATTTATGGTTAGTGTACACAACTGTACTTTCACTGCCACATCTCTCATCCTTTCATAGCTGAATTGTCCTCTGTTGTCAAAGTGAACCATGGAGACACAATGTATGAATCAAACGTTTTTGTCATTGTACAATTTCTGAGTGGGGGTTATTTGTGTTCACATTGCTTATTGCTTCCTACACTGAAGCATGTAAAAATGATCAGTTATGTGAATGCACCATAAATGTGGTTGTCATACAAGACCACAAACGAGACAGAGTCAGTAAAATGGAAAAACAGAAACAGTTTATTAAAATAATAAATACTATTAGTCCATAGCAAAAGTTACATGCTGTAGCCGGTTGTGGTTGGCCTGATCATAGGTTTCCTGTATTTTTTAAGATGTTTCAAATGTTTTCAGAGGCTTCTATAAAATTAATTTACATTTGGAATCATTATTGCCCAGAATGCCTAGTAAATTTCAGTTTTTCAGCAGTAACCTATCCAAATTACCATTGAAGTTTTAATGTTGCCTTTTGCACAGTACACTTGAGTAGCAAAGCTACTTTCACTTTCTAACGTTGAACCTATTTTTTAGAAACATTTGTCAACCTTGATCTGTTAAGCCTCACTAGTTGGGAAGATTATTGTTTCTCAGCTACGCTATTCTTATAAAATTACCTGTTGGAACTAGGGCATCTTGGTACAACTATGCTTTATGATTCTTATGGAACTGAATGTCAAAACAATGCATGCTAAACTGTGACGGCTATAGAAGTTGCATTGTGGTTTGAGTGTGATGGAATGCCAAAGGAAATTTGCTGAGTCTACATATTTATGTAAGAAGTGTTCGGCCGTATGTGTACTTTTGTTAAGTGATATTTCTCCTCTTAAGAGACTGGTTTCTGGCCAGACTATGGTATGCTTCTCACATATCTCTTGTCACATTTCAGCTTTCTTGAACAATTGTATTCTGTTGTAATCACGTAAGTGCTTTACATGGGTTTGACAGCTTCTGCTTCTTTGTGAGTCAATTTTTTATATGTTGCAAGTATTGTAGCCTGCACAGTCCATGTGTTTGACACATAGCTTTAATATGGTTATTGTAAAAGAATTAATTTCTTTTGTGTTTGGCCAGGTTGTTTTGTAATTTGGGCTGTGGAAGCTTTAGGTGTTTTCTTTCAAGGTGTCTCCTGTCCAGAGAACCTACATTATGGATTTCTGGTCCATTCTTTGCATCTTGCACTTCTATTAATAACTGCACTTTGTGTTTGTTTGGAGTTCATAATATAATATCATAGAAGGTTATTAGGCTAATGGAGCCTTTTTAAGCCTAGCCTGAAATTCATTTCCCAGTTTTGCAGTCATCAGTGCCCACAAGCTGAGTTTCATCAGAAAGACAAAGTTTTTTGGGGTTACTTTTCCTCCCATATTGCATCATTGTTCTAATAAATAGTACGGAATTGATGGTTAAAACTGCTTTAAGTAAAGACTAGTGTTATATAATTACTTGCCATAAGTGTAATGCGTGAGAGCATTAAGACTTCAGGTCCATCTTGCCTCACACCTTCCCTGATGGGTCAGGGACAAAGGAGTATTAGTCTCACTTTGTTTATTTCTTATCATTTTTGTCCACACTAATAGAAAAAAAACTGATGGGATGTGGAGCCTTCTGCTCCTGTAACAAGGGCCCTTAATAACTTTTAGAGTGTCATCTACTGGCA
Source organism: Protopterus annectens (assembly GCF_019279795.1). Classification (NCBI taxonomy): domain Eukaryota; kingdom Metazoa; phylum Chordata; order Ceratodontiformes; family Protopteridae; genus Protopterus; species Protopterus annectens. Next base: position 703,225,442 of record NC_056737.1, on the reverse strand, counting down.
GATGTTTAACTGAAAAATAAAGTCCTGCTGACTGAGTAGCCTTTTCAACTACATGCTTATTTTACATGTTTTTAAACTTTTTAGGATCTGCAGAGGGACATTGAAGATCACAGTCCTGGTGTTGCATCTGTGTTGCATATTTGTAATGCTCTATTGCACGATACTGATGCCTGTGCCACAGAGACCGAATGTGATTCAATCCAACAGACCACTACAAGTCTGGACAGGCGGTGGAGAAATATCTGTACTATGTCGATGGAGAGGCGTATGAAGTAATGTATTTTAAGTTTTCTAGTTACTCTAAATCTTGTAATTAATAGCTTTGGTACTTTTATAAGAATCCATTTCTTGAGTTCTAGACATTGGTAAATATATTTTAAACTTTTTTTTGTGCTGTAAAGTATTAATTAGCAGTTATAATGCATGCGATTACCGGAAGATTTGTACCATAAACTGGACAGTAAATGAGTTCATATATTCATGTATACCAAGGAGTGGCAGTCTTCAACAGTGTGTGAAAGTAACTTTTGTTCTTGCAAGATATTTAAGTGCCACAATGCTGGGGGTTGCCTACCCCTGATCCACACTGTGCATTTTATTGCAATGGAAAACATTTCTGCACCTTTTAGCATATGGAGGTTAGCCGTTTTCATATTAATTAAAAGCATGCTATGTTTTTGTAGGATTGAAGAAACTTGGCATTTGTGGAATAAGTTTTTAGAGGATTACTCTCGTTTTGAGGATTGGTTGAATTCTGCAGAAGTGGCAGCAGCTAATCCTAACTCATCAGAAGTTTTATACACAAATGCAAAGGAGGAATTAAAGAAGTTTGAGGTAAGAAATTGACTTTTTTCAATGCTGCAAGATAAATATGGTTGAATGACAAGTGATCATTGCAGCAATGTAATGTATGCTACTGGTTCCCCCTTACTCTTTCTCAGTGTTTACCACACCCCAATCACTATATCTTCTATTCTAGACTGCCAACACCCTCAGACAGGCAGGCAGAGATGAAAGGAGATCACATGTCACATGTGCGGCTTCTGGGAACTGCAGCTGAGTTAAGTCCTACCTTCCCATAGCATCTCCAGAACAACACCTTTGGGGGTGTGTAATGTGTGTGTCTTAAGGAGACATGCTATGCCTCCACAATGACACACAAGTGTGCTAATTGCTGTCTGTGTCAGCAATCTCTGCAGTGTCCACAGAAATTGTGACATTTAAATGCTCCACTGTCTGCACTCCCATAGCCCCCCTCACCACACTTGAAAAAGCTGAACAGATATATGTCTCTTCAGTCTTCTCTTCACCAATGTCTACACCTCAAGATGTATAACTCTAATCAAACCAAGTCACTGGAGTCACACTCAAGATTTTATGCCTCTGTGCCACAGGGCTGACCAAGAAATGGACTTTTGTTTGTATTTAATTTGTCATATGTGTGTCTGTTGTACAGCTGGAAAATGACCTGTTGCTGTGTGACATATGCTAAGCTAAGCAATATGATTAGCAAGTGTCTAAGACATCACTCAAAAATGTCAAGAAGTAGTTAACACCTGAGAATATTTGCAGTTTGGTTTTCTGTGTTGATTATAGTAGAAAAATTAAGAACAGGTATTGTGAAATCCAACTAGCAGATTCAGTCTGTTAGGTGTCATACTGTATAGATTTACTTTCTAGCTATTATGTCTTCTGCAATTAAAATGGGTTACAATGCCATATTTGTCTTTTTTTTTTTTAAACAAGAAACATCTTTATTAAATTATCACTTATGATATAGGCAATCCTATGTTTATATAAATGAAAACAAACCATACTGACATAATCTTAATTGCAAGCATTTTACATCACAAACCATATTGACATAATATTAGTTGCAAATGTTATACAGTAGAGTGGCTGTTAACCGGAACTCAAGCAAGCAGCAGTTTTGATTGGCTCTTATGCTGGTATACGAGCCATTTAAAAATTGCAAAGTGGAGCCACTTCTACTCAATGCAGAACAGCGGGCAGTTCCACATTGAACAGAAGAGGCTCTGCTTTGCAATTTTTGATTGGGTCGTATGTCAGTATACGAGCCAATCAAAAATCGCAAAGCTGAGCCACTTCTACTCAATGTGGACGAGCCAATCAAAAATCGCAAAGCTGAGCCACTTCTACTCAATGTGGAACAACCACGTATACCGGCATACAAACCAATCAAAAATTGCAAAGTGGAGCCTCTTCTGTTCAAAGCAGAATATCACAAGCCAATCAAAAATTGCAAAGCAGAGCCTCTTCTGTTCAATGTGGAAGAGCCCACTGTTCAGCATTGAGTAGAAGTGGCAGTGCTTTGCGATTTTTGATTGGCTTGTATGCCGGTATGCTAGACAATCAAAAATCACAAAGCGGACCCTGCACACAGAGACACAGATTCAGATGAATACGAGTTAGGGCAGTTTATTTGGTGCATAGAATTATGTATGGTGATGGCTCAGGGGATTTCTGAGTGAGTTGAGTGAGGATCACTATTTATTTTACATTTGTGTACTGGGAAAGTCTGACTGGGATAAGACCCATTTTCACTGGAGGCCTGGTGAGAAAAGCTTCACATACAGAGATTATACAAAACTTATACAAGAAGTTAAACAAAAAATATACAAGTCCTACAGTACACCAGAAATTACATTCTATGCTGTTGTAGCTGACATTTGTATTGTACAATCATCTGATATAATTCCTTATTGTAGTGTAAACATTGTAGTTTCTCACAGCAAGGTGAGGAAGGGTTTGTTGGGGGGGAAATTGGATAGAAAAAGATGAAGTTAGAGATTATCTAGACTTGAGAGAGAGCATAGATTATGAGGTGCTCAGGGAAGAAGAAAAAGTATGACCAGAAGCTATAAAAACTAATTAGCCTGGAGTAGTACAGGGACAAAGCCAGGGGTCATTAAGATAATTTTTAAGAATCCTTTTGAATGGGTTGGTATTTGTGTTAGTTCTGATGCTGTGAGGTAGTGAATTCCACATTGTTGCTACATGATGAGAAAATTGCGAGTCACCTGCTGTATTAGTGGATTTAGACACTTGTAGTAGAGATTTATTTGTTGAGTGAAGACTTCTGTGGTATGGGGCTGGAGAATATTTAGAAGGACACGTTTTTTTTTCAGGTTGATGTACTAGTTTGTGTGCTAAGGTTAATTGGTTATAGGATAGAAGTTGTGGGAGTTCTAACCAAGAGTTCTTTTAAGGAGTGACAGTGGTGGGTATGATGTGGGCAGTCAGTTACAAATTTAGCTATTTTATTGTTGCCTGTTTCAAGTTTAATTAAATCTGTCTTTTTAAGGTTGGTGAGAATTGGGGAAGCATACAGAAGTGTTGATAGAAGATGGGTTCTAGCAAAGGCAACCGTAGAGGTGTTAGATACTTTTTATTTCTGTAAAGAGTAATTACAGTTGACCAATATTTCCACTTATTTCTTCTTTCAATGGGCGAATCACATAATTGCAGCAGCTGAATTAGACAGTTCCTTGTTAAGTCAGTCTTACTGATGATGATGACGACAATGATACCACACATGGAGAACTAAGTAAGCAGAAATGTGAAGTCATATCGAGTGAGTTTTAATGTAAGATATTAGTGCGCACAGCAGTTGTCATAACTAGATCATTAAGAAGTAAAGTTTGTATGTAGTTATAGATGTGACTGTTAGTGGTTATAAAAGCAATTCAACACGATTACAGTTAATACTTTCTATTCTGGCACTGGTATAGAAACCTCAACAGAGGAAAGGAGAAAGGCACTATTAAAGGATGACTTATTGTCTATAATGCACTAAAGTAATTTTCATGAAAGAGTTTTTCCTTGGTGTGGGTGGTTTGTGCCCACTGAGTTGATGGGGGATCGTAGTCATAGTACAAGTTGCTAAATTTGATGTGGTAGTTTATTTTTGTAAATATACTATTACAGAAACTGATATCTTAAGGAATATTAGAGGCTTGTCAAGCCCTGACTGTCTGGATCATGGGTAGCAGATCTGTAGGAAAAGTACATGAATGACCTAGAAAATGACTGAAGAGGGTTTTGATAGGGGCTGTGCATTGTCCTGAATGGGAACAAGGAAAAGACCGCTAGCTTTCTTAATTTTTAAAATGTGTCCGTTATTGACCCAGAAATCTGCTTCTTATGTTTGAGGAGCATATGTTGGCATCAAATGTTAATAGGCGGATAGCAATTTGATTTTGCAAGGTAATTTTTCCCTCTGTGTCTACTGAGCAATACCCTCCCCCATTGTGAACCCCTAGATCGGAGACGACAGCAATACTAAGGCACTGCCATCCAGAGAGTCATGAAGGAGTCAGTGCTCTCACTTGCATTTGATGATTTGAGTAGTGAGGGCATTTTTAGTTAAGCTCTAACTCCACCTCTGTAGCTGATCTGAGCACTGGGGCCTACTATGCCCTTCCCCTCAGTGTGATTGCTCTGACTCGCATGTTGATGAGGGCTACCATCACTGACTTAGTAAGCCAAGCCCATATTCCTTATCAGTACCTGTAGTTTCGTTACCTAGAAGCCCCAACACACGTGGTGAAACAGGCGATTGGATCATTATTTCCATCTCCTGGAATAGGCATAGGAGGGAGGCCTAGGAACAGTTTCAAGGCCATGCCTTTTTGTAGTTTGGTACACATAGCAGATCATGAGTTCGGGCAATGTTTTTGGTTTAATAGCAGAGTCTGCCAGCCATACAGTCTGTTCCAAAATTCATCAGAAAAGGTCTAGGTTAGATGCGGTATGTATGTCTGTGAAACATTAGCTAGTTATTGTTGCATTCAGTCATACTCAGCTAGAAATTTATCTAAAAACTGCACACTGAAAAGAAAGATAAGGTAAAGGATTAGCTGCAAGGTGTACATTTCCTTAGACTTGCAGAGGAACAGGATAAAGACCTAACCAAAACATGATGGCAATCAGAAATCCTTCAAGTTAAGAACCACTCAAATAGGACTACATCAACTGATGGCTTGTTTACAGAATTATGGAAGTAGTATCTTGAAATAGTCATGCCCATGCTAGAAACAATATTTAATAAGATTTTGTCAAAAAAAATTACCGGATTCATGGAGACAGGCTGTACTGGTGATCAATGCAGAAGAGTAAACAGCCCCTAGGGTGGCTTCTTCGTGTAGGCCCGTATCCATATCGATTCATAACTATAAGCTTTTTGTTACAGTGACCAGGTTGGTGAAGTCATTTTCAGGGAAGGTTGATGAAGGCCTGTGTGGATTTGTTGGATGGGGGGACAGACATTTGATTAATATCCTGAAAATTGCCATTGTCAAGCCGCATTTGCACCACACTATGCAGAAGCTGGGTTGGTTGTAGTAAATCTAGGCATTGAAAAAGCTCCTTTGTTCATTTCACACTTTGGATGTCTTTTTGACTTAACACAAAATGAGAAAGTCTGCCTACTGTCTCCAAGTGACCAGCAATGAGAGGGGATAAACTAGTCGAACCTCATACCATGTCCACTCATTGGAGAAAAGCATATGACAAGATATTTGAATATTTTTCCAGCCAACCCTACAACATGTGCAATACAAGTTAAATAACTCAGTCTGGATAATTGCCATTTCTTCAGTGCCACTTCACTCTGATTAACACATTTTTCCTTGGTAAGATCTTTGCAAATGTGGCTACTTGCCCATTAGTAATTGTTCAATGCATTACATTGGATACCACAGTGAGCGCCATGACAAAACCTGTATCCAGTTTTCCTTTTACATTTCAGTGCATGGTTAGTCGCCAAAGCAGAATAGTTAGTTGCGAATGCTGCTCCTGCTATCAGAGAGACTTTTGTAGATAGTGATAATAACCTACTGTCCAAATGAATCGATTTCTGCCTTAAAGAATAAGATTTGTGAGCCCACTCTGTAAAACAATACCACTTTTTCTTTTTGTGAGCACTTTGTTGCCACTGTCTTCAGTGATGTTCAGCCTCATTGGTCTGCCACTCAGGGAGTCCTTAGTGTGACGATGAGAGGCAGTCAGAAAGATGTGCAATCCATGCTGCCATGGAGGCTTCTTGCACTGAGTGATGTGCAAACTGAGGACATTTCTGCCTACAAGCCTACACTTGCATGTGGTAATGCAATAAATTATACCACTGTTCCGTTCTGCTGGGGTAGGCTAGATGGAAGTAGTTGTTCAACCCCCAGCTCTTGAGTTACAGATCTAATTTAAGGGATTTCGGATGTAGTCTGGGCTTTATCCTTCATTGTGAAATATCTGCTTTAGAATAATACCATATTCACAAGTAAGAAAGCAGTGAGAGTGATGCAACCTAGGAATGCTTCAAAATCTTCAACTGCAGTATTCCCAAAATGGGTAGGCAGAGAAAGTTGTAGAAAACTGCAAGTTATAGATAAACCTTAAGCATTCCATACATGACTGGCCCTGTTGTGCTCTTCCCCCATATAATAAAAAACAATGGTGCAGCTAAAACAGTGATCCCACTTTTTGTACTGTATTCCTCAACATTCTGAGGATGTCATGGTGTAAACAATTTACTTGTGCCAGTAACTGCGAAGGTTGATTCACAGGTTAATTACTGGGGACAAAAGTAGGACGCATTCGATAAACAACGTGGTTGTACTTTTGGGGTGTTAATCAACTGCAATTAAAGGTTGAAGTTTGTTACAAATCCCTGTTAATGAAAGCAGTTTGTTCATCAAAGCACCTGGTTTCTGGAATATTATTCTGTATTGCAGATTGGAAGGTTATAGGTATTGAACATTGGTATTCCTTGCTACTGAGTTTGTGACAGGCTTACAAATTCTAATTGAGATGCTTTGTGAGGTCATTAAGGGTTTAGGTAAACAGTATTTACCCATAGGAGCATGGAAACTATTTTGTCTCTGATATACTCAATCTAGGTTATATTTACTGAGAAGTGCACGAGTGCAGTTAGTAGTATGGCATATGTTTATTCTGAACTTTCCCACAAACATACTCCCAGCATTCTCTTAACTTACAGCTCCTGTCTCCTTGACTCACATAGCTAGACTTTGCTGTACAGATTTTGAATCTGTTTTAATATTACTGTAATTTTAAAATTCAATGGTGTGGTACTGATAGTAGTTTTTAGAACAATAAAAAATGTAGACTACTTTTATTCTAATAGCCCTCTCAAAATAACCTAAACAGGCATTTCAGCGTCAGGTACATGAGCGTTTAACCCAGCTGGAGCTTATTAACAAACAGTACAGACGACTTGCTCGTGAGAACCGTACTGATGCAGCCAACAAGCTAAAACAGATGGTGCATGAAGGGAACCAGCGATGGGACAATCTCCAGAAAAGGGTTGTGGCTATCTTAAGGAGACTTAAGGTGAGTTTGATACTTTTGTTGTTTATATTTGCAAACTACTTAGATCTTGGTATATTTTTATTTCACTGCAGTATGTGACAAAGGTAGTGGTGGAAATTGTATGGCATGGAGTCATGATCTGTTTGGTAGTTCTTGAAATCTGCAATTAGAAGTATAGTGAATTAATACTGAGCCATTCACGCTAGCAGTAAGATTTGAGTTGTGTGTGTTAATACAGTGTGGCTTTGTGTTACTGCTGCTTGCTTTAGCAGTGAGGCATTTTCCAAGTGTTCCATACAGGGGGCATCACTTAGGAGTATGCCTATGTACAGAAACTGTGAAGTCCTATGCATGGCTGAAAGTAAATAGTTAAAAAAAATCTCCTGCTCTGTTCCATTTTATTCTTTTAGCCTTCATGAATCCTGGGTTTCATGCCGTTAGGAATCCACATTATGCTTTTCCCTGATCTCTATCTCTCCAGTATAGCATTAGTTTGTGTAAAATGAGAAAAGCTAATGATGAAGCAGTAGGTATTAGGTACCCAGAACGTATATGGCTTAATGTATGGGACCCTTCGTAGATGGGTGCAGCTATGCCATCTTGATCACCACTTGGCTCCTGAGACTTTTTTTTAATCTGATTTAGAGTCCTGAATAGAAATGGCTAGGCCTAGAGCCCAAATATGCAGAAGACTAGTGGGTTATCACAGCTGCAACAAGATAAACAGTTTTACTTTAGCACAAGAAATATCAGGAAAGTCTCCTGTATGAATATACTAAGATGAGCTGAAGAACTGAAACATGATATGTATGTCACAAGAAAAAGAATGTTTATTACACAAAACAATGAATTTCCAAAAATCAGAGGTTCTTTTCTTTAGGAATGAATGCTGCCAGGACTGTTCAACTTTGTCATCAAACATGTCTAGGGAGAACTAAACACCATCTTGAGCAAGGCTTGTGTGCACTATCAGAACCTGCAACCAAGAGTAAATGCTGACACAGTGTTTTAAGCACACACCATCGAGAGTCTGAAAGGAAAAAATATACCAGATTATAGAGAATTAGAATGTACTTTAATAACAAAATCCCACAAAACCCTGTACCAAATCAGTACCAATGAAGAGCAGCAGAATTCATTTAGCAGTAATAGCAATTTCAGACTTGCTTTCATCCACAATCAGCAGTGGACTTTGTCAGAACAAAACAGGAAGTACAACAACCACTCATTTTATGTAAAAAGTCACATGACCATTGCAATATATATATTATCAACAGTAAAAAATGGGAGCAATTTCATCACAATAAGTAAACATTTTTGAAATTTAAAACACAAAAGTATTTAAAAGCAATGCTATCATCATATCATTAGTGACACTAATTAATTGTACAATAAATATCAAAAATTCAGCATTTAATAAAAATTGTAAAACTTTATACATTAAATTACCTGGTCCTAAGACATACCTTTTGTAACTCATCAAACCAATTGTAAAACATATAATGATGAAAGTATATTGTAACATTCATGTGACTTTTTATATAAAAAATGGTTCTTGTACTTTCCATTTCCATTTCTGATCGTGGGTGAAAGCAAGTTTGGAATTTTTACTGCGGTGGTGGTGCTGAAGTAGCGTTGTCACCTCACAGTAAGACGTTGTCCTGTTCGATTCTCTGCTAAAGCATCTTCTGTGTGGAGACATGCGTGAATGGGTGTACCTTCGTTGAAGGTTGTGCATCAGGGCTGGCAACTCGGTACGTAAAAATCTACTGCCAATCATTAGCGGACCGGAGTTCCGCTGTGGCGACCCCTAACCAGGAAAAGCCGAAAGATACAACAACATCTACAGCTAAACAAGTTCTGCTGATCTTCATTGGTAGCGATTTGGTGCACATTTTTGAGGGATTTTATGTTATTAAAGAATGTTTTGATTTTCTATCCGCTGATGGACTTTTTTTCTTTCTGGCTGTCTACGGTGTGTGCTTAAATACTGTTTCAGCGGTTATTTTCATTTGCTTGTCTAGGGAGAATCCTTTGGGTGTAAACACTACCAGAACCATTGGATTTGTATCCACAAATGACAAATCTGCTTTTTTCCTGTATTTGTCATTCCCTGCAAGTAAAAAAAGTGTATAGACCACATATCCTTCGTACAAATATTTACTAGCCATATGTTCAAGACAGTAATTAGACCATGTGGCTTTGCTGTTTCACGTCTAGTGGTTAAAAGGTAACAGTCTTACTACTAAATATAAAAATATCAGTGAACAGAACAGAGAACTTCCATTTCTTGGTTGTCAGTTTAGCAAAGAAAAGGCTTTGACGTGCTAATGTGCTTCATCTTGTAGCCCTTCATTTTCTTTTCCCCTCTTAGTCTCCATTTTCCTAATGTATGTCATTTAACTAGACAGTTCTCCTGGAGTCCTCTGTGAAAAGATGTGCATGTGCCTAGTGAGGTTGCCCATTTACAAAGGAGAGATGTGTTTAAAGACTTGTATGTACTTGTGATTACAGGTAATGCTAAGATAAGGCTTCGTTTTCACTCTCTTTAGTATTACTTTATACCCCAAAAGTGGTCTCTTGGGAAACACCATAACTGTAATTTATTTCCATTCTGTCTTTGTTTCACAGTGCTTTATTTTATTTGTGAACTAGGTGACCCCACTAGACACAAGTGTCCCCTTTCAGGGGTGACACAAGAGTACTCTCTCTGGTTGTGTGACACCATAATTTGACACATCCTAGGCGTGGGGAATGTGGTGGTTTTGTTTCTGTGTTCACTTTGTAATGACAGTGCTGTGAATCACTGAATTCTTAGACTATATGGTGCTTCACTTTCATTGAATTACTCTGGATTATGTTAACTGTAAGTTTCTAAAAAGCCTTTTGTGATGGTTTCAAATATATTTATGACAAAATAGTTGACTGCAATTTTGGGAAGTATTCAAAGTAGTTGATGTTCTTCATGTTTCACTGTTGCAGTCATTACAATTGGGTTATCCTGCTGGCAGGCTACCCGCAGTCGGCCTGAGTTCCAAAGTCTAGGTCTGGCGTCGGCTGCTGTCGCCTCCTCCCTGATGTCAGTGCGCCAGGGGTATAAAAGATGTAGCCGACGCCATTTTCTTCAGTCTTTCTTGCCGTGCGGTGCCTGAAGCAAAAGCAGTTCGCAAGTGCCGGTCGGCTGACTCCTGAAGTTTTCAAATTCGAATTTCAGATCCGAAGTCTTCATTAAAGCTAAGTACCCCATTGGGGAAACTTTTTTCTTGCTCCAGACCGATGTCCGAAAAAGTTAATAACTGTATTTCTTGTGGGAAGCAAATAAGTCATAAGGATTTTCATTCTTACTGTATTCCTTGCCTAGGCCCTGACCATAATGTTGCTAGTTGTCGGTTTTGTGCCAGATTTAACCAATGCACTATTAAGCGTCGGTACGATTTTACATTTCATTACTTTGGCAGAAGATTCAATTATATAATGCCATTGGATCAGCTGACTGCCGGAGCTTAAAAAAAAAACGAAAAGAAAAGGACAGGCATCCGAGATCCAAAACTGATGACGAGGCTTCTTCTAGGCCTGTCGCTGGTTCTCAGTGAGGCGCTTTTGCAGCCCCTGATGCCCACTACCTCAGAGCCACAGGCCGCTTCCGTCTCTTACGTGGAGCCGACTGGGCCCCTGGAAACTCAAGGTATTGGACACTCGGAAATCATTCCCTCAGATGGGTCTGGAGCCGCTGAGCAGGCATCGGCTTCTGAGGGTGTTTTCAGGCCTACACAGTTATATGTAAAACCTACTTCAGCTATAAAGGCAAAGACTAAAGCAATCCTACTTCAGCTATAAAGGCAAAGACTAAAGCAGATCTAAAGACAAAGAAACAAGTGCAGCATTCACCTGGACAGGCCTCCATGCCTAAAAAACAGATGCTTAAAATGGGCGAAGACCTTATTACTTTGATTAGGGGTTCTCATCCCCCTCCTGAAAAGAGGCCTAGGCAAGAGTTAGAATATGAATCTTCAGACCAGGTTTCTATTTCCTCTGATTCCTCCTCTGAACAAGATTATTCTGTTCCTCCCTATGAGAACTCTGATGCTGAAGAATCTATTCCTTCAGCCTCCCCTCCTGAGGATTATTCTTTTGGGGAAACACTGCATACTATGAGGGAGCATTTTCACTGGGAGAGCCAAGACTACTCAGAATCCAAGAAAAGACTCAGAGATTTCCTTTTATTGCCCCAGCACAGGCCCCTGGCTATTCCACCTGTTTTAGACATTGTAGATGATGTATTTTCAGAGTCCAGTTTTTCTCCTGACTCTTTACCACCAGCTCCGGTTAAGCCGGACAGATACTACAGTGTTCCTGATTCACACAAATTTCTCTATAAGAACCCTGCAGCAGACCCTGAAACCATCTCTCAGGGTCCCAAAGGGGTCAAGGCTTCTACTGCAAAAAACCCTATCCCCTCTGATAGGGATTCTAGAGCCCTAGACAGATGGGGCAAAAAGATTTATACCTCTGCTACCTTGGCTGTAAGAGCCTTAAATTGCCAATTTCATATGCTTAAGTATCAGCAATATCTTATGTCTTTGCTTAAACAGAAAATGCCTGCAAGTACAGAATCTGCAGACAATAAGGAAATGCAGGATTTATTGCATGCAGCTGAACAAGTTGGAAAGCATACTTTGCAATATGGTTTTGATTCTCTTGAGGCCTCCTGCAGGGCCACTGTTACAGGTTCTGTCATTAGGAGGCATGCTTGGTTAAAAGAACAGAATTTGCCAGATCATGTTAAAGCAAAACTATTAGATGCTCCTTTACAGCATGATACTTTGTTTGGTGCTAAAGCAGAAGAGGTGTTGAAGAAAATGGAGGACAAAGCCAAATCTATGCAAACAGTCAAGGATTTCTTACAGGTACAGCCTCCCAGATTTATCAGGAACTGGCCTACAAAAAATTGGTCCTTTCCAGTGTCAGATAGATCACAAAGGGGCAGATACAGATGCCCCAGAGGCAGATCGCAGCCCATACAGATGCCCCAGAGGCAGATCGCAGCCCCAAGGCTCATACAGGCCTAAACAATGGGGTGCTTCTACCTCCAAAAGCGGAGAGGAAAAATCACAGCCATGCAGAAAACAGTCTTAATGACTTCCTACTTCCAGCACCAAGCACTTATCTTTTGGCAGCCCCTTTGGGAGGAAAACAGCACTTTTTTCACAAAATTGGCGCATGATCACCCAGGACAAATGGGTTCTAAATATAGTTACACAAGGCTACAGGTTCCACTTTCACACCCTGCCAAGGCAAAACGGTATGCCAGATCTGCCACAAATTCAATGGGCATAGGCACAAAAACAAGTTTCATCCCTCATGGACATAAGGGCCATTCAACAAGTACCAAAACAAGAGCAGGGTCAAGGATTTTATTCGAGACTGTTCTTGGTACCCAGAAAAGACAAAGCCTGGAGACCTATACTGGACCTATGTATTCTAAACACATTTCTGGATATTCCAAAATTCAAGATGTTGACTCTACAGCAGCCTCTGCCCATGTTAGGCAAGAAGGCTTGGCTTGTGACATCTAAAGGAGGCATACCTGCATGTCCCAATCAGACAAACGTGCAGAAGATACCTCAGATTCAAAGCTGGCTCAATGCACTACCAATTCTCTGCACTGCCCTTTGGCTTATCTACTGCACCCAGGGTTTTCACAAAGTGCCTGGCACCAGTAATTGCATTTTGCAGACAAAGAGGAATGCAAATATATCCTTACTTGGACGACTGCCTTATTCAAGCGGAGAACAAGGACCTTCTACTACAGCATCTGGCATTTGTAAAAAGATTACTGACAAGTCTAGGGTATACAGTAAACGAAAAGAAATCAAAACTCGTACCCTCTCAAGAGATAATATTCCTGGGTGCAAGCTTAAATACAACTGCCCAGATGGCTTATCTCACGCCAGACAAACACAGACAACTGACTACTTATTTCAAAATGTTGGCAACAAAGACCCAGTTACATGCAAGAAACATTCTGCAGGCCTTGGGTTTCATGGCATCCTGCATTCTGCTAATTCCATATGCAAGACTGCATATGAGGAAAGTTTAATGGTATCTAAAAAGTGTTTGGACTCAACATTACCACAGCCTGGAAACAGTAATTACCCTCATTCCCTGCCTGCAACAGGAGTTTCGATGGTGGGCAAACGCCTGTCACCGCAACACGGGACAGCCATTCACCTTACCCACAGCCAGGCAGACTTTGACAACAGATGCATCAGATTACACCTGGGGGGGGGGCATATGGCAGGAAAATGTATTCAGGGCACATGGTCCACAAGTCAAATGCATCTACATATCAATCAAAAAGAGATGCTAGCTGTTCAAAATGCCCTGACAGCTTTCAAGGATCAACTTCACCCAGGACAACTACTAATAAGGACGGACAATACTACAGTCACGTGGTACATAAACAAGCAGGGAGGCACACATTCCTACCCCCTCTGCAGACTAGCCATGAACTTGTGGCAAACAGCATTGACTTACCAAGTACATCTGCAAGCACAATTCCTGCCAGGAAGGAAAAATACTCTGGCAGACGAACTAAGCAGAAACCTTATGGATCCCCACGAGTGGAAATTGGATCCACAAGTCTTCAGCATGATAACAAGGACCTGGGGATGTCCGGACATAGACCTATTTGCCTCCCCTCACAACTACCAACTACAAAGATTCTGCACAAGGACTTATCACAAGCAAGCATGGAAAGTGGATGCACTCTCTTTCTGTTGGAAAAATCTAACAGTATATGCCTTTCCTTCTCTGCCTCTCCTCCCCAAAGTACTCCTCAAGGTCAGACAAGAGAAACCAAAAATGATACTGATTGCCCCAGACTGGCCCCGCCAGCACTGGTACCCAATCCTAAAGAGCTTGTCTCACTGCCCAGCCTGGACATTACCTCAAATGCCTCACTTATTGACTCAACAAGACAGTCAGGTACTGCACAGCCAACTCAAAACCTTAAACCTGGCGGCATGGCAGACAATATAGCCTCTCAAGACACACCTCTCTCTAAAGCAGTGATGGATGTTATTTTGGAGGCCAGGAGGCCTAGCACCAGAAAATCTTATGCAGACAAATGGAAGAGATTCTGTGCTTGGAACCAAGCGCAAGGTATTGACACAATTGTTCCAAATATTCCTCAGATTTTACAATACTTAACTGAGATGCTAGATAAAGGGCTTTCTTTTTCATCAATTAAAATTCATGCTTCTGCCATTTCAGCTCATTACAGTACAGAACCACCTATTTTTTCACACCCCTTACTAAGGCAGTACCTCAGAGGGGCCATAAACATAAGACCTTCAAGGAGAACACCAATACCTGCACGGGACCTCAACTATGTCTTGGAAAAACTCACACTACCTCCATTTGAGCCAGCATCTGCAGCTGACATAAAATTCTTATCCTGGAAAACAGCTCTGCTACTAGCAATAACCTCCGCTAGAAGAGTCTCAGAGTTACAGGCACTCATGGCTGTGGAGCCTTTTATCATTTTCCATCCAGACAGGGTTTCGCTGAGGACAAACCCTACATTTATGCCTAAGGTAGTGTCCAGTGTCTCCCTTAATCAAACAATCCATTTGCCTACTTTTTATCCAAACCCACAGAATAAGAATGAGAGAATTCTGCATTCCTTGGCCATTCACAGACAGCTACGCTTCTACTTGGACAAAACTAAAGCTTTCAGAAATACTGATCAACTCCTAGTGGCATATGCAGCAGCATCACAAGGAAAGCCTATCTCTAAACAGACTATTTGAAAGTGGATAGGCAATTGCATTCGTTTCTGCTATTCACAGCATGGCAAATCAGTGCCTAAGGACATTAGGCCACACTCAACCAGAGCAGCAGCCACTTCGGCAGCCTTTCTCAGAGGAGTACCAACCAAAGACATCTTAGAGGCTGCAACCTGGAGTTCAGTGCATACCTTTACAAAGCACTATCACTTACCTCTCTACTCTAAATCCAGGGCAGGCTTTGCCACTGCAGTTCTGCAGCGTCTTATAGCCTCTCTTAATCCTATTTAGCTCCAGCCTCCCAACCTTAGCTTTCGGATTCAACCCAATTGTAATGACTGCAACAGTGAAACACGAAGAACATAGTACAGTTGTGTACCTACCATAAATGTAGATGTTTGAGTGTATTCACTGTTGCAGTCTAGGTTACCCCCCTCCATGCCCCCTTTTCTTTGCTGAGATTTATCTGTACTTCTCTATCCTATACAACCTATGTGGTATATTTGCTTGTAGATGAAGGAAAAGTTGTTTTATGTGCATGCATGCTTATTGGCATAAATTAGCCTACCAATTTTGGAGCACCTGACATCTGGGGCAAGAAAAACTAAAGAAAATAGCATCGGCTGCATCTTTTATACCCCTGGCGCACTGACGTCAGGGAGGAGGCAACAGCAACCGACGCCGGATCTAGTCTTTGGAACTCAGGCCGACTGCGGGTAGCCTGCCAGCAGGATAACCCAATTTTAATGACTGCAACAGTGAATACACTCGAACATCTACATTTATGGTAGGTACACAACTGTACTTTCTAGCAGGTTTGCATGCCACCTACCCAATTTTCTTAGTTATGCGTCAGGCGTAAGTAGCCCTGCTCATTTATCTCTGGCTGAGAGTTGAAAAGTCATAGATCTTTTAAAAACAAATTGAAACAACTTTGTACCTCTAATTATATTTATAACAGCAACACTTTGTGGGCCAAAGTTATAATGTTTACTGGTTTGTTGGTGTAGTAGTGCAATATATCTGATGCTTTTCATATAAATATTTCCCAACAGTCAACTCTTTGGAAACGCATTTCACTTTAGCTGTTGTGTGTTCTTTGTAGCACACTGTTGAACACAAAATAAACACAAGATCCAGAGTGTAAAATTGTGGGTAGTGACTAACAGTGCAAACTACACAGAGTGTGTGTTTTCCCCTGTCTGATGCAGATTGACAAGTTTATTTTCTAAAACATGATGAGATTTGAATTAGAGAAAGATGGGTGGGACTGTCATGATTTGTGACAGAGAAACTAGAAGTGAAAATATTGAAAGGTACTGAAGGGTTTCTGGCCACTGAACTATTGCTAAGTAATATTATGGGAAGACGAAAAACTCTGGAGACGAGGTTAATTACATATCAAGGTGGTAGACTTCTCCATTAGTTGTCACACAGAATGTAGTAGTTTAAAACCAGTCTCTTATCATGCTACATGATAATTATATACAGTAGCTGTTGCACAAGGATTATAGGAAGCCATTTCATTTAAGTAAAGTGTATCTTGATGTACTGTGGGTGTGTCGGGTTTGGTTTATTCAAAGTCTTCTAGTAAATGAGCCTGAGGTGAGTAAACCCAAGAAAAGCAGCTGGTCTTGATAATGTAATGGGAAGGGTTTTAAGAGACTGCGCTACCCAACTGTCCACTGTACTAACACATATATTCAAAACATCCCTGAAACTAGCCACTGTACCCAGTTACTTAAAAAGTATGACAGTCATTCCCTTACCCAAGAAATCCCAACCGACAAGCCGAAATGATTACCGGCCAGTTGCTCTTACATCAACAGTAATGAAGTGTTTTGAGCAGTTGATGAAGAACCATCTCTCTTCAAGCCTACCTACAACATTGTCTACATTTCAGTTTGTTTATAGATCTAGCTGCTGCATGGCTGATGCAGTAGGTAAAGCACTTTGTGAATCCTTGGCACATCTAGAGAACAAGAATTGCTATGTCAATCTGATGTTCATTGATTTTTAGTTCCTTCTTTAACGCTGTCATCCCCCAGAATCTGTTATCAAAGCTGATCCAGCTGGGCAGCAGCACCCCTCTATGCAACTGGGTACTGGACTTTCTCATCAACAGACCCCAGAAAGTGTGCGTGGGAAATAACAGTTCAATCAGTATTACACTGAGCACGGGTGTCCCTCAGGGCTGCTTCTTGAGTCCTCTGCTGTTCACCT
Organism: Protopterus annectens; assembly: GCF_019279795.1. Lineage (NCBI taxonomy): Eukaryota > Metazoa > Chordata > Ceratodontiformes > Protopteridae > Protopterus > Protopterus annectens. The sequence continues at coordinate 703,208,082 of NC_056737.1, read as the reverse complement.
TGTTGACACATTATTGCAATGGTCAAGCATGAATCCAACAGTCATAAATTTCCCGGATGATACCACTGTCATAAGTCTTGCCAGACAATGGTGAGGAAACAGCCTACAGGGATGAAATGGGACATCTGATAGGCTGCTAGTGAGACAGCAGCAATCTGGGCTCAAATGTAAGCAAGACCAAAGAATTAGTAGTGGACATCAAGAGGACTCAGGAGATGCATCAACCTCTGGAAATTAAGGGGGTGCCAGTGGAAAGAGTCGAAAAAAACAAGTTCCTGGTGGTGCACATCTCACGTCAACTCATATTAGCCACACAGTGAAGAAGGCACAACAGCGTCTGCACTTCCTATGGAAACTGAGGAAGCCAAACCTGTCTCAGTTCATCCACAAAGCCTTCTACAGGGGGACCATCAAGAGCATCCTCTCAAGTAACAAAATAGTTTGGTATGGTAACTGCAAAGCATCTGACCGAAAGGTTCTCCTGAGGGTAGTGAGGACAGTAGAAAAAGTCACTAGTTCCTCACTACCATCCATGGATGATCTGTACAAGACTCGGTGTGTGGAAAGGGCTAGGAAGATAATCAACAGTCCCACTCACCCTGTCCATGGCGTGTATTTCCTTGGGCAGGTGGTATAGCAGCTTACACTGCAAAACATCTAGACTAAATAGGAGTTTCTTCCGTCTGTCCATAATGCTGCTGAACTTGAATGTATGGCATGACAGCAAATAATCAGATTAATGTGCCACTTACTATGAGGTATCATCTATATTAATTGCTCTGGTAAGTTGCTTCAATAACTGTTAGTTAGCCTGATCTCTTATGCTATTACTTCCTGAATGCGCAATAGTTAGGAGTGAGTCAGCACTCTATACATGTGCAATCTGAACATCAGAATATCATACAACTGATAAAGTGCAGTAGTCTACGCAGAAACAATGTGAAGTCATAGTCTTGCCATGCTAACTAGTATAATATTGTCTAATGTTGTCCTGTCCATTTGTGGTAATTTATTGAGTTAATTTATGGTGTTGTTAATATCTTCATTATTACTGTATGTGCATTAGTCTTATTGTCATTTAAACTGTATGTTCATTATGTCTTGCATGGGGACCAAAGCAACATAATTTCGTTCCGCTTGCACTGCTGTATATATCTAATCAACAGTAAAGTTTACTTTGACTCTGACTTTAAATGAGTTGAAAGGGAGTTACCAGTTTTGTATTACATTGCTGACAAATATTCAAGTTTGCAAAGTTGTAAAAATAGCAATGTTTTTAATGAACATTTAATGTGATGTTTTCTGAAAATTCAGAAGTCCATCTCTCCTTCCTTTCTGTTTAGTTCATGAAGCTGCCTATGTATATGATCTCTTCTTTGCATATTTTAAGTTGTGTGCCTAAAAAGTTTGTTAATGCCTACCCACAATATTTTATTCCATCTCTGTAACATAGCTGGGGTGGGATGAAGAGAGAATGTTCAGCCATCCAATCCCAATTGCTCTTTAATGCATACACTGGCTTTTAAATGCCGGTATTGCTTCTGTGGTCAAATCTGCTGTAACACTCCATGTGTGATATAAACTGTAGCATCTGCTTACTACAGGTTACATTAAGAAAAAAATATTGGTTTCTGTCTTTTTTAACATAAAATCTGAGCGCTGTAATGCTCCCTGCATGGTATAAACTATAGCAGCTGCTTGCTTCCGGTGCTTCCTGTAAAAGAATGATCTGTTTTTGCATTTAAGAGCAAGAAGTTCCCTTAAGTAAAGAGTTTATATAGCTTAGAGTCATGCTCACAATTAAGGGCAGGGGAGACCAGTGAACAGATGCAACAACTTCTGCAGTTAGGTGTTCTGCTGCACTGCATTGGTGAAGTGAAAAGTGAATTACTGAATGAAGCCCTTAAGTTACTTATCAAGTGTTGTTAAACTTCTCTATGACTACAGGCTTTCCTGGTGACCAAAATGATGAGATCATGGTAATAAGTGGGTTCTCTCCCAGGGATGTTCATCGTGTTTCACTGTTGCAGTCCTAACAAATGGGTTATCCGGTTCCCGGTAGCTCTCAGTCGGCCAGAATACCAAAGGTAAGTAAAATGCCATTGGTTTCCGTCAGCTATAAAGGACGTCAGGGCGTCCGATACAAAAGGAGGCAGCCGATGTCACTTCCTCTGTCTTCCTTGCCGCGGAGCCCAAAGCAGAAGCTTTTTATGCACAAGTGCCAGTCGGCAGTTTACCTTTGTTGAATTCTAACTACAAAGAGTTGAAGTTTACTACAGCCCCGTTGGGGATCCTCTTTTCTTGCCTTAACGAATGTCAGAAAAAGTTAATAATTGCGTTACCTGTGGAAAGCATATTCCCCATAGAGATTTTCATTCCTATTGCATTATCTGTTTAGGCCTTGATCACAACATTCCCAGTTGTAATCATTGTGCCTCATTTAGTCAGTGTACTATCCATCGTCGGGCTAAGATTTTGGCTAAGCATTTTGGAGTTTGGCCTAAGTTTGTGGGTATGGCGTCCACTGGTCTTCATGCTTCGGATATTCCCAAAAAAGCGTAAGGACAAGGACCATGACAGGCCTCAGAAAACTAAGTCCTCGGATGAGGCTAAGTTGGTAGTCAGTCAGGCGGGAGCCAGTGAGACACATTTGCAGTCGCTGCAGTCAGTAGATGTACAACCTCAAGCTTTGAGTCTGAGTCCCTTAGGCCTTTGGCATCCAGTTTGTCTTCTGACCTTATAGGTTCATAGGTTCATAGGTTCATACTAGGCTATCTGCCCGAGGGCATTTACAAGCCTAGCCCATAGTTTTGTGGCTTACGCCACCCCTTTAGTATGGGGAACTATACCCATTATTTTGCTGTGCCTCTGTCGAGCAGTGACACTGAGGTAATTCCTGGGGTATATCTGCGATCTCCCATCCATTGGTCAAGATTTCTCTTGAACAAGGCCAGCGAGGTGCTCTGCCTCACATATACCGGGATTTTGTTCCACAGCATAGGGAGTCTTTGGGTGATGAATCTATCCCTCCAGCACGTCCTATTAATAGCCATGTCGAGGTTTAAGTCTCCCGCCCTTGTGGCTCTGACGGATCTAGATTTTTTGAGGTGAAGCATATTCATCAAATCTGGGTTTGACATGGCCTTGTATGTTAGGCAAAGGTCACCTCTGAGCAAGCGGTAAGCGACTGAATAGAGCTGGAGTTCTTTCAGTCGGGCAGCATAGGACAAATGTTTGAGATCCTTTATCCTTTTGGTGAGGAACTTTTGCGGCCTCTCCAGCTGCTGCAAGTGTCTGGTCAGATACATTCCGAATGGGGCATTGTACTCAATCATTGGTCTGATGAGTGATGAGTATAGGGAGACTATGACCTCCCTTGATCTAGATGAGAATCCCTTCATGATAAGGTGGGCAATGTAGAAGGTCTTCCTAACTACTTTAGCTACATGGGTGTCGAATGACAGACTACTATCAACCTAGGTCCCCAGGTCCCTGATAACTTATTCTGTGCTCAGTGGATTGCCACCTATTTGGTAGCTAGGGGTAACCTTGTTTTTCCCGAAGGGTATGACTATGCATTTTTTTGGCATTTAACTTTAGGCCATGGCTCTGGCACCAGTTATCCGTTTCTGTGAGACCCTTCTGAAGGATATCTGTGTCAGATGTGTTTCCTCTCCTGCTGGAGCTGGTACCACTAAGCTGACTCCGGGGTCTGAGGCCTCTGCTTTGCGACCTGACAGCAAACTTCTTCCTTCTACTCCTACTGTTTCTTCGGTGGTTGCCAGGCCTCCCGAGTCCTTCAGGCTTGCAGGCAATCCTTCCATCCATAAGCCTGTGAAAATGCAGGCTCCAGTCCCTTTTAGTTCTCCTCAGTCCCAGATGGCTAAAATGGCTAATGATTTGTTAACTCTTATCAGAGGTTCTCAGCCTCTCCCTCCTAAAAGGAGTAGGGAGGTTTCTCCTGAGGTTTTGTCCTGTTCAGGATCTGTTTCTTCCAGCATTTCTGCTGATGAATAGGAATTTTCTCAGGCTTTTTCTCCCTTTGAGGATTCAGATGCAGAGGAATCCATTCCTTTGGCTTCTTCTGCGAAGGATTTCTCTTTTGGTGACACTTTAAATACCCTCAGGGAACATTTTAAATGGGAAAGCCAAGATTATCCCCAATCTAAGAAATGGATTAGGGAGTTTCTTGATTTACCTCAGCATAAACCTCTTGCTATTTCCCCCTCTGTTGGAAGTTGTTGATGATGGTTTTCTGGAAAATTCCTTGTCTCCAAATTCGGTTCCCCCTGCTCCCAGGAAACCTGGCTGGTACCACAGAGTCCCTGATTCTCATTTATTTCTTTTCAGGAACCCGTTGGTGGATCCAGAGGTTATTTCTCAGGGCCATAAAGGGGTTAAGGCCACTGTTACCAGGAATCCTGTTCCATCAGACAGAGACTCTAGGAACCTAGATAGGTGGGGCAAGAAAGTTTATACCTCTGCCACCCTAGGTTTTAGGGCTACCAATTGTCTTTTTCATATGCTGAAGTACCAACAGCACAACTTGGAGGCTATTAAGTCTAAGATTGCAAATGTACCTCTTTTGGCAGAGAGTAAGGACATGCAGGATTTGTTTAATTCAGCCACTCTGGTCAATAAGCATTCTTTGCATTGTGGTTTTGACATCCTTGAGGCCTCCAGTAGGTCTACGGCCACTGGATCTGTTATTAGAAAGCACGCTTGGCTCAGAGAACAGCCTCTTCCAGAACCTGTAAGCTTTTGGATGTACCTTTGCATAAAGACAATCTTTTTGGCAGCAAAGCTGAGGAGGTGCTTAAGAAGATGGAGGATAAGGCCAAGTCCATGCAAACTGTTAAAGACGTTCTGCAAATTCATCCCCCTCGCTTTAGCAGGAATTACCCTTCCAAGAGTTGGACCTTTCCTGATACCAGCAGACAGAACCGTTCCAGGACTAGGGGTTATAAATCTTTTATGGGACAGACAGCTACCCCTCAAAGGTCTAGGCAGTGGCAGGCTTCGACTTCTAAGGCAGGAAGCTCTAACCCTACATCTCAATCAAAGCACTCACAATGACCTTTTACAACTGCTGCCTGTTCTTGCTTGCCTGGAGAGTCCTTTAGGGGGAAGGATGGCCCTTTTTCAGATGTCTGGGCCTCTATCACAAATGACAAATGGGTGCTCAAAACGGTGACCCTGGGGCACAAGTTTTCTTTCCACACCTTCCCAGCTCCCAAGGGATTCCCAGACGTTCCTCCAAACCAAAAGGCAGAAGTAGAAAAACAGATTTTGTCTTTGTCTCATCTGGGAGCAATAGAATCAGTTTCTGCTCAGCAGGTAGACCAGGGCTTTTATTCCAGGCTTTTCCTAGGTCCAAAAAGAGAAGGAACCTGCCGTCCTATCTTAGATCTTTCCATTCTGAACTCTCTTCTAGTAATTCCAAAGTTCAAAATGCTCACTCTGCATCAGTTGCTACCAATGCTAGAAAGGGATTCCTGGCTGGTAACCTTGGATCTCAAAGAGGCTTTTCTGCACATCCCTACCAGGGAAAGTTGCAGGCAGTATCTTTGTTTCAGAGTGGACAAGCAACATTATCAATTCTCTGCGCTGCCCTTTGGCTTATCTACTGCTCCCAGAGTCTTCGCAAAGTGCCTGGCCCCAGTCATTGCTTTTTGCAGGCCGAAGACAATTCAGATTTGCCCATACTTGGACAATTGTCTGATTCAAACAAGTGCTCAGGAGCAGCTATTAAAGGATCTGGAATTCGTAAAGACTCATCTCTCTTCCCTGGGTTACACTCTAAACGAGGAAAAAATAAAAAATGGTACCATCCAAGGAGATAACATTCTGGGGAGCGAGTCTGAACACAGCCGCCCAGATGATATATCTCACCCAAGAGAAGCCAACAACTCTTTCAGTTTACTTCAAGGACTTGGCCAGCCTGTCCCAGCTCCTGCAAGGAAATACCTGCAAGCTCTGGGATTCATGGCATCTTGTATTCTCATGATTCCATATGCAAGACTGCATATGAGGAAATTGCAATGGTACCTCAAAAACATTTGGTGTCAACACACACAGGACCTGGATATGATGATCCCTCTGCTTCCATCTCTGCAGACGTAGTTTCTATGGTGGGCAGCAGCCTGTCTACAAAACAGGGGTATGCCCTTTTGGACACCTCTTGCCACTCAAGTTCTGACTACAGACTCATCGGACTATGCCTGGGAGCACACCTGGATGGCAGATGCATACAGGGACGGTGGAACGCCCAGCAGATGCACCTGCACATAAATCTAAAAGAGTTGATTGCAGTTCAACAAGCCTTACTAGCCTTCAAGCACCTTCTTTCTCCAGGGACCTTACTTGTCAGGACAGATAACACCACAGTCATGTGGTACATCAACAAGCAGGGAGGGACTCGCTCTTACCCCCTGTACAGACAAAGCATGAATCTTTGGTCCATGGCAGCATTCCTGGATCTGCATCTCCTAGCTCAGTTCCTTCCAGAAAGGCTCAATGTTTTGGCAGACCGGTTGAGCAGGCGAAACCTGGATCGTCATGAGTGGCAGCTGAACAGGACAGTTTTCTACTGCATCATTCAATGTTGGGGCACACCTCAGGTGGATCGTTTCTCCTCCCCGGACAATCACCTTCTTCTTCTATTTTGCACCAGACAGCATCACAGCAGGGCTTGGAGAGTGGATGCTCTGTCCTTCCCTTGGAAGTTGCTATCAGTTTACGCCTTCCCTCCTCTTCCTCTTCTACTCAGAGTGTTGTTGAAGATCAGGGACGAACGTCCACAGACTATTCTCATAGCTCCGGACTGGCCCAGACAGCAGTGGTATCCGGTGCTTCGCAATATCTCCCAATTCCCTCCTAGGCATCTTCCTCTGAAGCCAGACCTTTTGGTTCAGGAAGGGGGAATTATTCTGCATCCTCTTCTTCAATCCCTTCACTTGGCAGCATGGCTCATAGTTTGACTCCTTCCTTATCTTCTTCCCTTTCCCAGCAGGTCATTGATGTGCTTAGGGAGGCCAGGAGGCCTAGCACTAGGAAGGTCTCTGCTGTCAAATGGGAAAGGTTTTCTCATTGGATGCAGGCTAGAGGGGATTCTTCTTCTCAGCCTACCCTCCCTCTGATCTTGGAATACCTGGCTGAATTGCTTCAGGGTGGTCTTTCCTTTTCTTCTATCAAGCTCCATGCTTCAGCCATTTCTGCTTATTGTTCTCTTGAACAACCCATTTTATCTCATCCCTTGATGAAAATGTTTCTCAGAGGTGCTTGTAACTTAAACCTTCCAGAAGGGCACCTATTCCAGCTTGGGATCTTATTTTTTTTCTAGAGAAACTCACTCTTCCTACTTTAGAGCCAGCTGCCTCTGCAGATTTAAAGTTTCTCTCTTGGAAGACTGCTTTCCTCTTGGCTATAACTTCAGCAAGGTGGGTTTCGGAGCAGCAGGCATTGATGGCTGTGGAGCCTTTTATTATTTTCCATCCAGACAGGGTCTCTTTGAGAACCAACCCCTCCTTTATGCCTGAGGTGGTTTCTAGCTTGACTCTTAATCAGTCCATACACCTTTCTACCTTCTTTCCTAATCCTCGAAATGAAGGTGAAAGGATCCTGCATTCTCTTGATGTGCACAGACAGTTCAGGTTTTACCTGGACAGGACTAAAGACCTTTGGATATCAGCTCAGTTATTGGTCAGTTTTGCCCCTGGAGCTCAGGGCAAGGCTATTTCTAAGCAAATCATTTCCAAACGGATTGCACATTGCATCAACTTTTGTTATTCTTTTCATGGCAAGGTTCCTCCTCAAGGGGTTAGGACTCACTCAGCTAGAGCAGCTTCCACTTCTGCATCCTTTTTAAGGGGTGTCCCTACTAAAGATATTTTGGAGGCTGCCACATGGTCTTCTGTTCACACTTTCACAAAACATTATAATTTGCCCGTTTTTCAGAGCCAGGACAGGGTTTGCCACTGCTGTGTTGCAGGGCATTATCTCCAACCCTTGATTCTGTTGGTTCGTCCTCGCTTCTCACTGGGCTTTGGTAATCAACCCATTTGTTAGGACTGCAACAGTGAAACACGATGAACATAGTACAGTTGTGTACACTTAACATAAATGTAGATGTTCATGTTCGAGTGTATTCACTGTTGCAGTCCTGGTTTCCCTCCCTCCTTCCCCCCTTTTGGTCCTCTCCTATTCTTTTTTCCTGAGGTACAGGCTGAACTGGATATTATTTGCCAAATTTGCATTTGGCTTAGCCTTTTTTCTGGGGGCTTCTGACTGTTATGGCAAGAAAGACTGAGGAAGTGACGTCGGCTGCCTCCTTTTGTATCGGACGCCCTGACGTCCTTTACAACCGATGGCATTTTTACTTACCTTTGGTATTCTGGCCGACTGAGAGCTACCGGGAGCAGGATAACCCATTTGTTAGGACTGCAGCAGTGAATACACTCAAACATCTACATTTATGGTAAGTGTACACAACTGCACTTTCCTAGGCTCACTTTGCATTATAAAGTAAGCAACTTGGTAGTCTTGCAAGATCTACTTCTCTTCTGGGTTCAGTACTCCGGACATATTAAATTTACTACCTAGAAAGAACGAGGAAACCTGTCATGTTAGGTATCCTGGGCACAACCCACTGAGGGAGAGGCATCTGAGCAAAGAATGAGCACATTGAAAAGAAGACTGTGTCACACCTCTGGTCTGGAAACACCAGTGCCACTGAGGGATCCTGCACAACAAGCTAGCGACACTTCTGCAGATAGAGGAATCCAGTTTGCTGTGCACAGCTTGTACCATTCCAGTGCTTTGCAGGACAAGGGGTTTAGAAAGTGTGTGTGTGTGTGTGTGTGTGTGTGTGTGTGTGTGTGTGTGTGTGTGTGTGTGTGTGTGTGTGTATATATATATATATATATATATATATATATATATATATATATATATATATATATATATATATATATATATATATATATATATATATACATATATATATATATGGGTTCATTGCATAATCTCTAAATTTTAAAATATCGAATTTCAAAATCTCGAGACCATATAGCTGAAACCCCTAAATACCGAAAGACCAAAAGCACAAATTTCAAAATCTAGAACACTACACTAAACATACACCACACACATACACATACACACACCTTTGCCCAAAACACAAATACATAAACCTACACTACATACAAAAGGGGGGCAAGCCCCCTGCACCCCTCCATGTGGGGGACTGTGCCCCCACACCCCCCTACTTAAATATTCAAACTCCAGGTTGCACTACACAGACAGACACACAAAAACACCACCACACACCTTCATTCCCCTCGCACACATACATCACAGTCACAACACACACTTACACACACTAAAGCCCCTAACCAACACACTTAAACATAGATACTTACCTGACCTTCCACCTATCCAGTCACAAACCGCAACACCAGAAGCGCTACTTCAACATCTCTGAACTCCGGGATTTTGAAATTCGCGCTTTGGTCTTTTGGTATTTAGGGGTTTCAGCTATATGGTCTCGAGATTTTGAAATTCGATATATCAAAATTTCGAGAGAATGTAGTGAACCAATGTATATATATATATATATATATATATATATATATATATATATATATATATATAGATAGTGTCAAAGCAGGAGTCTTAGTATTTCACTGGTTATACTTAATTAGTACGAGATTGGTGTACAGTGGTGTTAAGAACGTTTCTTCTTTTCTTCACTATGTGATCGTGGACTTAGTTTGGGGTGTACTGTGGGCTTTCCCCATGAAAAAAAAATGGATTTTGGAATGTTATTTCAGTTTTTGAAAGAAGGTGCTTCTTGATGAACTGTGGTGATTTGTTGGACAGTGAAAGGTGGATTCCATTATAACTTAAATAGCCAATGCAGTGATATAGAATATGCATAGGTGTGTGTGATTGGCAGTTGTAAGTGTGATCACAAAGAGCAGCTTTTCTTAAAATAATTCAAATTAAAAAAGTCAGTTAAAATATTTTTGTGTCTGGGAATGTCCACCCCCCCAATATACCCACCCTGCATTTTATACATGTTAAGTCAAGAATTACCATATCTTATTGAAAGGAGAAATCTGAGAGAGAGAGAGAGTGAGTGCAGTCTTGATATTTAAGTAAAGTACATGAGAATTGCACATTGATGATTGCATATATTGTCAAATATGTCTCAATTAAACATTACATGCACTGTCTCACTTCAACATTGCATGCGCTCACAAGCACATATAACCAGACACACACACGTGTATGTGTGTATATGTATGCATGTCTGTATACACATAGACGTGTATAGCTATGCTTTGCCCTTGTTTTGTTGAACATTTTATTGAACATCAAACCTGGCATCTTTGGCTAAAAACCAGAAGAGTCAACATTTCCAGTGTCAAGAACATTGAAACTAATCAAAAACTGAAGTTACCTAATGGTATGGACCTAGAAATGAACACATTGTGGGTCGTCTGGGAGATGTGTTAGATTGATGTTCTTGCCTCAATTAATGCCATCTTATGCTGTCTTCATTGAGGGAATGTACATTTTGATAGAAAGAACTCAGTTATACCAGGGTAAGTGTGTGTCTGTCTGTATGTGTCTGTCTGTGTGTGTGTGTGTGTGTATTATACATATCTTTTTTTTTTTTTTTTGCCTGGGCAGTGGACTTGAAGTGAGCATGTTTGTATTGCCCTCTTTGTATGATTTACTGTAGTAATTAATTGGTTCCCATTTTCTGCCTGTCTGTTCTTAAGAAAACAAAAAATAGAAAGTCACGGGCATTTGGAAGCCATATAGCTGAAACACTTGATGTCCTTAAGGGGTCATTTGCATATATCCCATGGGCCGCTGTTACAGGAGGTTTAAGGCATTACACAGTGAAAACTCTAGCTTGGCTAGGTTTTTCTACTAGTTTTTATTATTTCTATCCGTCATAGTGACTGATATTTTAATTACTGTAACTTGCCTTTTCTTCTTGATTGCTTTCTCATCTCTTTGATGAGTTTAGTGTCAGTAGGCTTACCATATTGTTCTTGCTCTGTTGGTCAGCGGGACAGAGGTGTGCTGGGGAAGTGAATTTGAATGGCAGCATGTAAGACTTTTCTGAATATTTTTGAACTGAATCTCTATTACAATAGAGTGTATAAATGTAAATTTTAAAGGTAGCATAAGTTGACATTAACTATATTAATTGTATTCCTTTTTCAGAACTTCATCAACCAGAGAGAGGAGTTTGAGGGGACAAGAGAAGGCCTTCTCATGTGGCTAACTGAAATGGATCTTCAGCTTACTAATGTTGAGCACTTTTCAGAGAGTGATACTGATGACAAAATGCGGCAATTAAATGTATGTATATAGCAAAAATTAAATTTATACCAAAGGTAACACCTTATGAGTTAAACAAAGTTTAATACATTATGTGTTAAACAATTGACAGCATTATTAGCTGTTCTGAATTCTCTAAAGCTACTGTCCACCAGCAGTTTGGCTTGTTATTTGTCTGGGTTTGCATTATTAAGTACAGTTAGGAATAACTTCTGCTACGTGGCATCTGTTTGCCTTGCAATGAAGTTATAAATGATCAGTCTGTTAATTATAGCCTGGCAGCTGAAGTTGGTAACTTAATGTTAGTTATTGACTTCCTGTGGTGTGGTGTTACTGTCTTTTCTTGTAGCTAATTCTGCTTCATATGAACAAGCATTCAGCAGGACACCTTCCAAAAAAAAAATCCTGTGCAAATGTAGCCTGTTGCCTTCCATGTCATTCTTGTCCCCCAAGAATTTCAGGTTTCTTGTACTTCATCACAAGCTTTTCAAGTTAATGGTTTTGTATGTTGTTTATGCCTCATACCTGAGGTTATAACCAATAATCCTGGTTGACAGGTAAATAAATAAATAAATAAAATGAACATCCAGAAAGTATGTTTCCCTTTATAAACTGTATATAAGTGTATCTCAGACAGAAACAAGAACAGTGATGTCAGGCCTCATTGTTTTCTCTCCTTCTCAATAGGATATTAAATGGATTGCTATAAAAAAGTATGTTTTAATGTCCTAGGATATCATATGTGTTAGCAAGCTCACAATCAGCAAATACGTTGATTGACACATTCCAGAAATGTATTTTCTAGTCCCTGTAGTTATATATAACAAGTTTCTATGTGTAGCTCCTTGGGTAAATATCAGTGTTGAATGTGCGGAGAGCAGTTAATGCACAGCTGTTGTAAGCGGTTCTGTCCTGATAATTCCCACCAGCTGTCTGCCCGAGGAAAGAAGGTAAAAGTTACTAAATGGATAGTGTATGTACTGAGGGGATCGATAGTAAGTACATAGATGCAAAGGGTAAGTTACAGTATTGTTTAATTAGTAGTTCTTTTTATTCTTCTAAATGCTCTACTGCATTCTCTGTTGCTTTGCTGGATTGTATTCAGATGTCTGTTACTTCATAGTTGGATTTTTATTTGTAAATATGTGGAGCTAAAAGGCATGAGCCTTTGAATGTCCAAGTACTTTCTAACATAGTCCATGACAGTTATGGTTAAGAAAACAATCAAAAAGCATATTCTGCCTTTAAACCTTAGCATATTTTGGCATTTAATGTACTTGAGGAACCCATTAAATCTCTGAAATGAAATTTACCTGTGTATTAAGCAGTTTTGAGCTGCTAGCTGAATTCAGAGTACAGTAAACTGTCAGTTAACCGGCACCCATGGGGTTAACCAGCACCCATGGGGATTGGTAGATGCCTGATAACTGTAGTTTCCGGTTGCTTGAGAGTTGCTATTAAAAATCGGCCTGACTAATACTGTACCCTATACTATTTGTTTGGTTTGATTTGTTTTTAGGCTGAGGAGAAATGGAATTTATTCTGATCTTCCTTTTTAAAACTCTAAAAACATAAGGTGGGGGGGGAACAGAAAGTGCAACACGTGAAAATTGTACTGTATTTCTTCAAATTTTTTATTTTTTTTCTGGTTGCTTGAGTTCCGGTTAACTGAGAGTTTACCGTATCCATAAAAAGTGATGCATACATGTCTAGAAGCTCACTGATGAAATCACTGTCTACAATGCAGAACTTTGGAATTGCCAGCCCACTTTAAAGTGCTTGTCTTAGTGATGCATGCATTAATGCACCTTTTTGAGAGCTTTGCTGAAATCTTTGTTTGCACAGTACTATCTTAGTGCTGGTAGCCTGGTTAAAAGCACTGTAAGAAAGTGTGCATGCATTGACACTGGCTCACAAAATCTTGAACAGCAGTACTTTACAACTGCTAGCCTAACTTGCAGTGCTAACCGAACCAATGTGTTCATTAGTTTCTGCTGAATGTGCTGGCTTGACAAGAATATAGTATAGCTGTCGTGCCAAATTTCATGCAGATACCCAGCTTGTAAGTGATACTCTCCTCTGTCAGTGGGTTACCTGTTTATTCTTTGTCCTCATTTGCCAGTCTAGTCTGTGTGTGTGTGTGTTTGTGTGTTTGCGTGTGTGTGTAAGTGTGTGTGTGTGTTTGTGTGTGTGTGTGTGTGTGTGTGTTTACGCATGTGTGTGTGTGTTTGTGTGTGTGTGTGTGTGTGTGTGTGTGTTTACGCATGTGTGTGTGTTTACGCATATGTGTGTGTGTGTGTGTGTGTGTGTGTGTGTGTGTGAGAGAGAGAGATTAGAGGGCATTTGCTTAGTCAGTGTGAAGATGATTATTTTTAATTTGAAGGTACTTAGCTTTGCTATGTAAAACTTAAACACCATTCTCTGTTTTTGTTCATTGTGCTACTGAACAGGGTTTCCAACAAGAGATCACACTGAATACCAATAAAATTGATCAGCTGATAGTGTTTGGTGAGCAGATGATCCAGAAGAGTGAGCCGATGGATGCAGTTCTGATAGAGGATGAGCTCGAGGAGCTCCATGCTTACTGCCACGAGGTGTTTGGGCGAGTCTCACGGTTCCACCAGCGACTGACCTCCAAATCTTTGGTAATAAAAAATAAAGAAATTAAATAAATAAACAGATCACTTTTTTAAACATCTGACATAGAAGGCATGATAATGCATGTGTGTGTTCAAACTGCTTCTACAGATGATGACTCTGCGTGTATGCGCACATGCATGTGCAAGTGTTTTACTTCTGCACTGTCCAATATTTCACAGAATGTCTAGATGTTTGTCTTGTGTTTTTGGTCTCTTCCTCATGAACATTGTAGTTTAACCACTGAAGACTAAAGTAATTAAATAATGACAGATAATCTTAAAAGAATATAGAGGTCTTCAGAAAAACAAAGTGGAGGTGAAATAACCCTGATGTTTGATTGTTTAAACACGGTTCATAACATCTAGGATTTCTTGTCTGTCTTGTGGTTTTTCTTTGTAAGGTTGTTGAATATTGCCTCTGGGTTTACATTAATATGATCCTTGGCTTTAGATGATTGTTACTGTTGAAGTGATACCCTGACCCCATGTGCAAAAATGGGAAAAGGGATTGAGGATGGATGGATGGATCTTTTTATATTACTGAAAACTTACAAATGGAGTTCACTGTTGTAATGGAACTGTACTAAACAGTAAAAGTCAAAAGAAGGGTTTAGCCAAAGGAAGGCACTGTCACAACTGTTTTCATCTCTCATTTTATTGTTGAAACAAAGAAAGATGTAAAGGACAGGCTGTGGTGCACTTACAGACACAGAAATTGTAAAAGAATACTGAGCATAATGAAGGGTAAGAATGGTCACTGATGGTCATTTAGAAAGTTCTAGAAGGTTACAAGGAGGGTAAGTTGGCAGCACAGTGGTGCATTAAGTAGCATTGTTGCATCAGATCAAAGGGTCCTTAAGTGGACATCAGAGCAAAGTTCCTTAGGTGGGGTGGCCTTTTTATGTAGTGTATATGGCCTTCCTTTGTTATCACGGGTTTTCTCTAGGTAGTCCACTTTCTTTCCATATCCTAAGGACCTATATTAGGTGGATTGTAGATTCTAAATTGCATTTAGGTATGCTTGCAGTATTTGTGTCATATAAAACAAAGGTCTGGTAATTTACGTCCATTCCCTTTTTCTCTAGTATACTCTCTAGATGGTGGTGGCTCTTTATAGGTTCACTTTAGAAGAGTCAGAGGAAGCTGGACAGGGACAAGGGATGGTAAGAAGGGAAAAGAAATGGAATATGATGCTGAAAAACAAAGCTGATTTAGTACCTGGAATTTCCAATCAAGGGCTTTGAAGTGGACACATACATGACATCCTGTCACTGATACAGGTTATACTGTGCAGGCATATGGGTTATCATTGAAAAAGAAACTTGAGTATATAGAGATTCTGATGTAAAATATGGTGCAAATCTCTTACCAAACTAATTAGTCATTTTTAATTATGGAAGGGCACATAAGAAAGGTCACATTTATATGTGGGCCATAGAGTATTTCTCAAAGCACAGAATAACTTTGGGGATTGGGAAGGTGTTTTGGTGATTATAAACATGCTGTAAGGATACCTAGCTGTTATAATAATAAGCCTCTCAGAACATCTCTTGGATCTTACTCAAAGTTCGTTGTTTTTTTTTGTTTGTTTGTAGCTGTGGAACTAGATTTACTAACATTGCACATTGACTTTAACTAATAGTATAGAGGAAAAATTGCTACATACCCACCTCATTTCTTTAACCACTGTGCTTTTACAATTTAAACCGTATTTGTGTTACTCGAAGACAAATGCATTGCACTTATTTGCCCAATTTATTTACCAAAAAAATTTTTTTTTTCACCAGTTCCTCATGCTAACCATTGAGCACTGTGTCTCTGCGGACCCATTCATTCCCCACAGATGACAGTTTAGTGAGCCAGGATTGGGAGCTGTCATCTGTGTGTTAGGATTGTGTGGTGACCTCTGATAATATGTACTATCCTCTGCACATGCTTTTAGAACCTAAGGGGTGTTATTGGAGTGGGCTGTTGTGAAGCATGGCCTTGGCTCCATGTGCAATGTATTCAGCTGGCCCTACTTCAGTTGAGACCGTCTCTCCTGTGTGATTCTGGACCTTGCCAGTGATTAGTCCATCACTGAGAGCATCGCTAGATACATGATCCTACCTCTCGCCTCTTCTGTAGAAGAGAGACAGGCGGGTTAAACATCAGTCAGTCCTCTCCTTCCCATCCTCCTGCCAGTTTTATCAGGTACCTGAGCTAAATTCAAACTTTACTTGCTTGGGTTCAGGATTTATCCTTTTTCACCAACGTAGTTATTGTTTCATAATGTCTCTTCTGTCTTTTGAGTGAATTCTTCTTACTCACATTTTGCACAGATTTTCATTGATCTTTTTCATGGTAAGACTATGTTGGTGCACATTATCTAATGCTTATTTAGTAATACTGTTTAGCATAGCTCATTTAGTTAACTTTTGGTATGTTTCAATTTATGAAGCTAATGATATCTATTTTA
The DNA here is from genome assembly GCF_019279795.1 of Protopterus annectens. Classification (NCBI taxonomy): domain Eukaryota; kingdom Metazoa; phylum Chordata; order Ceratodontiformes; family Protopteridae; genus Protopterus; species Protopterus annectens. Next base: position 703,191,627 of record NC_056737.1, on the reverse strand, counting down.
GATTCCAGATGATGAAAAGGATGTGTCTGACAAAGAGACGGATGGAGATGATTCAAAAGAGATGAGTGTTTCCTGGGAAGAGAAAGTGGTTAACGTGACTCCTCCTTCACCACAACCACTTAATCAACTCATGCCACCAGCTCCTGGATATGAACGATCAGGTCGTGAAACACCAGTTAGCGTGGACTCTATTCCACTAGAGTGGGACCATACAGTGGATGTCGGTGGTTCATCATCCCATGAAGATGAAGATGAGGCAACATATTACAGTGCTCTGTCAGGTAAATGTTGTTGTTATACTGAATGTGCAAAGGAATGCATGATGTGTAATAACCATTTTCTCCTTAAATTAAAAGTTGTATTACTCCTATTAAGGACATCTTACAACCTTATTTATGACAATTGTCTTTTCATAACTCCCCTTCCACAGTTGAAAATTTCTTAACTCGCTAATACCACTGCGCTGTGGAATGTCACACCTCTAGCAGGCTGTACATGTCCTTTCATTACAGAGCATTCTGTGAAAATGCATGATAAAAAGAATAGGCCAAACAAATGTTAGTATCATGTGAACTGCAATTGCCGTTTAAATGTTACAAACAGCTGTGTGCCATCAGTAAAAGTACTATTTTAGGGATAATAGTTACTGTAGTACATTCACTGTCTTTATGTTGATACTTTATTAAAATGTGCATAAACCCTGAATTATAGTTTTCTTCAGAATTTCACAAACAACTTTTTATTTATTTATTTATTTATTTTTTATTTTTTTTTTTATTTTTATTTTACATTTGTTGACTGGGATAGTCCGACTGGGTATATGTCCATTTTCAGTGGAGGCCCAGGGAGAAAAGCTCCACATACCAAAAAAGAGACCGTACATACATTAGTGAGTGATAAACTCAGGCAGTCATGTTTAGAAAAATATAGATAAAGAATACAAGCAGATATCAATATACACAATGTGCAGACATTACATCTGATTGGCAAAGACGTATCAGAAAATGTGAACATAGAATACAGTCATATCTCATAATTCACAATACTTAGACATTCAAATGCTGTGAGACATAGATACTTGGCTAAACAGCAGGTTGGGTAGCAAGACATGTATTAGTGAAGTTGCTAGTCAGGTTTAGAACAAGAGCGCAGCCAATGAGATGTGAGGTATTGTTTGAGTTCTCTTTTAAATAGGGGTAGTGAGGCTTCCTTTGTAATGGTAGTAGGGAGTAGATTCCAGATTTTACCGGTTGAGTTGGCAAATATCACATCACCTGCAGAGTTGTTGGATTTTTGGGTCAGTATCACTAGTTTATCAGCTGAGTGTAATGGCCTGGGGCATTATGAAGGATGAGAATATTTTTGAGGGCAGGGGTGTTATCAGGTTGATGGAGTATTTTATGTGCTACTGTAAGCTAGTTGAGCTGTAGAAGGGTAGGATACTCTAGCCATCCCAGTGCTTTGAGGTTCTGGCAATGGTGGGTCCTAAAAGCCATGCCTGTAGCGAATCCGGCTATATGACTGTAACATCCTGATAATTGGTTGAGATCAGTTTTGGATAGGTTGGTGAGTACAGGGGAGGCATACATAAGGGTAGAGAGGAGGTGCGATCTTGCAATAGCTACCCTAGGTAGGGGGTTGAGGAAAGGTTTGGCTCTGTACAGGGAGCCAATTTTTTTGTTGACGGACTTAATAGTGTGATTGACACGTTTATCAAATTTAAGGCTGATATCTATTATTACTCCTAGAAGCTTTGTGTGGTCATCAGGGGAAGTAATGGTGTCATTCCTAGATTTGATGTTGAAGGAAGGAGGAGAAATTCTGTGGCTAAGGGAGAAAAGTAGTAGCTTGGTTTTGTTAGGATTTAGAAGCAGGCGGCGATTAGCTAGCCATGTTTCTACTGTGCTGAAAGTGGTCTGGGTGAGGGTTAGAAGTTTTATAGGAGAGGAGGCGGAACATATTAGCATTGAGTCATCTGCATATTGGATGCAGGTGGCTCCTGGGATGGTGGTGTGCAGATCATTGATAAAGATAGAGAAAAGAAGGGGACCTAGTATGGACCCTTATGGGACACCTAGGGTTAGAGGAAGTTGGGGTGACAGCTTGCTCTGCCATAAGACAGCCTGCTGTCTACCGTTTAGTTTGGAGTGAAACCATTGTATTGTGTGTTGGTCTAAACCGATAGTTTGTAGGGTATTGAGCAGTAGCTGATGGTTGTCCATATCGAAAGCTTTTGAGAGATCTAGGAAGAGTGCTGAAGATAGTTTGTTGTTGTTACGATGAAGATTGATGACATTAAAGAAAGAGAGAAGAGCCGTGGTGGTACTGTGGAGTAGCCTAAAGCTGAGCTGAGAGTCAGTGAGCTTTCCATTTTGAATAAGAAAGTGCATGATTTGTTTGTGTATACATCTTTCCATGATTTTAGCTAGTGGTGAAAGAATGGCTATAGGTCTAAAGTTAGATAATTTTGTGGAACTTCCTCCTTTATGGAGAGGTATAATGTGATATTTTCCATATTGCTGGGATGGATCCTTCTGAATTGGATCTGTTGATCAGAATAGAAATGGGAACTGCTATGGCATCAGCTGCGTTTTGAAGATATTCAGCTGGGAGGTGGTCGGCAGCTTAGTGTAGTAGGTTTTAGCTTTTTGAGTAAGGTCCAGATCAGGTTAGCAGGTACGGTTTGAAAGGTAAAAGTGGGTTGGGTGCATTTATGTCTTGGAAACTGCAGATTCTAGACATATGTCAGAGCTCTTTTGCTCATGAAACTGGAGCTTTCTACATGACAGCAAGAAACTCTTTTCTGGGCATTTTGAATATTTACAGAAATATAAAAAAAATGCTTATGCATGTAATTAGCACTATAAATACCTGAAATGTTGAGTATGTACAGATTCTGATGTAAAATATGGTACAAATCTCTTACCCAACTAATTAGTGCAGATATCAATAACAGCTTTCTTTAACATTATTTAAGGGGTGACTGATGCTATGCAATAGTTTACAAGTCATTTAGTTCTAGAAAATATTCATGTACCTATGAAAATATTTCATTTCTTTTTAATTATTATAAAGTGAGTATTAATCTTTGTAGTCATTTGTACATTTGATTGATTGACATTTTTTACCAGTAAAGTCTGATGAGCAGTGACAATTTGTTTTTCTGTCTCCCACCATGATAATTCATACCATATCCCTCAGTAACACATAGCTCTCTCCGTTGTAAATATAAATATGAGTGTTAAATACGAAAACAGGAATAACCGGTGACAGTTCACTTTGGGATACTTAGATGAACAAGCTCCGTATCCTTTTGTTACTTATGTCTTACCCTTTCTTATACTGTCTAATAGACAAGACAGCCCCAAAAAATGTCAGCACACCATAAGGAGCTCTGGGTATTAAGTGGAAGTGTACATAAAGGTGCTAGATATAAATGAGTTAATTACAGAGTTAGATTCTTTACCTCATTGCAGAGTTAGATTTTTCACTTTACCTGCAAAGGTAATATCCCTGTTTTTTGGCATGCTCAACCAGTTACCTTTGTAGTAATGTAACACGGCTTAATTGTCATCATGAGTGTGGCCTGCACTTCTGATTTGTTTACATTAAGGGAAGTCACCACTAACCATTCACGGGAAAAGCAAGTTTGCCCTCGGGCTTGAATATTGCTTCTCTTTATGTAGAAATTGGCATAGCCTAGGCCATTTCACACATGGCAACCCACCACACTTTGTTGATTCAGTAGTATATTCTCTTCGAAGTGTATCAGATAATCCAACTTACAAAAATATACTAGAACTTTTTCATTTTAGTGCAGCATTGTTTTAAGGGAAATTTTGCACTTTACAAAGGACTTCTTGCATCAGTTTGAAAACCGCAGTCTGCGTTATAATATCGGTATATGATTTCCATTGGAAACTTGTCAGATATGATGAGTGATCTAGTAAATGGTTAATTCATGAGCAGGAAACTGTAATAAACTCAGTAGATGTTCAAATGGAGATCACATTTTGTAATATGGGGGAGTGAACATTTTCAAATCTTTTTTTAAGAAGTGTGTGTAAACGTAAGCTTTTCACTTTTTTTTTTTAAATACAAGAACTTGTAAAGTAGTTTTTTTATGAGTGTTGTTGGAACTAATCAAGCACAGTTGTTGGTCTGTTAGGTTCACATCCTGATAAGAGATGTGCATGCTTCCATTTTCTGAATCTTATCATGAGAAGGCATCAAGGGAGTAGCTGCAGAATGTATGTTAATGCTAATATTTGTGACATTTGAGCTCACATTGATTTTGTACTTTACTGGGCACTTTAGTTTGGTTCTGCTGTATGTGATGGAATGTAGCCACAGTATCTATGGTCAGGTAGTAGTTAACATGGGGAATGGATGGAGTTTAATGAATTTGCTCATTTTTGTATGTTTTCCTTGAATTCATAGTCTTGCAGCACAGTGCAATTAAAGGAGTAGGAAATGCCAGTATAAATTCTTAAATTAGTAAAGTGTGACTGAGTATGCTTAGCTCCTAGAGCAATCTTCATAGTTGTGTTTTAACAAGGATTTTTCTTGGCGTTTTGTATAACCTATACTTCTATATAATGGCTTACTAGATTGAAGCACAACAAAGTCTGTAGTGAAAGGGACAGCTCTTGTATGTGAACTTGTGTGTGCAAGTCAGAATGGTGATTAGAAAATTCATTTTATTTTAAACTGGAAGTGCTAAATGTCAATCTCCTCCACATCTTACCGATCCACTTGGACCTCCACTAACAATGGTTTTACTCCCAGATGAACATAACCATCACCCAACATCATAAGTAAGTAAATAATTCTAATTATTGTATTTTTATGTGCAGGAGCATAACAATTGGTAGGCATGAACGATAGTCCTATGTTACAGCCAGTTGTTTTCACTGTAATAATTTGTGCACCGCTTGTCTAATTTTATTGCACATTATTGCACAGTTTAAAGCCTTTTTCTGGAAATAAATATGTCAGACTGGGTAAGGGTAGGAAATGGATAAATAAGTGTGGGGATTTTCATTTCGAGAATGAATTGGGTGCCAAACATGTATGACACTGGCCCAAGTTCATGTGAAAAATAGTTTAGATGCCCTTTGAAAGAGCCACATCAAAGCTGATTCTTTCGGCAAGGGCTTGTTATTCTTTGTCCATTAATGTTAAACAAACAGAGATGTTTTATTATTTATTCCTTATACTATAGTGATATAAGAGGTGAAAGACTTTTGACAAAAGCACAGACTCATTCAGAAAATAAAGACTCCTTAGGCCATGTAATCCTATTTCTGTACTTGGAGCATGCAAATCCTTCTTAACCAGTACTTTTCTCTCAGAACTGTATTACGTCATCCCTGGTCATTGTTTAGTTCACTCACTGAGTTTCAACTTCAACCTTCTCTAAGTTGATCTTCCTGTTATTCATTATCTCTCTGTTAAGATGTACATTGTCTTAGTTGCATTGTCCAACCTCATCTCCAGTATCTGTCCTGTTGTTCTCCTTCATCTGTAAAAGATGGATGAGTTTGATTTTCTTGGTTTCCTTAAGGTACTTAACATTGTTATTATGCCTTTCCTTCATGCTTCCTATAATGTGCAGAAGATCTGACATGTAGGCCTGGAATTTTAAAAGATAAACTGAGGTTAAGTACAAAACAGTGGCTTTTGAATCTCACTGTGAACTATTAAATCATTTTTGTAGGAGAGCTTCACCTCATGTATCTTTTCCCAATATTTTAAGAGCTGTGACCCTCTCACCCTTTCTACTTATCTGTAGTAACTCTGAGATTACTGCCCCTTGTAGTGAGGGATACTTTAAGGTCTCAGAACCTTGAATTTAGCATATATTCCTGTGTGTTTACACTTGTAGTTCCACAATTTCAAAGATCATCATTATGGTTGGTGGAATGTCAGGAGGTACTTTCTCTTTTCTGGATTATACTATACGTGATGATTCTGCTTTTCATCTGTGATCCCTTCTCCGATCTGCATCCATTGGGTGGTCTTGCAAAGAAAGACATCCAGAACTGCGTCTCCTAGTCTATTTCAAGTTTCACAAACAATCTGTAGAGAATAAAGGGAATTTCTTGTAATTAATGTTTATGAAAAGACGAGTACCTCAGCAGACTTACTTGTGGCTGTCTCACATGTCTTCCTTGTCGGGTCATCAATAGGAGTACATCTGGATTTCTTTCTCTTTTTGTTGTTGCTGTGATTTACCTTTCAATTTTTGTTTACATTTTTCAGGGGGGGGGGGGGTCTCTTTGCTTGATACACTATTTTGCAACTTTTTTTCATAAAAAAGTGGTGCAAACTGCAATTTCATAAATATTGTGCATAGTTATAGTGTAGAGGTGTAGACCAGAGGTTTAAACTTTTCAGTCTTGGAACTGTTGTCATAGCTCTTTAATTGAGAAAAGGGGGTTGGTTAAAGTTGTGTGGTTCACCGTTTGGGTGACACCTAGTCGGAGCTCTACATGTTACACCTGTGGAGCATGACCCTTTTTAGCACATGCCATCTATGTGCAAGCACGAAAGCCTAGAGAGTGTGTTCAGCTGGCAGAATGGAAGAGAACCTCATTGAGCAGTTGCTTCAGATGGGGACTGCTTCGGGGGGGGGGGGTAGGATGCCCTAGCAGACCAGTACACTAGTATGTTGCCATAATGAACAAATATGCCAATAGAGCACCCCATGCAAGAATTTATTTCACCCCACTACCTACTCCTCCTTCAGCTCTCAGCTACACATAAACTGATATACAAGTCTCATGACTGCCCTGGAATAAGCTCCTTATTCACGCTCTACAACCCTGTTAGGCCTCTGTGATCTGAACACCAATATCTTATGCAGTTCCAGAAACCCAAGCTACCTGCAGGTCAGTTATTGTACTCATGGAATATTGCTACAATATGGAATAACCTACCTCCTTCCAGCCACTTAACAACAATGCCCTTCCAACTTTAAAAGTGCACTACACAATCATCTTCTCTCCAAGTGGACATATAACTTTTCAGTTACACACTCCACCATTACTTAACTCTTCCAATTGAACCCTGAAACTCATTAATCCAGCATTTGCCAAAAAGGTATTCTTTTACAAACTTATATAACTTACTCCTGCACTGTCTTCTTTCTTCTCCCTGTCTTCTCCCTAACACCCTGCCACTGCTTCCCCTTTCTCCTCTTTATTTTGCTCTTCCTTCTCACTGCTCTCCAGTTAGTCATTATCATTCCTTCTCTCTTCCCCCTAATTACTGTCACTATTATTCACGTTTCCTTTTCTACCTTTCTTTCTCTCTCTTACCTTTCTTCCTTCCCATTTTGCAGTCATAAAGTAACACCCTGCATGTCTTTCTCATTGTTATTTTCATAGACTATAATTTATTGTTCTATTTTTAATGCTAAACCCTTATTCCTTTTTTCTTGTATTCTGTTCTGTATTGTATCCTGTTTTTAATGTCCCCTATACTTGCACCATGTGTAATCTTTTGTATTACTATTTTTTTATCAGGTTTATGGCATGCTATGTGATTACTATGACATTTTTTTAAATTTGTAATCTGAATGTACTTGGTAATGTCTTTGACTTTTTTTAAATTGAAATCTATGTATGTTTTTGCAATTCTTTTTCTTTCATTGGAGCCTTTCTCCCCGGGCTTCCACTGAAAATGGGCTGTCCTGGCCCAGTGGACTTTCCTGGTAAACAAATGCAAATAAACAAAAAATAAATATTTTGTTTAATATTTGTTTACCAGGAAAGTCTGACTGGGAACAGAGCCCATTTTCAGTGGAGGCCCGGGGAGAAAAGCTCCAGAATAATAAACAACTAACAATGATACAAGACTACAACAATGATGTAAGAATGCAACAATATAATGTATAGAAAGCAATACAAAGTATACAAAATGTACAATAAATTACAGCAGTAGTAAAATTACAAAAAAATTACATTGAGAAATGTTCCTACAAAGGACATAAATTATAATTCCTAATTTCACATAAATTAAAGGGTAGATTATTTTACATAGTGAGGAATCAGAGCGTCTTGCATATTAATATAAAGACTTACACTTTCAAATGTTGTAATGTTTACAGTGATTACCAGAACATATAAATAAGCTTGTAACAGAATGATCTAATCTGAAGAATAGCAACTGACATGAGTGGATAAGAGTTAATAATATTTCCAGGACTAGTAGGAGAGAGTAAGATTTAGTTTATTAGTATAATCACAGTAAGACGCTGTCCGGTTCGATTCTCAGCTAGCGCATCTTCTGCGTGGAGACATGCGTGAATGGGCGTACCTTCGTTGAAGGTTGTGTGCCAGGGCTGGCAACACGGCTCGTAAAAATCAACTGCCAATCATTAGCGGACCGGAGTTCCACTGTGGCGACCCCTAACAGGGAAAAGCCGCAAGACACACACACACACACACACACACACACACACACACACACACACACACACACACACACACTATAATGAAAACAATCACATAGACATATATGAGACATTTTGCATTATAGGTTTACAAACTGATAACCTGTATTTACAACATTTAAATATGAATATAAGACTGGGGCGGCCGCGGTGGTGCAGCGGTTAGCATTGCCGCCTCACAGCAAGAGGTTCTCCAGTTTGATCCTCAGCTGAGGTGTCTTCTGTGCGGAGTCTGCATGTCTACCTGTGGTCGCGTGGGTTTCCTCCAGGTGCTCCGGTTTCTTCCCACATACCAAAGGCATGCTGTAAGTGGATTGGACACTCTAAATTGTCCCTAGGTGTGAGTGCATGCGTGTGTGCCTTCTGTGGAAGGTTGGGTGCTGGGCTGGCAACTCAACACCATAAAACTCCACTGCCAATCATGAGCGGACAGGTGATCCGCTGTGGCGACCCCTAACTGGGAAAGGCCGAAAGAAGAAGTAGATGTAGGTAAAGAGTTAGGGAGCAAGGAAAAGTGGATAGATTGAGAAGATGAGGGAGAAGAGAGAGTGGATGATCATGGTATTAGTGGGTAGGAAAGGAAAAAGGTAGGTCTAAGCTAGGTCATTTGTGAAGAGGGGGAGGAGAAGTAAGGGGTAATAGAAGATTTATTTTACATGAGTTGGACATAAAGTGGATGAAGTGTAGATTAGGAAATAAGAAAGGTAGGTAGGTTAGGAGTTAGCCAGGGGTAGAACAAGAGCATAGCCAGTTTTTACTCTGGTATTCCTTGATTAGTTTCTAAAAGTGAGTTGGATTAACAGTAGATAAGATAGGCTGAGGGATGGCATTCCACATTTTGGAAATATAGTTGGAGTAAAGAGAGTCACCAGCAGTATGAATGGGTTGTATGATGCTCACCTAACCCAGATATGCCTTGGTATTGCTGTCCCCAATGGAAAAAGAGTCAGTGAAATTAAAGAAATTGCAGCATTGCCACTCATTTTTTTTTAACTATTATTCCTTATCTCAGTTACAATGAACTCAGTCATATAAGGTGTATGTGTGTGAAGGTACATGCAAGGCTTGTCCCTCCCCTATTATCTTAAAGTGTTTATTTGAATTTGTGATGAATGTGTGGTTGCCTGAAAGCACTATTTGTTTGAGTGCTGCAGGAGTGACCCTTTATGTACTTGCAGATGAGATAAAAAAAACAGTTGTTTTGCAGTCATGTGTAAGGTGATGTATTCCAGGGAGTGGGAAGTCCAGCTGACAGTAGAAACTGACCTCACACCTATAGTCAAAAGATAAAGAACCAGGACTGAATGAAGTACTACCATTGAAGCCGATTCTAAAGAGGCGTCACCTGAGAAGATGAATATGATTGGGCACTCCCCCTCTTTCAATACAAGTGATTGGTGAGCTGATAAGTGAGAAGATTATGAATGGGAATGGACAAACTGCAGCTTGTAAGCGGAATTTTTAATAAGGCGTAGCGCTAAAGGTTGATCCTGACTGCACATTCCTCTTATTTAGTTAAAGTTATGATTGGATATGGACAGATCTGAAGAAGGCGAAAGCTGAAAGCACTCATCTTGTGTTACCTTATTTTAACCATATTTTAATCAATAAAATTCCATTGTGGCATCCCTTCTTGTTTTACTTTTTATAGTCAAAAGATAATTACTACTATTTGAAAACAGAATTTGGAAGTTTTCCTCCTCTTTCAGTGATGCCACATTACTTTCCAGCCCACTGAAGCAATTTTGGAGCAACTGCAGTTTCGTGGAGCCATAGAAGGAGGATTTACTGAAGTTTTTTTCTAGTCTCCCCCGTCCCCCCCAAAAAAAAAGTGACCACCCCTAAAGACCTGTCCTGGCCCTGTACAGAGTGAGCAAGTGCCTAAAAGTTAAAACTTTCAAAATGTTAACCTTCTACACTGCCTTTCACTTACTCAGTTAGGGTAACGGGCACTTGCATTTACATTCCCATTTAGAGAGAACCCAACAGTCCCCCACTTTGAGGCAGGAACAGAATACTATTCGTTTAACTTCCTGCAACTTGATCAATCTGTAGTGTCCAGAGTTTTCACCAAATGGGTAGCCTGAGATTTGGCCAGATGCAGGACCAAAGGGAGAGAGATAGATCCCTAGCTGAGTAAATACTTGATCCAAGCAGCTTCATGGGTCCCTTTACCAAATGGTTCAGTGTCTGATTAGCCTAGTCTTATCCTTGAGCCCCCACAAGTCCTGTAGGACACCACCATCTACTAAGACATTCCTGGCAATGGCCTATACACCGGAAATGAGCAGACTGTCTCTTCCTTATGAGAAAGTTCTTTTCTTGAATAATTTCTTTGCCTAAATAGCCAGAATATACACCCGACAGCAGGAGCCTTCTTTAAGGCACAGAGTTAACTACATATCTTCATTCCAGTGGTTCTTTTGACCCGCATTATTTGAGAAAACTGGATTCCAATTAAAATCTGTGGATCTTAATTGCAGTCTTCTGAACTGCAAAAATTAAGTGCAAATTTATATTTATTTATTTTATTTTACATTTGTTAACCGGGAAAAGTCCGACTGGATACAGGTCCATTTTCAGCGGAGGCCCGGGGAGAAAAGCTCCAGGTGTACAGTAGTATATTACTAATTACTAGTAAATTATAGTGAAAAATATTACAGTGAAATTACAAAAATGGAAATTTTAAAATATGTATAGATAGGGACAATTTCCAGTCACACATTTATTTTAACAATATATATAGGCAGGTACAATATTAAGTCACATACACACAAGATAGGTTGCTAGTAAGTTATCTAAGAAAGAAAAAGTGAAATCCTTCTCATTTTTTCATAGGAAAGAGTTACACAAAATTGTAAGTGATTAGTGGCTCACTGACATACTCTTGTGAGGCTCACGTACAGATTCTGTCAGTTTGGGGTTAGTCAGGGTTAGTACAGGGACAAAGCCAATGTGTTTGCAGGTATTTTTTAAGAGATGTTTTGGGGTAAGGAGGGGTCATTGGTGAGTTCCGCAGAAGATGGTTCCAGGTTTTTTCCGACAGAGTTAGAGAATAGTGATGTCCTGCTGAATTATTGGATCTAACAGCCTGCACTAGTACTTTGTTGGAAAAGCGAAGAGTCTTTAGATTACTGTAGGGGGTAATAATGTTTTTCAGTACTGGTGTACTGTCTAGGTTGTAGAGAATTTTATGTATAGTTATTGGTTGGGTAATTCTAGCCAGCCTAATGATTGGAGGTTAACACAGTGATGTTTTCTAAAAGCTGACCCTGTGGCAAATCTTGCAATGTTATTGTAGCAGCTATTCAATTTGTTGAGATTTGATTTGGATAGATTAGCAAAGTTGGTTGAAGCATAAAAAAGGGTTGATAGCAGATGTGTACGGGCAATAACAGCTCTGGTGGATGGGGTTAGGAATTGCTTGATCCTATATAAAGAGAGTAGTTTTTTGTTGACTGTTTTAGTAGTTTTGTCTATGTGAGCATCAAACTTAAGGTTATTGTCTATGATTACTCCCAGTAGTTTAGTGCTAGGTTCTGGGGAAATTATGGTACCATTGTTAGCTGTTATTGTGAGGGGTGGTAAGGAGATCTTGCGATTGGGGGAGAAGAGCAGTAGTTTGGTTTTGTTTGGGTTTAGTAATAGTCTGCGACCTGTCAGCCAGTTCTTTACTTGGTTGAAAGTGATTTGTGATATAGCTTGTAGATCTGAGGGTGAGGTGTCAGAGCAGATTAAGGTGGAGTCATCTGCGTACTGAATACAAGTTGCATTTGAGATGACTTTATGCAGGTCATTAATAAATAAGGAGAATAAGAGGGGACCCAGAATAGATCTTTTAGGGACTCCGAGAGTGACTGGTAGAAGGGATGACAGATTCTCTTTCCATAGTACAGCTTGTTGTCTGTCACTTGGGTAAGAATGAAACCAGTTTATTGCTAGGTTGTCTATGGGGAGTGATTGTAGTGTGTCTAAGAGTAACTGGCGGTTTACCATATCAAATTCATTGGATAGGTCTAGGAAGAGAGCAGAGGAGAGCTTGTTATTACTGCGGTTTTGATTTATTGTATTAGAGAAGGAGAGAAGGGTTGAGGTAGTGCTATGGTAGGGTCTAAATCCATGTTGGGAGGGGGTTAGGAGAGAGTTTTGATTCAGATAGGCAAGAAGTTGCTTATGAATACAATTTTTTCCATTATTTTAGCCAAGGGAGATAGGATTGCTATAGGCCTGTAATTAGAAAGTTCAGTGGAGTCTCCCCCTTTGTGTAGAGGAATAATGTGGGAGGTTTTCCAGATGGAGGGGATATAGGTTTCCATAACTGTTCTATTGATTAAAACCAAAATGGGGTATGCTATTTCATTGGCTGCATTTTGGAGATCTTCAGCAGGTAGTAGCTCTGCTGAGAGGGTGGTGGGTTTCAGCTTCTTCAGTAAGGACTTAATGAAAGATGCTGGCACTGGTTCGAGCTTGAAGGGGATTTGATTATCAGTTGTGGGTTTGGTGGTAATTAGAGTATTGTGTGATAGTTTGTTGGCTAGGGATTGCACTGTTTCAGTAAAGAAAGTATTAAAGGTATTGGCAACAGTCTTGGGAGGTTGTTGGAGTGTAGTTAGTGGGGTAGGGGTAGTTGACTGACCTGGGCGGAGTAGTTTATTAATGCCTGACTAGAATTTTTGTGGTTGGTTTTGGTGTTTTTGTTGTAGATTACAGTAGTATTTCTTTTTATCTAATATAATAACCTTCTTAGTATCATTCCTCAACTGTTTATACAAGAGGTGGTCTTTTGGTGATCTAGTGGTTCTCCAGGTGAACCACACTTTGTTTCTGCTAATAACTTTTTGTCTTTTATCCTTGGATAGCCATAGTGCGAGATTGTTATTAGTTCTAATAGTACGTTTGGGAGCATAGTTGTCAAGGATAGCAAGAAATGTAGAGTTGAAGTATGTGACTGCTTCATCTAGAGGAAGTAGTGATAGGTTGGACCAGTTACAAGAGTTAAGCTCATTCAGGAAATTAGATTAAATGAAGTTCTTAGTATTTCTAATGGTTTTAAAGGTCGATTGATGAGGGATGTCATTTCTTTTTCTAATTATATATGTGAGGGAGTGATCACTAAAATCTTCAGGTAGGGTGCTTGCTTTGTGTAGCTGGGGTGGATTGTTTATTAATATCCAGTCAAGGATGCTTTCCTTATTGTTGGGCTTATTAAGTCTGATAGGTGATGAGATTAACTGAGAGAAGCCATGCAGGTTTATATGGGTTGAGAGGAAGTCTGCAGCTCAAGTATACTAATCGATATTAATGTCTCTGAGAATAATCGTTTCTTGGGGGTAGTTAGTGGACAACCATTGGAGGATACTCTCCAAGGTATTTATGTTGTCACCTGGGGGAATATAGATACAAACAATGTGTATAGATTTGTGTTTGTTGATTTGTACTTTTGCGAATAGTATTTCTGCATTGTTAGTGATCTGGGTATTTGGACTACTAATTTTGGATACTTCCAAGAGTGGATTTGTATAAGATGGCTACCCCCCTCCTTTTTTGAGATACGATCAAACCTTACTATATTGTATCCTGGGGGTAGAACTTCATTATCAATGGTAGTTGGTTTGAGCCAGAGTTTCGGAAAGGCATAAAATGTCAGGAGAGTGGATATCAAGGAAGGCATGTAAGTAGTGAGTTTTCTTGTTTAAACTTCTAATGTTTAGATGACAGACTAAGAATGAATTGTTGGCCTTATTTGAGTTCCATAGGCTAGTAAGGTTGTTGTTTGTGGGATTTGTAGTAACAATTGGGTTGGGCCTGGATTAGGGTGGATGTCACCATCTACTATGAGGTTAGGTAGCAGTCTAGTAATAAGTTTCTGGAGTTTTAACAAGAATTTGTAATAGGTTTTAGTCCTGGGGCTAATATATGAGACATGAATGGGATGTTGAGGTTTTGTATTACTGGAGTTAGGTGAGGAGTGGGATAGTAATGGGTTAAAATTATGTGCTGGGTTAGAAGATATGGTAGTATGTGTAGGGAAGTGTGTGGCAGGGAGGTGTTAGGTGTTCATAGGCTGTGAGAAGGTAGAGAATAATAAGTGGGGGTAAGAGGTAGTAAATGGGATTAGATTTTAAAGGTGTGTTACAAGTAAGTGGAGGCATTCTAGGGTGATTTAGTACTGTATGTTAAGAAGAAGAGTGAGTGGCTTACTAAACAAGGTGTAGTGAGAGTTTGGAGATAAGTTGTAGTGAGGGACTGGTGTGGGTTAAAGTGTTAAAATGGGTGTTGTTAATAAGGGAATATAGAGGAATTGATTGAGATGAGTGGGAGTGGCTAGTGGGGAATAAGAGTAGGCGTATTGGGGATAGGTGGGAATTGGGGGCAGGATAGGGGAGCGGAGTGAGCCTGCAAGGCGAACGGAGCGGGAAGAGCCAAAGGAAGGTAGAAGGCAGGTCTGCCTGGAAACAATCAGAAGAGTAGAGTGCAAGTTAGAAGGTGAGTATATAGTATTGCTCATAGGTTCATAGATTCATACTAGGCTGTCTGCCCTACGGCATTTATAAGCCTAGCCAGTGTGTTTGGCTTTTGGCACCCATTTTAAATTAATTTTGCTATGCCCTTTTTCGAGGTTAGTATACTGTGCCTCTGTCTAACAGTGACACAGAAGTGATACCCGGGGTAAACCTACGATCTCCCATCCACTCATCAAGATTCCTCTTGAAGAGAGTCAATGAGGGACTCTGCCTAACCTGGACTGGGATTTTATTCCAGAGTGAAGGGAGCCTCTGGGTTATGAATCTGTCCCTCCAGCAGGTCTTATTTATTTCAGTGCTGAGTTTCAAGTCTCTCGAGCGCATAGCTCGATGGGATTTGGATTTTCTGAGGTGCAGCATGTCCATTAATTCCGGGTTGGACATGGCTTTATACGAGAGGCACAGATCGCCTCTGAGCAGGCAGTATGCCACTGAGTAGAGCTGGAGTTTCTTTAACCGGGCAGCATATGGCATCTGTTTGAGCCCTTTGATCCTCTTGGTGAGGTACTTTTGGGGTCTTTCCAGTTGCTGCAGGTGTCTGGTAAGGTACATCCCAAAAGGGGTGTTGTACTCAATTATGGGCCTGATGAGGGATGAGTAAAGAGGCACAATGACCTCCCCTGATCTAGATGTGAATCCCTTCATGATTAGGTGGGCTATATAAAATGTTTTTCTAACCACTTTGGCCACGTGGTTTTCAAATGAGAGATTGCTAGCAGTTTGGGTCCCCAGGTCCCTAATTACTTCTTCCGTACGTAATGGATTACCACCTATGTGGTAATTTGTGGGCAATTTGTTTTTGCCAAAGGGGATGACTATACACTTTTTGGAGTTTAGCTTGAGGCCATGGCTCTGGCACTAGTTATCTGTTTCTATGAGGCCCTTTTGTAGGATGCTTGTGTCGGCTGGAGAGTCGATTATGGCGCCTAGTTTGCAGTCATCTGCAAACTTAGTCAGCCACAGTCCTTCCGTGTTGGCCTGTACCTCCGAGAAGTATACACCGAACAAGAGAGGTCCCAGGACTGAGCCTTGAGGGATGCCACTTGTAATTGGTTTGGAGTCTGACATGGCTCCAGCAATTCTAACCATGTGGGTTCTGTCCTTGAGCCAGTTTGCAACCCACCTAGTGACATAGGGGTTTATATTTAAGCTGGTGAGCTTATCTATAATGCCCGAGTGGGGTATTGTATCGAAGGCTTTTGTGAGGTCCAGGTAGGCTGTGTGGACCACCTTCCCCTCGTCAATGGCCTTGGTGACTGTTTCAAAGAAATCAACCAGATTTAAGAGGCAGGATCTGCCCTTAACAAAGCCAAACTGGGTAGGATCCAGTGTCTGTAGGTCCCCAATATTTTTATTTATGAGGTCCATGATGTTCCTTTCCATAGCTTTGCAGACCAAGCTAGTCAGGCTTATGGGGCGATAGTTTCCAGGATCCGTTGAGGCACCACCTTTGTGGAGAGGGACCACTGTTGCTGTACGCCACTGTTTGGGTACATATCCTGTAGTAAGGCTGAGATTGAACAGTAGTTTTATTTTTGGGTTTAGCTCTTCTTGGAGTTCATGTAGGATGCAGCCCGGGACACCGTCTGGTCCCATTGATGCTGTGTTGTTTGCTTTGGAGAGGGCGGCTCTTACCTGAGCATCTGAGATGTCAGGGGGGCAGCACTCTGCTGGGATAGATATTTGCCCTTTTGGTGGGGAGGGGGGGGAGTTTGCTCTGAACCTGTCAGCTAGGATGTTGGCAATGTCTGTGGGTTCAGTGTATTTTTTGTCATTTTGGACTAATTCTGAGCATATCTGGGAATTCCCACCCAGGTTCCTAACATAACTAAAGAAAGCCTTGTGATTATCCTTAGTGTCCTGTGCAATTTTTCTCTTGAAGCTGGCCTTAGACGATTTTATGAGTGCCCATAGTTTTTTGCTAATACTGATCAGAGATGCCTTCCCTTTTTGGGATTTTGCTCTATCATGTAGTAGCTTCTTCCTTCTATTGTATAGTTTGTTTATGGCTGGGGTCCACCAGACAAGACGCCTGCCTTTGGAGGATTGGGTCTTGGTTTTATTTGGGATTGCATGATCCATACATTCCTGAAGGTGTTCATAGAATGCGTTTATAAAGGATTCTGCTGTCTGGGCCGTATTTTCCACAGGCCCGGGGGCTTTGAAGGATTCCACTTCAGTTTTGAGGAATGTGATATTTGCTTTACAGAAGTTTTTCACTGTGGTTTTCTGGGCAGGGGGTGGGGTCGGGATGTGAATATCTAGTGAGATTAGTTTATGGTCTGATCTTACCAGTGAGGAATACACTTCTGGTCTGGAGCATAGAGCCCCCATGTTGGTGATGATCAGGTCCAGTATGTTTTCCCCTCTTGTGGGAGTGGTAACAAGTTGTTCCATAGCATTTGAGTTTATAAATTCTAGGAACCTTTGGGCTAGGGTGTTGGAGCTAGAGTAATGCTCCCAGTCTATGTTTGGGTAGTTGAAGTTGCCCAATATAATGGTGTTTGGAGAGACCTTCATATTTTCCAGTGTTCTCAGGAAGGCCGAGTGGGGTTCCTGGGTTTGGGAGGGTGGTCTGTAGCAGGCTATAAACTGGAAGGCAGTTTTACCCACTGTTAGTTGCACATGGATAGTCTCTGATGCTTCGTGCTGTGCCACCAACCTGGAGGGTGTGGGTATCTTTGACGAATATTGATACTCCCCCTCCTTTTGTGGTTCGGTCCAAGTTTTGGGGCCGAAAAGCATGGTATGAGGTTTAACCTGGTAGTGCTGGGGTGCTCTCGGGAGCCTTGAACCAGGTTTCTGTTACTGCACAGATATCGATGTTCTCCATGCTAAGGAGAGTTTTGAGTGCGTGTATCTTGAGGTTTAGACTTCTGGCGTTGAGTAGCATTACTCTTAGTTTCTTATCCCTTGTGATACCTATGGAGGTGGGTTTGTCTTTTGAGCCTTGCCTAAAAAAGGCACTATAGGGGTGGCAAGAGCCTTTGCCAATATCCGAAAGCTCAGGGGTGACAGGTGCAAGCCGTCCCTAGTGCAGCATCGTGGCTTGTCGAGCATGTCATCCCAGGCTGACAGGCATTGGATCCCCTTTGAATGACACCAATACTTAAGCCAATTGTTGAAATTGATCACCTTGTCTTCATATTGTGGCATCATTCTTGGTGAGGGTAAGATGCTACTCAAGGTCAGGGTCATACCGGCCTGGGCTACATGCTCAGAGAGCTCCTCTATGTCTCTTCATGTAGTCCAGGGAGGTACGTTTCAGGTCATTCACACCAGCATGGACAATGACTGAGTCATATTTGTACTTGCCTTGGAGTGACCTGAGTGCTTGTGTTATGTGGCGGATCCTAGTGCCCGACAGGCAGCTCACCATGACCTTCTCCTTGTTCAGCCTGGTGAGCGGAATGTCAGTGTGCCTGACAATAGAGTCACCTATTACAAGTGTATCAGGTGTGTTGTTTAGCCTTAAGGGCTGTGACTGTTTGGCACACTGGCTTTGTGAGCTATGTGTTGCATGTGTTTTGTTTTGGGGTAGCGGTTGCTTGGGCGTCTGCTTTGGAGGTCTCTGCTGCTTAGGCAGATTTTTATTTAGAGCCTCCGAGTATGTTTTTGTGTGTTTATGTGTTTGGTTTGCTGTCGTGGTAGGTCTATGCGAGACTGGAATTGTAGTGAGTGTGGTTTCCTTCTCCTCCTGACTGGTTACGCCAGTACTGAGTTGAGAGAGCTTAGCCTCCAGTTTGGCTGTATGGTTGCATCTCTCACATGTGTTGGAATTTGTTGGGAGGAGGAGAGGGTTGTCTGTGTACATGAGGCAGTTGTAACATTACCTCAAGATTCCCAGATTCACCAGCTGGACCGGAAAGGAGATTGACAACTGACCTTTGGACATGCTAGAATATTATTGGGAATTCCTTTATAATTGAAAAAAGGGCCAATGGGGAACAAGGTACTCAAGGGGAGTTTGTGAGGGTGTAGTGCTTTTAATAGTTAGAATACAAATAGTTAGAATGCAAATAAGAGCAGAAAGGTTTGGAGGACCACACAGGGCACAAATTACATAGACAGCTATACTTATGGAAAGTCAGAGAGGAAAGCCTGAGATGGACTAGACAGTGAGAGAAAGGAGGGAGAGCGAAGATATACTAGCAGCAAGGAGCAGGAGAAAAACAAAGTTGAGATAATAGTAATACAAGGCAGTAAGTGGGAGACTTCAGTCAGTAAGAAAAGGCAGAAATGCTGTTGAGAGAGGCTTTGGACATAAGGTCCGGGGAGGAGAAGAGTTAGGATGGTAAAATAGCACAGAAACAGTATACAGGCTGAGGGTAGCTATAGAGATAGAACAGGGGCTGCAGAATATATACCAACCCCCAAAACTATGGTGTCTCAGTATTCCTGTGTTCCAGAGCAGTGCACACTTAAAGTTATATATAGTTGAACCTCACTGGGTTTATGCATTTGGCATTATTGATGTATGATGCTCTTGCTTTGTGAACATTGTATATTGGGAAACTTGGACTTCTAATTTCAGTAACAGTTGTTTCTATCAAATAAGCTTCATTTTTTTTGTGATTTATGGAACAATTACTGGACTTTTAATTTTTAGTTTAATTCAGCTAGTAGTGTTAATCAGTAGCACGTCAAAGTTGTTCTGCTGTATTTAATTATTAGTCATATAATCATTACTTTGAGTTTAGTTATAAATGTATAGGGATTAGGCACTTAAGAAAAGAAATGAAGTTGACGCGATCTTTGATGACATGGGAACTGGCCTTAAAGTGGGGAGTGCACCTCATGACTACATACACCCCACAAGCTGAGCAGGTCTTTCTGTAATCTGCATGACTGGAGATGTAGCTGGCCTTAGGCATAGGCCAACTAGGTGGCAGCCTAGGGCACTGCTCTAATAGGGGTGCTTTTCCTGTAGTTTGGATGGTGTAGGTAGACCAGGATGGGGGAACCGGGTGGTGGTGGGGGGCACCGTGGAGCCCTTTTGCCTAAGGCACCAATTGACCAAAGACAGGTCCTAACTGAAGATTGAACACGCATATCTTTGTACAATGGTTCATAGGTAGGAGGTCCCATATATGAGCTTGTTTGTTTTGCAAGATTATCACAAACAAAAGATTGGTATTTATTTTTGTATTTATTTTAATTGAAAGCCATCCTGGGAGGCCTGGCCAGTGAATACCTTCTCCATTTTGTTGAGTGGGAATCTGTTGCGCATACATTCCATCCTTTCTTCTAAAGGATACTCCTAAGCAGAAAGTCTGTCTTGGAAGACCTTCTTCTTGATAACTATTACATCTACCAGAAGAATCTCTTAAGTTGCAAGCCTAGAGGTGCAAGGAACTTTTGTCCCTTTTTTTAAAAGGTGGCAGTGCTTGAATTAAATCAAAACATTCACCTGCTGATTTTCCATCCTTGACCACAGAACAAATAGGGATAGTGCATATAGTAGCAGTACACAGACAGTTAAAAGTATTACACTGAGAGGACAGAGGAATTTGCAGGTCAGCTCTTGGCCTGATTTATGTCAGATAAGCGAGGAAGACCAGTATCTAAGCATACTTTATGCAAATGGCCAGCTAACTACATTAAATTGTGTTATGCCATATGCCTACCATGGCAAAGAACTGGAAGGAGTATGAAGGCACAGTGTACTAGAGCAGCTTTTACTGCTGTTACTGCAGCAGCTCTGTTCAGGCATGTATGATCTCAGAGTGTCTGTGAAGCTGCAACCGCAGCAGCTCTGTTCAGGCATGTATTACCTCAGAGTGTCTGTGAAGCTACTACCACAGCAGCTCTGTTTAGGCATGTTTTACATCAGAGTGTCTGTGAAGCTGCTACCACAGCAGCTCTGTTCAGGCATGTATGATCTCAGAGTGTCTTTGAAGCTGCAACCACAGCTGCTCTGTTCAGACATGTATGATCTCAGCGTGTCTGTGAAGCTGCTACCGCAGCAGCTCTGTTCAGGCATGTATGATTTCAGAGGGTTTGTGAAGCTGCTACCACAGCATCTCTGTACAGGCATGTATTACTTCAGAGTGTCTGTGAAGCAGGTTATAGCCTCTTTCTATGGCAAACTGCTTTAGTGCTTATCCCATCTACTGGTGTACGGCTGTGTTTGTATCTCAACCATAACAAAAGATTTGTGGACAGGTCACTTTTGCAGTATAGGATCCCATTCAGTACCCCTTTAGTGTTTTTGATTTGTCATATTAGTTTCCACAACTGCATAATGTCTGTAGAGAGTGGGTTGGGGGCTCTTCTACATCTTTAATGGCCCCATACCCTTCCAGGCCACTTTATTTGGTTTGGTAGAGCACTTTAAAAAATGAATTAAGAGCTTACAGTGACCAAGATCTGGTCATCTCCATAGTTTTTCTAATGCATTTGTCAGTGACTTCTTATTCCAGAAGATGTGTGGGATGCTCTCCCTTTCTTTTTCCAGAAGGGTAGTGATATCGCTGATGTGGAGAAGAGGCTTTTTCTGCTTTGGCTATCTGATGGTTGTCATATTCATGCCAGAAGGATGGACATGCAGTAATTAATTCTGATGTGTAAGCAGTTGTAATGCAATAGTATCCTTATTCTTTAAGCATCATTTGTTACAGTGAGTATGCTCACACAAATGTTTATCCATTTTCAGTGATTTCTGTGTTGCAAAATTCAGTGTACCTTTCATAACTTAAACAGTTGCTTAGTAAGACACATCCATGTAGCTTACATGGATGGAACATCTTATGAAATTCTTTTGCAGATAATATATGACCTTATGTCCTGGTAGAACAGTAATGTATTAATTTCTTACCTGGTGACTTCTCTTTTGTTTTATCCTGACACCTGCATAGGTGCTATATATTTTTTGCAAAGAAATGTGTTTTATGTGAACTTACACATTTTTGAGGTTTCTGGACGTATAATCTGTATGGTGCCATCAAACTACAAGAGTCATGTAGTATGATAAACATTTTGCTTCTGCCATACACTTGTAATGGATAATAATCATTCCTCTGTGCTAAGAGTAGTGTATGTGCTTTGCACAAATCTTTAACATTCTTAGATGGTCACAGAAGTAAATCCTGGTACAGAAACTGCATTCATTTATTCTCTAGTACTTTTCTTTATCCTATTCAAGCTCATGAGGGAGCTGGAACGTATCTCAACAAACGACAGGCATAAAGCAGAGAACATGATGTTCTTCGTGTTTGACTGTTGCAGTCATTACATTTGGGTTATTTGCTTGCAGTAGCCCTCAGTCGGCCTGATTAACAAACTCTTGGGTCCTGCGTCAGTTGCTGTCCCTTCTTCCATGATGTCAGGTCGTCAGGGGTATAAAACATGCAGCTGATGTCATTACATCAGTCTTTCTTGCCGTGCAGTGCCCAAATCAGAAGCAGTTTGCAAGTGCAGGTCGGCCGACTCCTGGAATTTTCATTTTCGAGGTTCAGTATCGAAGTCTTCAACTAAAGCTAAGTACCCCATTTTGGAAAGTTTTGCTTGCTCCTTACCGATGTCAGTAAAAGTTAATAAATTCGAGGTGATCTCTGCCTAACATATAAAGCTGTGTCAAACCGAGAGCTGTTGGACATGCTACACCTAAAGAAATCCCAATCCCTCCGAGCTACACGCTCTAGGGACCTAAACCTTGTCACCACAATAAACGGGACATGCTGGAGGGATAGATTCCTATCCCAGAGACTTCCCATACTCTGGAACAGGCTAC
This sequence comes from Protopterus annectens, assembly GCF_019279795.1. Lineage (NCBI taxonomy): Eukaryota > Metazoa > Chordata > Ceratodontiformes > Protopteridae > Protopterus > Protopterus annectens. The sequence goes on along the minus strand of NC_056737.1, from coordinate 703,168,913 downwards.
CCATCAATGTCAAGCAAAGTTCTTCATTAGCACTCTTCAAGAAAAATCTTGATGAGTGGATGGGAAATAGGAAGTACACCCCGGGGATCACTTCTGTGTCGCTGCTTGACAGTGGCACAGGAAAATAACTTTCTTGGGTGGCATAAGCCAGGGAACCTTGTTGGCTAGTCTTACGTAGGCCCTTGGGCCGATAGCCTAGTACCTACCTATGAACCTATAATTGCATTACTTGTGGAACGCAAATACCTCACAAAGATTTTCATTCGTACTGTATTGCTGCGTGGAGACATGCGTGAATGGGCGTACCTTCGTTGAAGGTTGTGCGTCAGGGCTGGTAACTTGGCATGTAAAAATCAACTACCATTCATTAGTGGACTGGAGTTCCGCTGTGGCGACCCCTAACCGGGAAAAGCCGAAAGACACAACAACAACAACTGTATTCCTTGCTTAGGCCCTGATCATGATGTACCTTGCTGTCGGTTTTGTGCTTTATTTAATCAGCGCACTATCCGTCATCTGTATATTTTCCCCTCTAAATATTTCGGTTCTCAATTTAATTATCCAGAAATGTCGTCAGTTAGCCATCCAACTACCGTGATTCCGAAAAAACGCAAAGATAAAGACAGAGATAGGCCGCCGTGGTCCAAAACTGCCGACGACACTTCTCCTAAGCAAGTCGCCAGTTCGCTGGTACTCAGTGAAGCACTTTCGCAGCCCCTGATACCCGCTACTTGTGATTCGCAGGCCTCTACTGAGACCCATTTGGAGTCCAGCATGCCGCGAGATGCTTCAACTATGAAACCCGCAGATGTCTCTACCTTGGATGGGTCTGGAGCCGCTGTGCAGGCACCGGCTTCTGAGGGTGTATTCAGGCCTTATGGACTTGCATATTAAACCTCCTTCTTCACTTAGGCCTAAATCTCGAACCATGCCTAAAAAACCGACAACTAGGCCTCTGTCTAAAAAAACAAATGATAAGAATGGCTGAAGATCTAATAACTCTAATCAGGGGAAGCCAACCCCCCCCCTTCTAAGAGGCCTAGAACTGAAGTTGTTTATGAATCTTCTGACCAGGATTCTGTTTTTTCTGATTCTTCTGATGATTTGGATTTGCCCTTATCTACTTATGAGGATTCTGATGCAGAGGACTCTATTCCCTCTGCTTCCCCTCCAGAGGATTTTTCTTTTGGTGAAACCTTACATACTCTAAGGGAGCATTTCCACTGGGAAAGCCAGGATTTTTCTATTCAAAAAAGAGGCTAAGGGATTTCTTACTCCTGCCTCAGCATAGGCCTTTAGCTATTCCTCCTGTACTAGACATTGTTGATGATGCTTTTTCAGAATCTAGTTTGGCCCCTGATTCCTTGCCTCCTGCTCCCAGAAAACCTGACAGATATTACAGGGTTCCTGATTCTCACAAGTTTCTTTTTAAAAATCCTATTTCAGATCCAGAGACTGTTTCACAGGAGCCCAAGGGCATTAAGGCTTCTACTGCTAAAAATCCTACTCCATCTGACAGAGACTCCAGGGCGCTGGATAGATGGGGTAAGAAGGTTTACACTTCCGCAACCTTGGCCATTAGGGCTTTAAACTGCCAGTTTCATATGTTAAAGTATCAGCAACATGTTATTGGATTGCTTAAACAGAAAATGATGTTGATTCCTGACTCTGTGGAAAATAAAGAATTACAGGATTTTAATGCATTCTGCTGAACAGGTTGGAAAACATACTTTGCAATGTGGATTTGATTCATTAGAGGCCTCTTGCAGGGCTGCTGTTACTGGGTCTGTGCTCAGAAGGCATGTTTGGCTTAAAGAGCAATCTTTGCCTGATCATGTTAAAGCTAAATTGTTGGATGCTCCCTTAAATCAGGACTGCCTGTTTGGCAATAAGGCTGAGGAAGTTCTTAAAAAGATGGAAGATAAAGCTAAATATACGCAAACTGTTAAAGGTTTCTTACAAGTTCAGCCTCCTAGATTTAGTAGGCACTGGCCCTCTAAGAATTGGTCCTTTCCAGCCCCTTGCAGGCCTTCTCAAGCCAACCCCAGACACAGCAGAAACCCCAGGTTTCAGGCCCAGGGGACACACAAGACTAAACAGTGGGGGGTTTCCACACCCAAATCAGGGAGTAGTAAGACTTCCCCCTATAGAAAACTGTCTCAATGACTTGCTTTTAAAATTTCCAAGCACTTCCAACTGAATGCTCCTTTAGGCGGAAAGATTGGTCTGCAGGCCAAAAACTGGAAACTCATTACCCAGGACAAATGGGTTTTAAATATAATGTCCCAAGGATACAGATTTCACTTCCACACCTTATCAACACCAAGCGGGTGGCCAGGTCTACCCCCAAATCAGTGGGCAGAGGCCCAAAATCGAGTAGTCTCTCTTTTAAGCATGGGAGCTATTCGGTTGGTACCAGAAGAGGAAAATGGACAAGGTTGCTATTTGAGACTTTTTCTGGTACCCAGAAAAGGCAGTACATGGCGTCCTATCCTGGACCTTTCTACTCTAAATACCTTTCTGGTGATTCCAAAATTCAAAATGCTGACACCTCACCAGCTGCTTCCTATGCTAAGCAAAGATGCATGGCTGGCAACACTAGATTTAAAAGAAGCATACCTGCACATCCCTATCAGGGAGTCTTGCAGAAGATACCTACACTTCAAAGCAGGCTACATGCATTATCAGTTCTCTGCACTGCCATTTGGCTTATCTACTGTGCCCAGGGTATTCACAAAGTGTCTAGCTCCAGTCATTGCATTTTGCAGGCAAAGAAATATTCAAATATACCCATACCTGGACGATTGCCTAATTTAGGCAGAAAGCCAGGACATACTTTTGAATCATCTGGCCTTTGTTCAACGGGTGCTGACTTGTCTGGGGTACAACATAAACGAAAAGAAATCACACCTGGTACCCTGTCAACAAATTATATTCCTGGGAGCAAGCTTGAATACAACTTCCCAGATGGCTTTCCTCACGCCAGCGAAACGGATTCTTTTGACAACCTACTTCAAACAAGTGGCCACAAAAGCCCAGTTATCTGCAAGGCAAATACTTCAAGCCTTGGGGTTCATGGCCTCCTGCATTCTTCTAATTCCATATGAAAGACTGCATATGAGGAAACTGCAATGGTATCTCAAAAGCCTATGGTGTCAACATTCACAGGATCTAGAAGCAATGATTCCTATCATACCTTACCTACGCCTAGAGTTCCTTTTGGTGGGCAGAGGCCTGCCACCAAAACAAGGGAGTACCATTCACACTACCCCCTGCCGCCCAAACCTTGACAACAGCCACATCAGACTCTGCATGGGGGGCTCACCTGGCAGAGAAGTGTATTCAGGGCAAATGAAACCTAAGTCAAATGCACCTACACATAAATCAAAAGGAAATGTTAGCTGTACAGACTGCTCTGACAGCCTTCAAGGACCACATTCTTCTAGGACAACTAATGGTAAAGATGGACAACACCACGGTCATGTGGTACATAAACAAGCAGGGCGGTATCCATTCTTACCCCTTCTGCAGACTAGCGATGGCATTGTGGAACACTGCCTTGAGCTACCAAGTTAATCTACAAGCTCAATTCCTGCCAGGAAAACTAAATACACTGGCAGATAGACTAAGCAGAAACCTTATGGACCCACACAATTGGAAACTGGAACCAAGGATTTTCAACATGTTGACAAGCAAATGGGGGAGCCCAGATATAGACCTGTTTGCCTCCCCCCAGAACCATCAATTGGACAAATTTTGCACAAGGACTCCCTACAAACTAGCTTGGAAAGTGGATGCTGTATCCTTCAGCTGGAAAAACCTATCAGTTTATGGCTTTCCTCCTCTGCCTCTGCTCTCCAAACTACTACTAAAAATCAAACAGGGCATGCCAAGGATGATCTTAATTCCACCAGACTGGCCACGGCAACACTGGTATCCCCTCCTGCGCAGTGTGTCATGCTTGCCCTCTGGCACCTGCCTCAGACTCCTTCCCTGTTGACTCAGCAGGAGAACCAGATTCTGCACCCTCAACTGCAAACCCTGAACCTAGCAGTCTGGCTAATTACCTAATTTCTCCTTTACCACCCCTCAGCAAATCCGTGATGGATATCATTTTAGAGGCTAGGAGGCCTAGTACTAGAAAATCGTATGCTGCCAAATGGAAAAGATTTTGTACCTGGAGCCAATCTCAAGGGATGAGTGCAGCAGTGCCCAATTTACCTCAGATTCTACAATACTTGACTGAGATGCTTCATAAGGGCTTGTCCTTTTCCTCCATCAAAATACATGCCTCAGCCATTTCAGCTCATTATAACACAGAGCCTCTTCTCTCACCCACTGCTCAAGCAGTTCCTCAGAGAGGCAAATATTTAAGGCCACCCAGGAGAGCGCCAACTCCTGCCTGGGACCTTAACTTTGTCTTGGAGAAACTCGCTCTTCCTCCTTTCGAAGCAGCTGCTACTGCAGATTTAAAATTCCTTTCCTGGAAAAGAGCTTTCCTTTTAGCAATCACTTCTGCAAGAAGGGTATCTGAATTACAGGCCCTTATGGCAGTGGAGCATTTCATCATCTTTCATGCGGACAGTGTGTCCCTTAGAACCAATCCCTCCTTCATGCCCAAGGTGGTATCCAGTGTGGCTCTTAATCAGTCCATTCATTTGCCTACCTTCTTTCCTAACCCACAGAACAAAGGGGAATGCATACTGTACTCCTTAGATGTGCAGAGACAACTTAGATTCTACTTGGACAGGACTAAACCTCAAAGGAAATCTGAACAACTGCTGGTGGTATTTGCTACAGGGACAGAGGGCAAAGCTATTTCAAAGCAAACAATTTCAAAATGGATAGGCCACTGCATTCATTTCTGCTATAAGCACCATGGAAAACCTATCCCACAGGGCATCAGACCCCATTCAACCAGGGCTGCATCTACCTCTACTGCCTTTCTCAGGGGCGTCCCTACAAGGGACATCCTAGAAGCTGCTACCTGGAGTTCTGTACATACTTTCACCAGGCATTATCATTTGCCAATTTTCTCTAAATCCAGAGCTGGTTTTGCCTCTGCAGTCTTGCAGGGCCTTATAGCTGGTCCTAATTCTATTTAAATTCCTCCACCCAAACAACCTTATAGGTTCATAGGTTCATACTAGGCTATCTGCCCAAGGGCATTTATAAGCCTAGCCCATAGTTATTTGGCTTTCGCCACCCCTTTAGTTTGAATAAAACTATGCCTATTATTTTGCTGTGCCTCTGTCAAGCAGTGACACTGAAGTAATCCCTGGGGTATATCTGCGATCCCCCATCCATTGGTCAAGATTCCTCTTGAACAAGGCCAGCGAGGTGCTCTGCCTCACATGTACCGGGATTTTGATCCACAGCATAGGGAGTCTCTGGGTGATGAATCTGTCCCTCCAGCATGTTCTATTAATAACCGTGTCAAGGTTTAAGTCTCCCGCCCTTGTGGTTCTGAGGGATCTAGATTTTTGAGGTGAAGCATATTCATCAAATCAGGGTTTGACATGGCCTTATATGTCAGGCACAGGTCACCTCTGAGCAAGCGGTATGAGACTGAATAGAGCTGGAGTGCTTTCAGTCGGGCAGCATAAGACATATTTTTGAGACCCTTTATCCTTTTGGTGAGGAACTTTTGGGGCCTTTCCAGCTGCTGCAGGTGTCTGGTCAGATACATTCGAATGGGGCATTGTACTCAATCATAGGTCTAATGAGTGATGAGTACAGGGGGGCGATGACCTCCCTTGATCTAGATGTGAATCCCTTCATGATCAGGTGGGCAATGTAGAAGGTTTTCCTAACTACTTTAGCAACATGAGTGTCAAACGAAAGGCTACTGTCAACCTGGGTCCCCAGATCCCTGATGACTTCTTCTGTGCTCAGTGGATTGCCACCTATATGGTAGCTAGGGGTAACCTTGTTTTTCCCGAAGGGTATGACTATGCATTTCTTGGCATTTAACTTTAGGCCATGGCTATGGCACCAGTTAAACCTCCAAAAGAATCTCCTGCACGTAAGGAGTTGCACGGCTACATAGTATGCACAAACAAAAAGAAAAAAGCCAGCAACTGGTGAACCGTTGAAAGAAGGTAGTTTAATAATAAACTACCAAAGCCACATAAAAGCTCATAACATACCGGTTTCGGCCCGGGTTTAAACCTGGCCTTCTTCAGTGTTTTACAATAGAGCCAATCATAAACTGCTTTTATATAACCTAACTTGACATGATAGGTTAAACAAAACATTAACATGCTCATGAATATTCATCAGTATTATATATCTTACAATTATATAGGACAACCTATATTGTATATTCAATAAACAAAATTACATCTCAAAAAGTGACATGCTGTGCTTACATATTATTTTTATAAGCATTCATTAAGCCCTGGATTAAATAATGCACCAAGTTTGGTGATCCATTTCTTTTCTTTTAGGTCCAGTTTTTTATGCCAGCCCCCTTTATTTGTTCTATCACCAATAATTTTATCAATAATTGTAAAGTGAAATTGTGCCGTGTTATGTATAAGAGTGTGTTTATATAGTGCATTAGATGTCTTTTTACATCTAATGTCACTAAGATGTTCCGACACCCGTAGTCTAACCGGCCGAGAAGTTTGCCCAACTTAAAACGAGTGACAAGTACAACAAGCCATATATATTGCCCAATCGGTATTACAATTTGCAAAAAATTGAATATCAAACACTTTATTACTATTCCTGCTGGTGAATTCTTTTGTTTTCACAATAGATTTACAATTAACACAGTGACCACAAGGGAAGCAGCCAATAAGTTTGTCCCCCAAAATCGTGGTTTGATATACATTAGGTAAAGAAGATTCAAAATGATGTTTATAATGATTGAAATAACCCGCCAGATTCTTTCCTTTGCGAAAGGAGAATAAACATTTATTTGGAATGATTGTTCTAATCCTAGTGTCTGCTTCCAATATGTTCCAATTATCCTGAATAATATTGATAAAGTTATTAGTATTTCTACCATATGTTGTTGTAAAACGCAATATATTTGTCTTTATAGGTTTCTTCTTGTACGTCAATAGATTTGATCTATGTAAACCTGAAGCATAATTACGAGCCATTGTAACATACCCTGAGCTGTAACCCCTATCAATAAATCTATTATACAAATCTTGAGCATGATGACCAAAACTGATATTATCAGAACAATTCCGTCTGATTCTAATAAATTGTGATTTTGGAATGTTTTTGGCGATGTGTTTTGGATGAAAGCTGGAGGCGTGGAGAATGATGTTATATTGGGGAAATTTTCTATGAATTTCAGTTTTTAGAGTATTATCCAAATTCCTAGTTACCAAAACATCCAAAAAAGTTATGGATTTTTGATCATAGGTAATGGTAAATTGTATTCCCCATTTGTTGTCATTCAAGTATTCCATAAATTCTTGGAGGTATGAAACATCCGATCTCCACACCATCCAGCAGTCATCCAAATATCTACGCCAGATGTCAATATCAGGTAGAAAAAGATTATGAGTATCATCATAAATCATAATCTGTTCTATATAAGCCATAAATAGGTCAGCATATATGGGGGCAAAAGGTGCCCCCATTGCTGTACCTTTGATTTGTAAGAAACATTCCTGATTATAGAAAAAAACATTTTTGGTCAACACATGCTCAGTTACATTTAACAAAAAAGTATTGAATCCTGGTGGGTACATATTAGATTGATGTAACCAAAATTCAATAGCATCCAATCCCGCCCAATGTGGAATATTAGTATATAATGAGCACACGTCCAAAGTACAGAGCCACCAATCTGAATCTAACTGCATGTCATTCACAATACCCAAAAATTGAGTAGTGTCCTGTATACGTGATCTGACAAATGTTAGCAAAGGTTTCAAATGCATAGTCAGAAATTCAGAAAGGGGCTCAGTTAACGATCCCATGCCCGACACAATCGGCCTACCGGGTGGATGTAAGAGATCTTTATGTATTTTCGGCAGAAAATAGATATACTGTCTAGTGGGGTCAGAGATTGTTAAATGGTTAAACGTTTTTTTAGATATAATGCCATTATCAAGAGCAGAATGTAAAAATTCATCTATTTCTTTTTTAAACACTGGGGTGGGATCAAGTGGCATTTTTGTGTAGTACCGAACATCATCCAATTGTTTGTGTGCTTCAATATCATAATAGCTCCAATCTAATACTACCACAGCCCCTCCCTTATCCGCATTGATAATGACCAAATCCTTATTGCGTACTAATTCTTCTAAACAGGATATATCCACATCAGTCATGTTGTTAGAAATTGGTAAACAATGATTGTATTGAAAGTGTAACTCATTAAGAACACTACGCAAAAATAAATTAACAGTAGGATGCATGGGGGGTGTGAATGATGAAGTGTGATATTTGAAAGAATCAGTTTGTGATTGTGCAACATCTTCTTTATCCTGAAAAAATAATTTGAGATTAATAAGTCTACGAAATGAAAATAAATCTTGTGTAAAATTATCCTCAGGCACAAAAAAACCCGGAATGAAAGATAGTCCTTTATTAAGTAATGATATTTGTTCAACTGTAAGTTCAGTACTTGAAATGTTGTATACATTATTTACTTGTTCGTCAGTATTTGCATCAAATTTTGTAGACTTGTAACTTTTCCTGTGCTTCCTACCACCCCTCCTCCCTCTATATTCCCTAAAGGGGATGTACAATTTTTACGTTTGGGAGTAGGGGAATCCAAAGTGGACTGTGTCTCCGTGTCTGTCCCTGATGAGGTGTCATAATCAGTAGATTCAATATTACTACCACGTCCTTTCAATATAGAACGCGGACGTTTCCTTTTGTGATTAAATGAATTTTTATTTTTATTATGCCCATCTTGGAATCTAACATGTCTAACATTTTTGAAAGGTTGCCCCTTCTCATAATCCAAAAGATCACGAGTAAATTTTTTGATTTTTCTTTCTTTCAAAATAGTATCAAAACTTAGTAGTTCAGTACTAAGTTTCGAAAGTAGGGCAGGAAAATAACTTTCATTTTGGTAGTAGTTACATTCTTCAATGGACTTTAAGACTAGACTAGTTTCTTTATCAATAGTCCTAGCATAATAGTCAGATAAAGAGTTTACAAATTTGGTTGAACACTCTTGTTGAATGGAAGACCATTCTGAGGTTAAACTTTCATCAGGGTCTGCCACTAAAGGCTGAATTTTAACCCTGAGACCCCTTGGGCAAATGCCCTTAGCCAAATAAGCTTTAAGTAATTTGTGGTGCCAAACACAGGATCTAAGTGTTTTCATGTTTTTGTTAAGTTCAGCAAAATGTTTTTCACATTTTTGTTCAGGCTTCATGGAAATAATATTCCCAGAAGCCATTGATTCATCACCAATACCAAAAGGTGCAAGATCATCCTTATCTGCCGATAGGTTCAAAAATATTTTATTTAGATCCATAGTTGGTTTTATATTGTCCAAAATATTGTAAGTATAACCACGTCCTGTACTTAGTTCTGAAGGTGATCAGACAATAATGGCAATATACTATCAGTACCTAAATGATACACCTTATAGCCACGTCATATACAGGACAATAATGGTATATTGACTCAAACTCCCAAACAATTGCTTGGCATCCAAATTATACTAAATAATATAGATGTAAAGTGTTTTTATTCTTAGTGGTCTCAGAGGTAAAAAATAAAGCCTAACTGGTAAACACTTTGTAGTTCAATAAACCCCAATTTTGTATATAATCCGATATGTTGACTATTATATTTATTTCGGAAACGTGCACCAAGATAATCAACTGGTGATATAAACTTATGAGTGCACAATTGAAAATATATCTACAATTAATATTAGAGTGATAAATATATCACTATAATTATCCTAAGGGTCCTCTAATATATATATAATGTAGAGATAAACAGTCCACTTGAATAAGAAAAAACCCATATATAGTACAGTGTAATAGTTAAGGCAGTCTGGCAAGCCCAATATTAAATTATTTAAAGAGAAATTTTTATGAGGGTAATAATATACCTATCAGCACATATGTAATCAAAACACATTTAGCATATTTATAAAACATAAAATGGTCCAATGTGGGTTGCAAAAAAATTTTTGGTATATTGTTACAACCATTAAAGGCACAAACCCACAATATTATAACAACCAGACTAATAATAAGCATGAAATACAACTATACTCAAAAGATTTATATGAGCATATGCAATCATGATAATACTAGCACTGAAAAGATTATAACCAATATTGTGGAGAGGGTGCCCAGTACCATTTGACATAAAAATAAACCTGTGTATTTGCAGACCTTACTCGTATGTACTCATAGAGCACATAAACACAATAGTTCTATGGACCATATAAAACAATTGATATTTCAATTGTTAATAATATAATATAATGTACAAATGATGAAATAGTGTTCACAAGATGTTATAAAGCATCCAACATTGAGATTACTATTTTAAATTAGACATTTATATAGTACAATAAACATAATCGCTGAGGTAATCGAAACCCATCATATTAGCAAACATACACAAAAAATTGTTTTCTTGGGAGACCGTAAAACAATGTTCCACTTAACATCTAAGAAAGATGATATGCCATTCAAGGAACAAATAATAATGATTAAATTCGGGCCCTGATATAAACTGAACCAAATACACATCAATGAAAAATGAACAAAAGAGATATTCCATATACTTTTTGTCCAGAGCTTTCTTATGTTGTCAAACAGGTACAAAAGCACAGTATTCAAACTCAATTGTTGGTAACCACAAATATGGAATAATTATCCAAACATTTATAATTATAATGCCCTAATATAAATGCATTTATTAGTGTCCATATCCATATAATGAAATGTTCATAGGGCCAGTATTAATCATAGTTCCTTAACGAAGGCTTTAATCAGTAGTCGCTGTTGTTTGCAAAAAATAAAATGGAACACAGTCCACCAAAATTTGTCCTAAATAGAATATTAGATGAATTCGCACATATTAGATGAAGTTGTATCATCATAAGTAGGCACCAAACACCTTAGTACCCATACATTTTTGTGTAGAAAAAGAAACAGTCCCAATATAAAATATTAATGCAACAAATTGCCGCAATTTCCTGTATAATCCTCCCGCACGATAAGCTTCACAACAGAGGTAGTAGAATTTAGATGCAAGTAAATGATGACTCACCAGATGGCATATGCAGGCCCTGAAGTAATTAACATCAAGCACAACGCTTAACATATGTTAGAAAAAAACCAATAATAAGAATGATTGTACATTAAATCAATACCCCCATACATATCAGAATATGTTTCACTAATATGTCCACCAGAGAACTTTGGTAATGCTGGTCGCAATTCACCGCCAATCAGAAATTATAGCAATCCCAATGCTAAATGATAATAGAAAATCTGTCCACGGGAAATTTTCTTGAAAAAGGTATTGATGGTTTCCTTGTGGGTACGGTAGGTTCCGCACCAAAAATCGTAGAATTCAATGCAGAAAAATGACGTCTTACCACATAAAATATGCGGCCCCTTCTATGGTTAACATCATCCTCTATATAGTTGAAACTAGTAATATAGTGGCCCGGTAACTGAATCTTTGAGGCACATAACCAACTAGGTACACTTTTGATAGTAGTTTCAAAAGAGATTAGTAAATGACACTGGTCGCAAATTGCCACTATGTAGAAAAAGTAACAGTCCCAATACACAGTAATGGTATAACACCATATAGCATATACGAGCCCTTCTACTGTTAAGAGCCTCTATATATTAAACGCAATTGGTAAGAGAGTCATGGTACCTGGATCATTAAATCACAGAAACGACTTGGTGCAAAAATTATTTATCGAAATCAGTTTGGTCAAACCTGTATAGCACAGCGTATCAAAAAGGTCATCCAAATAAAGATCCAAGATGAGCAATAATTAGGTAGTTGAATAAATCAAACAAACTTCGACGAACACGCTGACACAGTCCACCATGATTCCCCCAGCAGGAAGTGAACCAACGTAAACCTCCAAAAGAATCTCCTGCACGTAAGGAGTTGCACGGCTACATAGTATGCACAAACAAAAAGAAAAAAGCCAGCAACTGGTGAACCGTTGAAAGAAGGTAGTTTAATAATAAACTACCAAAGCCACATAAAAGCTCATAACATACCGGTTTCGGCCCGGGTTTAAACCTGGCCTTCTTCAGTGTTTTACAATAGAGCCAATCATAAACTGCTTTTATATAACCTAACTTGACATGATAGGTTAAACAAAACATTAACATGCTCATGAATATTCATCAGTATTATATATCTTACAATTATATAGGACAACCTATATTGTATATTCAATAAACAAAATTACATCTCAAAAAGTGACATGCTGTGCTTACATATTATTTTCATAAGCATTCATTAAGCCCTGGATTAAATAATGCACCAAGTTTGGTGATCCATTTCTTTTCTTTTAGGTCCAGTTTTTTATGCCAGCCCCCTTTATTTGTTCTATCACCAATAATTTTATCAAAATTTTTTTTTTTTTTTTTTTTTTTTTTTTTTTTTGTCTGGCACCAGTTATCCGTTTCTGTGAGGCCCTTCTGAAGGATATCTGTGTCAGATGTGTTTTCGACTATGGCGCCCAGTTTGCAGTCATCTGCAAACTTTGTCAGCCATAACCCTCCTGTGTTTGCTTGTACTTCAGAAAAGTAGATGCCGAACAAGAGTGGACCCAGGACTGAGCCCTGTGGGACACTGATGTCATGACCAGAAAGTACAGTTGTGTACACTTACCATAAATGTAGATGTTTGAGTGTATTCACTGTTGCAGTCATTACATTTGGGTTATCTGCTCTTGATCCATATATACACTCTCCTGTCTGCACTTCCCATGTCATGACCTTAGCTTTGGGAATCTTCCCAAATGTAATGACTGCAACAGTGAAACACGAGGAACATAGTACAGTTGTGTACACTTACCATAAATGTAGATATTCGAGTGTATTCACTGTTGCAGTCCTGGTTACCCTCGCTCCAGACCCCTTTCTTCTTTTGGCTGTACCTCTACTCTCATTTACTATGCTCAAAAAGCTTTTTGGTGTATTTGCTTTTTTGTTGGAGGTATATTCTTGTATTATAGATTTAATTGCTTCCCATTAGAGGGGCACCTGACATCTGGGGCAAGAAAAACTGATGTAATGGCGTCGGCTGCATGTTTTGTACCCCCAACGTCATGGAAGAATGGACAGCAACCGACACAGGACCCAAGACTTTGTTAATCAGCCCGACTGAGGGCTACTGCAAGCAGATAACCCAAATGTAATGACTGCAACAGTGAATACACTCAAACATCTACATTTATGGTAAGTGTACACAACTGTACTTTCTGGTCATGACATCAGTCCATTGCAATATCACACACACATGTACAGAAAATGTACTGGTTTTCCAGTTCACCTTTTCATATATTTCTTTGGGATGTGAAAGGGAACTGGAGCATCCAGAGAAAAGCAATGCAGCTGCAGTGAAGGTATTTAATACTCTTCCCAAAATACCCGCTGCCTGCAGCCTGAAACTGAAATGGAAAATCAAGACATGCGAAGCAGTAGTTCTACAGCCTCAGAACTTTTTCTACCTAGGAAAATAGGGCCTTCAAAACAGGTTTGGGATTTTGTATAAGTTGCACTTGATCCATATATACACTCTCCTGTCTGCACACTGTCTGCTGTCAGTGCACATCATCTTAATCTGTCAGTACACATCATCTTAATCCCAAAACATTTTAGATGTTTTTTTAGTAGGGGGATTTGATGCTAGTCACAAATCCTCAAACTGTCAAATATTATAATGTAAGGAGTTATGGCTAAGGTTATGAATAAGTAATTGCTATCACTGTTAATTTTGTATTTTGTAAGAGATTTGTAATTTGATGCTGTGAGTATACACTGCTTATATTACAGCCTTTAGCTTGTGTAGTTGCATATTTGCATGACATTAACTGAGTGAAGAATCATCAGACATTTCTGCACATTCATTCAGAAATTTTAGAAGTTTGCTCACTGTGAGAGGACAAATCATCAGTTCCACAACCACTTGTCAGGTGACTCTTGAAAGATATATTAAAGGAATGTGTCCTGAGGAGTTAATGTATTTTTCTGTCATAGTGTATTTAAAAGTGTGTGTATACTGTATATATTTGCATGAGCATATATCATTGCTATGACATTCATATTTTGTCAGTAGTGTTCATCTGTGATGGCACTTCTGTGTTACTGTAATGGTTTGTTGTAGTATATCTACAAAGAGCAAGAATTATGTGTAGCTATAGAAGGCAGTGTGTGTCTGTGTGTGTCTGTGTGTGTCTGTGTGTGTCAATGGGAATAGTGTAATAAGGCACTAATGTTGTGTAGCCTTATTATAATGTCACGCTTTCAGCCTAATGCTATCTAATGATCTTACTTTGGGAAGGGTCTTTATCAAACTAAATCATAATGTTTGAGTTTAAACACCAATGGAGTTGTGTTAGGCTGGTCATTGTTTCTGTTGTTCCCTGCACAAGCAAGCAGTGGACTCACAGGGGTATTGATTTATGCAGTTGCACAAAGCACTCCTGTAAGTAGCATTTTCACATACTTAAGTCAGCCCAATTTCTCAAATGTGTTCTCCAAGGCTCTGTTCTTTTCCCCTACTTTTTTCTGTCTCTGTTAACAAACTGCCCATTGACCCACTCCCCCAGCTTCTTCTCCTTCTCCATACTGATGACATGGTTAATCTGAAAATACTAAGAAATATTCTGAGTATTTTTCAGTTATGGGGCAAATTAAATTTGATTTGTGTGTAAAACTGTAATTACTTTTATTCTAAAGTACCTCATTGTAAAAGAAACCTATTAGAATTTTAAGAATGGCTTAGGAAAGCATTTGTTTCAGGAATGAAGCACTTTAGATAGAATGACATGCTTCCTGTTCCTTCTGCCTACCGATATGGGTCATGTTTAGTGATAAAATCCCTGGACTATCTTAGTTCTGTAGTTTGTGACAAACTTAATTAAGAATGCTACTTGTTTAAGCCATTCTGGTGGCATAGATGGATAAAGCCCTGACTATGACCCAGGTGACCTGGGTTTGATTTGTGGCTCAGGCACCTAGAGTAGTTGCCAGGCAGGATGGGGTATGCCTTTCCTGGAAGAGAGGGTGCATGCTGACATCCGTCTAATGGAGCTCTAGCAGAGGCCAGAACTCAAGAAAGCAATAGACATCGGGCTGAGGTCAGGCTAGATGGCATAGTTCATTCTCCTTAGGGCCGGGGGGTGCATGCCATAGTTTCTCTATGCCCAGTCAGCTGTAGCTTGGGGCTAAGCATACAGAGATGGGGATATAGGTCATGCAAAAACCCCAGATCATGCAGATGATGGCAACACTACTGCCACTTGGCCCATGCCTGCTTTGAGAGAAGAAATATAGTGTCTAAGTTGAGCCCTCAGGTGGAAGGGAGGAAGAGCTTATTGAGCAGGGGAGGATTAAACCTTATGGTAAAAGAGGGTACTGGATGAAAATAAAATGCTGCTTGTTTAGAATGTTTACCTCTCAGTTTGGTAACTGACAGCAGTACCAATCTCCTAATAGCCTGTTTACTAGCAAGAGTTGCCAAAGCAGTTATTAACAGAAACATATTTAATGTTTGATATGGATACAGGATGCAGTCATCTTAAGTTAAACTAGAAGATCAGTGCTGAAATACAGAAATATGCTTCTGTGCACCACTTTTGATACTTGAAGATCAATAATTTGTATATTCAGAAAACATTTTATGCCACAAACAACTACAAGTGTGACATACAGTTATTTAAAATCAACGTGTAATGTTTAGATTTCCACATTACATTTTTTCATGTATACTGTTGCTTGGAATGTTCTTTTTTTTGTCTTAAGAGTGAGTGAATTGTGCATCAAAATTGTGCATCAAAAGAAAAAATACAATTCTTGTCTTTCAGATGTAGAAATCACAGAAAACCCTGAAGCTTATCATAAAATGACAACCAAAACCTTGAAATCAACTACTGGTAGGCACCTGCCAATGCATGTGATCCTACGTTGCACCATCACTTTATTTCCACTACAATCATTCACCTTGTCCGTGCACTGCATCTTATTTTTTTATTTTTTGTTTTTATGCATATTTTTATTCACAGTGCCAGGAAGGTGCCCTGGCATGTTTAAACTGTGGTGCATGCATATATTCATTTCTAGTCAGTCTAACATGTGCTTCTTATACTCCTATTGGATGCAGGTGGGTGTGTTCTTTGCTAAACTGCGTGTGCCTTCTCTTTGTCCTGACTAGCTGCTTACATTTGCATTACTAATAAGATAACTTGAGCAGGTTGGTTTGTTAAGACATCTTGTGTGCATCAGATACCAAGTTCTGTTTTGTCTTTCTGAATCACTCACTGTAATTGTTCATGAATTGTATGCGTTTTATGAAATCAGCTGGGAAATCCTTTTAACACTATTGACAGTAAGTAGATTTGATGTACATATTGTTAATAGATCAGATGCTTTTTTTTTTTTTTACAGTAAATTCAGCAGTTACATACAAATTATGTCTTACAACTGCATCTCGCCTGTGCTTTCACACTCTGTGTTTATATCTGATTTATTTTTTCAGCAAAAAAAATACAAATGTAATGTTAAACATTATGTGTAAAGGAGTATCTTGGCTATCAAAACTATTCCATCAGTTTTACCCTCGTTAAATCCATGAATCACTAGTGGAATTTGAGGAAACCCACAATAAATTTACAGCATATTAAAAGTTATGTTATCCATAAAGTACATTGTTGTTCCTGCACTGATGGCATGCATTCTCTGACCTGTCTCATCACGCTTGGCACTGTGATGACATGAGGTTGGAGGTGCAAGTATTTTGACATCTGGCAATGCTGCTTGCCTTTATGGCCAAACAGTACTAAAATAAATAAATAAAAGAAAAAACAGACCACACTAATAATTAATGAATAGAGTAGTATTAATTGAATGTTAAGGTCACCTGGCTACCAGAACATTGACCGTCTGCGTGCGTGTGTGTCTGTGTTTAGCACTCACTTCCTTCTGTCATAGAAATGCAGAAGAAGAAATAAAGTGACGACTTGCTGATTTCTCAATGCGCTTTGTTAGGGAGAATGGGAATGACGTAACAGATACTTTTAAATAATCATGCTTTTCCTACTGCTGTACACTTGGTGGAATCCAAGACAGAATAGCTTCTGACACCGACTTGACATCGGTGAGTAATTACATCACAGCTGTTCACCAGGAAGGGTGAGAGGACTGGCTGTGAAGCCACACTTTTTGCACGCCTATTTTCATTTTAAGTCATTTTTTTATGTGGAAATAGGAATAGAATAGCCTCTAGTCATCAACAAACTTATTAAAAAAGGTAGAATAGAATGCAGATGCCCCCATTTTTGCAAGTTAGGTATACCTCTAACCTCGTAGCACAAGAAATCTAGAGAAAAGCAACAATAATGGTGGGACAAAGACACAAAGATGGGGGCAGATTTTAAATATTGCCCTTAAGAACTTGGAAAGTTGGTAGAATAATAGATTTTGCATCAGCATGCATTTTCTGAATGATGTGAAGTCTGAAACTGAAATGTGTGTCGTTATTTAGTGACTTCATTCCTCAGACTTACCAGAAAAAAATCACACATTTTATGAGGAACAGACTGAATATATGAGGCAAAAAGTCCGGATAGTTGAGAGGTATAATAAAGGGAAGCTGGTGACAGACCTATTTCCATTTCCGGAAAATGCGAAGTACCAGAAATTGTCACTAATCCCAGTCCCTGACACCCCAGCTAGAAATATTGTGACATGAATTGGCTTCTACCACTCATTGCCTTTCATCCTCAAGATGATACAGCAGAGTCAAATTGCACAAGACTGGCATAGTCCTAGTAGATGTTCATCGTGTTCCCCTGCGGCACAGTCATCATACTTGGGTTATCCTGTCATCAGGTGGCCCTGCAGTCGGCCTGAATTCCAAAGTCTTGGTCCGGCGTCAATTGCTGTCGCTTCTTCCCAGATGTCAGTGCGCCAGGGGTATATAAGAGGCATCCAACACCATTTTCTTCAGTCTTTCTTGCCACGCGGTGCCCGAAGCAGAAGCAGTTCGCAAGTGCCGGTCGGCCGACACCTGAGATTTTCTAATCGAATTTCAGTCTGAAGTCTTCAAAGCCAAGTACCCCGTTGGGGAACCTTTTCTTGCCTCAGTCCGATGTCAGAAAAAGTTAACAATTGTGTTTCTTGTGGGAAGCAAATACCTCATAAGGATTTTCATTCTTATTGTATACATTGCCTAGGCCCAGACCACGACGTCACTGGTTGTCGGTTTTGTGCTAGGTTCAATAAGCGAACTATAAAGCGATGCTTTGATTTCGCACGACACTACTTCGGTAGTAAATTAAATTACACTATGCCGTTGGAGCAACCGACTACCAGCGTGCATAAAAAACGCAAAGATAAAGACAGGCAGCCTAGATCCAAGCCAGACTCCAAGGTCTCGGCTGGGCTGGTCGCCGGTTCTCCGGTTTTCAGTGAGGCGCCTACGCAGCCCCTGGCGACCGCAGAATTGGAATCCCAGACCGCTTCGGATTCTCAAGCAGAGAGTTCTAGGCCGACGCAGCCATTTTCTTTAGGCCCTACCGACAACATTGCAGAAGGAGAAGCCATTGCTGTGGAAACACCTTCGGTTACAGAAGGTGTCTTCAGACCGACTACTCTCACCATAAACCTTATGCTAAGCTTAAGACTCCTCAAACCAAAAAAGACTGCACTTCAGTCTCCAGTTCAAGGCCCCATGCCTAAGAAACAGATGCTTAAAATGGCTGAAGATTTGATTTCTTTAATCAGGGGTTCCCAGCCCCCCCCAGACAAAAGGCCTAGATAGTAGTTTCTTGTTGGCCAGCACAAGTGTAGTTTCTTACGCTGTCTCAGTTCATACTGGAGTGTCCATTCTGACTAATTCCATTCAGGGGCATAATATCTCCCCAGCCCAGGAAAAAAAAGTCATCCAGATAGCAGCGTCCTTATTGATGCCTTTTCCAGTTCTAAATGTAGCCAGTAATCCTAGGGTCAGGGAGATCTTGTCAGCTTCCCAGAAACCATCTAAAAGGCAAACATGCAGGAGTAAGTGGAAGAGGTTTGTTTCCTAATCTTTTAAAGAAAGTATTGAGCCTTCTTAAGTTTCTCTTCAGTATGTGTTTAGGTAGTCATTCAAAGTATTCGTCCATTGTCTTTCCTATCCATTGTTAAAAGGTAACTTAGCAGGCATATAAAATTCTCAGCAGGGCAGGTATCAGCCTTTCCTAGATGCCTCTACAACAAGCAGTGTCCTCCTGAAGGGTGCCTTTCTCCTTAGGCCAGCAGTCATGGATTACACATGTCCTTGTGATTTCTACTGCGTTTTACAGAGACTGACCAGGGCAACCTTCAAATCTGCTTCTTCAGTAGAGATAGGTTTCTGTCTTGGAAAACATTTCTCACTGAGATGAAAGCTGCAAGGAAGAAAGTATTGGTGTTCTAAACCCTGTCAGTTAAATCCCCACATATAGTCTTTCACAAGGACAGGATCGCACTCCATATTACTGACATCTCAATATTATTAAGACTGTTTATAAGATGTATCATCTTGAGGGCATGTCTTTTTAATAAGTATGTGTGCTTGTCATAGACAAATGGCCTGTAAATGTTTCCATACTTTGTGCTCCTTTTGTTTAGGACTAGGTCAGTACTGATTCCTGCAAGGGTACCAGTTCAAACTACATGGCCAGTAATTGCACTAATTACATTGTATTTTTAGGCACATGACCTGGATGTCATACCAGGGCTGGAGCAGTTATAGCAAGGAAAGATACTAATCTTTCACCAACAATAAGTGATAAAGGTAATGTTTCTACTGACGCTGAAACAAATTGGCTAGCACTACAAGTACTTTTAGGTTTGCAAGCAAACCCCCTATTCTCAGTAATGTGTATCCATTATGTGGTAACACTTTTCTAACCTTCCACAAAAACAAAACTAATTATTCTTAGTAATCTAAACTTAGGCTGGCATAGACGTTTTAAGTCTCAGCTAAGTATTTAACTGAACCTTTTGGATCTTACTCAGATGGTGACACATCCCTAATAATGGTACTGCTTCCATCTTAGACTTTATAATTCACTTCTTAGACAAATCCTTAAATGTATAGATCCTACCCACTGTTCTGAAGTGACAAAAGTTTCCTAATTTATCAATTTGGTAACTCAAAGCAAATAAATTTCGCTGTCTTATCTCCTCTAGGGCAATTCCTGACACTTAGCATTTGTCCTACATATAAAACTTGAACATTCTAACTGGACAAATTCTTGAATATTTTATTAAGCATAATTTTCTCACCCTCAAACAACATGGAACTCTGGCCTAAAGGTGGCAGCATCACTGCTGTGTCTTCCTTAACTGACCATATTCTAGCAAACATTGATAAAGGTTTAATATCAGGTACAGTCTTTACTGACTGAAGCAAACTTTCAGAACTTTAATCAGAAGAAATTCAGAAGAAAGTCGCTGTTTTACCTCATGTGATAGTTTCTTCTAGTATAAACTTTCAGAACTGTTAAACCATGCAGTTCTTTTAACCAAATTAGCAGACTGTGGCTTCTCTGAGAAAGCCTAAAAGGGTTGATTGACTACTAGCAACACAGTACTTTCCCATTTACATTAATAAACAGGCCGTGTATTAGCAGTTTCTTGCAAGGCTCATTTCTTGGCCTTCTTTTTATCTCTGTATTCATAAACAAACTATCACTGTGGCCACTAGATATAAATCGAATTCTCTATGCAGGTGATATTGTCGCAGTCAGTGCGGGGAAAACATCTCCATAAAAGCTGGAAAATTCTCTTCAGACTGATTTTTAACTTGATGTGGAATCAGGAAGCTAATAACTAACTCCTGTAATTGCCACAGTAATGACATTCAGAACTACTCAAAGACTTCACACAGCTCACAGACTTGCAATCCCTTGCTATTCTCTCAGTCACTTAATACTTATCACATTTATGAAATCCACACCTACATATTACCCAGCATACAGAACTAAGTACAGATAAGGCTCTAGGTCAACAGATATACTCATGTAAAGTAGCTCATCTTGCCACATTGGAAACCAATCTGGTGGTCCCCTGCCATAAACAAACTTTACAACAAAAGGAAGAAACTGTTGCAGAAAAGAGGAAAATCCCAGGATGCAAAAAACTCCCTTACCAGCCTCAGTAAGAAACTGAGATCCCTCATAAAATCCTCCAAAGCTAGTTACGAAAATAAAATTGCCAAAGATTCCAAAGACAACCACAAGGCATTCTATAACTATGTCAAGAATCTAAATGTCAATGCTCAGATCTGCTCTGAGCTAAAACAGAATGGCATTAAATATACTGATCTCAATTGCCAATATCCTGGCAGATCGATTCAGTGCCAACTCCACCCCCCTCTCACCCCCTAAAGGGCCCATCTCAATACTGGAAGATTGCCAAATTCCAGTAATAAAGGCCACACAGGTAAAAAATGCACTCTCCAAAGCTAAGAATACAGCATCCATGGGACCAGATGACATCCCGGGCTGTGTACTACATGAACTACAATATGAACTGGCACCTCACCTAAGTGTCATGTTTAATCATAGCCTCACCTCAGGTTTTGTACCTACTGAGTGGCGCAGAGCTACAGTTATCCCACTCCACAAGGGGGATCCACCTTGGATCCCAGAAACTACTGTCCCATCAGTCTGACGAGCCCTATCTGCAAGGCCATGGAGTGTATTATCATGGAACTTATAAACAAAGACATTGGCAACCTTCAAACACTGGACCCCACCCAGTTTGGGTTCGTGAAGGGCCGATCTTGTCTCCTGAACCTGATTGACTTCTTCAAATCAGTCTCCAGAGCCATGGACAAGGGTAAGGTGGTTCACACAGCCTATCTAGATCTTTCCAAGGCTTTTGACACCATCCCCCACTCTGGAATCATAGATAAGCATACTAAGCTGTGCATTAATCCCTACATCACCCAATGGGTTGCCAACTGGCTTACTGATAGAACCCACACTGTAAAAGTAGCCGACTCCAAATCCAGCTCCAGACAAGTGGAGTACCTCAGGGTTCAGTCCTGGGACCACTCTTGTTTGGCATCTACTTCTTTGAAGCACAGCCAACACTAAGGGACTCTGGCTAACAAAGTTCGCAGATGACTGCAAACTGGGAGCCATTATTGAATCCCCAAATGATGTGGATACTCTACAAAAGGGCCTTACAGAAACAGATGCTTGGTGCCAGAGCCATGGGCTCAAGCTCAATGCCAAGAAATGTATAGTTATCCCCTTTGGGAAAAAACATGTACCCTGAATTACCATATAGGTACACTAAATACCGAAAGTGTGATAAGAGACTTAGGGACACAGGTGGACAGTGGTCTCACCTTCGATAACCACATCGCCACAACAGTCAGGAAATCCTTCTATGTGGCACACCTAATCACTAAGGGCTTTTCATCCAGAAAAAAAGAGGTCATTGTCCCACTCATCCCTCATTAGACCCATTATAGAATACAACGCCCCATTTGGTATGTACCTCTCAAGACATTTGCAACAACTGGAAAGGCCGCAGAAATACCTCACTAAAAGAATCACAGGCCTAAAGCAGATGCCCTACGCTGATCGCCTTAAAAAACTCCAGCTATACTCTGTCGCATATTGTCTACTCAGAGGCGATCTCTGCTTAACATACAAGGCCATGTCAAACCCAGAGCTGTTGGACATGCTACACTTAAAGAAATCCCAATCCCTCAGAGCCACACGCTCCAGGGATCTAAACCTTGTCATCACAATAAACAAAGCATGCTGGAGTGATAGGTTCCTGACCCAGAGACTCCCCAGACTCTGGAATAGATTGCCCATACATGTTAAGCAGAGTGCCTCTTTGGCCCTCTTCAAGAGGAACCATGACGATTGGATGGGAGAAAGGAAATTCACCCCGGGGATCACGTCAGTCGCCCTGCTAGACAGGAGTCCAGGGAAGTAAATAGTGTGGGAAGAAATAGCCAGGGAAATGTTATGGCTATGCTTGTATAGGGCCTAGGGCTGATAGCCTAGTACCAACCTATGAACTATGAACCAGGAAAGCCATTGTGTGTCTAGAGTACATGTTAGCATATTCTTGTCAATTCTCTCTTC
Source organism: Protopterus annectens (assembly GCF_019279795.1). NCBI lineage: Eukaryota > Metazoa > Chordata > Ceratodontiformes > Protopteridae > Protopterus > Protopterus annectens. The sequence continues at coordinate 703,145,620 of NC_056737.1, read as the reverse complement.
ACCTGTGAGAGACGGGAGCTTTGAGCAACCTATCTGTCCCTGGAGGAGTGGTTCCAGCCCAGAAGTTCATAGTTTATTGGCCATTTTGGGCTAATTTCTATCTTTTTCATTTCCCTACTATAAAAACCGGGTTTGCATGGTTTTGCGCACCGGGCAGTGCCAGTTAGCTACGGATAAATTATTCCCGGCTCCACTAAGTCTCCTCTTCAGTTTTTCCCTTGAAACTAGTCTTAACTCTCAACCTAAGCACTCAAAAAGCATCTTACAGCCCAACACTTGCTCAGTCCTAATAGCAAGCACTAATGTACCCTGACACTGATTGCCCAGCAGAGCAAGGCTCTTTATTCATCCCTCACCAACAAAGCAACTAAGCAGCTCACCCTACTATTCAGGCATGACCAAAGGGCAACTTTAGGTGCACTCTGCAGTCCAGCTGGTGAATCTGGGTATCCTGAGGCAATGTTACAACTGCCTCATGTACACAGACAACTCTCTCCTCCTACCACAAAACACTAACATATGCGAGAGATACAATTATACAGCCAAACTGGAAGCTAAGCTGTCTCCACCCAAGACTGGAACAGACAGTCAAGAGGAGAAGGTTAACACTTGCACCACAACTCCAGCCGCACACAGACCTACTAAAACAGCACTGGCAAAAAATACACATAAATACACAAAGTCATACTTGGAGGCTCTAAATAAAAACCTGCAAAAGCATCAGAGACCTCCAAAGCAGACACCCAAACAACCTGCACTTCACATCACAAACCAGACAATACATAAAACACAAAATCAGTGTGCCGCACAATCACAGCCCTTAAGGCGAAATAACATACCTAACACACTAGTAATAGGTGACTCTATAGTCAGGCACACTGACATCCCACTCACTAGGCAGGACAAGCAGAAGGTTACTGTTAGCTGCCTGTCCGGAGCCAGTATCCGCCACATAACACAAGCACTCAGGTCACTTCAGAACAAGTACAAATATGACTCTGTCATTGTTCATGTTGGTATGAATGACCTGAGATGTACCTCCATGGACTACATGAAAAGAGACATGGAAGATCTGTCTGATCATGTAGCCCAGGCTGGTATGACCCTGACCCTGAGTAGCATCCTGCCCTCACCAAGAATGATACCTCAGTATAAAGAAAAATGATCAATTTCAACAATTGGCTAAGCTTCTGGTGTCATTCAAAGGGGATCCAGTGTTTGTCATCCTGGGATGACATGCTCAACAAGCCACGTTGCTTTGCAAGCGATGGCTTGCACCTGTCACCCCCTAGGCTTTTGAATACTGGCCAAGGCTCTTGCTGCCCCCATAGTGCCTTTTTTAGGCAAGACTCAAAAGTCAAACCCACCTCCATAAACAGCACAATTAACGAAAAACTGAGGGTTAGGCTACTCGATGCCAGGAGTTTAAATCTCAAAATGCATGAGCTCGAAGCACCCCTCAGTATGGAGAACGTCGACATCTGTGCAGTAACTGAAACCTGGTTCAAGGCTTCACAGAGCACCCCAGCACCACTGGGCTACAACTCGTACCACATGTTTTGGCCACAGAACATGGACCGAAATACAAAACGAGGGGGTGTATCCATATTCAGCAAGGATACCTACACCTCCAGGTTAGTGGCGCAGCATGATACCTCTGAGATCATCCATGTGCAACTAGCATCGGGCAAATCTGCAATGCAAATTGTGGCCTGCTACAGATCACCCTCCATGACCCAGGACCACCACTCCACCTTTCTGGAGACACTGGAAAACATGAAGGTCCTACCAAACACCCTATTATTGGGCAATTTCAATTACCCTACCATTCACTGGGAAAACTACTCGAGTACAAATTCCCAGGCCCAGTGCTTCCCGGAATTCATCAACTCAAACGCCCTAGATCAGCTGGTAAACTCCCCTACCAGAGGTGAAAACATATTGGACCTGGTCATCACCAACATGGGTGACAGGTGTTCCACACCGGAGGTCAACCCATCACTGGTTAGATCAGACCATAAACTAATCACTCTGGATGTCCACACCCCCCCACCACCCCCAACTAAGGAAACCACAGTAAAAATATTTTCTAAAGCAAACTTCACCTTACTTAAGACAGAGTGGTATGTTTCACAGCCCCCAAGCTAAAGGATAACGCTGCCCAAGATGCAGAAACCTTTACAAATGCACTCTATGAGCACCTACAAGGATGCATGGATAGTGACATCCCTAGCAAAACCAAGACTCACTCCTCTAAGAGAAGGAATCCAGTTTGGTGGACCCCTGCAATAAACAGGCTATACAGTAGAAGGAGGAAACTAGGCTTATAAATGCCCTCGGGCAGATAGCCTAGTACCTACCTATGTACCTATGAACTTGCCAACAGCAATCTCACTTTTATCCATTTCTAATAAGAGGGAAAGCTACTCTCAGAAAACTAAAACTAATTATTTTTTTGTTTGTTTGTTTTTCAGTGGGCAAGCCTGTCTGCATCCTTCATGGGAGGAAACTCCACTCTGCCGTAACTTGTATAAACTCTGTGGTTGCCCAACTGTGGGGAAAAAGGCAAGGTTTCCTGAAGTGATTTTCAGCAGAACCATTTGGCAGTAATGGGACTCACTGAAATTGTCATTTTTCTCCGCTACCTACTGTAACTCAACAATCCCAACATAGTACCACTTTAAAGCAGACTACAAAAACAAAAAAGTTAATGTTACTCTAGTTATCCCGTAATCAGATACACCAGTGTCTGTCTGAAAATCTAACTGGCTGTCTATAATCACAAGGGCCACCTTTCTTTTAGATACTGTAATGAAAGCTTCTGCCCTCCTTTAGCTAGTAAGTTGAAAACTCAAGTAACACAATGCTCACTCTGTAATTAAGATGACATCCTGCTTTATAGACCAATATCGGTACATGTTATGACTGAGTTTTCTACAGGATCACTCCTGCAAGCTGAAATTCAGTTACTGGTGATATCAGAAAAAAAATGTAAACTACCCACAGTTTAAAAGTCTCCTCCATGACATTTAACTTAGAGGTTTAAATCACTCGCTATGCATACCTGTATAATTGTAGTAACTGTTTAACACTGTTGTGTGTTGTATCAATCCACCAGTTAAATCATAAACTAGCATGTTTGTTGTAAATATTGTTTTATCGACAATATAAAAACTGTGTCTCTATATTTATATATATATATATATATATATATATATATTTTTTATATTTTTATATATATATATATATATATATATATATACATATATATAAATAACATTTTTTTTTATATAGTTTGTTTGATGTGATTAATACACTAAGTAATTGCTTTGTGTTACCTGTACATTTCTTTGTTAACTAAATTACAGGTCATGACAGAAGAGCATTTTTGTCCAGCTGTCACCTATCCTATTAACAAATTATATGTTTAAAGCAGATCGTATTAACAAATAATAAATAAGTTTAAAACCAACACTAGATTAAGCAGAATTATGTCTTTAAGTTCCCACGTAAGTAAAAAATATGCAAAAGTTTTTAAATATTTCTAATTCTAACACAATGGTAAGAATTCTTCTGAGCTTAGACTGAATGAAAGGAAACATCTGCTGAAAAATACATTGGAAAAGAAGCACCGTTAGAAAAACAAACACACAAGTTCTCTTTCAGTTTCCTGGAGGAAGCAGCTACATCTTTGATGGCTCCCAATGCTGGTTCGCATCATTTAGTCAAATAAAGACTCGCTTTGCATTGCTGCAACTCAGTGTTATTGGCTGAATGATGGATGCTGGTCCCATCCACTTATGAAACTGAAGAGCTGACTCAGACATTGGTACCTTTGTCGTAACCTCATGAAATAATGTTACAAGTGCATAAGTTATGTAAACCTATAGAGGATCAGGAATTTTTGTTGTGGAGATTCCTGGAGATTTTTCTGGGCCTCTGTCCTCAGTGGATGCAGTATTATCTACATGTGTATCAGTACCTATAGCATTGTAGTCCTGATGGGAAGTTTATCCAAGACTTTTATGTTGTGAGAAAATATTTTAACTTCATGCAAAAAAACAAGAACATCACAATCATTACCCGGAGTGATACAAGATACATTTTAGGATATATCTGGATTCAGAATATATGACATATTTGTCTTTGCCACCATTGATAGATGAAGGTAAAAGAAAGATAAAAATGTATTTTCTGATGAATAGGAAGACATTTTCCTATGCAAATAGATTCTCCTTTGCGACCACATTCAAACCTTGACATCTGTTTCTCTTCCCCTCAGTCATATAAGTCTCCCCCGAAAACATAACTTTTGGTGAAATAGCATTTTACGTGGGTGATGCAGAATGTTTGAAGTTCAGGGTGTTGTATAGCGGATTAAATATACCCAATGGCAAGTCATTTTTTGAGTAGCTTCATTCAGAGGTCATACATTGAGTGCACAGGAGCACCTGCTTTTAGTACCTCGTGTTTTGGGATGTCTTGTGACCATTTAAGCTGAAGGATTCTAAGTTTAGTGCCTTGTTTTATTTAATAGGATTGATAAGTTGTAGTGTAAGACCTATGGATTTGTAATTTTTTACAGTTATATTTTTTTTACAGAACTAAGCTTACAAAATACGTTTTGGTCTAAGTTGAAGCAGTTAATTGCTTTAGTAGAAGATTTCAGAAGAGGTTATTCAAAATAGTTTGTACAGTCTTGAAGGAAGAAGAGTCAGTATTCTCAGTTATGTTCATTGATTGGGGTAAAAATAACATCAAATCTTGCAATATGGAAAAAAGGCATCATCCGCTCAGAAACGTGATGTAACAAAATGTCCTTCAAATACACTAAGCTAATTTCATTTTAGTATTGGAGAGTGAATCTTTCTTTATTATACTCCCCAAGCTTATATATACCAACTCCACTGTTGCACAAACACGAGAGAAGTCTCTTCTCAGCAAAAAAAAAAAAAAAAAACTGCTAGTGTGGTATTTAAGTGCACACCAGCAGTGATGTATGTCATAGAAGACACTTAAGGACAATATAACCCAAGCAAATAGTTTCCCTAAAAAACGTAAAATGTACCGACAGCCCCACAAATCACAGCATTTGACCAAAGAAGCACTGATTTAAATGTATGGTCAACATTATACTACAGCAATATTTCCATCCATCCGCACCTCTTTTTTCTCATTTATGCACATGTGGTCAGGGGTCTCGCATCAACAGTGACAATCATTTAGAGCCAATGTTTACGCTGCCAGCTGGCTAGTCCTTCCACAGTTGTTCTTCCATACTACACACACAAATACACATGCATGCGCTTTCACGCTTATGGCAACTTGTAGTTACATTGATATTTCCCACCACTAAAATATGGCTGATATTGTTGTTGTTTAATAAGTTGAACTGCACACCCAGAAAGAGAGAAGGGTATGAAGTCAAGAAAGCCTGTGTTCATTAAAAAAATTAAATTTTATTGTTTTGGTAAGAAACATGCATTCATTACCTGTGAAATCACTGCAACCTAAGATATCTGGTAATGCAGAGAGATCTGGTTAACCAGTTCATGTAAAATAACTCACTGAAAGATATAGGTAAATTTAGGCAACAGTTGTTTTGAGCAACAGAATGTGTAGTGTATGTGATAGACTACACACAGAAGTCTTTTATATCAAGTGATGTATACCTCATTTTTGCAGGTATTGCAAATGTGCAATAATGATCTTAGAAATTAGGCGATGCACTTGAATTATTTTAATTTTTTCCTAATGTTATAAGCAAATGAAGTAAATGTAACATAAATAATAACCAGCTTTGAGATACAAAGTTTAAGAGAATGGTTCTTGTATAAGAACATACATATTTGGGAATGGAGGACTCTGGCTTATCAGTTCTTCTGAGAGGTACTTGGATCCTGCCACCATTTCCTTTCCGCACAATGTTAGTCAGTTTTAGATCCCTCTGTACAGTTGTACTGTATCTTCTCCTCTAGACATGCTTTGTAGGACCCACTACTTTTTCTGTTAAGAATTATGTCGTCATAGAGGTCTTTTCCTTCAGTAAATGTGATGTTTAATTTAAAACCACCAGTCTAGCTGAGGTAGAAAACAAAATATAGCTGATGAAAGTTTATTTTTGATTGCATGCACATTGTCATTGTTTGTCTCCCATGTGAGCTGTTCTGTGTCTTTTTTCAAAGAGGGGACATTTAGACTGGCTTAAACCAGTAAACCCATCACAGTGTTGTCACTCATTGTGAAATTCTATGTCTGAAGGATAAGGCCGAGTAGTTGAAGTAAATATAAAGTCCAGATAACAGAAAGAAAATGTACATCAGAAGACCTGCAGTAAAGGAGTTTCAGACAAATCCTATTAGCGTGATATATTTGTGTTCTACTAATACCTGCTGCCGACCCCACAATGTAATGCGTTAGGTATTGAAACCTTGCATCAGTTAAAAGGAACTGTTAATGTGCAGTTAATGAGACATTGGTGAATCTTCACATTTCAAATAGATGAAATGTCATTTGTTTATGCATTCGTTTTCATTCATAACATCCTTATCTTAGAGCCTTAATTGCTTCATTTGGATGCATTATTTTATGCCACTTTTCTTGAAGCGTTGCTTTCTGTGAGCATGCATAATGTGTGGGTAACATTGCTCTCTTGGGTCCATCAGTGTCTTAATTCTTTTAGTTGCTTTGTAAGTTAGTATAATTCATTTTCATTTGCAGGACGGTCTGTCACAGAGCCACCCACTTGGCATTCACCTGGAAGTAAAGAAGGCAGAAAGCAGCCGTTTCATCCACCTGACGTTATTAGGACTCTTATTTCCACAAGTCCAGACAGGAGTGCACCCCATAGCCCACAACATGTAAGTATTTGTACATCCTATGTGTAAGTAAAATGTTTTGATTGAATGTCAGTGATTAAGAAAATGATTTTGTCACATTTGCGTTTTTTAGTGCATGTAAATCAGTTTATCTGGTACCTTGGGATGAAAGTTGATCAGATAGTATTTTCCTTACATAGGAACTATATTTGTCTTTTTTTCACGTAGTCCCTAATACTGGAGAACAGCACAGCTGTGTCATTATGCTTGATAGTGTGATCCTGTAGTCTGTGCAAGTGGGCAGTACCATTCAGTCCAAAAATAACCTTTGTGCTTGCATGTATTAGTACCTCAGCAATGACCTGGACATTTTTAGACCAGAGAGTGTAGTGATGAATGCTGTTTTTGTTTCCACTAAGTTGTGCAAACAGAGTAAGATATGACGTTTTTCATGTTTTTTTTACATGCCTGGATTAGTAATGATACGTGGTGATCAGCTAATGTGTACGAAATGCACTTTTCTGACGCATACAATGTCACAAGATGACATGGTGAGGCAGTAGTAAGTGTTGCTGCCTCTCAATTTTTCGGCCTTAGGTGGGATTCTGATCTCTATTTGCAGTCTGAGAGAGTTTTGTGTGTTTTTCCCTGTGTCCCCATGAGTTTCCACAAGTTTCTTCATCCAGCCATCATTCCACAGCTCCATTTTCCCATTTTTGCACATGGGGACATGGTGTCACTTTAACAGTGACAATTGTTTAGAGCCAAGGTTTACACCACCAAGTAGCTAGCCCTGCAATGGTACTTCTTCTACACTACACACTTGCATGCACACTCACACCTATGGCCGATTTGGAGTGTCCACTCCCACCTACTGCATGTCTTTGGAATGTGGGAGGAAACCAGAGAACCTGGAGGAAACCCACATGAACACAAGGACATGTAGACTCCACACAGGAGGTACCCTAGCTGAGAATTGAACCAGGGAACCTCTTGCTGTGAGATAACAATGCTATCCGCTGTGCCAGTGTCCTGCCCAATTCCTCCAGTTTCTTTTCACCTCAAAAAGATTTTGATTATATGAATTAGCCAGTCATCAGGTGGAATGGTTTTGAATTTGCATGCTGTGTGCTTTATTTATATTCATTTAACTGTCCGCTTGAGGAAGGGTTGAAAGTAGGAATATGGTGTATGTAATGTCAAAACTCCAGACATATGCTTAGTACCGCTGGGGAGGGTGCTAGGGATTATAATCATGAAATTCTGAATAAGTGAAGAGGGTAGCAGTGTTTATCTTCCTTGCCATGCTGTCTGTGAGTAGGGAATTGATATAATTGAAAACTTGTCTGTTAAAAGTTTCAAACCTGGGTGATCTCATATTGGCAGGAACATCACTGTGTATAAAATGTGGCCAGATGAAGGAAGGCAAGAGCACCACTGGAAACCCAAGTTGTAGCTCATAAAGATCCAACAGATAACAAGGGTACTTCACTGTTTGAGGAGAAGGAGTGCCTTGAATTTTGAGAATGTTTTGTGAGTTTTACTCTCAAGAGAGCATTTAGCATGTAATGCCGACTGGCCTAACCTGCAAGGTTCTGGAACTCTGCAGAATGATATAACCAATAAAGTACTGTTATTTGCATTGTATTTCTTTACACATGCATGTATGCATAGTTAAACATGCACTGATGATCAGTAGGTTGCACCATGCAGTTGAGCTGCACAGTTTGTGTTATGATAGGGCACAGAGATGAGGGCAGGCTCTTTTTTGGAGCATCTATTTAAAATGTTGCCCTGCAAAAGAAGCAATACTCTTCATAGGTACTTACTAGGCTATTGATCTGTGATCAAAGATCTCCAGTGTGAAAATTAGGATTGGATACTGACATTTTCTAAGTCAGATATAAAATGTAGCCTAAATGAAGTTGAATTTCCTGAAAAGTGAGATGTTACCCTGCATCCTATCACCTCCCACTCTGGAATGAATTGTTGGAGTTTCATAGAGTTTGCAAGGCAAAGTCAGCCCATGTTCCGCATTTACTTTGCTAATACTCACCCTCATAGATATCCAGATATTCATATCTTGAAAAATTATTCGAATAAATGTTGGCAGTTATGTTCAAGTTGTTAAATATGTTTCACAAGCTTTACTCATTAATGCGTATTAAGTTTTATAATAGATTATGAATGCTAGAATGTTTAAAGTTAGTTGTTTGAGTCATATTTGTAAATATTGTTTTAAAACCTTTATTAACTTCACACATTGCCCAATGACAATAGGTACATATGCAGTTATAGGGGGAAAAAAAAGGAAAACAAACCACTGCAAAGCATTTTTTTTTTTATTTTCAATGTATGGTTTCTTTTTTCCGCAATCTATGCAATGAAGTGAATAATTGTCAAGTCCTGCCCTCCCTGAAGTTTCACTCCTCTACCCGCAAGTTATGCGGCATGTATTTTTCCCACATATTTAATTTATTCCCATGTTGTTTGCTTTTCCAAAGATCCTGGCTCCTATTCTTTTATCTCCTTTACAACATTCAAAAATGTGGTCACAGCTGATTTGATTTTGATTTCCATTTTCTAGTAGTTGCTCTTTTGGCAGCCAACAGCACTAAGCTTAGTAGGCCCTAACTATGTCTAGGCAATACAGTTTCTACATCCCAGGTCAAAATAATCATTTCCTTTGTTAAAATAATTTGTTCTCCAAACATTTCTGACAAAGTACCCTGTAGGGAATTACTAGAATCTGTCAACTCATTACACCCCCCCCCCAAAAAAAAACATGATCCAAAGTACCATTCTGTTTCCCAGCAATTGCTGTACACCTGTGAAAAAATCTCAGGGTATAAAAATACCTATGCCAACACTTCCATGCAAAAATCCTAAACCTTCTGGATTTTGTTGCATACTTGGGAGCCGTACAAATATCCTCACATTGTTTCCTTCTACATTGCCTTTCCATTCTCGTTTCCCAGTCTTTTCTAAACTTTTCGGATTGATTCTTATTGTTGTTATGCATTATTTTATATGGCCTACTAACTGTTCATTTTTTACTGCAGCTTCTATTATGGTCTCAGTTACATACTCGACCACAGCAGATCTTCCATTTAAGACTTCCTATCCCTTTTTCTATGCCTGGTTTTCAGCTCAGAATTTGTAGTTTATTGGCCATTTGGGCTAATTTCTATCCCTTTCATCTTTCTGTTATAAAAACCGCATTTGCATGGTTTTGCTCACTGCGCAGTGCCGGTTAGCTAGGGTTAACTATCCCCGGCTCCACAAAGTCTGCTCTTCAGTTTTTCCCTTATAACTAGTCAGCCTTTCAGCCAAAGCACTTAGACCTGCATTTTCTAGCACAGTACTTGTACTAAATCTGCTGTAGCACTAAATAACCCCCAGCACCCAACCCCCTCACTTACCTGGAGGGAATAGTCTATATACTTCACCACTTGACAAAAGAAAACAGTCTTTACTAATTCCCCACTTAAACAACAGAAAACAGTCTTTACTACTTATTCAGGCATGTCCAAGGGACAGCTCCCGGTGTACTCTCCAGTCTACCTGATGAACCTACTTATTCAGGCATGTCCAAGGGACAGCTCCCGGTGTACTCTCCAGTCTACCTGATGAACCTACTTATTCAGGCATGTCTAAGGGACAGCTCCCGGTGTACTCTCCAGTCTACCTGATGAACCTGGGCATCTTGAGGCAATGTTACAACTGCCTCATGTACACAGACAATCCTCTCCTCCTACTACCCAACACTACAACCTGTGAGGTATGCATTTATATGACCAATCTAGAGGCAAAGCTTTCTCCAACCAAGACTGGCACATTCAGTCAAGAGGAGTAGGTAATAACACTCAGCACCCCACTCACTTCACATATACCTCCAAAACCCACACATAGAAACACCAAGGCATATACGGAGGCTCTGAATAAAAATCTAAATGTGCCTAGGCAACAGAGGCCTCCAAAACAGACACACAAGCAACTTCCTCCCACCAACACATCCCAAACAACACATAGCCCACAAACTTGGTGTGCCACACAACCACAGCCCATAAGGCAAAACAACATACCCAACACACTAGTCATAGGTGACTCTATAGTCAGGTACACTGACATCCTACTCACCAGGCTGGACAAAGAGAAGGTTACTGTCAGCTGCTTGTCTGGTGCCAGAATCTGCCACATAATGCATGCACTCAGGTCACTACAAAGCAAGTACAAATATGACTCTTGTCATTGTCCTCGTTGATGTGAATGACCTGAGACATGCCTTCCTGGACTACATGAAAAGAGACATGGAAGAGCTCTCCGATCATGTAGCCCAGGCAGGTAGGACCCTAGCCCTGAGTAGCATTCTGCCTTCACCAAGCTTCTGGTGTCATTTAAAGTGGATCTAGTATCTGTTTGCTTGGGATAACATGCTTGACAGGCCACGATGCTTTGCCAAAGATGGCCTGCACCTGTCACCCTTGGGATTCCGGATATTGACCAAGGCTCTTGCCGCCCCCATAGTGCCTTTTTTAGGCAAGGCTCAAAAAACAAACCCATCACCGTAAAAAGTACAAGCGACAAAAAACTGAGGCTAATGTTGCTCAGTGCTAGGAGTCTAAACCTCAAAATGCACTCACTCAAGGCACTCCTCAAAATGGAGAACATCGATATCTGTGTAGTGACTGAGACCTAGTTCAAGGCTCCCAAGAGCACCCCAGCACTACCAGGCTATAATTCATACCACACGTTTCAGCCACATAACCCGGACCGAAACACTAAGGGAAGAAGGTGTGTCCATATTTATCAAGGATATCTACACCTCGAGGCTAGTTGCACAACACAATGCCTCTGAGATCATCCAAGTGCAACTAACTCTGGGCAAAAATGCATTCCATATTGTAGCTTGTTATAGATCCCCCACCATAACCCAGGACCCCCACTCCTCTTTCCTGGAGACATTGGAAAAAATGAGGGTCCAACCAAATACCCTAATAATGGGCGATTTCAATTACCCTAACATAAACTGGGAAAACTACTCTTGTACTAATCCCCTTGCTCAACGATTCCTGGAATTTATAAACTCTAATGCCCTGGATCAACTTATCAACACCCCCACCAGGGGCAAAAATATCCTGGACCTGGTCATTACCAACATGAGTGACCAGTGCTCATCACCAGAGATCAACTCCTCGCTGGTAAGATCAGACTATAAACTAATCACCCTAGATATCCACATCCCGACACCACCCCCACACAATGAAACCATCGTAAAAATTTTCTCCAAAGCAAACTTCACGCTACTCAGAACAGAGGTTTCTAACTTCGTGACACCCCTGCAGATGGACAATACAGTCACGACTCCTGAATCGTACACAAATGCACTCTACAAGCACCTGCATGAGTGCATGGATCATACTATCCCTAACAAAACCAAGACGATATCTTCCAAAAAAAAGAAGCCAATCTGGTGGTCCCCTGCCATTAACAAACTCTACAACAGAAGGAAGAAACTGTTGCAAAAGAGAGTAAAAACCCAAGAAGGGAGAAACTCCCTGATGGACCTCAGCAAGAAGCTAAATTCCCCCATAAAATCCTCCAAAGCAAATTTTTAAAGAAAAATTGCCACGGATTCCAAAGACAACCAGAAGGCATTCTTTAGCTATGTCAAGAATCTCCACGGCAACACCCAGATCTGCGGTGAGCTACAGCAGACTGGCACAAAATATACAGAGCTGACTGATATTGCCAACATCTTGGCAGATAGGTTCAGTGCTAACTTTACTCCCCTCTCACCCCCCAAAGGGCCCATAACTATACCATATGATTGTAGAGCCCCGTTAATCACCAACACGCAGGTAAAAATGGCACTCTCTAAAGCCAAAAACAGTGTCCATGGGACCGGACAACATCCCAGGCTGCGTCTTAAATGAACTCCAAAATGAACTAACCACCACCTAAACTTCATGTTCAATCACAGCCTCACCACAGGCTATGTGCCCACTGAATGGCGCACAGCAACAGTTATCCCACTCCACAAAGGAGGAGCCACCACAGACCCTTGGAACTATCGACCTATTAGTCTGACAAGCCTGGTCTGCAAGGCCATGGAGTGTATCATCATGGAGCTCATAAACAAAGACATTGGTAACCTCCAAACTCTGGATGCTACCCAATTCAGATTTGTAAAGGGTAGATCATGTCTCCTAAACCTGATCGACTTCTTTGAAACTGTTACCAAGGCCATAGACAAGGGCAAGGTGGTCCACACAGCTTACCTGGACCTTGCTAAAGCCTTCAACACCATTCCCCATTCAGGAATCATAGATAAACTCACCAACCTAAACATTAACCCTTGCATCGCAAGATGAGTGGCCAACTGGCTCATGGACAGAACCCACACAGTGAGAGTTGCAAACTCCAGATCCGACTCCAAACCAATGACAAGTGGAGTGTCTCAGGGCTTTGTCTTGGGACCTCTCCTGTTCGGTATATACTTCTCCAAAGTGCAAGTGAATACTGAGGATCTATGGCTAACCAAGTTTGCAGATGACTGCAAACTGGGCGCTATAATCAATTCCCCTGCCGACGTAGACATCCTGCAAAAGGGCCTCACAGAGACAGATACCTGGTGCCAAAACCATGGCCTAAGCTAAATGCCAAAAAGTGCATTGTCAACCCCTTTAGCAAAAACACGGTACCCATGAATTACCAGATAGGGGGAAGTTCACTTAACACAGGAAAGTGTGATGAGACCTTGGGAGTACCCATGAATTACCAGATGGGGGGAAGTTCACTTAACACAGAAAGTGTGATAAGAGACCTTGGGGGTACCCATGAATTACCAAATAGGGGGAAGTTCACTTAACACAGAAAGTGTGATAAGAGACCTTGGGACCCAAGTAGATAGTCACCTCTCCTTTGATAATCACATCGCCACAGTGGTCAGAAAATCTTTCTATGTGGCCCACCTAATCACTAAAGGGTTCGCAGAAAAAAAGGAAGTCATTGTCCCCCTCTACTCATCACTTATCAGACTCCTCATTGAGTACAATGCCTCATTTGGGATGTACCTCACAAGACACCTACAACAACTGGAGAGGCCCCAGGAGTACCTCACTAAGAGGATTGCTGGCCTCAAACACTTAACCTATGCCGACCGGCTCAAGAAACTCCAACTCTACTTGATCGCATACCGCTTAGTCCGAGGAGATTTCTGTCTGACATACAAAGCTATGTCAAACCCAGAACTGAGGGACATGCTACACTTCCCAGTTTCCCCGAGTTACATGCTCTAGGGAACTAAACCTCACCACAACAATAAATAGGACATGCTGGAGGGATAGATTCTTGTCCCAGAGACTCCCCATGCTCTGGAACAAAAATCCCATCTACATCAAGCAGAGCTTATCATTAGCACTCTTCAAGAGAAACCTTGATGACTGGTTGGGTAATAGGAAATTCACACTGGGGATCACATCTGTGGCTCTACTTGATAGAGGGGCATGAATTTAATGGGTGCCAAAAGACAAGACACTTTTGGCTAGGCTTACTTATGCCCCTAGGCCTATAGCCTAGTACCTACCTATGAATCAATTCCTGGTAGGGAGGGTAGTCTCTAATCTGCAGTCCAAATGTCTGCTTGGCCTCACCTCACTCTGACTTTTCTTTCTCTAGTTATTTGCTGTCAGTACTTTGGCTTCTTTGCTAATTTTCTCTGGTAAATTATGGCTCTTTTTTGGCCATTTTCTGTGCCCCTACTTACAGTCATCCCTGTTGGTAAAATCTCATCTCCATTCCTATGTTGGCTTAGTTCCCACAATGTTTTCTACTACTATGTATGTATTCTGTAATGTTGTTACTGTTCTCTTTAAGTGCCTGCATCCAAAATTCTACTTGCTCCCAATTTTGTGACCCCCCCACCATTTCAACATAATTTTATTACATTTTAATGTGTAGTCCTTCTACTTGTGTTATGTACATGAGCCTTAAATGCGTAGCTGTAAAGTATCCCATCAAATCTGGTAGTCCTGACAAATCTGGTAGTCCTGACCATTTTGGGCAACCTGTGCCACTTAACTTTTACCTTATTTCTCTCCCAAATAAATTACTTCAATTTATTATTAATTATGGCCCACAACTTTTCCTGTGGTTGATAAAAGTATGCCTGACCTATATGCAGTACTAAGGGGACTAAAAACATTTTTATTGCCTGTAGCTCGGGTTTCTGATGGAGTGGCAAAGAGGAATGGGCGCACCCATCCTGGGGAATGGACACTTTTTTTGGTGACTCTCCCTAAGGGGAGGCATGGTTCAAAGAGGGGAGTCGTTCTTGAATGTTACCAACAAGCACGGAGATGGGGAAAGGGAAAGTGGGTAGGGTATATAAAATTGAAAAAAAAAGTGCCCTGGCTCTCATTAAGTGAATGTATTTTGTACTATTTTATGATTCATACAGAGGTGTCTGTTACTAGTAGGAATACACCTGCTTGTATTCTCTTCAGTGTAGCAGACTTTTATTTTCACTGAGCTACATGTCACTTATTAAGTACTGATTTTAGTATTTTGTTTTTGATATACCTTGAAGTTCAAGGTTCAGGCATTTTTTGATTTAATATCTATGCAGGCAGTTAATTTGACATTTGCATAAAGAAGTTTATACTCTTTCAGCTGGAATTCGTGAACAACCCATTTCATAGCTTGTTTCTTTCCAGTGGCCTTATATATATGTCCTCGGACTTCGAAAGGAAGTAATGTAATGCTTACATACGATATCCAAATCACATGCTGCACTGCTTTCTCATTATAGCATGCAACCCACAAGACAAATGTTGTGGTAACTCTTGGAGGATTACTTGTAGCTGAAGTGCCATTTATTAATTATGTGATTCTTATTCTTCATTTTAAAGTAACCATGTACTTGTCTATAGCCAAACTGGATGGAAAACGTACAGTGTGAACAGTGTATAAATAACCACATAGTAGTTTTGATAATATCACATACTGGAAAAGTAATGCTAAAATGCCATTTGTAACCTTAACATAACATACTTTTGTAGTATTTAGAAAAATTTCAGTAGTAGTCTTCCCACTGAAAGGTTAGCTTTGCCAGTGCTGGCAAGGTAAATGTTAGATGGCATATTGTCAGTAGTTGTGTTTGTGTATGGGAGGGGGGGGGGGTTTGTGTGTGTGTGTTTGTGTGGGGGAGTTGTAGGTGTCTGTGTGTGTGTGGAGGGTTGTGTATGGGTTTTTGTGTGTGTGTGTGTGTGTGTGTGTGTGTGTGTGTGTGTGTGTGTGTGTGTGTGTGTGTGTGTGTGTGTGTACACCCCTGTGTGATGGACTGGCACCCTTGATTCCCCTGCCTAATACATGTATGCTGGGATAGACTACCTGTTCCCCTCTGTTCCTAAAGAGGGTATCTGAGACATCAGAAGATGAATGAATGGAAAAAATATAAGTTTACTGATATCACAACTAGATCCTACTGTTTACCACATTACCAGAAAGTCTGATGGGAAATGAAGCTTTTTTTTGTAAACTTGTATGTTTGTGTACTGTTCTCCTGAACCATCTGTGGTCTGTAGAGCTGCAGTCTCATTCCAGCATCCTTTGCCAAATGTCTCAAGTCTAAATACAAACTGAACAAACTAGAGCTGTAGGTGTGGACATGTCACCAGTGTAAACTGGGTCCTTACTTTTGTTATTTGAAAGGTGTAGTTCTGGTGTTACACACATAGATGTGAAATTTGCAATACAAAATTACAGCAATATCCATTTAATGGTATGTACATGCATACATGTATGTAGGTGTGTGTGGTTCGTGTTCTGGAAGAAGGATTGTATGTGGTTGCTATAGTAAATGTAGGATTGTATATGGATGTTATATTAATGTAGGGGGTTGTTACTTGTTCTTTTTTTTCTTTTAAGGTTGGGCTATGTTCAAAAGACAGTTTAAAACAAGCTGCAGATACATTTCCTGAGGAAGAGTATGAAGAATCATTAGGGATTGTTGGTTTGGAGCCTTCGGAAGATCAGTCAGGTACAACTAAACATGTAAACCTAAATAGTCTAGCATGATATCACTAAAATGTTATATTTCTCATCTATAAATGTCTCACATAAGTTATTGACTAATTCACTAATGTAAACAAAAATAAGAAACATACAAGCACTGTTTTTTAGTCAGCAGTTAAGATCCAATGACACATGTATTATCAAGTACTCAAGTACTTTTGGAAGTTATTTTCAGTACAGGTGTTAGTTGTGCTGCTCTTTTTAATATAACTGGCCAAAAATGTGGAGTATTTGCTCATCAGATGGGTAAGAAGAACTCCAACTGACTCAGTAGTAATCTTTCTCTTCTATGTCCATGCAGGGGTCAGAGTGCACTTACTTCTGTAGTTATTGGTACGTGGTAGAAGACAAGTTCAGTTATCAGCTTGGGCACCTGCTGGAGACAATTGATGGGACTATTCCTGCTCTTGTCTCTCAATGGAGAGAGGTGGGGCACATGTCTGGGGTACACACAGTGTGTCAATTTCTCCAATGAAGACCAGAGAAATGTGTATGATATTCTCTATCCAGGAGGTGGAGCTATTTTGTGGGCTTATGTCACTTACATAAACGAGTGACAGTTCTGCACTACAGCAATTGCAAATCCTCACAGGAGAACACATACTAGACATGCTTTAGGAACTGAGGACATAAAGCAATAGTACACTTCTAGTTTGCTCAGCCCTCTTCCGTTGGAGAACAAATGGGCCATAGGACTGTCACCCTGGGGGAATAAATGGAACAACTGATCAGCTGGGGTGGAGGCTTGATAGTCATCAGGAGACCAGAGCAGTAATATAGTGGACACATTATCACATGTCAAAAGCAGGAAAATGGTAGACACCAACAGTCCCAGGACTCCATAATATTACATTTATTGGCTAGTCTAGTGCTCAGTAGGTAATATAAGACATGGCTTACTGATGGAATATCTTTTATTACTATTTAAGTAGAGTCATTCTGTGGAGTATTTATTACTTGTGTCCAAGTATACTGTAATGAGTTGCCAAAACAAACAAGCTGTGCATTTTTATTTGCATTTTCTCGGTGAAAAAGTATGTATTGGGCAGTTTTAATAGTCAGTTATTTAAAACAACTGTTGTAGCTGATGCATTCATTTCTCTATTAGTAATGGAAATAATTGTTTTTGCATTGTATCTTTTCATCATGCTGATTAAACTTTTTTTTTTTTTTTTCTGGTAAAAAACAGAGAGTTTGAAGATTATGAAGGCCAGAACCCTAAGTGATGAACTAAGTATTAAGCAAAACATTCAGCAGTGGAAACAGTTGAACTCTGATCTAAACAACATTTCTTCCTGGTTAGAAAACATGGAAATTGAGTTAGAAGAGGCAAAGAAGCTGGAAACTGCAACAGACTTTCAAACCATTGAACAAAGAATAAAGAAACTAAAAGTAAGTCTGATGTTTCATATTTGACTGGATTAGATACAAGTTTTGTTTTGATAACGAATATGCTATTGATTAATAGGTCCATACTAAGCTTACAGCTGGCGGTCCATTACTCATTAACCCCGAGTACCATCACAGGGCACATTTGAGGTTACATCCAAGTGCTAAGAAAACTTGAACTTCACCACACGAAGGGTAAAAATAAAATGGACCAAACACCAAAACAAAAAAAATAATAAAAAATAAAGGGTGCACCACACTGGTAGCCAAGTTAAAACACTGCTTTAATACCTCAATGGTAGACTAAGCGCTTTCACCTGTCAATCTCAGGCTTCATCAGAGTCACCATAGTAAAACATCACTTCCTTTCTTCTTCTTCCGGCTTTTCCTGGTTTGGGGTCACCACAGCAGAAGTCCGGTCTGCTAATGATTGGCAGTAGATTTTTACGGTGCTGAGGTGCCAGCCCGACGTCCAACCTTCAACGAAGGCACGTCCATTCACACATGTCTTTCGAATGCCACTTGACCACGGGGAGGACATGCAGACTCCACACAGAAGGCACTCCAGCCGAGAATCGAACGGGAAAACCTCTTCCTGTGAGGCGACAATGCTACCGCTGCACCACTGCGGCTACAATAGTGAAAATCCATTAACATCACAAATAATTGACTACTGCCTAGGTTAAAAATAAATAGACATAATAAATTAAAAAAAAAAAACATTTGCACCCCAGAAATTGTAACAAGTCCATGATAAATTAAAAACTTATATCATAATAAATATATAAATACCAAAAATAGTTATTTTTTAAACATAATATAAATTCTATATAATCATGTATCTCTGTTTCAACAAGGGGGCAATAGAAATGTTATCATTAATGCCTGGTAGATTCTTAGCATTTAATCTCAATTGCCACCTAGTCTCACACAACTCAAAAAGCTGAAAGAAGAAGAAGAAGTTCTCGCAACAAAATACAAGTTTTCACTGAACTCTCAGACCATACAGTATACTTGTTTAAAAAATTAGCTGCATATTCCAACCCCACTTCAAGAGGTTTGGAAGTATATAAGGACACCACATCTGCGGTTAGTAGAAAAAAGTTACTATCACTAAGAGCACCACTATTCTCTTTCAAATGAAACAATCTAATAGATTCTAAAAATGACCAAGAATCCTTTATGTATGAAGACAAACCTTGCACTAAAGGATTAAGTAACTTATCCATATATAGGGAAATCCCCTCAGTGATGCTACCAGCAGAAGAAACAATAGGCCGAAAAGGGGGGGTTGGCAATATTTTTGTGTACTTTAGGAATTCCAAATAAAATACCTACCCTAGGATGCTCAACCTAAAAATATCAATATAAATCAGAAGCCAGTTCACCATTCATAAACAAATCATATAAAGTGTATTTAATATGTTTATAACTTCGATCAATAATATCAAAACTGACCTCAAGATATTCTTCAGAATTACTCAAAAGGGTTTCCATTGCTTTTGCATAATCCTCTGTGTACATCAACACCAAACCACCCCCCTTATCGGCCTTCATGAATCTCAAATCAGTTCTGCTGGTCAGCTCAGCAAGTGCTTGACTTTCTTCTTTTGTTAAATTAAAAAAAGAATGCACAGGTTTATTAACCAGTAGAGACCTAATCTCCTCAGAACAGTACATTTCAAACATTTTTATAGTGTTATGTATTGTAGGGTTGAAAACAGAAGGTTTCCTAGTAATGGTGTTAGAAACAACTTCACCGTCTTTGAAAACAAACATTAAATTCAATTTTCTTGTATATAGTTTTAAATTCAACAGTGTGTTAGCTAAATCAGCTTGTTTACTCCGTATAAAACCTAATCCAAACCTCAACAGGCGTTCTTGCTCAACAGTAAGCTGTATATCAGTTAAATTAAATATTTTAACTAAAGAATTCACTTCAGTGTCCAACACAGTGCTTATCTTCAGAAGCGGCTCCTGCCGCTGTTCTGATTGTGCTTCGCCACCTTGGAAACATTTCCCCCATTTTTGAACCAGTAATGTTATTATTATTATTACTGCTGTTAGTGTTCTCCAAAGTTTGAACAGACTTGTTGGGGTCTGAAGCTGATGGTGTTGTTTCTGCAGTCGCCATATTAAAAACCCCTTCTTGCTGTTGTAAAACAACTTCCGGCGTCCTAGCTCTGGCCGGGATTTATTTATGCCTTGATTTAAAGGGGTACTACCCTTTCTTACCGCAGAGCTTGTAAGAACCAATGGCACGTCTGTTTAGTCCATTATTGCCATTTAATTTCTTTGGTAAAAGGACTTATTTATGTTTTTGAAACTGAAATTGAAGGCTTGACCATTGCTATATGCTGCAATATCACGGTCTATCCTTAGATTTTCTCTGGGTAATAGCCTGCTCATATTTGTCCACAATTTCTAACACAAACTCATATTATTTGTAATTCCGATGGCTGCTTAAAGCATCAGTGATGTTACTGTCCAAAGCCTCTAACTCAGATCTAAGTTGATCAAGTGACTGTTCATTGCACTTGATTAATAATTTCAAAAAATCAAGTCCAGCTCGATTAAAGAAGTCAGTCAGCTCTGCAAAAAAAGCCTCATCTCAGTTTTCACCATTGGGTATCTTAAATAAACCTCAGCCCCTTAGGTAAAATTTTAGATGAAATGCACAGTCAAAGTACTTGTTCTCAACTGTTAATGCTCTATATTTTTTAAGACCCCTCTCCAACTCGCCCAGTTGGTCAGGTAGAGCATTATTCGACATGCCACCATCAACAGCAGGCTGTATAACAGCAGAGAAAGACTCAGGAACATGATTCAAAGCTGATGCCACATCTCTATATGGAATTGTTTTATTAGGAGCACTCACCCCTTTGTTCAAAGCTGGTGGTGCACTTCCAGTAATAAAAGGAGATGAAGATGGATGAATGACTCCAGAATTAACGTCACGTTCATTGTTGCAAAATTTCTTAGCCAACACTGCCAAAGATTTTTTAATATTTAATTCAGAAATAAAAGCAGATAACACCGGCATTTATGCTTTCAAATATTTTGCTACTCAGTTCAATTATCCAGAAATGGCTTCAGTAAGCCACCTGACTACCGACTTTCCAAAAAAATGCAAAGATAAAGACAAACCGCATAGGTCCAAAGCTGCCGCTGATGCTTCTCCTAAGCTTGTCGCCAGTTCACCGGTACTAAAGTGCCCCTGATACCTGCTACTTCAGATTCGCAGGCCTCTACTGAGACCCATTCAGAGTCTGGTATGCCATGAGATGCTTCTTTGACTATGGAACCTGCGGATGTCTCTACCTTGGATTGGTCCGGAGCTGCTGTGCAGGCACCGGCTTCTGAGGGTGTAGTCAGGCCTACTGACTTGCATATTAAACTGATGCCATCTTCTTCTTCAAGGCCTAAAACTCGATCCATGCCTAGAAAACCGACGCCCAGACCGCATGGTCAAGCCCCTATGCTTAAAAACAAATGATAAGAATGTCTGAATCTCAAAATGCACACGCTCGAAGCACTCCTCTGTATGGAAAACATCGACATCTGTGCAGTAACTGAAACCTGGTTCATGGCTCCACAGAGCACCCCAGCACTACCGGGCTACAATTCATACCACACATTTCAGCCACAGAACATGGGCCGAAACACAAAAGGAGGGGCTGTATCCATATTCGTCAAGGATACCTACACCTCCAGGTTAGTGGTGCAGCATGATACCTCTGAGATCATCCATGTGCAACTAACATCAGGCAAATCTGCAATGCAAATTATGGCCTGCTACAGATTACCCTCCATGACCCAGGACCACCACTCTGCCTTTCTGGAGACACTGAAAAACATGAAAGTCCTGCCGAACACCCTGATATTGGGCGATTTTAATTACCCTACCGTTAACTGGGAAAACCACTCAAGTACGAACTCCCAGGTCCAGCGCTTCCTGGAATTTATCATCTCAAATGCCCTGGATCAGCTGGTAAACTCCCCTACCAGAGGTGAAAACATTTTGGACCTGGTCATCACCAACATGGGTGACGGGTGTTCCACACCGGAGGTCAACCTGTAACTGGTTAGATCAGACCATAAACTAATCACTCTGGATGTCCTCACCACATCACCACCTCCAACCAAGGAAACCACAGTGAAAAACTTTTCTATAGCAAACTTCACCTTACTTAAGACAGAGGTGGTAAGTTTAACAGCCCCCATGCTACATGATAACAGTGTCCAAAATGCAGGAACCTTTACAAATGCACTCTATGAGCACCTACAATGATGCATGGATCATGCCATCCCTAACAAAACCAGGACTCACTCCCCTAAGAGAAGGAAACTGGTCTGGAGGACCCCTGCCATAAACAGGCTATATAACAGAAGAAGGAAACTAGTTCAGAAAAAAAGCAAATCCCAAGAAGGAAAGACATCCCTGATCAGTATCAGTAGAAACTAAGGTCCCTCATAAAATCCTCCAAGGCTAACTTTGAAAGAAAAATAGGCAAGGATTTGAAAGATCTCCACACCAAAGTATGCGCACGCCGGACAACGTGCACGGCTCCAAAAATACATGAACATTCAAAAAACAATGAGCCAGCACGTATGGTTCAGTCGAACCAACTTTATTGACACCAAGATTCCATAAATAAAAGGAATCTTAATAAACAAGCATAAACAAGCATACCGGTTTCGGCCATATCATGGCCTTTATCAATGCAGTTCTGTAAAAGTAAGGACTGTCAATAAAGTTGGTTCGACTGAACCGTACGTGCTGGCTCATTGTTTTTTGAATGTTCAAGGATTTGAAAGATCACCACAATGTCAAGAATCTAAGTGGCAACTCGCAGATATGCTCTGAGCTAGTGCAAAATAGCACAAAATATACTGAACCCACTGATATTGCCAACATCCTGACAGATAGATTCAGTGCAAACTTCACCCCCCTCTCACCCCCAAAAGGGCCCACAACAATACCGGAAAAGTGTAGTGTCCCAGAAATCACAGACACACGAGTGAAAACAGCCCTTTCAAAAGCCAAAAGCCCAGCATCAATGGGGCCAGATGTTGTCCCAGGCTGCATCTTGCACAAACTACAGAATGAGCTAACCCCCCACCTAAACACTCTGTTCAACCTCAGCCCCTCCACAGGATATGTGTCCATAGAATGGCGCACAGCAACAGTTATTCCGCTCCACAAAGGAGGGGCCACAACTGACCCTGGTAACTATCGCCCCATATGCCTGACTATCCTGGACTGCAAGGCTGTGGAGTGCATCATCATGGAACTCATTAACAAAGACATTGGGAACCTCCAAACACTTGACCCGACCCAGTTCGGCTTTGTTAAGGGCAGATCATGCCTACTAAACTTGGTTGACTTCTTCGAGACAGTCACCAAGTCCATAGATGAGGGGAAGGTAGTTCACATAGCCTACCTTGACCTAGCTAAGGCTTTTGACACCGTTCCCCACTCTGGAATTATAGAAAAACTCACCAGCCTGAACATAAACCCCTACGTCACGAGATGGGTTGCCAACTGGCTTACAGACAGACCTCACACAGTGAGAATAGCAGGCTCCAGGTCCGACTCTAAACCATTCGCAAGTGGTGTCCCACAAGGTTTGGTCCTGGGACCCCTACTGTTCGGCATATACTTCTCATAAGTACAGGCAAACACAGGAGGACTATTGCTAACCAAGTTTGCCGATGACTGCAAACTGGGAGCCATAATTGACTCTCCAGCTGACACGGACATTCTCCACAAGGGCCTTACTGAGATGGACACCTGGTGTCAAAGTCATGGTCTCAAGCTAAATGCCAAAAAATGCATAGTCATCCCATTTGGGAAAAACAAAACACCCATGAATTACCACATACGTGGCAGCCCCCTTAATACAGAAGAGGTAATAAGAGATCTGGGGACCCAGGTAGATAGTAATATCTCCTTTGACAACCATATTGCCAAAGTAGTTAGGAAATCCTTCTATGTAACCCATCTAATTACTAAAGGGTTCGCATCTAGAAATAGAGGTTATCGTGCCCCTCTACTCGTCACTCATCAGACCCATCATATAGAGTACAATGCCTCATTTGGGATGTACCTCACAAGACACTTCCAGCAGCTGGAAAGACCACAAAAGTACATCACCAAGAGGATTACTGGCCTCAAACATATGTCCTATGCAGCCCGACTGGAAAAACTCCAGCTGTATTCAGTTGCATATCGCTTACTCAGAGGTGATCTCTGCCTGACTTACAAAGCCATGTCCAACTCAGAATTGATGGACATGCTCCACCTAAAGAAATCCAAGTCACTGCGAGCCACTCGCTCTAGTGAGCTAAACCTCACCACAACAATATAGAACATGCTGGAGGGATAGATTCCTGTCACAGAGACTCCCCATGCTAAAACAAAATTCCTAACTACATTAGGCAGAGCCCCTCACTAACACTCTTCAAGAGAAACCTGGTATATGGTATAATAATACTTTTTATAGATATTTGTTTTATATTATTTTCATATATATATATTTTATACATAGATTCTCTAAAAAATTATTTTCTTATAAAAATGAATTTTAAAGATACCACTAAGTCAATTTCTACACAATCATGTTTTACTGGACTCAATTATTCATGATATTCTAAACTCTTTTATATATGTATCCTTATGGAATAATTACTATCCTGGCATTAGTTGACAATAATCTTACTTAACTTGTATATATCATAATAGCTATATAATTATGAAATTAAATATAGTTATTGATCTAATTCTTTTCTTCTTAAAGTTAGGTTATGATTTATTTCAGGTTATGTCACACTTAAGCCCAATAATTAATTTTTAATTATTCTAATATTGGACACTATTATATATTTTGATAGTTCTAATAGGAAGAATGTTTTGAGTCAAGTTAATTAGTCAATGTATTTTTTACTTGTTCTATTTATATATTCTATGTATTCCGTATTAACTGATCTAGTAATTTTAAAAGTACTTTTAAAATATTTGTTTTAATTATAGTTATCAGCGTTTTATACAGAAAATCTGTCACAATTGTGTATATATTCCACAAGATTTCAGCAATTATTGTAGCAGTTAGATAGCTTCGATGTCTGAACTAAAACTAATATAATATGTTGCTTCAGTTCTGTAATGATGACAATTGCATCTGAAGCTACCCATATTCTAATATTTTATAGAATGTACAGTAACTAGGAGTAACCACTACAATTATCAGATAGCACTACCGCTAGATCTAGAATCAATAAACAATGCTGCTGCTCTTTAGACATGATACTTATTGCAACTGAAGCAATTAATATTTTAAGTACAGATGCTAGCGTTTTATATAAAAAATCTCTCGCATATGTGCATACATCCCACAAGATTTCAGCAATTATTGCAGCTGTTGGATAGCTTCGATATTTGAAGATAAGTTGATATAAAATGTTGCCTCGGTTACGTAATGATGTCAAGTGAAACTGAAGCGACTTACATTTTAACATTCTACAGAGTGCATAGCAACTAATAGTAACCAATACAATCATCAAATAGCATTACCGCTAGATCTGGAATGAATAAAGAATGTTGCTGTTCTTTAGATATGAAGCTATTGGTTTTTTAAGTATTTTTAGTTTGTAAAAAATAAGTACCATTTTTTATTTTTATTTTTATACTATTGCACTTACAGTTTTATAATTACAAAGTCTGATTTTATGACACTTTTTGCTTTAGAATCAGCTGCATAGCGTTAATGCTTCTACCTAAACATTTACATTCTATAGGTCTGCAGTCGGAGATTTTTCTGCTGTTAGATCTTATATGTCTTTTTGTATGTGAATACATTTTTTGTACACCTTTAGATTATGTAATTAAGATAGATATGTTTTGTAAGAGCACTATAGTTAGTGACTATTTAATGAAGTATTTGCTGAATATGCATATGTTCGCAAAAAAGCTTCTCAGAACATGAACACTCTGAATGTTGCTTGACAGTTTCTCTTTAGCTGCTAATTACAATAATTAATTAAATTAAGTCTGTCTTTAATTATCACACTATTTAAACTCTGCTTGTGGGAGTAATCATTGCCTGAGGAAGCGTGGTTGTCTCCACGCGAAAGCGCTTACCTTTTACCCACTGTTATTTGAATTAAAGAACTTGTTTTATTACACAGTTATTACGTTTACTGGCTTACTTACTGGATTATTGCCTGCATTTCAACTTGTTATCTGGTTGCATCGTGGTAGAGATCAGGTTTCTGTGTTTTGTTAGTAGCCCCTGATACCTGCTACCTTCGAGTCGCAGGCCTCTACCGACACCCATATGGAGTCTGGCATGCCGCAAGATACTCAAGGTATTGGACCGACGGATGTATCTCCCTCGGTTGGGTCCGGAGCTGCTGAGCAGGCACCGGCTTCTGAGGGTGTATTCAGACCACAACATTTGTATATCAAACCGATGACAGCTGCAAAACCAAAGACAAAAGCAACTTCTAAAACTAAAAAAACAACGCATGAGCCACGTGCACAGGCCTCTATGCCTAAAAAACAGATGATCAAAATGGCTGAAGACCTCATTACCTTGATCATGGGTACCCATCCCCCTCCAGATATTGATCAGGGGTACCCATCCCCCTTCAGATAAGAGGCCTAGGCAAGACACCAATTATGAATCTTCATATCAGGTTTCTATTTCTTCTGATTCCTCTTCTGATCAGGAATTATCTATACCTCCCTATGAGGATTCTGATGCTGAGGAGTCTATTCCATCTGCATCTCCTCCTGAGGATTATTCATTGGAGAAACCTTGCATACTTTGAGGGAGCATTTTCACTGGGAGAGTCAAGACTTCTCAGAATCAAAAAAGAGGCTCAGGGATTTCCTCCTTCTCCTTCAGCACAAGCCTTTAGCCATTCCCCCTGTTTTAGACATTGTGGATGATATGTTTTCGGAGTCAAGCGTGACCCTTGACTCCTTACCTCCGGCTCCCAGTAAGCCTGACAGATATTACAGGGTCCCTGACTCGCATAGATTTTTATTTAGAAACCCTGCTGCTGATCCTGAAATTATTTCATAGGGTCCAAAGGGAGTTTAGGCCTCAACAGCAAAAAATCCTACCCCCTCTGACAGAGATTCAAGGGCACTAGACAGGTTTATACATCTGCAACATTAGAAATCAGGGCCTTAAACTGTCAATTTCATATGCTTAAGTACCAACAACATGTTATGGGATTGCTGAAACAGAAAATGATGTTGATTTCAGAATGTGCAGAAAATAAAGAATTGCAGGGATTATTGCATGCAGCTGAACAAGTTGGGAAGCACACTTTGCAATGTGGTTTTGATTCCTTAGAGGCCTCCTGCAGGGCCGCAGTTACTGGATCTGTGATTAGGAGGCGTGCCTGGTTAAAGGAACAAAATTTGCCTGATCATGTTAAAGCTAAATTGCTAGATGCACCTTTACACCATGATTCTCTGTTTGGTATTACGGCAGAAGAGGTTTTAAAGAAAATGGAAGACAAAGCTAAGTCTATGCAAACTGTAAAAGACTTCTTACAAGTGCAGCCACCAAGATTCAGTAGACACTGGCCTACAGAAAAATTGGTCCTTTCCTGTGTCAGACAGGGCGCAAAGGGGCAAACCAGGTGCCCTAAGGGTTCCAGATACCAGGCGCAAAATTCATACAGGTCAAAGCAGTGGGGCGCTTCCACCTCCAAATCCGGAGGAGATAAAATGAAAAACCTACAGAAAGCAATCCCAATGACTTCCCTCTGCCTACACCAAGCACTTATCTTTTGGCAGCACCCATAGGGGGGAAAATTAGCACTTTTTGCTCAAAATTGGCAGTTAATCACCCAGGACAAGTGGGTACTAAACATCTTTTCACAGGGATGCAGAATCCATTTCCACACTCTGCCAATGGCAAATGGTTGGCCAGATCTGCCAAAAAAATCAATGGGCAGAGGCACAGAAACAGATTACGTCCCTCATGGATATCGAGGCCATTCAGACAGTACCAGAACAGGAAAAAGGACAAGGTTTTTACTCAAGACTGTTCTTGGTACCCAGAAAGGACAAGGCCTGGCGGCCAATACTGGATTTATCGATTTTGAACACATACCTGGGCATTCCAAAATTCAAAATGCTGACTTTGCAGCAGCTTCTGCCCATGCTGGACAAGGCCTGGCGGCCAATACTGGATTTGTCGATTTTGAACACATACCTGGGCATTCCAAAATTCAAAATGCTGACTTTGCAGCAGCTTCTGCCCATGCTGGACAAGGCCTGGCGGCCAATACCGGATTTGTCGATTTTGAACACATAGGCATTCCAAAATTCAAAATGCTGACTTTGCAGCAGCTTCTGCCCATGCTGGACAAGAATGCTTGGCTGGTGACTTTAGACCTAAAAGAGGCATACCTGCATGTCCCAATAAGACAATCGTGCAGAAGATACCGCAGATTCAAGGCTGGCTTAATGCATTACCAATTCTCTGCACTGCCCTTTGGCTTATCTACTGCACCCAGGGTCTTTACAAAGTGCCTGGCACCAGTAATTGCTTTTTGCTGACAAAGAAGTATACAAATATATCCTTACTTGGACGACTGTCTCATTCAAGCAGAGAACAAGGACACTCTTCTTCGACACCTGGCATTTGTGAAAAGGCTTTTAACATGCCTAGGGTACACAATAAATGAAAAGAAATAACAACTGGTACCCTCTCAAAAGATAACATTCCTGGGTGCGAGCTTGAATACAACTGCCCAGATGGCTTACCTCACACCAGACAAGCAAAGGCAACTAACTGCTTAATTCAAACTGATGGCAACAAAAACCCAGTCTTCTGCAAGGCAAATTCTGCAGGCTCTGGGCTTCATGGCATCCTGCATCCTACTAATTCCATATACAAGACTGCATATGAGGAAACTTCAATGGTGCCTAAAAAGTTTATGGAGTCAACATTCACACAGTCTGGAAACAATTATTCCTCTCATTCCCTGCCTGCAACAGGAGTTTCTATGGTGGGCAAAGGCATGTCACCAAAACATGGGACTGCCCTTCACTCTATCCCCTGCCAGCCAAACCTTAACAACAGATGCATCAGATTATGCCTGGGGGGCCCACATGTCAGGAAGATGCATTCAGGGCTTATGGACACCAAAACAAATGCATCTGCATATCAACCAGAAAGAGGTGCTAGCTGTTCAAAATGCCCTAACAGCCTTCAAGGACATACTTCATCCAGGACAACTACTGATAATTTGTTTTTTTTTTTTTTTTATTTAACATTTGTTGACCAGGAATGTCCGACTAGGTTCCACAGATCCTGTTTTCAGCGGAGGCCCGGGGAGAAATGCTCCAGATAAGGAGAAATGCTCCATAAAGATGGACAACACCACAGTCTGTGGTATATAAACAAGCATGGGAGCACACACTCATACCCCCTTTGCAAATTAGCCATGGCACTGTGGGACACAGCCTTGACCTACCAAATACATTTTCAAGCTCAATTGCTGCCAGGAAAACAAAACACTCTGGCAGACGATTTAAGCAGAAACCTTATGGATCCTCACAAGTGGAAACTAAATCCACAAGTCTTCAGCATGATAACAGAGAAATGGGGGAGCCCAGACATAGATTTATTTGCCTCTACTCAAAATTATCAATTGAAAAGATTCTGCACAGGGACTTATCACAGATAAGCATGGAAAGTGGATGCCCTATCCTTCAGTTGGAAAAAACAGTTTATGCCTTTCCTCCTCTGCCTCTTCTACCCAAGGTCCTCCTAAAAGTCCGACAAGAGAAGCCAAAGATGATATTAATTGCCCCGGACTGGCCCCGCCAATACTGGTACCCAATCCTAAGGAACTTGGCTCAATACCCAGCTTGGACCTTGCCTCAAAGACAACAACTACTGTCCCAGCAAAACAATCAGATCCTGCACAATCAACTACAGACTCTGAACCTGGCAGCATGGCTAATCATGTAGTCATGCAAACAACACCTCTCAGTAAAGCTGTGATGGAGGTCATTTTGAAAGCCAGAAGGTCTAGTACTAGAAAATCATATGCTGACATATGGAAGAGATTCTGTGCTTGGAATCAAGCACAAGGAACTGATACAGCAGAACCAAATATTCCTCAGATATTACAATACTTAGGCCTTTGTCAAGCATCTCACTTATCTTTCTCATCAATCAAAATCTATGCCTTTGCCATTTTGGCTCATTACAATACAGAGCCACCAATTTTTTCTCATCCTTTACTAAAGCAGTATCTTAGAGGAGCCAAAAATTTAAGGCCTCCTAGAAGATCACCATTACCTGCATGGGACCTCAATTATGTGTTGGAAAAGCTCACCCTGCCTCCATTTGAACCAGCTGCTACCGCTGATCTAAAGTTCTTATCATGGAAAACAGCTGTGCTACTAGCAATTACTTCAGCAAGAAGAGTTTCAGATCTACAGGCCCTTATGGCTGTAGAGGCTTTTATCATATTTTACCCAGACAGGGTTTCTCTGAGGACAAATCCTACTTTTATGCCTAAGGTGGTTTCCAGTGTGGCTGTTAACCAAACAATTCATCTGCCAACTTTTTATCCAAATCCGCAGAACCAGGGGGAGAGAATTCTGCATTCCTTGGACGTACACAGCCAGCTAAGATTCTATTTGAGCAGGACAAAAGCTCTAAGAAAAACTGAGTAATTACTAGTGTCATATGCTGCAGGATCAGAAGGAAAGGCTATTTCAAAGCAGACACTTTCAAAGTGGATAAGCCACTGCATCCGTTTCTGCTACTTACACCATGGTAAACATGTGCCCAAGGGCATTAGGTCTCATTCCACCAGAGCTGCTGCTACTTCAGCAGCCTTTCCTCAGAGGAGTACCAACCAAAGATGTTCTAGAGGCTGCTACTTGGAGTTCTGTTCGCACCTTTACAAGGCATTACCATTTGTCTCTCTACTCTTAAGTCCAGGGCATGCTTTGCCACTGCAGTGCTGCAGGGCCTTATAGCCGCACCTAATGCTGTTTAGCACCATAGCTTTGGGATTCTACCCAAATGTAATGACTGCAACAGTGAAACACGAAGAACATAGTACAGTTGTGTACACTTACCATAAATGTAGATGTTTGAGTGTGTTCACTGTTGCGGTCCAGGTTACCTTCCCGCCATCCCCCTGTCATTCTGAAGTTTATCTTTCCTTCTCTGTCTTCTACAACCTATGTGGTGTATTTGCTTGTAGATGAAGGTAAAGTTTATATTGCTGCATGTATAAATATATATATATATATATATATTTATATATATATATATATATATATATATATATATATATATATATATATATATATATATATATATATATATATATATATATATATATATATATATATATATATATATATATATATATATATATATATATATATATATATATATATATATATATATATATATATATATATATATATATATATATATATATATATATACATATATATATATACACACACACACATATATATATATATATATATATATATATATATATAATTTTGATACCTTTTGGGGGCACCTGACATCGGGGGCAAGAAAAACTAAAGAAAATGGCGTTGGCTGCATTTTTTTATACCCCTAACAACCTGACGTCATGGAATGACGACAGCAATCAACGCAGGACCCAAGACTTTGGAACTCAGGCCGACTGAGGGCAACCTGCCAGCAGATTACCCAGATGTAATGACTGCAACAGTGAATACACCCGAACGTCTACATTTATGGTAAGTGTACACAACTGTACTTTGTTTATGACTCAGGTTATGAAAATTTAGATATTTTTCATATTTTGGTGAGTAACTGTCATAGGCAACATGTCAACATGCTGAATAAGACCTACCTTTTGAAGGCAGTATTATTACTTACAAGATGGTAAAAGAAGTATATCTGTGTGCTGTACACATATACAGATATCACAGTTTGTTTATGACTTAGGTTATGAAAATTATATTTTTGTAAATATCTCTGCTAGGAAAGATGGCAAGATAATGAGTGTGGTATCTTTTTGAAGCCACTATCATAATATAGAGCTTCATGTAATAATATGAATTGTGAGTATCATACACGGGCACATATCCCAGTTTGTTTGCTTGTAGGACTATGAAAATTAATAATAATTGCCATATTTCTGTGAATGTGTGTGCAAGGAAGTAAGGTAGGGTCAGGGGTGAAGTGTAATATTCTCAGCAGAACAAACAAACATCAATTTCTGCTAAAAATTAATGTTCTTCTATTGTAAGGGCAGAAATCAAATACTCAGCTTATTTGTTACATTATGGAAATTAGGATATTTTTCATTATTATGCCCTTATCTTTGCGATGACACACATGATGTATCATTTTGAAGTTGACATTGAGCCACAAAACTTGTACACTGATATGTGGTCTCTGTCTGTTACAGGTGGTGAAATATTATGCTTTGTTTAATTATCAGATTATGAGAAATATGATCACATTTCTGAGAATATCTCCGTAAAGGAGCATCACACGATAATGGTTAAGATATCATTTTAAAGCTGACATTCACACAGATTACTTAAAAATTCCATGGACCTACATGGTATGTTCACCAAGATATTGTGATTTGTTTTACCAAAAGGGTAAAAGATATGCATAACATCAGCATTCCTTGGTAAATATTTAATAATTACTTAGATGCACAATATCACATTTACAACATTGGAAAGATCAGTGTCCACTGAAAAACTTTTGCACTTACATTTTTAGTCTAGCTTTTATGGTTAAAGAGTTATGAACATTTTTTTCTGTATGATATTACAAATGGATTATCTTAAAAAGAGCTCAGGTTGCACTGTTGTTCCTATGGTGGAAGTAAGCAGTCAGTATTTTGTGAGCTGCTCTGGAGTGAATGAGTTAATAAGTTTTAGCTGCAACAATGCCTTGGTTTTGACAATGGATGAGTTACTTGTAGTAAGATGATTATTTCCACATACATGAATTTACAGTCTTCCTTCCAATTATCAAGTCTAGTTTTAGAAGTAGATAGAGTATTACTTAGTTTGAAGTGTAGAGGGCATTTATTCCAAAGGCAGGGAATGTGCTGGGTTATGCTTCTGTCATGACAGAAGGTGGTGTTGACCTTGCAGTGAAGGTTAAAGTCTTTGGCTTGAATGTTAAACAATTAGTTTTACAAAAGTGGAGGATGTTGAAAATGGTAGGGATTTTCACTGCTGAAATGGTTAAAAAAATCACTCCCAAGGATTCTGAATGATAGAGTAGTTGAATGGTGTTTTTGGTCTTGTGAGATAGCTTAAATTGTGTTGTCTACAAATTTTCTTCTGAAACCTTTGGAGTCTTTCAAGTTGGTCAAGGTACATTGTAAGGTGCATTCCAAAAATGGCATTGTGTTCAGTGATATGTTTATTAAGTAATGATTATAGAGGGCCCAAGACTGCATAACTAGAAAAGATACTCCAGCAGATCAGCAGAGTAAGCTAGAAGGACTTCCTAACCACAGTCAAGACATAGTAAGCAAAAGATTGTATTCAACATGGTTAGCCGAGTCCCTGGTAATTGTACCTGTTTTGACAGGGGTGTCAATAGTGTGGTAAGAGAAGGGGGTGCTTTTCCTTAAAAAGGTAACTGTAGTGTATGTTTTGGCATTTTAAGTGGGCCCTTGACTGACAAACTAGGGATTGGTTTGGTTTGCACCTTGCTTGGAGTGTCTGAGTGTCTTAGAGGACTTGACACTTGCACCCGGTTTGCAATCATTAGCAAACTCAGTTAGCCATAGTACTTGACATCTGTAGATGCTGAACAGTTGGGGCCCCAGGTCAGAGCTCCGTGTAAGTAGGAAGTTGTACTCTATCTTCCTTTACCATAAGAGTTCTGTCAGAGATTCAGCTGGACATCCAGTGGACTATGTATAGGTATGGGTATACTTTCGTACAACGAAAATTCACTTTTTCGAAATGGGAAAGTACATCCCCACTTAAGCAAGAGTGCAGTTTAACAAAAGTGCAGTTTCGTTAAGCTCACTAGACCAAACGTACCGCACCACAGTGGAGGACATTGAAAAACGGGCTATGTCCTCCACTGTGGTGCGATAGTCACGGACCTTAGGGTTAGGGCATGGGTCAGGGTAAGGGGATAGCTCTACTAAATGAAGTCCTTCTGCGAACAAAGTTAAACAGCATTACGGTTAGTTAAAAAACATTTTTCTTTTCCCAGTTCTAAACCAACAACAGAGGCATCCAATAACAAAGACATTGGTTCTTTTAATTTCAAGCCCTTAAAGGACATGATTTATTCTTTCAAGAAAATAATTATTTAAATTTAAAATGTGCCAAATGGAGATGTGTTATTTAAATGAATGTTTAAAGGTGAAAGTGGTTCCGCAGGGGTTAAGAGTTTTTAAATTTCCCTTCGGGTTACATTACAATACTGACATTATTAAGGAGTATACGACAATGTTTGATAATTGTGGGTTTGAATTGTTAAACAAAAGTGTATTTTATTATGAGCAGATGGACAAAAGGCTTCAAAAGGAAGTTGATGACTTAAATGACATGATTTGTAATGATTTATTGTCTACACAGTATGAAGTTCGAAGTAGTTAACTTTCATTCTTCAAAAGTAATGTACTTTTGAAGAATGAAAATTCACTACTTCAAACTTCAAAAGTACACCCACACTAACGTGAAAGTGCACTAGACCGAACGGACTAGCACTCACAGACCTTAGGGTTAGGGCACGGGTTAGGGTAAGGGGATAGTTAGTAGGGTTATCCCCTTACCCTGACCCGTGCCCTAACCCTAAGGTCCGTGAGTATCGCACCACAGTGGAGGTCATAGCCCGTTTTTCAATGTCCTCCATTGTGGCGCGGTAGGTTCGGTCTAGTGAGCTTAAGTGGGGATGTACTTTCCCATTTCAAAAAAGTGATTTTTCGTTGTAGGAAAGTACACCCATAGGTATACATTAAACTGTGGGAGTTTATTTGAGACACTAGTATGTGGAATGATGTAAAAGGCCTTGATAAGGTATACAGTATGGACTGACAGGTCCTCAGCTAAGGCTTCAGAGACTGTTTTGACGAAATTGACTAGTTCTTGTAGATATTTTTTTTAAACAAGAAACATCTTTATTAAATTATCACTTATGACATAGTCAATCATACACTTATATAAATGAAAACAAACCATATCGATCTATTTTCAGTTGCAAACATTATACATTGCTTATCTATATGGTCATTGTCAGTCAGACATTACAAAACTCTTCCAGTTCCTGCCTTCCTTTAAACCTCATTCCTCCTCCAAAACATTATTCTGCATGTATTGTTCTCCCAATTCACATTTTTTCTATGTAATTTGCTCCTACTCTTTTCTAAAGATCTCATTTCAAGTTGTTTTATCTGTTATTATATTCACTTCTACTACATTTGGTTTACACTTTGATTTCCATTTTTTAGTAATTAACAGCCACCAGAATTAAACTCAACAAGGCCTTACTTATGTCTAGGCAATTCCGATTCTGTATCATAGCTCAAAAAATTTTTCATTTTTTCTTACTGTAGTTAGTTTATACATCAAGAATACATGCGACATAAGTTTTGAGTATAGTTGGGAACACCGTATATTTTATGAAGTGCTACGTAAGTAGCCAGTTTTTATACATATAATGAATGTGATATAAGCCTGAATATATTTAGGAACACTTAATATTTTATTAAGGGTTACGTATATACATTTGAGATACCTTCATCACGACGCATATCTTGAATTAATGCCGCATGATCGGCTAGTGTCATGTGACGGCTTGAAGCGCGTCACAGGCAAACAGCGAGTTAGCGTTTTAATGCTGTGAAGAAGGTTTAGAATAAGTTTTCATACACTATGCAATCTAAATATACTATGCATTAGGAATCAAGTATTAATTTACTAATACAGCCACTTCTTGTGTAAATAATTTTCAGCAAAATGAGAGAAGCATGGTTTATCCAGTATGCTGTAACTAGGATACTGAGAGGTCAACAGAATGAGGTTGGTTTTGATTATATAAGTTTTTCTAGTCATCTATGTTTGCTTTAAACATTGCGATTAGGTAAAATCTTTTGAGAGAGAACGATGTTCTGTTGTGAAAAGTTGGAATGATGTTTCATTTGTGCAATTTACATTTTTACCTGCTTTTGAGTCGTCTTTGGCGTTTGTTTTGCAGTCATTCATGAGATTAGCTACTAGCTTATGCTAGATGGATCTGAAATGTTTTAAACTAAGTTTTATGAAAGTTTTTTATTATATGAATGTATCATACATTTAAGAATGTTTTTAATGATTCTTGTATATACATAAGAAATGAGCGCTAGACCTGATGGTGGTCTTTTGAAAGAGAGTGAATAATAATACTACTTTAAGATTCACAACAGTAAAGGAGACTAGATTGGTTCTGAATATTGGAATGCCTAATTAATTGTTTAATCACCAATCTAACCAGAGGGTGTGACAGGTGAATTTTTGTATAAAAGGAAGTTGAGCATTCTGTTTAATTGGTCTGATGAAGCATGCGTTGTGCATGTGAAAGCGCTTATCCGTTCCTTGTTTTTAAGTGAATAAAGAAGTTTTTACGAATTATTTACGGCTTATTCTCGTGGTGTATCCTGACAGTTTTTGCTACTACAAGTATTTGTGTGTGTTTTGCTGCAAGGATACTTTAGGAGTGAAACGATATTAGTGTACTTTTTATTCTTTTCTCTTGGTTTGTATCGTTTTGCTCCACGCTATGGAGAATACTGAGATCGAATTGGATTATAACCCTGGAGGCGGACTGAATGTTTTGAGTATTGATGCATTTTTGCCACAAAAAAGCAACCCATTACTGAATTTGAACTTTTCGGAAAGAGTGAGTAACTTAAATACCTTGAATGCAGGAGAAGAAGATATGTCTAAATTTTATGACTTAACTAGAGATTTGGAAAATAATCTCTACAAGCTTCAAAGACTATCATGGCAACGTAAACATTTGCAAGCCTGTAAACACTTTAAGGTAATACCCAGAGGGATGCGCGTCCTATGTATGCCAACTTATGGACAGCTATATCCCAGTTTGCTTAAAAAGTGGCAAGAATTGAATTTAGAAATTGGTTTTAAATATATTGACTTGTTATTAGAACATTTTGATCCAATTGAAATTGAACTACAGAAAAATACTGATCATGCCTATAGAGAAATTATAGACTGCTTTAAATCTGAGGCATGTATCAGGAAGCTTAACAATATGTCTATGCAAATTAATATATACAGTGATAAACTCAAAAGAATAAAAGAAAGAAAGTTAGCAAGAGATGTTCAAGACTTTGCGACTAGCAATATTTTTGTATGGCCAAGAACTCATGTTGTGAATTCAGTTAATAATGATCATCGGACACCATCGGGAGAAAGTGAAACAGTGAGAGCTCATTCTTTGAATTTGGCGCCGTCGCTGAACATAGCTGCAGGTAATGTCGAGACGGGTGAAGTGAGAAGACAACAGCGTATAGATGAACCGAGTCTTTATACACCACCGCCCAACCAACAAGCCTTGAAGCAAGCTGAGGAAGCAGAAAGGACAGGTGCTATCCAACGCACCTCAGCAACCATGAATACTAACACTGGTGCCCCTTTTCCGATAAAACAAGGCAGATTCAACAGGGGAAGGTCGTCAAGCAGGGGACCAAGAAAAAGGAAATACTCACAAGACAGGTATGGGCAGCAGAAAAGAAGTGTGAATTGACTGGACTTGTCTTTAATCATTCTGATATTGTTCTATCTAATTCAGATTTGTCCTTGTTGAATAAAGGGCTGAATTTCATACCAGCGCAGCCCAGCAGGTTAAATGAAACGTTAATTGACTTGAGACTCTTTGCAAGAAGGGTAGCATTGAAGCTGTTTTCTCTGACAAGAAGAGAGTTGATGAAACTGAAAACCATAATAATTTTAATGACTTTAAGAACAAAAGCATTTTTTCACCACCATTACCAGCTATGGTAGAATGTTTTATAAGAGCATGTGACAATGATTTCTATGAGATATACTCATCAAGGAAATTTAAAAATAGATATTGTAATTTAAATAAAGATGAGCAGGAATCATTATATAATTTAAAGCACAATGAAAATATTTTAGTTACCACGGCTGACAAGGGAGGGGGTGTAGTGCTATTAAATAGAACAGAATACATTGAAAATATAGAATCTTCCCTCAGAAAAACAAATAGTTATAGTGAACTAACTATTGAGAAAGTCAATAAAATAATTAATGATATCAGGGATAATCTATATGATTTATTGATGTGTCGTCAGATAAGCAGAGAAATGCATGATTTTTATGCATTAAAGAACCAACTATACCGAGACTGAAAGGTCTGCCTAAGATACACAAAGAAGAGAGACCTATACCAATGAGACCTATAGTCTCTGGAAGGAACTGGGCAACTTATAATATTTCCATCTTTTTAGAAAAAATGCTCAGACCATTAGTAGATAGAGTACCTACTATATTAAGAGATACACAAAATCTGCTGACTGACATAGACATGATACCATTTAATCAGATATCACAAAATGGGATATATTTAGTGACACTAGATATTTGCAACTTGTTTACTTGCATACCCAATCTAATATGGTTTGCAAGCAATCCGTGATATCATGTTGGCCCACAGTGAGTTCTCTAAGGATAGACAAATTCTTGTATCTCAGTTACTTGACCTGGTCTTATATAATAATCTTTTCATTTTTAATAATCATTATTATTTACAAACATGGGGCGTCGCAATGGGCACCCCATGTGCTAACTCTTACGCAAATTTGGTCCTATACTTTTGGGAGAAGACATGGTTATTTGAAAATGAATGGATGAGGAAAGTTATTTTTTACAGAAGATTCGTTGATGATGTGGTATTGGTTTGGAAGGGGACTGTAGAAGAGTTAAAATTGTTCGTTGGTTATTTAGAATCAACAACAGACTTCTTAAGGTTTACGTATGAATACTCCCAAGATAATATCAGCTATTTGGATGTGAGTTTATACTTTGATGAAAATAGGAAATTGGCTTCTAATCTTCAGAAAGAACTGTTGGAAAAATAATGTTTTAGAATACACTAGTATGCATCCTAGACACACCTTTGCAGGTATAGTGAAAGGACAATTTACAAGACTGACCAAATTGTGCAAAGATCCTTGTATATTAACAGAGGAAGTAGATTTCATGACCCAGATGTTCTTAGAGAGGTTATGGACCAAACTTGATCAATGAAATAAGGAATGTTACCATACCGATTGAATTAAATGATAGCCTGATAGATACAATGAGGAGAGAAATAGGTAGAACGCATAAAGGTAACCAGCAAGAGAGGTCACATAGTAAAATATAATAATGAATATGCTGATAAAGACAGAGTCACTTATCTAATGAAATACACTAATGATAATGAGCACATCAGGAATATCATTTCAAAGAATTGGAACATCCTAACTCTGGCAGAAGATATTAGATTAGTAGTTGGTGAGAAACCAACCTTTATATTTAAAACATGCGACAATCTGAAAGAAATTTTTTCTAGAACATTAGATATCAGAACTGTCAGAACCTATGATATGGTAGGCACTTTTCCCTGCAAGAAGTGTAATATGTGTAAATTTATAAATCACATTCAGAACTATAGACATCCAAAGGGCTACTTTGAGTTTAAACCAAAGATATATGCTGACTGCAATAGCAGTAATTTAATATATATGGCGAATTGCACCTTCTGTGACGCCTTTTATATTGGACAGACTAAAAGGAGAATGAAGGAGCGTATTTATAACCACAGCTATGATATACGCAAGAGAGTTGAGATTAATGCTTTAGCGAAGCATGTTATTAATAATCCTACCCATGAGTTTAAATTTAGAGTGCTTCAATTAGTGGAGACCAACAAAAGATTAGGAGATAATGTAAACCGACTATTAGAGACTGAGCTGAACTGGATTTTTAAAACAGGAGCTCATAAAGAACCAGGACTGAATAACTCTGTTTCTTTGAGACCTATACTTGAAAGAAGGTAGTGGCTGGCAATTAGATCTTGAAAATGAGAAATAGTTTGAAAATTAACTGGTGGGTTTAATAAATGAATGCAATGGACTGTATAATTGTGTGCCATGGGATTTTAATACAGTTATAGGTTTACACTGTTCATTTATAGCCACAGTTTTAATCATAGTGTTTATATTTACAGTTATATTATTATTAATATACACTATAATACACTAGTTATAATTCATTTTGACTTAGAATTACTATTAATTTATAATTCTAATAGTAAGAAACGTCAGGTTCTTATGTATATTAATCACTTTGCAGTTAGGTATCATGAGTTTAAATACTTGTGAGTCAATTTAGTTTAGTAGTAAAATTGAGATATTTCATCATCGTTCTTTACATTTCATATTCATTCATCTTCAATAGGATTTAATTTCTCATTTTTTCTTACTGTAGTTAGTTTATACATCAAGAATACATGCGACATAAGTTTTGAGTATAGTTGGGAACACCGTATATTTTATGAAGTGCTACGTAAGTAGCCAGTTTTTATACATATAATGAATGTGATATAAGCCTGAATATATTTAGGAACACTTAATATTTTATTAAGGGTTACGTATATACATTTGAGATACCTTCATCACGACGCATATCTTGAATTAATGCCGCATGACGGCTAGTGTCATGTGACGGCTTGAAGCGCGTCACAGGCAAACAGCGAGTTAGCGTTTTAATGCTGTGAAGAAGGTTTAGAATAAGTTTTCATACACTATGCAATCTAAATATACTATGCATTAGGAATCAAGTATTAATTTACTAATACAGCCACTTCTTGTGTAAATAATTTTCAGCAAAATGAGGCGAGAAGCATGGTTTATCCAGTATGCTGTAACTAGGATACTGAGAGGTCAACAGAATGAGGTTGGTTTTGATTATATAAGTTTTTCTAGTCATCTATGTTTGCTTTAAACATTGCGATTAGGTAAAATCTTTTGAGAGAGAACGATGTTCTGTTGTGAAAAGTTGGAATGATGTTTCATTTGTGCAATTTACATTTTTACCTGCTTTTGAGTCGTCTTTGGCGTTTGTTTTGCAGTCATTCATGAGATTAGCTACTAGCTTATGCTAGATGGATCTGAAATGTTTTAAACTAAGTTTTATGAAAGTTTTTTATTATATGAATGTATCATACATTTAAGAATGTTTTTAATGATTCTTGTATATACATAAGAAATGAGCGCTAGACCTGATGCTGGTCTTTTGAAAGAGAGTGAATAATAATACTACTTTAAGATTCACAACAGTAAAGGAGACTAGATTGGTTACGAATATTGGAATGCCTAATTAATTGTTTAATCACCAATCTAACCAGAGGGTGTGACAGGTGAATTTTTGTATAAAAGGAAGTTGAGCATTCTGTTTAATTGGTCTGATGAAGCATGCGTTGTGCATGTGAAAGCGCTTATCCGTTCCTTGTTTTTAAGTGAATAAAGAAGTTTTTACGAATTATTTACGGCTTATTCTCGTGGTGTATCCTGACAGTTTTTGCTACTACAAGTATTTGTGTGTGTTTTGCTGCAAGGATACTTTAGGAGTGAACGATATTAGTGTACTTTTTATACTTTTTATAAATGAAAACAAACCATATCGATCTATTTTCAGTTGCAAACATTATACATTGCTTACCTATATGGTCATTGTCAGTCAGACATTACAAAACTCTTCCAGTTCCTGCCTTCCTTTAAACCTCATTCCTCCTCCAAAACATTATTCTGCATGTATTGTTCTCCCAATTCACATTTTTTCTATGTAATTTGCTCCTACTCTTTTCTAAAGATCTCATTTCAAGTTGTTTTATCTGTTATTATATTCACTTCTACTACATTTGGTTTACACTTTGATTTCCATTTTTTAGTAATTAACAGCCACCAGAATTAAACTCAACAAGGCCTTACTTATGTCTAGGCAATTCCGATTCTGTATCATAGCTCAAAAAATCATTTCCTTATTTACACCAACTTGCTTACCCAGTACTTCTATTAAAGTAGTCTGCATAGACTTTTTTAAAGTCTGCCAGTTCATTACACACCCAAAGTATATTCCCAATTATATCTTTCTTCCCCATCACACCTCCAGCATTTGGAAACTACCTGATTAAAAATTCTTTGGAGTGTGCTTAGAGTATAAAAATACCTATGCAAACTCTTCCAAGGAAATATCCTATATCTTCTAAACTTTGTTGCATATTTGGGAGACGTATATATCCCTATTGTTTCTTTGTGAATAGCCCATCTAATCTCTCTCTTCTCAATCCTTAATAACCTTTATCTGTTTCTTGCAATTGTCATGCAATGTTTTATGTGCCCTATTAATTATCCTTTTTTAACACCAGCTTCTGTTCTTAGTTCTCCTAAAATATCTACCAGCACTGGACTTTCACTTAGGATTCTCTTTTCCCTTTGCCTATACTCTGATATCAGTCCTTGACAGGGAAGGCAGTCTCTAGCCCATACCTCTCAACTGTACAGATTTTTGCCTCATATTTTTGGTCTGTTCTCATAAAAACTGTGTTTTTTTTTTTTTTGACAAATCACTGCTTAAGGATTAAAGTTAATAAATTACAATCATTTGAGTTTCAGACTTCATATCCATCAGACAAATGTATGGTAACACAAATCCTGTTATTTTAGCAGCTTTCTAAGTTTATAAGAGCAATATTTAAAATGTGTCCCCATTTTTGGGTCTTTGTCCCCCCATTTTGTCAGGCTTTGTCCAGATTTATTGCAGCAAGAGGTTGAAAGGTATGCTATAGCCTGCAGCCCAAGTGTATTCCTGGCTTCTTCTCATTCTGTTACCTTTTCCTTTCTAATTATTTGCTCCCATTACCTTGCTTTCTTTGCAAGTTCTCTCCAGTAAATTCCATCTCCATCTTGCCTGTTTTTTCTGTACCCCTAATTATTGTCCTCCCTACTGGCTGAATCTCTTTTCTCCATCTCCATGTTGGCTTAGTTCATAGAATACGTTCTGCTACTTTATTAGTATAATATTCTGTATGGCTATTTGTATTCATCTTAAGGATCTGCATCCAAAATCCCAGTTTCTCCTTGTTTCTTGAGCTTCCCCCCTGTTTCATTATCCTCATTTTCCACTTTGAATTATAGTTTTCTGTTTGTGCTATGTATGGGAACCTTCGAATCAGGTAATCCAAAACCACATTGTTCTATTGGAAGAATCAACTTATTCCACTTGAGTGTTGCCCTCTTCCCTCCCAGATAAAATCCGTCAACACTTTATTAATTGGTATCCACAGCTTGTCCTCTGGTTGATAAAATATTCCTTTGACCTGTGTGTAAAAACATTTTCACTGCTTGTATCTTGCTATCTAAATCCATAAAACAGAGCTTTTTTGTATTCTCTTTTGTTTAGTTTCTTCCCACATATCCTTAGCTGCCATAACATAATCCTTTTTTAACCCATACTCCTAAATACTTTATTTTGTTATGTCCCCATAAATATAGGTCTTGCTGAACCAGTTTGTGTGGGTACATAGTTTACAGCTATTGCCTTTGTTTTATTTTAATTAATGTTGTATCCCGAAAAGACTTGAAACTGTCTCAAAATATTCCACAACACAGAAATGTCCTTTTCTGGTTTTAACAGGTATAAAATAATATCACCTGCAAATAAAGCTAACTTTTCTTAACTACCATATCATTTATATCCTTGAATTTCCTGAGTCTCTTATTTTCTTTGCCAATAGTCCTAAATATAATGCAAATAACAAGGAGGAAAGATGACACCCCTGCCTTGTTCCTTTGTTCAGACAAAACTCATCAGAGAGGAACCCCCCCACACTTCAATATTTGCCTCCAATCTCTCATATATCCTCTTAGTCAACCTTATAATTTTATCAGGGAATGCAAATGCTTCCATTACCCTACTCATAAATTCTCAAATTCTGTCAAATGCTTTCCTTGAATCAAAACCCAACAACAACAGTGGTCTTTTCTTGCATTCTGCTTCCCTCTGGATCATCATTGCTGTATTTTTGTTGTATCTTTCGGCTTTTCCCGGTTAGGGGTCGCCCCAGCAGAACTCCGGTCCG
The DNA here is from genome assembly GCF_019279795.1 of Protopterus annectens. NCBI lineage: Eukaryota > Metazoa > Chordata > Ceratodontiformes > Protopteridae > Protopterus > Protopterus annectens. Next base: position 703,101,141 of record NC_056737.1, on the reverse strand, counting down.
CTAATGATTGGCAGTAGATTTTTACGTACTGAGTTGCCAGCCCTGACACACAACCTTCAACAAAGGTACGCCCATTCACACATCTCCACACAGAAGACGCTTTAGCTGAGAATTGAACAGGACGTCTTACTGTGAGGTGACAACGCTACCGCAGCACTATCATCATTGCTGTATTAATGTCAAATGTTTGCCTTCCCTCCACAAAACCATATCTGTCAATTTTGGCATCACTTATGCCATTCTTTTAGCCATGTAGACATAAACACTTTATAATCATAGTTTAGAAGTGGGCCTTTGTGAAGCTGGATCTGATGGGTGTTTACTGTGTTTAGATTTTAGAGCCACCACCACTTACTTCCAGGTTGTTGGTGCTTCTCTTCCTGTCCTAAGTGTTAGTAACGGAGCATCATCCACTTCTAACCTTGGCATATTTAACTCTTACATAAACATTTCCATTTGTTCTTTTTCTTGATTTCTGCCTTTTTTTTTTTTGCTTTATACAGATTTTTATAAAATTTCTGAAATATTTCTAATACTTCTACATGATTTGTGGTTATTTTCCTTGTTGTAGGCACCCTAAACTTGGCAACAACCCCTTCTATTTTCTATTGCATGAGCCATTGTGCTAAAGATTTTGTGCTCTAGTGTTATCACAAGCAGATGCTTAACAGCTAGAACTTCAGCAAAGGATAGGAGAATGGAATGCAAATCTGAAGGCACATGGGATGAAACTAAGCACAGATAAGACGGTGGTAATGGCAGCAAATTGGGGAAATCAGAAGAAGCTGAGAATAGAGAGAGAAGGGAAGATAGTGGAACAGGTAAACCGCTTCAAGTATCTGGGAGGAGTAGTTGAGGAAAAGGGTAGTCTGAATGAAGAAGTCAAAGCTAAAATCAGAGGAGCTGCAGCCAGAGTATCAGGTGTAGTCTATGGTACAAGAATGCCAAAGAAGCTGAAAAGTAAGGTGTACAAAACAATGGTGCAACCAGTACTACTGCATGGTACAGAAACCTGGACAGTAAAGGCAGAACAGTTGAAGAAGCTAGAGGTGATGGAAATGAAGTGCCTGAGAAAGGTGATAGGATGCACACTGTTGGACAGACGAAGAAATGAGGACATAAGTGCAGAAGCCAAAGTAGCTCCAATTGCAGAAAAGATCAAAGAGAACAGATTACAGTGGTTTGGGCATATGTGTAGAAAAACAAAAGACAATCTTGTGAGGAAGATTTGGGACAGACCGGAAGAAGGTAAGAGGAAGCGAGGATGTCCAGCAAAGAGGTGGATGGATTGTGTGAACAAAGATCTGCGACAGTCAGACATGAGTGTTGAAGAAGGCAGAAGTGTGGCACTGAATCGAGAGAGTTGGCGACAGTTATGATACCCTGAACCCATGTAGAAAAAAATGGGAAAATGGGGGCTGATGATGATTGCTTAACAGCAATCTTTCAAAACTCATGCATATTATCAAGATAGTACTTTATTTTCTCTTTCGCACTCTGCAATTGTACCTCCTTTTATTCTGTGAAATTCCCCCCATTCTGCAATACTTTAACCTTTGTCAGTCCCTACAAATAATTCTTATTACTTCTTAACCATATCTCTTTTTTATTTCAACCCTGTTTTAAACTCCACTTTAGCTTTAATCCACTCCCTAGCTATATTTTAGGAATAAAATTCTATTTTGTCTAATAACCCCTTAATAATTTTCACTACCCATTACTTAAATTCCTCTTTTTTAACAGGTAGGTAGGGAAGCACCGGTGTTTCATTTTTTATTTCATTACCCTGCATTTTTATTTTAGCTCTTATTGGCACTTGATCCAAAATAGTTATTGGATATGTATCAAAACATTCAATTAAATGCACATGTTGCTGTGAAATATAATTTCTGTCTGGCCTAGCCCAGTTTTTGTACCTTTGGGGATGATATGTAAATTCTCGCTGAACTCCTACTATGAATTCACATCTTCCATACCAAATATTTTCATACATTTATTCAAAAATCTACCCTCTTTTGTTATATTTTCACTTCTCAACCCTCCAGATACATCCTTACTGTTACAAATCAAATCCTAGTCCCCACCTATAAGCAATATTGCCTGCTGAAAGCTGATTATTTCTTCCAGAATTTTCTTAAACTCTATTGTAGCAGTTTTAGGTGGAATATAAATTCATGCCAGTGCAATCATCCTCCCTTGCCAGTAGCTCCTTAGTACTACAAATCTACCATTATTATCTTTTTCCCCTCTTCTATAACAGCTCCTTTCACAATTAATATAAGTACTCCCCTTTTTCTTTGTCCCAGATATTCTGCTGAGTAACCATTCAGAAATCCTTTCTTTGTCAAATTGACATGCTCATTTCTTTGCAAACATATCTCCTGTAGCATAGCTATTTGCATTTTTAATGTTGTTCAGTACTCTTTCTTTTTTGTATATATCTGTGAAACCATTCACATTTAAAGGTAATATGGAAAGTGTCATTGTGATAAGAAGTTATTCCCACTTATGTTTAGCAGCTTTTTTCAAATGTCTGGTTTCAGCTTTTGTGTTACATGCATGCACTAATGTTTGACGAGTTGATATTTTATGTAGTTGTTTCATGTCCTATCCATTGGAATCTGTGTCACATCTTACAAAACTTTTTGTTTTAAGGAAAACCCTTAAACAAAAGAAGAAACACACCACCAGAACTCCCCCAAAACCTATTAATTTAAGACAAATGTGCAGTACTATGTACATATTCATACAGTGAAGTTTAACCCTCCAAAGAGGAACAATTGTTCCACATTGACAGACACACTCATAGGCTTGAATTAAACTGTTATGAAGGTTATCCATACCAAGCAGCATGGTTACAGCCTGTGCTTCTACTTACACCAAGTGTTGTCTGTTTTGTCTTATCTGTATTGCTTTCCCAGATGTAGAAAACAACTTGAATGCTTTCAGAAAACATTACATCCTAGCTATTGAAAGAACATATTCTGCTTTTATTGCCCCCTTATCAGATTGTCTCCATAGAAACATGAGAACCAGATGCACAGCTGCTTTCCGTTACAAATATTGCATTTTTCATTATATCTAGTGTTCTTTTATTTATTTTCTTCCCCTTATACTTTTGTATAAGTCAAGGTAAGGGCCTTAGTCCAGTCATTCCCCTATGCAAAGGTAAGAAAAAGAACATATCATTTTTTTCTTATATAATGCTCTATTGTCCAGGCTTTCTTCTCTTTTTACATGGCAGTGCATACATTTCGTAAAACCGAACAAGAAGAAAAAAGAAAGAAGGAAAAAGGGGGCACCTGTTTACTTTAATAGCGCAGTTACATGCAAAAACAACAGAAAAGGCTTTATAGCAGTATATGTCATGTCTTATAGAAATACTGTTAAGAACAACATTTTGTTTTATTTGGTTATCTCTTTCCTTCCTCTTTCCATCTCCTAAGTCTTCTTCCAAATATTAATGACTTGAAGTAGGGCATATGCTTTGGAGTCCCCTATAAGTTTAACAAAGTAAAAAAAGTCCAATTATTTCCAGCTTTTCTTGTTCTGTCATACTTCACAAATATAATTAGTGCTCTTAAATCCCACATTTATTCATCATTTTCTGAGTTGCCATTTTTCTTCCTGTTAGTCTCCATTTCCCAAATCCATTCACTAGTTCATTTCCAACCTACAGTGATTTTTCTAGTCAACTCTTGTGCTTTTTCATGTATTTTCTTTTGAAGCATTGGGAAAAGTTTCAGTGGCATAGTCTCTCTCTATGGGCTTTAATATCAGAAGAATAAGAAGCACAATCCCGTTTTACTTGGTAGCTCTCTTTTTGTTGGACAAACGTTTATATTTCCTGCTTGGCATTCTCTGCATCAAAAAACATATTTAACTCTCCAGGAAAAATATGCTGAAAGTAACTGGAAACAGCAGCTTGAATCTGATACCTGTTTTTCAACATTCCTTGATTGCTGGAATAAATTTGCTCTTGTTCTCCTTGGTATCCAATGAGTAATCTTTTTCCAAAAACATTCTGCTGTCTCCCACTTTTACTATTTTTGTTCTTCTGCCACAGTTTTGTCAGAGTCAACTCTTCCTGCTAGTAGGATTGCATCTTTACTATTAAAGATCTGGACTGCTTTCTCATGGTCAGGCTTAGATCATATACTCAATGTGTCCTTTCAATTAACAACTGCTATGGAATACCAGTCCAGTTGCTTATTTATGCTTTTATAAAATTAATACAGTCTATTCCTTCCAGCTTGTCTGGCATGGCAGAAAATCTCAGTTTTTCCCTATGTGGTATTGTCCTTCAATTCTGTCATTTTTTTGAAGCATCTCTTCTTGAGCAGTCTCATACTCAGCTAGCCTTTTCTTCATTTTTTTTGCAGTTTTATCAGCTCACCTGAATGTCTAATTAAAGTTTCTTCCAGTTTTTCTAACTGTTTGTTATTTGAGTAAATGTACTTATTTAGTGTTTTGTTTATTTTAATCAGCTCTGCACACATTTGACTTATTTCTTCCTCTTGACTGCTGGAAGTCATGTATTGAACCAAAGCTAGAGACTGAGCTGTTTTTTTTTTGCTGAACAGCTGCAGAATTCTTCCCAGCTAGTGTTTTCTCCTCATTTTTTGAGATTGATTTTCTTTCAGGTTCTCTCAGGTTCTTTTTTGCTGGCATCCAGGTAGTGCACTTATTAGCCAGTTACTGAAATTTACCCAAAAAGACAAATTCACTAGCTCTCTTTTCTGAGTTTCTGCTTTCATACTGGGAGAGCTGAAATTAAGGTGTTACTCAATGTGCAGCCATTTGGAAGTCTGGTTTGGATCTGGAGTTCGTAGGTCATCTATGCTCCATAACTTTTTAGATGATACTTGGGAAGAAAAGTTCTGTAGTTTTCAAAGTCTGTTGTGGGCTACCTTGTACACTGGCAGGGAGTTAAGTCCTTAGCAACATGCTTAATGAATATTTTCTTTGCACGATTTTTTTAAAGTTATTGCTTTTATCTGATGGTGCTCCATCATCTTGATCTTGCTCAGCCATTCTCTGTTTAACAGAGGCTCACCGTGAGTGATCACTCAGTGCCTTGTATCCTGGTGTAAATACTCGCCGTGTGGTAAGGTACTTAGTGACTTGCTTGACAAATACTTTGCCGTGGCTAATTGTTGTTTTTCCGTATTGGTTTTGCCTGACTGTATACCCTACTAGGTATTTCCTTCTTCTGGCCTTTATCTTGTTCAGCTCCTGTCTGTTTAACAGAAGCTTATTGCATTATTACTGTAGGATTGAACAATAAAATCACCATAAAGCACTTCAAGAAGCCACTGAAATAGTGTATAAACCTGTTAATTACCACTTTCTGGTGGTTTTTTATTGTTCTTCGTTGTTTACCATCTTTGGTTTAGGTGTTCCTTTTTATTTATTATTGCAGAATTGCTGTCTATTCTAAATTTTTGCTCATAGTAACAAACACTTTAAGTGTTATTATGAGTTTAATGCCTGATTAAATTTCTAACTCTACTTTAAGTGTATTATGAAAGCAAATTACTACAGCTGTTTAAATAAGTAACACTAAGCTTGTCTGTTCTTTGTGCAGCATAGCTTCAGCCTTACTTGTATATTTTTTTTCTTTAAGTTGGACAGTTTATTAAAAGTCAAGGCACAGGTTGCTGTCTTCTTGATATCAAGCATTTGTACATGTTACATCAGCTGATTAAATTGCTGAACAATTGCTATGCTTTCCCTTGAAGTGTTAAGCACCTGTTATCTCTGTTTCAGTAGCTAAAATCTATAACTGGCATATATAATAACGTCAGTTACTAAATTGCTAATAGTCTATGTTTTCCCAAGTAGCTAGCAGACAACTTTGGTTGCTTTAGTAATTTAAAAGTATTATTTATTTATTTTTATTTTTATTTTTTTTATTTTACATTTGTTGACCGGGCTAGTCTAGCTGGATACATGTCCATTTTCAGTGAGGCCCGGGGAGAAAAGCTCCACATAGTAATACATATTTAATAGATACTAAAATAATAGAAGTTATACAGTATCGTTAAAAACAAATCAAAGAATTTAAGAGAATACAATAAAACTTTTTTTTTTTTTTTAGAATGGCATTCCAGTTCTGTAAGATACAGAGATAAATTTAATATATACATATATTTGTATGCAATAGGAAAGGTTGTTAATATTAGAGAGGGCGAAGAAATTAGTCAGGGTTAGTACAGGTGCATAGCCAGTGATTGTTGAGATATGGTTTTAGATGTTTTTTAAAAAGTGAAAGAGAAGTCTGAGATGTAATATCGGAAGGAAGTTTATTCCATAATTTCCCTACAGAGTTAGAGAACAAGGAGTCACCTTCTGAGTTGTTGGATTTAATAGTGTTAGTAAGCAGTTTGTTTGAGGAACGTAGATTTTTGAGGTTATTATAAGGTGTGATAAGGCTAGAGAGAATAGGAGTATTGTTAGGTTGATACATGGTCTTATGAGCTATTGTAAGCTGGTGAAATTGAAGTTGGTTAAGGAATTCAAGCCAGTTTAAATGTTTAAGATTAAGACAGTGATGGGTTCTGAAAGGAGAGCCTTTAGCAAATTTATATTTGCAAAAAGTATATTCAATGTATATCAGTTCAGGACTCATTGATTTTAAAGTTTGATATTTGAGAGCAATGGTTGATGTAGACAACCAGTCATTTTATATCTTAAAATTTATTTACTTACATACTTATCTGTTGACAACTTTGTGCTGTTTTCAACAAGTCAAACACTTAGTTTTAGGCATATTGGATTAATATTCTATAACTTATACCTGCAGATGTTTTTGTTTAAAATAAGTTCTGTTTTTGGGCTTTTCTTACACTTTCTTACTAAGGAGTCAGTTGATAGCTTGCCCCAGATGTTTCCTTTATTATCAGATAAAAGGCAGTATACAAAATGTCTTTATTTAATTAAATGTTATGAGGATATTCCAGCTAGTCTTTCTAAGAATAAAGTAGGAACAGGTCTATATTAGATGACTGAACTTCCAAAAGTTCGACCATCATATGGTTGACACCATATGATCAAACTTTTAAAAGTTCGAACATCTAATAAAAAAATAATAAACTACACAAATAACCTACCTGAACGTTTTAAGCAGGGGGCAATTCCCCTGCACCCCCATGTGGGAGGCTGTGCCACCCACACACCCTGCTCTTTAAATATACCAACTCGAGATCGTACTACAGTGCAGAAAACGGAAATCTTCCCATTCTGCGTTGTACGAAGATCTCTGTTACATTTGAACTTTCCAAAGTCCGATCATATGGTGTCAACCATATGACAGTCAAACTTTGGAAGTTCAATTATCTAATATAAACCCAGTAGGAACACATGTGGATTTGATTTCACTGGCTAGGAGGTCTCCAGAACTGCTGTCTGGTGATTATCCTGCAATACCTCCAGTTCAAGGATACCCATTACTGAACTTGGATGTGGGGAAATCACTTATCCTGCCACAGCCGATATTACCCAGGCTTTGAACAATAGTGTGGTGAATGTTCACATTATCCAGTTTAAAGAAGTACTACCCCAACAAGATACAAGATTTCCCAACCTACCACCATTACAGTCAACATTTCAATCTGATGACCTTGTCCCTGTTAATGTTCCCCTTTTGTCAGAAGTCTTGATTACTTAGGATTCCATTTTATTTCCATTTTGTATAGCATACATGATTTCATCCCAAGGATAAACTGGAAACAGCTCTTGTCTCACAGGATGTTTACTGCAGTATTTCAAGGTTGTAGTACTGAAGATAAATGGAAACTTTCAGGATGTTTATAGCTTATGTTAATCAGAGATTTCAGGTATTGTTTGTCATATATCCTAGGAAGCCATACCTCAGGGATGAACTGAACAAATAAAAAATACTTTTGTCAACATGACTCCCCAGTGAAAATGTTTGAACTTAAAGGAAAGCTCAAGCATCTAATTTCACTATTGCCTAGGCCAGGTGTTTAGAGGACAATCTTGGGGAAGGAATGATGTTCTTAAAATGAGCATAAAGCCCTTTCATGCAGGAAATAGATTCTAAGGTAAATGATGAAAGGAACACTTGGGACTGTTTGCTGCTAGCAAAAGTTACAACAGTATAAGGCATACACTCTTAGATGACAAAGTTATCATATCAAAGGACAGGCGTAAGTTTGGAGAAAGGGCTTTATGCTTTTTTTTAAGAACCTCATTCCTTCCCCAAGATTGTCCTCTAAACACCTGGCCTAGGCAATAGTGAAATTAGATGCTTGAGCCTTCCTTTAAGTTCAAACATTTTCACTGGGGAGTCATGTTGACAAAAGCATTTTTTTTATCAAAGACAAATACAACCTTAACCATGCAGGAAATAGAGTATTTGCTTCAAGAGCTACCAAATGAGTTAATATGTTTTAGTACAACAACCTATAATGCTGATAGCAAAAATAGTCGTTTAAATGATTTAATACAAAGAGTAATTCCACTAAAGTCTGTGAAGTGAAGAGTTGCGGACATATTAATCATATCAGAAATTTGGTGTAGTCAAGATCACCCTCCTCTCCAGTTATCGGTCTATGTTTATAAAATTTCAGGATGATGCAGTTAATTGGAGGAGCTTCTATTAATGTAAATGAAAGTATTAACCCAGTGTTCTGTTCAACTATGAACATTGTGAAGTCATTGGTGTTTCTATTTCTGAAGGCAAGAGTTTTCATAAAATGTAGGTGTTTTATAGTAGTCCAAATCTCACACACAAAGGCTTTGTTGAATTTATGAATACTTTCTGTTAAGCTAGAAAGAGGAATATTCATATTTTAATGGGCACCTTAAAACCTATTTGTTCAGTTCATCCCTGAGGTATGGTTTCCTAGGGTATATGACAAACAATACCTGAAATCTCTGCTTAACATAAGCTATAATCAAATGTTACCTGCCCTACCAATGGTTTTGCATTCTGAGTTTGTTTTTACTTATTCAGATCGAATTGCTTCAGACTGTTTGGCTGTTAACATCTCTTGGTAATTCAGGGAATGGGGGCATTCATACTAATTCATTTATTGCAATTCTTACCTATAAACAAGACCAATACAGAAACTCAAGCAAACTGCAGCCAAGTTTCACATCCGCTCCAGCAACAGTTTCTTTCCCAGTGAGCACTCCCAAGAACTGTGGTTAACTCTTAGTGGGAAAATTAGTATCATAAGTACAAATGCTCTTAGAGTTCTATTAAAAGGTGTAGCAGAAGCAATCCATTGTGTTGAAACAATTCTGTTTATAAAAATACCATATGAAGAAATGTTTATGAAGGTTGTTCAAAGTCTGTATGCTTGAAGGTAAAACTTAACCAGGCGTCAAAAAATGTTAATTAAAGCTGTTCATCTTTGTAATTCAAGTTTTTTATGTCTTAATTTGCAAGAATGAACAGTTAGAAATTGCAGAAAAAAAACCTGGAATATATTTTTACATCCAAACTATGTAGGACTGTTCTTCACAAAACTGATTTCTGTCATGGAGCATGCACCTAAACACACACAACACACACACACACACACACACACACACATGTGCGCGCACTGCATAGGGACAAGGCTACCAAGGAAAACAGTGCATGTGTTGATATTAATCTTAGCATATACACACCCAGCTGGATCAGAACTTTGTATGTCCAAGAGATGTGAATGGCTGAAGAGTGAATTAAGTGCCAAATTTGGCCTTTAACACACAAATGTTTAACAGTAAAGTATAACAATCATTTACACCTCACTGCACGTGTACTGTAGAAACCATAATGTAATACCTTCCGTGCAATAGGGTTGTTTTCAGAAATTGGGTTTATTCCAAACTACTGCTGTATGTATATACACACACACAGACATCTGTGTGAACAATATGTATGTATAGATATGTTGCTGTTTTAATGAAATAATATTTTTGTTCCTAGAAGCTTTACCATGTAATTAGTGATATTGTTAAATTTTCAAAAAAATATCATTTTATTTATTTACATATCTTTTAGTGTTTATCTCCGCCACTCTTTAATAGCCATTAACAGTTAAAACTGTATATTTACTGCTGTGTATTTCATACTTACTAACATAATTATCAGATTCTGTAGACTCATTCAAATTTCCTGCTTTCTACTTGTTTTTCAGGAGAGACAAAAATCGTTTGAAAACTACAGGTCTTTGGTGTTGTCCGTTAATCAGAGTAGCAAAGATTTTCAACAGACTGATAGTGCAGACTCCAGGGACCTTCAACAGAGGCTTCATCAAATGAACTTCTCCTGGGAGAAGGCTTGTGACTCACTGGCTGCAAGGAAAATGAGTTTGCAGGATGCTCTTCTGCATAGTCAAGTAGGCTATTTCATTAACAGTTCTTTTGTTTATCTTAAGATAAGTATTTTTAGATCAATGAGTTATTAGTGTGTGTGTGTGTATGTATGTGTATAAATATATATATATATATATATATATATATATATATATATATATATATATATATATATATATATTTTTTTTTTTAATAGTATCCCTAGATTAAATATTATCAGTTTATATGTAAAGTCTGTTCTAGCATTGGTCATTTCTGTGAGTACAAAGATAAATATGCAAAGAAGTGAACTAGATTACATTTTTCATACAGGAATGCCATTTAACAACAGACAGGTACTTTATTTTATCTAATTTTCAAACGCAATACCACAGTGCGTGCATGAATTAACTTGTTGCAGATTCTCCATTGTAGATGCCAACCTAGTCTTTTATTATATTGACAAGAGGGTTGAGGTGATCCAAAGAGAAAAATGTTTTTATTCAGGGCACCAGCAGCATTAGAATAAACTTATGACTGAAAACTTCTTCTCATGGTGCTGCCTGGATCTATTAAGTCTTCCTGAATCTCAGAGTTGTAGTCCAGACATTTCTGGGAAGTTGTGTGAGCAGCATTGAAAATAATTTTTTTCAAGCTGCTTTCACTGGGATGCAGAATATACCGTACTCCCCATGCCAGGGTTGTAATTCTTACTTCTGTGTCTCTGAAACAGAGTAAGGATAAGATTCATCCTGGTCTGCATTGATTGTCTTGGAGTAGTAAAAATCTTCAGACTTCTGGTGGTCTTACAATTGTCAGACCCAGGCATTCGGGTTGCTAGTCATTTTTCCTTCTGGTAGTGTTGTAGAAGAACTATTGTGATAGGGCTAGCCACCCAGTGGTGTAAACATTTTCTCTAGAGGATTGTCACTGTTGAAGTGACACCCCTGACCCCATGTGGAAAAATGGGAAAAGGGGTTGTGTCTGGATGGATGGATTTTGCATACTGTCTTTTTTATTGTAAGACACTGTGCTAAATGGTTTGCCTTAAAAGTAACATTCCCACAAAACCCAAAATGGATACTGTCATTTTTTGGAAAGCAGCATAGGCTAAAACTATGGCTGTCATATATGCTATGAAAGTAGAGGAGAGTCCCAGTGACAACTAATATGTCAACCCTTTTTGTAGAGCTGTAGCAAGTCTAATTGACACTCTGGGCAGTACCTCTATTTGTTGTCCCCATTATCATATTGACAGTCATAAACTAAGTCCTCAGAGTTGAGAGTCAGAATGTTTTCAGTCTAAAGTAAGATATGTTATGTAGATACGTGATAGCAGTTTGCTAAAGTTATGGCAAAAACCTTTATTAAAAATATAACAAAGACCCATTCTGTAGATGAGGAGGACAAAAAAAGGAAAAGATTCTTCTTTGAAACTGTGGAAAACCACTTGCTACAGATTGAACAAGTGGTTTGCTTCAGCCTAAATACCACACAGAGTCCTGAAGGGCTTCAGCCTGGAGTGCAAAGCAGTGTTGTCATTCATTTATGAGTACCAGTACTGCTCTGTTCCAGGCATGGTGCGTGGACAGACTTCAGCTGTGACCACCTGTACAGTATCGGCCTTCATTCTTGGATGTCATTTGTGCACTACAACCCGATTGGCATCTGCCAATTGTGTCCCTTGAGATCTAGCTCCCAGGGCATCTCTCCCCTTTCTCCACCTTAGCTGTGTCTTACTTTAATATTTATGTGGTAGAAGAAAGAAATTACTACTGAGTCTTGCTTTGTAAAATGGGAAACATGGGGAAAAAACTGAGCTGATAGTGCATCCATTTTGCCTGCATATTTGTTTTCCTTTTTCACTTTAGGTGGATGGTAATTAAAGCAGGCAAGAGGATAGTGGGCTGCATTTAAATATTTCTAGGGTTTAAGCATTGCTCTAAAAAAATTCTTTTGCTTCCACTGAAGGCCACCACCTGTCCTAATCCCACAGTTTTTCTTGTGCTTTTTAATTTATGTATACCAAAATAGCTTTTTCCTGTTGTGTTGAACTAAAGACATATGAATATTTCAGAAGTACAGCAAACAGTTCTTCTGTTACATAGACAAAAGCTTGGTACATTTTGAAATACCAAAACAGAATATACGAATAGACGTCATCAGGAGTGAATAATGACTTAAAATAACTTTTTTGTTAGCAAACATAAATGCATCATTAGTAGCTTGTGCCTTGGTGCTACCTTCTTGGTTAAACAGTTCAACAGTCTTTTTAAAGCCGCATTTACTGCATTATCCAATAAGAAGCTAATGCTGAAGTCAGATTAACAGGTGCATTGTAAAAGTGTGTTGGGGAGGATGTTTAGTGACAAGTGATATCGACACCAGGGAAAACAAAATACAGTACAATCTCCTGTAATTTAAGAAACTGGTACCATATGAATGAATGAATGAACGAATTAACATATAAACAAATAAAATAACTATTTTGAGTAAGGTAATAAAAATACAAGATGTTACAATAAATAATGTTGTTTTACACCACATGTCTGAACCTCTAGCCTGTGGCATAATGTCACTGTGGTCCTGTGGTCAAAGATTGTAGCAGGCCACATGGAAACCCACTCTGGAAACATAGACACCCAACAGATTATGTCCATGAGCTCATACTTGGGGAGTGAGGAGAAATTCTTAATTTCTTGGTCCACGAAGGAGGACTGAACTCCGGACAGGTGATCTTTTGTAGTTGAGACACTAGTCTCTAACATGACTGAAGACATTACTAGTACTTGTTTTGTCCAAGACTTTAGATGATTCAACTGGTGGCTATACAGTAAAATGCTATAGCTAATGGGTCCTGTGCTACATCAAAGAGATCATGTAAGGGTCAGTTCAAGGATTCCAAATCAGGATATTAAAGAGAGTTTTCTGTGTTAAAAGCTACAGAAACAGAGTCTTGTGGGTTTTGGATTACATATTTGGCATCCTTGATGACTAACTTCAAAGAGAGAGTGACCAAGGCTTCTTCCTCCTTCAGCATATACTTCTCATATGTTTGTAGGGAGAAAGAATGAGAGCAAAGGTCAGGCTCATAAAGAACTATATGGATCTCAGCATTTCTCCAACAGAAGGGGGCAGCTGTAAGGTGATGAGGGGTCATTGGCCTTGTCTGTCTCAAAGATATTGGCCTCCAGCTGTCAGTCTCCTCCTTAGAGTCTGAGAAGAAGTCCCTTACCACTGTCAGTCCTATCAGTTAGGCATGGTCAGTGGGTGTGCTGTTGAGTGTGTGGGGCAAGTACCCCCTAGTATGTGATAGGGATCCATATGGGCACCCCTACTAATTGTGAGAAAGGAACTTGTAAAGCCTGCAGTAGAGTTCATTCTGTCTTAAAGTAGTGTTCCTAAAATGAGTGGTCATGCACCGTACTAACAGCTCCTAGCAGACTTCAAACTTTTGCATGAAATCAAAAACCAAAACTGTAAAAGTTGAGGACTTTCCTGGGCCACAGTTGAGGACATTGGGAAGAATGCTTAGCTCCAAGTACCACTGACTTGTTGACAGGTGTCTTAAGGGGTTATTTCCCAGAGTCAGAGGATCAAATCAGTCGCAAGCATGTTCTGGCCATTCAGGAGATTGGTGTTACCTGCACCCTGCAATGTAATATTCAAGGTCAGAGCCATAGGTGTTCTTCCATCTAGTGCCTTGTCATGTACTGAGCTGGAATATGACAAATGTTCAAGCCCTTTCGTATGGAGAACAAGGTTGTTACATGTGATCAGGTGGCCATTTCAGAAATGGACTTATTTCTAGAGAGTGCTTGAGTGAGAACTTACCTTCCATTTTTAACCTTCTGATTATGCTGTCATAGAGACCTGATGCTGCATTTTAGATGTTTCTGTCAAGCTTCGTGTGAGACAATTTTAACTATCTTTACCCATGTGATAGTACCATAGGTCAGAAATTTCTACATTTAATACCGGTGGGTGACCAATTTGACTCACTGACACTTCTGACAGTGTTTTACTTAATGTTCTTCCGATAGGCAGCAGAAATAGTGCCAGTGTAGATCTTTAGCAGACCTCTCAACTTTACCTGTTTTGGAGGTATCTACCTTTTTTCAGGCTTGATTTAGCCCCCCCCCAACCCACACACACACACACACACACACACACACACACACACACAGTTTTGAGGCTGTTTACTACATGGGAAGCCCAACTACATGTCTAAAATACTAGTGGAAACCAGTGTGCTACAAGTCCCCTTTTCAGAAACAAAAATACATGAATATGTGAAGTAGATTTTTGCAGCATCATTTATTAAAGTGTACAGATTTTGCACTGTATCTTGGATAATATATTTATACCTTTTTCACTCTCTTTTTAAAACCTGTATTTCTGAGTAGGGTCCCACAGACCTACTAGAAGTGGGAGGGGCCACATGTATTGAATATTGAAATTTTTTGCTAATGAGATGTCTATTTTTCTAGCTGGCTTTACTGACTTTTCAGGAGCCTTTGTACCTGTTTTCATTGTCCACATATTGAGAGGTTTGATCTTGAGTCATTATTTTTGAGCCACAAGAACACACAGGAGGGTTCTTTTTAGGTATTAAAGTAGCCCATTGTCATAGATGAGTGTTGATCAAGATCTGACGGTGCAAGTGGAGGAATTAGCAGGGTCAGATGATCTGAGGACTGAAGTCACCAAATAATGATATATGTTTGAGTTTCAGACTTCAGATCCTTCAGAAAATGTATATTAACATGAATCTTGTTACTCTAGCAACTTTTAAAGTTTATAAGAGCAATATTTAAAATCTGTCCCTATTGTTGGGCCTTTATCACCCTATTTTATCAGGCTTTGTCCAGATTTCTTGCACTAAGAGGTTGAGAGGTATGCCACAGTGTTAAAGCTTAAGGTTTGTGAAGTGCATTAATATTGTTTTTATGAGCAGCTGTTTTGAGCTATTAAAATATAAAATCTGGTTTGATGTCCTTTTAGTCATGCGCATTTCTTAATTGCTTCATTTATTTTTTTGTTTGTATCTTGCTTCATAGTTTGGGAAAGGGGATTAAAAACTTACTGTTCACATCTGTCTGTAAACAAAAGTGGATCCAAGTAATATTTCTGTCAACAAGTTGTGTTTTGGTTTTCTCAGAATTTAAAAGGGAAGCAGTCATATTCTTTTTATGACCTATTCTTTGCTGAATTTGATTCAAATGTGGATTTAGAGACTTTTAATAGAATTGCTATTTCTGCATATAATGTTCAGGTGAAGTGAATCACTTCATGATCAGCTACTCAGCTACCACAGCAGAATGATGGTCAGTTGTTGCAGAAATTACAGTATAAATAAGAATTTCTTTTCCTTAATTCAACATTTTTTGTTTTGTTTTAAAATGCAGGAGTTCCACGAAAGATGCCATAAACTGCTACTCTGGTTAGACACTGCAGAGGAGAGGAGACATAAAGCAGTCCAGGGTTGGGGCTCCAGTGAGCCTCATGTATTGTTACACTGTCAAAGGCAATTGAGGGTAAGTGTCCTATTACAAAATAATGCTGTGTATAGCTCCATGCAACAAATCTCCATGTGTTCAAGTGTAGAATAAGTACTTTAAAATTGTCTTTGTTATTAAATTTTCTCATGTTATTGCCAGTGCGCAACCACTAATATGCCCACATTATTTTGAAACTGATTTTAAATGTAAGTATGGAGCTGTCATGCTCAGGAGCTTACTGGTGGGCACTGTTATAAAAAAAACACATAACTGTACTTCTTATTTTGATGTCAAAACTTTTGGTATGTTTGTCAAATTCATTTTCATGTAACGAATATTGTGTCAAAATCTTCTTACTCCCCATTTCAGACTTCTAATTGCATGTGTAACCAAGCATTACCTAAACATGTGCAGTTCAGTAACAAATGTTATTTATTATTTGATAATCAGGTTTAGTTTCACTAGGCTAAATTGCTCATTTTCAGAAGAGGACAAGAACTTTGGTTTGATTAAATAATTTGTTCAGACCTCTAAGTGGAAAGCATGCGAATCAAACAAGGGCTAACAATAATGTCCAAACGAACTTCTAGGCTTAGATGATGCATTCTTTGTACTGAGCACCAGTTCATCTTTTGCTTTCAATTTTCACCTTCCTCAGTAAGCTCTTCTTCTGTTCCTTATTTTCAGATGTCATATATGAAGTTGCTAATATTTCTAGTTTTGATTTCAGCATTGTATTTGTCTAAGTCATTTCACATTTTATGTTCATTATATACGTTGAATAAGTAGGGTCATGTACAGCCCTGTTGTGCTGCTTTCCCATTCTTGAACCATTTACTCCATATTCAATTTCAGCTGCTCCTTTTGTTGTGCATTTAGTTATCTCATAAAGCAAATAAGGTGACCCAATATCCTCACTTCTCTGAGAACTTACAGTAATTTGTTATGGCCCACACAGTCAAGGTCTTAAAGTAGTCAATAAAACAAAAGTACATTTTTTTTTTCTGGAACTTCCTTGCTGTTTCCATTGCTGGCAAAATTATCTGTGGTGCCTCTGCAACAGTACAGGCTGTAAATGTGACCTGTATTGCTGCACTTTAGTTATGAATATGATGTAGTTTGTTGTTAATATATTTATTTATTTTATTTTATTTATTTTATATTTGTTTACCAGGATGGTCCGACTGGGACAGTGCCCATTTTCAGCAGTGGCCTGAAGAGAAAAGCTCCATTCTAAACTTACATACAAATTATAACAACAATAAATAGAAATTATAAACAAAATTGACAAAATAAATGAGTGTTAATAGATTTACAGAGTACAAATGTAAAAATAAATATATATATATATATATATATATATATATATATATACACACACACACACACACACACACACACACACACACACACACACATGTATATATGTATGCATATATGCCTACCACAAATGATGTATGTATGCCATATGATGTGCCAAGTCTAGTATAGTCAAGTGTTCACAGCATAGTATTGATTACTTTGTCCATTCTCTGAATGAACCATTTACCTTAATGGATGGGTGCTGTGCAGTTTGCCTTTAAGCATCCTGTTAGATTACAGTGCAAGTGAGATGTCATAGAACGCTGTTTTGTTTATGCAGTTGCTATCATGATAGAGTATGGTTGTGCACATATGGGTTCCTGGGTTTCTGTTTCTTGACATCAAGCTGGGTAATGTGTAGGAGGCAAGCCTGAATCTCCGCTGTCTGACAATTATCCTCTTGTAATAAGGTGACTGGTTTGACTGTAGAACCTTTTATTGTCTATCCCTCTCCATTCCTTCCTTCCTTGCTTGTTGTGTCATTCAGTGTGAGTTCTTTACACAAATTCAGTAACTGACTTTACACGTCTGCACATTGACTTTGACTTTCCTTCTTTATGAAACATCAGTTCTACTTTTGTCTTCTTGCTTCCACCAATACTTTGCTTACTTGCATAGCTGTGGATTCACGTAGCTCATGTCAGTGAAATATTTCTGTTTACGTCATCTTTCATAATTCCCCTACCCTTTCCTTTTCATTCTGAGTCAATTTGTGTGTTGATGTGGACTGGGTAATTGAAGAACCCTTGTTCAGCAGAGGCCCCAGTGAGAAACTTGAGTTGCAAAAAAAAATCACTACAATAAATGCATAGTAATAAAACATTGTAAAAATGGTAATGAGGATGTTACATTAAAATAAGTGTGGTACAAATATTCAAACAGGAGTTAATTGAGTTTACAATAGCATTTGGAAATACAGAAAAGTTGCAGTTTGCATTTTAGTGCAGTATCATCATAGCAGGCGAGAAAGTGGACTGATGAGTGTACAAGTATTTTAACACTACTGTGGCAGTTGTTAAAAGTAGGAGGACATAGGTCATTACGATTGCATTGTACTTTTCAACTTCTTAGCATAAGATTTCTGGATAAAGCCAAAAATAATGACGGGAGCAAAAGCCCAAAAACAGGGTATGTTTGAAATATTCCCCTTACAAACTTAGAAATGTGTTAGAGTTAACAGGCTTTACATTATCAAACATTTTCTGAAGGATATGAAGCCTCACACTCAAATTTCTGTTATTATTTAGTGACTTCAGTTCTCAACAATTTGTCAGAAAAATGCTGATGTTATGGGGGCAAAATTTTTGACATTCTGCAAAAGTCTGGACAGCAGAGGGTATGGTTAGCAGTAAGAAAATATTTGCTTTGCCTTTCACTTCCACAAAAGCATTTTCTGTCAAAGTTTTCTCTTCCTGTAGTACATGTTTATCTCATTTCTCATGCTCCCCCCATAATACTTACCATTACAAGCCTTTGTTAGGGTTTCAGTTATCACACCAAGATGCCATATTTCTCCTGGGTGGTGTTTGAACTCCTGTGTTGGAAGTTTATGTTGGAAAATCTTACTTTTCGTCCTTTTGAACCAGTAAATATTGTGGAGTTGAAGTACCATTCATGGAGAAGCATTTTTACTAGCTGTTACCTCTGTTGGAAATATTCAGTTATAGTTCTTTTGTAATTTCTTCAGTAACAATGCCCATCAAGGTTACTTTGCTCTTTAAAAAAGTTGTATTAACTGTGTGCTCCACTCAGTCTGTACTGTTGCCTGATTTTTATCCAAACTACTAGAAAGAAGAATTATATTACTTGCATTTGTGAGATTTCTTTAGAGATTATACTAACGGAACTAATTAATTTTGAAAAATGGACTAGCTTTTTGTCTCCTTCAAAAAAGGTTAAAAAAAAAGCCTATGAGTAAATCAGCAGATTCCCTAGCTGATTGCCCATTGTACTGCATTTTGTTTTGATGAGTGTAGTAAACTCTACAAGGCACAGTAACAGTACTTGCTGGGGCAGCATTGACATCTACATGCTTCAGCAATGATTCAGCACAAAATATTTTAGAAGCTGTCCCACAGGTTGCTGTATAGACCTTTACAAAATATTACAGGTTGGAAGCACAAGATGGAGGTAGATCAGGTTCTGGCATGTCTGTACTACAGGGGACCCTTTAACTATCCCCTTCCCATAGGTATGTAACTGGTAATAATTCGAAGGCACATTTCAGAGGTAGGACAGACTTTAGTATGTATCTGCTGCAAAGATAACTTTCTCTTCTGATGGATGAGATGGTTCTGCTTGGGAATATACTCAAAAATTTTCATTTATTGATACAGTGATCCATTCTAAAGAAGATATCCTAACAGTAGACCTTTAAGAGAGGCCTGTGTAACTGTAAAGCCAGCCTTACTCCATCCCTCTTAGCGTTTTACCTAATTATAGTTGTTTTATCAGTTATACAGGTGTATTTATTATAATATATTGTTGTACTAACAGCAGTATTTTACTACATTCACAGTTCCCTATCAGGGCCAGGCGTGGCTTTAGTAACGCTCCAGTCAACATTCCACAGAATCCTGATAAGGGAACAGTGCAGTCCTTCATAGTTCTTTGAACACAGCTGGTGAAAACTCTAGCTGAGAAACCAAAGCAGTTGGAGTGAGTTAACCTAAATGCTAAGGTTTACTTTGATGGTTATATACCATTATGTATCTTACACATAACTGTAATTTATATAGAGAAGCATGAAGTGCTAATGGTTCATTACCAAAAACAGCAGATTATGATTTCTATTTGAAGATAGTTGATCTGAGGAAAAAGTAAACAACTTGACACTCATAAAATATCAGAAAAGTTGTACTGAAGACTGTAGAGCAGGTTAAAGTAATTTTATTATTACAGTGCAAGTTTTTTGTCTGAGTTCCTGAACATATATATATAACAGCAGTGCATACAAAAATACTCGTACTCAAACCAGTAACATCAGTATAAAGAATATTATGTTACTGCACACCATCAGGAGTCCCTTTGACTGTGGTAGTTTTTATTTCTCTTGAATTCTTCTGATGCAAAAATTGTGCTCTAACCTTAAGAAGAAGCTCAATTGGAGACACAGTGAGAGTAACTGACTAGGGTGGTGGGGGGAGAGATGTGTGCACTTGTTGTGGGTGGTAGACAAAATGGATGTTAACACTTGGGTTGGGTGTGTGCCAGCACTCGGGTAGATGTGTGCCATAAGAGCTCACTGGTGGAGACCAGAGAACATAACAGAAATATGCTTCAGGGAGGTAGCGTCATTTACTGGTTTATAACATTATGAAAGTGAGTACTGACAGCCAAATGTTATGCTCATTGTATCCTAACCTTGAAGTGTTATTGAGCATTTGTGGGGAGTGTAGCACTTCAGAAATAACCACCCTGATGGTTTCATGGATGATGGGGCCCCCACCATGCTTGTGGTTTTATTTGGAGGGATTTCACTGAAAACATACAGATGACTTGCATGCAAGGGAGGAACAAGAAGCAAGGTAAAAGGTACTTACGTGTTATCGCAACCAGATTTGTAACACTGTCTAACTCCTAATGTTTTCTTGAAAGGAGTGAATGGTTGAGTAAGAAGGTGTCTGTCGACTCCCAATTACCTTTGTATTGATAGGTTTTGCCAGTTAAACATGAGCAGGAAGAAAAAACGGAAGCCGGACTTTGGCAGCCAACTGCGAGAGGGACAGATATTTCTTCTTGCATGCATTTAGTTTTTAAAGACTGCGCATAGAACCATGTGCTCTGTTACACTGAGCACAGATTCAGGGAGACTGTGATCCTCTTATGTGTTTTAAACAGGATCTGGAAAGTCAAGCTTCTTCTTAAGGGACCCTTTTTTGTGAAAGTGTACAAAGAGTATGGGGCACTTTTCTAATAGTATCTGTGACGTCCATTGAACACCAATAATGTGGCTTTTCCATTTTTTTTTTTTTTCTGTTTGGCGGACCGAGCAGCTCAGTCTTCAGATTATTAGCCTCCAGTCTGGAGTCCTGCTTCCTTTCTGCTGCTGTAAAGCACTCTGAATGGTAGGTTAACATCACTCTTCACACAGCTATCCCGTCGAAGAGGAGGATTTCATTGTTGCTTTCTGTTTGAGTGGAAGTGATGAGATCCTGTGGAAAACTGAAGTTAACTTACCATTCCGATTCGTCATTTACAACAGCAGAAAGCAGGAGTGTAGACTTGAGGCTAATATATGAAGACTGAGCTGCTCACTGAATTCACCACTTGACATCTTTAAAGCACGCTACCCACAAATCCTCAAATTGTAACCTTTAATTGTCTTACAAACCCACCACCAATATCCTAGAAGACTTTCTAACAGTTCACCCTTCCCAGTCACACTCATTTGTTGTAGTTTTAGTAAAAGAGAAAAAAGTATACCATGTGGGAAAATATGGTTGCAGTAACACATAAGTACCAGAAAAACACTTGGGAAGCAGTGATTAGGAGATGTCGCACCCTACCTTAGTGGTTGTTATTTACAAGTCTCCCATATTAAGACTGCTTATTTGTTGTCTTAATTATTCCAGTACAAGTCCTGGTGTATACGAGCAATGCTGTGGGTCAGTTTGGCATGGTCTTCACCTTGTTGACAAAAGTACAGAGTTTGATTCTGACCTGTGGTTATTGGCTAGGCTTAAAATGGCCCTTCAGGACACTTGGCCTAATATTGACATATGAGCCAAGCTAGTCATTTTCTTTGAAAGCTTATGAACTTCTTGCTCATTTGTTCTCACACTTTATCGTCCCAGCCCCCAGTATCACTGTATACCACAGCGTGTCATTGTCTTCTTTGAAGTTTTATTTACTTAATTTCAGTTTTCATGCACCATTCAACTAATTAATAGTAGAAGTTAGTCTTTCTTATTTAAGGTTGTATTACAGTAAGTACAGTTTTCAGGCTTATTTTACTTTGCAAAATTCCTTCAGAAATTCTGCTCAGAAGTGCCTTTGCTTATTTGTTCTCAGTGTAAAGATTCTTTTACTGCTCCACCCCCTCACACATCCATTTGCATCCACTGTTTTTTAGCCACAGAGCTTATGCTGACTAATCTTATTTCAGGCTGTTTTGTAATACATGTAATGTCTGTTTTACTTTTCAGTTCAGGACTTTCCTGACTGACTTGTTCTCATTTCTTACAGTATGCAGGGCAGTTATGGAACCTTTTTTTTATTCGCTGTCCTTGTTTCTCCTCACTGCAGTGCAATGCTGCTGTTTACCTTGGGTGTTTTCATTTTTTTTTTCTTGACCTATTCCAGAACGCATGGTTCCTTTGCCCACTTGCATAGAGATTTTCCCTCTCTGCTGTGACTCCCTGATTTATCCCTTTCTGCTGTGACTCCCTGATCTTGTAGTTTTGGGTCTCACTGCTAGATTTCCTTCTTTGTGAATATGCCAAGCACTTCATGTCTGATCTGTGTAAACCAACAGTTTTTCCATTACTTTCATGTCTCTAATTTGTTGTAAGATTGTGGGATACTGCACACTACAGTTTTCTTTCTTTCTTCTGACCATTCCTTCTTCTGTTCTGTTGAGTGCCTGTGTTTCCATTCTGTAAGGCATACATTTTCCACTTCTTGTGACTCTTCAAAGTGGTCTTGTAGACCTATCATGCGACCATAATGACACGATGCATCGCTTCTTACCTTAATTTGACCCCAAGGCTCTGATAAGCTACTGTTTTCAGAAGTAACATTGTAGTACAGTCCTATTTTTATTTTATTACTCATAATCATCACACTAATCAGCTTTAATTCCCACTTCAGCAGTCACACCTTAGCAGTGTAAGTGTAAAAAATTATAAATCCTGGTACGTATTCCATGGTCATTGCCTTTTTTGGGGCTGCTGTACACTGTGTTCAGGTTAGAGTTGCCAGGTGCCTGGAAATCTGTAAGTGCTGCTTCATTTAAGGCCCTGTAGGCAAAGTGTGAATGTACTTGCATTCTTTAGTATTCCTCAACAATATTTTGGTACCTGTAAAATGTAGAAGTACCCCATCCTGCTCCCAAGTTTCCTTTTTACCAAACTTCATGTAGTACATGAACTGTACTTACTGGTTTAAACTACTTTATACCATGGTGCTGAACTGAATTTTCTTATTTTCCATTTCTGAATTGCTGTGTTTCTAGTTCTAGTCTCTATTATTTTAATTCTTCCAGTTGCTGCAGTATCCAAGGTCCTTGTCTAGTGTCTTATAATATTTCTACCATTCAACCTTGGGAGCACCTTTTTCATTCTTCTGGAATATCTTACTCCAGGAGTCATCAGTAAAGAAATAAGCCTTCGGGTGACAAAACATGCATGTTGGCTGCAAGATGCCACAACCAATTTTCAGTATTTTAAGAGCAAACTTGCAGTGTGCATATTCTGTCAGAGGTCGTCATCAATTTGATAACTGCCATTTCTCAGAACAGACTGTTTTTGCCAAAGTGGAGGAAATGTATTGTCATTTTTACCTCGGTACTATTAATTAAAATTCTGAGGTGCAAGCCAAAACCAGTGGTCTGTGGCTGACCAAGTTTGCAGATGACTACAAGCTGGGCGCTGTCTTAAATTCCCCTAGGGATGTGAATGTCCTCCAGGAGGGCATTACCCAAACTAATGACTGATGCCAGAAGTATGGCTTCAAACTGAATGCCAAGAAATGCATCATTATCCCCTTTGGGGAAAATGGCATCCCCAGCAATTTTCACATTAATAACAATGTACTAAGCACACAATCAGTCATGAGGGACTTGGGCACCCAGGTTGTTACCAATCTGACTTTTGACCACCATGTTGCCTCTGTTGTACAGAAGACCTTCTGCATGGCCCACCTAATATAAAAAGGATATTTCATCCAGGAATAGGGTTACCACCTGTCCCACTTTGCGAGGGACAGTTCCTCTTTAGGCAGTTGTGTCCTGCGAAAAAAATAAAAAAATAGCAAATGTCCTGAGATTTCATTACAAAATTATTTCCTAAGTTTTCTTTAATAGTTGCATAAAATAGTTATTTTATATATGAAACTTCTACATGTTATGTGAAGTAGCATAAGCAATGCAAATGTTACTAGAAAAGCTTTTATTTGTTCAAAAAAGTAAAGTTCTATACTATGCACGGCTATAGGTATGTTTTGCCCTAGAAAATCTGACATTTCTACAGAATATGTCCCACTTTGGGCATTTGAAAAGGTGGCAACCCTATCCAGGAACAAGGAGGTCATAACATCCCTGTACTCCTTCCTTATCAGACCCATTATAGAGTACAGTGCCCCCTTCGGCATGTACCTTGCCAAGCACATGCAGTAGCTGGAGAGACCACAGATGTTCCTGACCAGGAAAATCTAGGGTCTCAAAACACCTATCCTATACAGATAGGCTAAAAGCCCTGTTCCTCTACTCAGTCTTATACAGACTGCTCAGATGTGACCGGTGGCTGACATACAAGGTCATGTCAGACCCAGCCTTGATGGAGTTACTGCATTTTTGTAAGACAAACTCCACTCATGCAACCTGCATGCAAGGCCTTAACCTGGTGTGTGACATTAATAGAACTTGTTGTGGGGTAGATTTGTGTCCCAAAGACTCCCCATCTGTGGAATAGACTCCCTCTCCATGTCAAGCAGAGTACCTCTCTAGCCCTCTTTAAGAGGAACCTGAACGACTGGATGGGAAACCGAAGATACACCTGTGGGATCCCACCTGTGTCCCTGCTGGACAGAGAAAACAGGTGCAGACTTTGAGGGAACATGGGCAAAATTCTTGGCTAGGCTTATAAGGGCCACAGGGCCAATAGCCTAGTAACATCTTATGAACCTATGAACATATAAATGTTTAATATCAAATAAAATACCTACATAAAAAATAAGTAACACTGTTCATTAAGAAACAAAAAAATCCAACAGGTACGTAATCTGAAACTGAAATTGAACTAATAATAGTAAATTGTAGACCATGAAATCTAAATTATGATTTCATATAGAAGTTAAACTTCAGCTTATAGTAGTTGACCTTGGGGGAAGGCATATATGGTAGGAAGGTGAGCAGATAAAAGAATAATTTATAGCTGGATACACAGTATAGGAGATGAATCGATGAGGAAATGGTGTGGAGGAAAAGGAGAAGTAGGGGAGTATAGGAGAAGAGAAACAGGGTTTTAGAAGTGGGGAGAAGGAGAGGGTTATAGGTAGTGATAGTGAGGATATGACAGCAGTAATGAAGGTAAAAAAGAGATTTTCTCAAGATGATTAAAAAAAATGAGGGTGTTAAGGCAGAGTCTGACAAATATTATCAGAGTTTACAGGAATATCTGGATTAGCTATCATTGTACTGTGGCCAGGGTGTTTTTCATTTTGTTGGCTAAGCATCTAAGTAGTCCATAGTTCACATGTCACCTGTTAACATGTTTGTTTGCAGTGGACCACTGACTGTGATAGGCAAAGTAACTTCAATCACGTAATCCATTATGTATGCCTTCTAGTGTGTGCTGTGTGGCTGGTAGCTCTTAAAGCAGGTTGTTGTAAATATACTCTCTATTTACACTTAATCACTGTTGCATTGACTTTTGTAGAAGGCTTTTGTAACATATTCAGCATTTGTGAAACATAACAGATTGCCTTGGGGGATGGCAGACACCTACTTCAGTCCTCAGTAAGGTACAGGAGTCTATTTGTATGTATCATTCTTCTTGTCTTCTCAAATGTGAAAAAGTTAAAGCACTTGGTGTGCTTCATACTTTTTGTAAGAAATATGCTTGTACATCTGCAAATTACACACTAACAGTTATGAATTTCACTGAATTCTGCATCTCTATAACAGTGGTGGGCAGTGAAGGAAAGCCCGTAGACTAAACACCAACAAGAATCGTACAAAGCCTTCTTTGTTGCATCTCAGGAAAGCACCTACGAGTCGTAAAATGACATATAATCTTCTTAATTTAGATTCAGGAGGAGCATATGAATTACTTTTTTCAGAGAGCAGATTAAGGGAAGGAGAAAGGGTTGCTATAGGAGCAAATGCACAAAATCTGTGTGGCTGGGAGTGTGTGTACTGAAAAGGAAAATGGAAGAGAATAATCAGGCGGATAAGCAGTTAGAATTATGCTGGCATCTCTTGAAACAGTAGTATGCCAGTATGGATTCTTGTTATTCCAGAAGTGTTCTAGTGCTCGAAAAAGCAAAGTGAAAGCACTTCCAGCTAGTGCAGTTTTGGCATGTAGATAGCATGTATCTGAAATGCAGTAGGTTCTTTGTTCTGTTTGGTTTAGCTGCTTTGCTATGATGCTTTAAAAATGGCCTTAACTTCTTTTACGTTCCTCTTCAGCAACTTGAGGGAGAACTGATGGAACAACAGCCTCAAGTGAATCGTCTTCAGGAGAGCATCCACCTTTTGGATGGAACACGCAAAAACTGTAATGAAGCTAAAGAGAAAGTAGGTGTGATCGGAAGCAGACTAAAGCAGCTACTCAAACAGGTTTCAAGGGATCTGGAAAGTGTTCAACAAAATCTAGTGAGTCAAAACATGTGCATTCGTCCGTTTCCTTATTCCTTTTATTCCTTCATTTGTTTGCAATTTACTCCATGATGCGCAATGTATGTGTAATATGCATTTTTGTTTTTGTATTATATTTGTTGTATTCCCATTGCCTTAACAGAAAAGAAAAAAAAAAAAGAACTAAAAGGCTAGTATCACAAACTGTTACCATAAAGCTGTGTCACTTACATGAAATCCCAATTCCCTGGCTTTCACCTGTATTTTGTCTGATATTCTTCGTGTTTCACTGTTACAGTCATTACATTTGGGTTATTTGCTTGCAGGTAGACCTCAGTCGGCCTGATTAACAAAGTCTTAGGTCCTGCATTGGTTGCTGTCCCTTCTTCCATGACGTCAGGTCACCAGGGGCATAAAACATGCAGCCGATGTCATTACATCAGTCTTTCTTGCCGTGCGGTGCCCGAAGCAGAAGCAGTTCGCAAGTGCTGGTCGGCCATCTCCTGAAATTTTCATTTTCGAGTTTCAGAACCGAAGTCTTCCAACTAAAGCTAAGTACCTCGTGGGGAAACATTTTCTTGCTCCTTACCGATGTCAGTAAAAGTTAATAATTGCATTATTTGTGCAAAGCAAATACCTCATAAAGATTTTCATTCGTACTGTATTCCTTGCCTAGGCCCTGACCACGATATACCTTGCTCGGTTTTGTGCTTTATTTAATCAGTGCACTGTCCGTCGTCGGTATATTTTCGCCTCTAAATGTTTCAGTTCTCTGTTAATTATCCAGAAATGTCGTTGGTTAGCCATCCAACTACCAGGATTCCAAAAAAATGCAAAGATAAAGACAGAGACAGGCCGCCGAGGTCCAAAACTACCGACGACGCTTTTCCTAAGCCAGTCGCCAGTTTATCGGTACTCAGTGAGGCGCTTTGGCAGCCCCTGATACCCGCTACTTCTAATTCGCAGGCCTCTACTGACACCCATTAGGAGTCCAGTATGCTGCAGGATGCTTCAACTATGGAACCCGTGGATGTCTCTACCTTGGATGGGTCTGGAACCGCTGTGAGGCACCGGCTTCTGAGGGTGTATTCAGGCCTACGGACTTGCATATTAAACCGACGGCTCCTTCTTTACTTAGGCCTAAATCTCGATCCATGCCTAAAAAAAACAATGCCCAGGCCACATGCTCTGGCCTCAATGCCTAAAAAACAAATGATAAGAATGGCTGAAGATCTAATAACTCTAATTAGGGGTAGCTAACCCCCCCCCCTTCTAAGAGGCCAAGGGCTGAAGTTGATTATGAATCTTCTGATCAGGATTCTGTTTTTTCTGATTCTTCTGATGATCTGGATTTGCCCTTATCTTCTTATGAATATTCTGATGCAGAGGACTCCATTCCCTCTGCTTCCCCTCCTGAGGATTTTTCTTTTTGGGAAACCTTACATACTCTAAGGGAGCATTTCCACTGGGAAAGCCAGGATTTTTCTGATTCAAAAAAGAGACTTAGGGATTCCTTCTCCTACCTCAGCATAGGCCTTTAGCTATTCCTCCTGTACTAGACATTGTTGATGATGCTTTTTCGGAATCTAGTTTGGCCCCTGGATTCCCTGCCTCCTGATCCCAGAAAACCTGGCAGATACTACAGGTTCCCTGAGTACCACAAGTTCCTTTTTAAAAATCCTATTGCAGATCCAGAGACTATTTCACAGGGGCCCAAGGGCATTAAGGCTTCTACTGCTAAAAATCCTACCCCTTCTGATAGAGACTCTTGGGCACTGGATAGATGGGGTAAGAAGGTTTATACTTCTGCAGCCTTGCCATTAGGGCTTTAAACTGCCAGTTTCATATGTTAAAGTATCAGCAACATGTTATTGGGACTGCTTAAACAGAAGTTGATGTTGATTCCTGACTCTATTGAAAATAAAGAATTACAGGATTTAATGCATTCTGCTGAATAAGTTGGAAAACATACTTTGCAATGTGGTTTTGATTCATTAGAGGCCTCTTGCAGGGCTGCTGTTACTGGGTCTGTGCTCAGAAGGTATGCTTGGCTTGAGGAGCACTCTTTGCCTGATCATGTTAAAGCTAAATTGTTGGATGCTCCTTTAAATCAGGATCGCCTGTTTGGCAACAAGGCTGAAGAAGTTCTTAAAAAGATGGAAGATAAAGCTAAATCTATGCAAACTGTTAAAGATTTTTTACAAATTCAGCCTCCTAGATTTTGTAGGCACTGGCCCTCTAAGAATTGGTCCTTTCCAGCCCCTTCCAGGTCTTCTCAAGCCAAACCCAAACAAAGCAAAAACCCCAGGTTTCAGTCCCAGGGGACACACAGAACTAAGCAGTGGGGGGCCTCCACTTCCAAATCTGAGAATAATAAGACTCCCCCCCCTATGGTAAACTGTCTCAATGACTTCCTTTTTAAATTTCCAAGCACTTATCAACTGACTGCCCCTTTGGGGGGAAAGATTGCTCTTCATTGTAAAGAATTGGGAACTCATTACCCAGGAAAAATGGGTTTTAAATATAGTGTCCCAGGGATACAGATTTCACTTCCACACATTGCCAACACCAAGCGGGTGGCCAGACCTATCCCCAAATTAGTGGGCAGAGGCCCAAAAACAAGTACTTTCTCTCTTAAGCATGAGGGCTAACCAACTGATACCAGAAGGGGAAAAGGGACAAGGTTTCTACTTGAGACTTTTCCTGGTACCCAGAAAAGACAGTTCATGGCATCCTATCCTGGACCTGTCTACTCTAAACACCTTTTTGGAGATTCCAAAATTCAAGATGCTGACTCTTCACCAATTATTTCCTATGCTAGGCAAGGATGCTTGGTTGGCAGCACTAGATTTAAAAGAAGCATACCTGCACATCCCAATCAGGGAATCTTGCAGAAGATACCTACGCTTCAAAGCAGGCTACACGCACTATCAGTTCTCTGCACTGCCCCTTGGCTTATCTACTGTGCCCAGGGTATTCACAAAGTACCTAGCTCCAGTTATTGCATTTTGCAGGCAAAGAAATATTCAAAAAATACCCATACCTGGACGATTCTCTAATTCAGGCAGAAAGCCAGGACATACTTTTGAATCATCTGGCCTTTGTACAAAGGGTTCTAACTTGTCTGGGGTACACCATAAATGAAAAGAAATCACACCTGGTACCCTGTCAACAAGTTGTATTCCTGGGAGCAAGCTTGAATACAACTTCCCAGATGGCTTACCTCACGCCAGAGAAATAAATTCATTTGACAACCTACTTCAAACAAGTGGCTACAAAAACCCTGCTATCTGCAAGACAAAGACTGCAAGCCTTGGGGTTCATGGCCTCCTGCATTCTTCTAATTCCATATGCAAGACTGCATATGAGGAAACTGCAGCGGTATCTAAAAAGTCGGTGGTGTTAACATTCTCAAGACCTGGAAACAATGATTCCTATCTTACCTTGCCTACACCTAGAGTTCCTTTGGTGGGCAGAGGCCTGCCATCAAAACAAGGAACTACCTTTCACACCACCCCCTGCCATCCAAACCCTAACAACAGATGCATCAGACTATGCATGGGGGGGCTCACCTGGCAGGGAAGTGCATTCAGGGCAAATGGAACCCAAGTCAAATGCACCTGCATATCAATCGAAAAGAAATGTTAGCTGTACAGAATGCTCTGACAGTCTTCAAGGACCACATTCTTTCAGGACAGCTAATGGTAAAGATGGACAACACCACTGTTATGTGGTACATAAACAAGCAGGGGGGGTACACATTCTTACCCCCACTGCAGACTAGCCATGGCATTGTGGAACACAGCTTTCAGCTACCAAGTGCACCTACAAACTCAATTCCTGCCAGGAAAATTAAATACACTGGCAGACGGACTAAGCAGAAACCTCATGGACCCAC
The DNA here is from genome assembly GCF_019279795.1 of Protopterus annectens. Classification (NCBI taxonomy): domain Eukaryota; kingdom Metazoa; phylum Chordata; order Ceratodontiformes; family Protopteridae; genus Protopterus; species Protopterus annectens. Next base: position 703,070,552 of record NC_056737.1, on the reverse strand, counting down.
ATGAGTGGAAACTGTAACCAAGGATTTTCAACATGTTGACAAGCAAATGAGGGAGCCCAGATATAGACCTGTTTGCCTCTCCCCAGAACTACCAATTGGACAAATTTTGCACAAGGACTCCCCACAAACAAGCCTGGAAAGTGGATGCTGTGTCCTTCAGCTGGAAAAATCAGTCTATGCCTTCCCCCCTCTGCCTCTGCTCTCCAAAGTACTACTAAAAATCAAACAGGACAAACCAAGTATGATTTTGATTGCTCTAGACTGGCCGCGCCAACACTACTACCCCCCTCCTGCGCAGTGTGTCACGGTTATCTCCATGGCACCTGCCTCAGACTCCTTCCCTGCTGTCTCAGCAGGAGAACCAGATTTTGCACCCTCAGCTTCTAACACTGAACCTTGCAGCCTGGCTAATTACTTAATTTCTCCTTTACCATCCCTCAGCAAACCAGTGATGGATATCATTTTAGAGGCAAGGAGGCCTAGTACTAGAAAATCTTATGCTGAAAAATGGAAACGATTCTGTGCCTGGAACCAATCTCAAGGGATGAGCACAGCAGCACCCAATTTATCACATATTTTGCAATACTTAACTGAGATGCTTCACAAGGGCCTGTCTTTTTTTCTCCATTAAAATCCATGCCTCAGCCATTTCAGCTCATTATAACAAAGAACCTCCTCTCTTCTCTCATCCACTGCTCAAGCAGTTCCTCAGAGGGGCCAAAATTTTGAGACCACCCAGGAGAGCTTCAACCCCAGCCTGGGACCTTAACTTTGTTTTGGAGAAACTCACTCTACCTCCTTTCAAGCCAGCTGCTACTGCAGACTTAAAATTTCTTTCTTGGAAAACAGCTTTCCTTTTAGCCAATCACTTCAGCTAGAAAGGTATCTGAATTACAGGCCCTTATGGTAGTGGAGCCTTTCATCATCTTTCATGTGGACAGTATGTCCCTCAGACTTAATCCATCCTTCATGCCCAAGGTGGTATCCAGTGTGGCTCTTAATCAGTCCATTAATTTGCCAACCTTCTTTCCTAATCCACAGAACAAAGGGGAATGGATACTGCATCCCTTAGATGTGCACAGACAAATTAGATTCTACAGGACTAAACCTCAAAGGAAATCTGAACAACTGCTGGTGGCATTTACTGTAGGGGCAGAGGGGAAGGCTATTTCAAAGCAAGCCATTTCTTAATGGATAAGCCATTGCATTCATTTCTGCTATAAGCACCATGGAAAAACTATCCCCCAGGGGATCAGACCTCACTCCACCAGGGCTGCATTTACCTCTACAGCCTTTCTCAGAGGCGTCGCTACCAGGGACATCCTTGAAGCTGCTACCTGGAGTTCTGTACATATTTTCACCAAGCATTATCGTTTGCCAATTTTCTCTAAATCCAGAGCTGACTTTGCCACTGCAGTCTTGCAGGGCCTTATAGCTGGCCCTAGTGCTATTTAAATTCCTCCTCCCAACCATAGCTTTGGGAATCTACCCAAAATGTAATGACTGCAACAGTGAAACACAAAGAACATAGTACAGTTGTGTACACTTACCATAAATGTAGATGTTTGAGTGTATTCACTGTTGCAGTTCTGGTTACCCTCCAGCCCCCTAACTTCTTTTGGCTATACCTCTACTTTCCTTTACTATGCTTAACAGCCTTTTTGGTGTGTTTGCATTTTTGTTGGAGGTATATCTTTCTGCTTTTATATTTAATTGCTTCCCTTTAGGGGGGCAACTGACATCTGGGGCAAGAAAAACTGATGTAAAGACGTCGGCTGCATGTTTTATACCCCTGACGACCTGACATCATGGAAGAAGGGACAGCAACTGATGCAGGACCCAACACTTTGTTAATCAGGCTGACTGAGGGCTACCTGCAAGCAGATAACCCAAATGTAATGACTGCAACAGTGAATACACTCGAACATCTACATTTACACTATATTTAAGTGTACACAACTGTACTTTATCCATACCTTCATTCATCTTGATTCGATCAGATGTAGTAATCTCAGACATTTAAGGAATACATGAAGTGCTGAGCTGCTTCTAAGCCTTGCATGATTCTTGCTTTTAGGCTGTATTAACTTGTGGTTTCTTTCTTAGTTAGCTCTCTGTCTCTCAGATAACTACGGGTGACCTGTAAGTTATGTTTACAATGGTATTTTCTTTCTTCCGCTTAAGGATTTGCTTAATTTATAGTTGATGTGTCTCAGCTTTACCTGTCAAGATCCGTTCACTCAAAGTATGTAGATTGAATGCCATCATAATTGGTATAACATCTCAGACTTGGTTACATTAGTTAGGGTTACAGATTACATAACATCTTGCTTTGGGGTTTGGAAAATTCACTACCCCACATAAAAAAAATGTCAGATGGTTGTGTTTTTGGATTTTGAGGATGTGAAGGAACCATATTTGTTATGTTAACATTGTTTTCGAAGTTTCATAATAAAAATTTGCATTTACAATGGATTCATTAATGAAATACAGTTAATATTTTAACAATATAGAGAACTGTAAACACTGACTTAGATGGAAAATGTTGTATTACTCATTTGCACGTAGCCCAGAATTGTCCATTGCTTAACTTACAGCTGGAAAGGCTCACCCGAAGTTTCATTAGATTAAAGTAAAGCTTAAGTTTAAAGCTGTTTGTAGTTTTTAACTGCTGTAATATGATGCAAATAATTTTATCAGATGCAGATCAGCAGTTTTAGAAATACCAGAGTTATCATAGTAAGTTCCAGCTAATTTCCTTGTAGTGTACTGGCATTACATTCCCCTAACGTTTCTTCCTGCTCATCCTGTGCACTGTTGAGCAGTAATGCTCTGTAGTGACACTTGTTTCCTTCCATAGCAAATTGTGTCTGCGCAGTCATTTTGCAGACTAGTTTTCTTTTGTTTTTCTCATTTTTATTCTATCCAATACTGATAAGTGCTAGCCTGCTTACTTTTTTGTTTAAGTAACAGGAATGGCAGACATGCTAGCTACATTACTTTCAGTAGGCAGAGATAAACTCATTTACAAAAACAGAAGTATCACAAAAAACAGAAGTATAACTAATCTGTACCATTAGGGATTCATTTCTGTATCCTGGTTTCTGGATATATTTTTCTCAGCAGTGGATGTGTTCTCCATGAGGACCAGTACAGTAACTGGACCTTTCAATGTACTGATATTCACTGCATGAGACTCCCTTGTATATCCTCTGTTTTTTCTCTCATCTCCTCCTTTTCTCTATATTAAGTACCATTGGTCCCTCTGTGTTTACTGGCTTGTGATACCTTTTTTTTATTGCGTTTTCAACATAGTGTCATTCTGATGTCCTTCCATATCACTGTTGCAGTATTTTTTACAATATGGATCCCTGTCAAGGGTAGTCTGATGTCCGGCCAGTATACCAAAGCCTTGGGTTGTTATAGGGACATCATACATTACATGTATGTTCCCCTCTCATGGCATAGGGCATAAAGTGACGTACAGACATACCTTTCTTAGAACTTGTTTGCCGCCAGTCCGAATGCTGTCTTCGATCATCAATTTAAATGCTCCTTCATCTGCTGGTTAGCAAGCCATTGCAGATAAGTACCCCATTGTTTTTTTTTTCTTATCTTGTCTTTTTCTTTTTGTTGTTAGGCTACATGTCATCCAGAAAGGGAAAATGCCTGTAAATTTCTTCACTAGTGTCCTATCACTGACCCCTCTGTTATTTCTGTTTCTTTTAAGTCTTTCAAGCTTTTTTTATATTAAACTGCTTCCCTCTGACAAGGACAGTAGGGCCAGGGAAAGACTGGACAAAAAGGTGTACACTGCTGCTACCCCTGGCCTTTCAGACTGTGAATTACCAGGCCCATATGACCAGATACATTTTAGTCCTTCTGTCTCAGGCCTTTCAAGTTATTTCAGGCCTTCCAGATTCTGAGGGGAATGCTTTGGCCCTTTCTTTGTTGGGATCCTCTTCTCAAGTGGCTTGCCATTCCATTAAATGTAGTTATGACTCAGCTGCTGTCTTTGATTATGTGTTAAGGTATTATACCTGGCTTCACCTTTAGCCTTTGCCTGATGACATAAAGGCCAATGTGATGGTTGCCCCTCTTGATAACAAAAATCTCTTTGGTTCTGTAGCTGCTGAGCTTTTTAAGTCTCTTAAGGAGGAGGATAAGGGCTATGCAGGAATTAAAGCATATGTTTGTTTTCCCTATTCCCAAATTTCAGAGGAATTATCCTACCAAATCCGCCTTTGTATGTAGACAGTCTCACCCTCCTCCCAAAGGTAAAAAGGGTTCTAGGCTCCTCCTGCTAAGTCTACTCGGACTCCCAACAGCTAAGAAGCCTCCTTTTCCAGACAAACCGGGTTCTGTCTGACTATATTCTCCCCCCTCTCTCCAAAGCCAAGTTCCTCTCCCTCTTCATCTCTTACTGTCCCTTCACAGTTGGTTAAAGATCACTCCGGATTCTTGGGTTCTAGCCATCATTTATCAGGGGTATTACATGGTATGGGAATCTCTTCCTCCTTTTTTGGGCATTCCTCAACCTCCTCAGGATCAGCTGCCCTTTTTCCCGGATGTCCTTCAGAGTCTTTTGTCTCAAGGTACCATGCAGTCAGTTTCTGCACCTCAAAAGGGGAAGGGATTTTATTCCAAAATGTTTCTGGTTCCCAGGGAAGAAGGCACCTGGAGACCCATTCTGGATATTTTCCAGCTCAACACATTTTAAAGGTTTCTTCCTTTTGAATACAGTCCCTTTAAACCTTATTTCCTCTTCTTCTAACTCAGGCTTTCCTAGTCTCTCTGAATCTCAGGGATGCCTGCCTCCATATTCCTTTTCATCCCCATTTCAAGAAATTTTTACATTTTTCTGTTTCTTCTTTGCATTTTCAGTTCTCTGCATAGCTGTTTGGCCTCTGTACTGCCCCAAGGGTCTTCATCAAATGCCTCACTCCTGTGATTGCTTTTTGCAGGATGAGGGAAATACAGATCTCTCCAGTGGTCTTGCTTCAGCACCTTCACTATGCTATTTGCCTCTTTCTAGGGTTTACAGTAAATTTTCAAAAATCCTTCCCGAGTCATTCTCAGGATCATGTTTTTCACACATACAATCTCCGGGCCATTCCTATGCTGGCATCCCTGCCACCTCCCAAGGTTTTAACTCTGGTTGCATTTTTCACTCCCTTCTTCCTCTAGTCTCAGTTACAGCCAGGGAGTTTCTAAGGGCTTCTGGAGTACATGACTTCGATGATTCCTGTGCTTCCTCTAGCCAGACTTCATATGAGAAAGATAAGAAAGCTACAGTGGTTTCTAAAGTCAGTCTGGCTTCAACATTCTCATCTTTTCATTCCCTCTTCTTCCATGCCTCAAGCTAGAACTTCTGTGGTAGATTCATCAACTGTCTCAAAACCCAAGGCTTCTTTTGCAACCTCCAGTCCCCTCTCAGGAGCTTTTCAGATGCATCACGTGGGGTGGGGAGCTTCGTTTGGCCCTGTAAAGGTTCAGGGCTTTTGGTTCCTTCATCAGAAGAAGGGCCATGTCAACATCAAAGAGATGAGGGCTCTTCTTCTGTCTCTTCAGGCTTTCCATTCTCTCTTCTTCCAGGGCCCCTCAAAATCTTTACAGACAGTACCACTGTGATGTGGTACATCAACAAGCGGGGGGGGGGGGCATGGTCTCATCTCTTGTGCAGACTAGCTCTTCAGGTTTAGAATCTGGCTGTCCAGTATCAGGGGACTCTTCAGACTGTTTATATTCCTTTAGAACAGAACATTGTGGTAGACTCTGAGTAAGTCCATAACACAGACTTATGAATGGATACTTCACAGAGATGTGTTTCAGGACATTGTCCACCAGTGGGGTACTCCTCAGGTAGATCTTTTTGCCTCCCTCCTGAGCAGACACCTTCCTCTCTTCAGCACCAAATTCCCATGTCCTCTGGCTTGGAAGTTGGACACACTCTCTCTTTTTCTTGGAAGGGGATGTTTCTTTATGCCTTCCCTCCCCTTCCCCTCATACCAAGGGTCCTGTTTAAGCTAGGACAAGATTCTGATAAAATCTTGTTGGTGACCCCCTTTTGGTCCAGACAGCATTGGTTCCCTATTCTGCACTTAGCCAAGGGAAATAACCACAAGTTACCTCATAGGGTGGATCTACTTACACAGGACAAGGGGTCTCTTATCCATCCCCACTTGTCCACTCTTCAGCCGACACTGTGGGTCATAGGGTTTTGATCCCTTATAGGTACCTTTTTTTAAAAGGATGTGCTTTGGGGTCTGCAGGAAGACAGTAAACCCATTTCCAGGAAATCTTACTTGTCCAAATGAAGAGGTTTTCTGTTTGGTGTCTTCCTCGTAAACCGGATCCATTTTCTGTGGAAGTTCCTTTGGATGTTCATCGTGTTACACTGCTGCAGTCATTACACTTAGGTTATCCTGCTGTCAGGCGGTCCCGCAGTCGGCCAGAGTTCCAAAGTCTTGGTCCGGCGTCGGTTGCTGTCGCTTCTTCCCTGATGTCAGTGTGCCAGGGGTATATAAGATGCATCTGACGCCATTTTCTTCAGTCTTTCTTGCCGTGCGGTGCCTGAAGCAGAAGCAGTTCGCAAGTGCCGGTCCACCGACTCCTGAGATTTTCGAAGTCGAATTTCAGATCCGAAGTCTTCAATAAAGCTAAGTACCCCATTGGGGAAACTTTTTTCTTGCCTCAGACTGATGTCAGAAAAAGTTAATTGTATTTCTTGTGGGAAGCAAATACCTCATAAGGACTTCCACTCTTACGTATTCCATGCCTAGGCCCTGATCACTACATCACTAGTTGTCGGTTTTGTGCTAGATTTAACAAACGCACTATAAAAAGACATTTTGATTTAGCTTTGCACTACTTTGGCCGAAGGTTCAATTATACTATGCCGTCGGATCAACCGATGACCTCAATACCGAAAAAACGCAAAGACAAGGATAAAGACAGGCATCCGAGGTCCAAAACCAATGACGAAAATTCTTCTAGGCCAGTTGCCAGTTCGGCAGTTCTCAGTGAGGCACTTTCACAGCCCCTGACACCCGCTATCTCAGAGCCACAGGCCACTTCCGACTCCCACGTGGAGACAACTCTAGGGCTCTGGAAACTCAAGGTATTGGGCCTACGGAAACTAATCCCTCCGATGGGTCCGGAGCCGCTGAGCAGGCATCGGCTTCTGATGGTGTTTTCAGACCTTCACAACTTACCATTAAAACAACAGCGAAGACAAAAGTACCATTAAAGACAAAGAAACAAGTACAGCCTTCTCCTGGACAGTCCTCCATGCCTACGAAACAGATGCTTAAAATGGCCGAAGACCTCATTACTCTAATCAGGGGTTCCCATCCCCCTCCTGAGAAAAGGCCTAGGCAGGATACAGACTATGATTCCTCTGATCAGGTTTCCATTTCCTCTGATTCCTCTTCAGACCAGGGATACTCTCTATCCCCCTATGAGGACTGTGATGCTGAAGAATCTATCCCTTCAGCCTCTCCTCCTGAGGATTATTCTTTTGGGGAAACTTTAAATACCATGAGGGAGCATTTCCATTGGGAAAGTCAGAATCCAAGAAAAGGCTCAGGGATTTCCTTTTATTGCCTCAGCACAGGCCCCTGGCTATTCCGCCTGTGCTAGATATTGTGGATGATGCGTTCTCTGAATCCAGCTTATCTCCTGATTCTTTGCCCCCTGCTCCAGCCAAGCCAGATAGGTATTATAGAGTCCCTGACTCTCAAGTTTCTTTACAAAAACCCTTCTGCTGATCCAGAAACTATTTCCCAGGGTCCAAAAGGGGTTAAGGCTTCCATTGCAAAAAATCCAGTACCCTCTGACAGAGATTCCAGAGCTTTGGATAGATGGGGGAAGAAAGTATACACTTCTGCAACTTTAGCAGTAAGAGCTTTAAGTTGCCAGTTTCACATGCTTAAGTACCAACAATATTTAATGGCTCAGTTAAAACAGAAAATGCCTGCAAGCTCAGAAGCTCCTGATTGTAAAGAAATGCAGGATTTATTGCATGCAGTTGAACAGGTGGGAAAACATACTCTGCAATGTGGTTTTGATTCTTTAGAGGCCTCTTGTAGAGCCGCAGTTACAAGTTCTGTGATTCGAAGACATGCTTGTTAAAAGAGCAGAGTTTTCCTGATTATATTAAGGCAAAATTATTGGATGCTCCTTTATAGCATGATACCTTGTTTGGTGTTAAGGCAGAAGAGGTGTTAAATTAAATGGAGGATAAAACTAAATCTATGCAAACAGTCAAGGATTTCTTACAGGTACAGCCACCTCGGTTTAGCAGAAATTGGCCAACAAAAAATTGGTCCTTTCCAGTGTCAGACAGGCCACAGAGAGGCAGATACAGACGCCCAAGAGGCAAATCTCAACCCCAAGGCTCAAACAGACAATGACAGTGGGGCACCTCAACCCCAAAAGGAGGTGAGGACAAGTCTCAACCTTACAGGAAACAGTCACAATGACTTTCCCCTTCGTACGCCAAGCACTTCCCTTTTGGAAGCCCCCTTAGGGGGAAAAATAGCACTTTTTTCTCAAAACTGGCAAACAATCACCCAAGACAAATGGGTTCTGAATATTGTGTCTCAAGGTTACAGGTTCCACTTTCATACTTTACCAAGGCTAAAAGGAATGCCAGACCTGCCACAAAATCAATGGGCAGAGGCACAAAAACAAATTTCAGCCCTCATGGACATGAGAGCTATTCAAAACGTACCACAACAGGAACAAGGACAAGGATTTTACTGAAGACTCTTCCTGGTCCCCAGAAAGGACAAGGCCTGGAGGCCCATACTAGACCTTTCAATTCTGAATACTTACCTGGATATTCCAAAATTCCAAAATTCAAAATGTTGACATTACAGCAGCTTCTACCCATGCTGGGCAAGAAGGCTTGGCTTGTTACTCTGGACCTCAAAGAGGCATACCTGCATGTCCCTATCAGACAAAATTGCAGAAGATACCTCAGATTCAAAGCTGGTACAATGCACTACCAATTCCCTGCACTGCCCTTTGGCTTATCTACTGCACCCAGGGTCTTCACAAAGTGCCTGGCACCAGTAATTGCATTTTGCAGACAAAAAGGAATTCAAATATATCCATACCTGGACTACTGCCTCATTCAAGCAGAGACAAAGGGCATTCTTCTACAGCATCTGGCATTTGTAAAAAGGTTGCTAATTTCTCTAGGGTACACAGTAAATGAAAAGAAGTCAAAACTAGTGCCCTCACAATAGATTATATTCCTGGGTGCCAGCTTAAATACAACGGCCCAGATGGCTTGCCTCACGCCAGACAAACAAGTTCAACTAACTCAATATTTTCAATTACTGGCAAAAAAGTTCCATCTCCCTGCAAGAAAAATTCTGCAGGCCCTGAGATTCATGGCATCCTGCATACTACTAATACCGTATGCCAGACTGCATATGAGGAAATTACAATGGTACCTAAAAGGTGTTTGGTCTCAACACTCTCACAGTTTAGAAGCAGTAATACCAATGATTCCCTGCCTACAACAGGAGTTTCGATGGTGGGCACAGGCATGTCACCTAAACAAGGGTCAGCCTTTTACCCTACCCACAGCCAGGCAAACTCTTAACAACAGATGCTTTGGATTACGCCTGGGGAGCACACATGGCAGGAAAATGCATTTAGGGCAAGTGGACCACAGACCAGATGCATCTTCACATCAATCAAAAAGAGATGTTGGCTGTTCAAAATGCCCTAACAGCTTTCAAGGACCTTCTGCATTCAGGACAATTATTACTAAAGACAGACAACACCACAGTAATGTGGTACATAAGCAAGGGGGCACTCATTCTTATCCCCTATGCAGGCAAGCCATGACCTTGTGGAATACAGCTCTAATGTATCAAGTTCACCTGCAAGCACAATTCCTGCCAGGAAAGAAAAATACTCTGGCAGACGATCTAAGCAGAAATATCATGGACCCTCACGAATGGAAATTGAATCCACAAATCTTCAGCATGGTAACGCAAAAATGGGGATGCCCAGACATAGATCTTTTTGCCTCCCCACTGAATTGCCAACTACAAAAATTCTGCACAAGGACTTATCACAAACAAGCATGGAAAGTGGATGCTCTTTTGTTCAGCTGGAAAAACCTAAAAGGTTATGCCTTCCCACCACTGCCTCTCCTTTCAAAGGTACTCCTAAAAGCCAGACAAGAAAAAACACAGATGATCCTGATTGCTCCAGACTGGCCACGCCAGCACTGGTACCCTATCTTAAGGAACTTAGCTCAAGGCCCACCATGGATTTTGTCTCAAATTCCACACCTTCTGACTCAGCAAAACAATCAGATCCTGCACGGTCAGTTCAAAACCCTAAACCTAGCTGCATGGCAGATTCATTAGTCAAACAGGCAACACCTCTCTCTAAAGCTGTTATGTATTGTCATTTTGGAGGCCAGGAGGCCTAGCACCAGGAAAGCTTACTCAGAAAAATGGAAGAGATTCTGCGCCTGGAACCAGGCTCAAAGCCTTGGCCCTCTTGTTCCAAACATTCCTCAGATTTTACAATACTTAACTGAGATGCTGGACAGAGGCCTATCCTTCTCATCAATTAAGATCCACGCCTCTGCCATTTCAGCACATTACAACATGGATCCTCCTTTATTCTCTCATCCCTTGTTAAAGCAGTACCTCAGAGGGGCCAAAAACATAAGACCACCCCGCAGAGCACCAACACCAACTTGGGACCTCAATTTTGTTTTGGAAAAACTGACCCTACCACCTTTTGGTGCAGTCCAGGTTACCCTCCCACCATCCCCTCTGAACTGGCTGGACTTATCTATACCTTTCTATCCTATACAACCTTTGTAGTATATTTGCTTGTAACCGAAGGTATTGTTTTTATTTTATATGTATATTTTTTATTAGCAATATGTATTGCCTACCTACTTGGGTGCACCTGACATCTGGGGCAAGAAAAACTGAAGAAAATGGCGTTGGATGCATCTTATATACCCCTGGCGCACTGACGTCAGGGAAGAAGCGACAGCAACTGACGCCGGACCAAGACTTTGGAACTCTGGCCGATTGCGGGACCGCCTGATGGCAGGATGACCTAAGTGTGTAATGACTGCAGCAGTGTGAACACTCGAACATCTACATTTATGGTAGGTACAAAACTGTACTTTGTCTTGTATGTGTGAATTGTTCAGTGCTGGGTTGGCATGCTTTTCAGTTAAAGATCACTTACTTCATTTATTTATTTGACATTTGGTGACCGGGAATGTCTGACTGAGCTTGCACCCTTTTTCAGCAGAGGCCAAGAAAGAAAAGGTCCACAAAGTATTACATGCAACATAAAAATGTTGACAAACGATACAGTATGCATGAGGTAATATAAACATGCATTGTAATGCTTGGATTCACAATTGTAAAATGAGAGTTTAAATGTGTTATTTACAAAAAAGGCAATAAAACCAAATGTTAAAGTCTTTCATATATCTCCAATACATAAGGACTTCACCATATAGAGGGGACGTAATGACAGTTAACTCAGAGTTTAAGAAAAGAGTATAGAGGTACTGTATATCAAGTCTTAGTTCTTACAGGCAAAATCATGTACATCAGTAACCAAAAGCAAAGTTATTTCTGCTTGTATGCCTTTGACTCCTCCTTTGGCTACTGAATTTGAGGGAAGCCTATTCCTCCTTTCTGGGACCTCAATTTTGTTAAAATAATTGACTCTGGCTCCTTTTGAGCTTGGAGGTTCAGCTTCCTTACTGCATTGTACCCGGAACACTGTTCTTTTGCCCCTTACTTCAACTAAAAGGGTGTCTAACCTTCAGTGCCTTATGGCTGTACCTCCTTTTTTAGTCTTTCATAGGAGAGGGTGCCTCTTCATACTAATCCTTCTTTTATGCCCAATGTGATTAATGAGTTGTCAATTAATCAGTCTATACATTTGCCCACTTTTTTCCCTTCTCCCCAGTCTGCTAGTGAGGAGGTTCTGCACACCTTGGATTTCTATAGACAACTCTGATATTATTTAGAAAAAGACATTCATAAATCTGAGCAACTTTGTTTCTTTTCATCCTAGGTCTTTAGGTTTACCTGTTTCTAAGCAGAGTATTTCTTCCTGGATCTCTAAGGCCATTTCCTTTTTTTACTCTTTTCATGGGAAAAGTTTTCTTCTTCTGTTAAGGCTCATTCTACCAGGGCTGTGGTATCTTCTGGTCCTTTTTCAAAGGATTGAATACCAGTCCATCCTTGAGACAGCTACAGGGACTTCTGTGCATACTTTTACCAAACATTATAAGTTGGATATGGTTTACAGGGCTAGAGCTGGATTTGCCAAGGGCTGTCCTGGATGGCTTTATTGAGGGCTCTGCTGGACCTTCCTCCACCCAAGTTTCCTCGTGAGCTTATATACTCTTCCTAGTGTAAAGAATACTGCAACAGTGATATTGAAGTACATAGTACAGTGTGTAAAATCTTACCGTAATACTAGATGTCCTTCCTTTCACTGTTGCAATATTCACTTTCTCTTCCTCCTTTTTTCATTTTTCCTTCTGGATACACACGTTCCTCTTTTACTCCTTGGACTGTTGTTCCTCCTGGGGCTTTTAGTTCTGTGGAAGGTACATCTGTACATCATCATTATGCCGTGAGCAGGGAGCATATGTGTGATGTATGCCATCCCTATAACAACCTAAGGCTTTGTTATACTGTCCAGACTTCGGGCTACCCTTGGCAGGGGATCTCTAGTGTAAGGAATACTGCAACACTGAAAGGGATGACATCTACTGTTAGGGTAAGATTTTACACAACTGTACTTTTTCAAGACAAATTGAAGTTTCTATAGAGATTCATTAAAGAAGCAACTTTTGTCTCCTTTGCCAAAGTCCACTAACAAAGTGTGACTATGGTAGGCAAACAGACATTAGCACACATATTGCTTGTTCTGTTTAGAGAATGACCATAGAAAATTATTAGAATTCTTAGACTGAAACAGTTTACTAGACTGAAGTACTTAAAAACTCTCCTCAATCTACATACCTTTCAACCTCTTGGCACAAGAAATCTGGACAAAACCTAAAATAATAGGGGACAAAGGTCCAAAAATAAGGACATATTTTAAATATTGCTGACATGAATTTAGAAAAATGGTAGAATAACAGGATATATGTTAGCATGCATTTTCAGAAGAATATGAAGTCTGAAACTCAAATGTATGTCATTATTTAGTGACTATTCCTCCATGATATGCCGGAAAACCACACATTTTTAGGAAGAATGGACCAAAAATTATGAGGCAAAAATCTGAACATTCTGCAAAAATCGGGACAGTTGAGAGGTATGTCGATCTCACAGAGAAATATTTGAAATCTCCAGATGAAAAAATTCAAGTAAAATGTTTTGTAAAATTAAAGACTCAGAAATGTCTGAAAAAAGGGGAGCAGTCAGTCGGCAAGAGAGAAAAAAGACATGGATGAACCAGCAAAACCTAAAGCAGTGAAAGAAGAAAACCGACATCCTTAGAGGCTAGCAAATGAAAATCTTGCAGGGAGGAAGGCGCCTTGTAATGGCAACATCTACAGACAAGGATGAAATCCTTATTTAAGAAGTACCGAAGGAGCCGTCCGTAGTACTGAGGATTCTGACATTAAGATAAAGCAGACACCTAGAATGGTACTTGCACTATGAGTGTCTCATTTACTCTGAAGGTTAACGAGTTGTTGTACCCTGAGTGCATGGAAATAGATAAGTCAGTGGTAGCAGCAACAACGCTAGAGTCTTCCTTCACTATACAACTTGGCACAGGTATTTCTTCTCTGTTGGTACAACCTTTTGAGTATAAATTTCTGGATAAAAGGTTCTATAAGTAACTGTGGAATCACCTGAACAACAACAGGAGTTTGTGTTGATCGCCTTAGTAGACAAGTGCACATTTGCCTTTAACTGCTAATATGGTATTTTTTTAGATACAGAACCCAGAGATGGAAGAGAAAACAACTAGTAGTCCCATTTATCTTGAAGAAGAGAGGAGCATATCTAGATGGTTCTGTATTTAGACTCTGGCCATGAGGCTTCATCCTCACAATCCAATAGTACTCTACCTGAGGATATTGCATTGAATAGAATTGTTAATGTCAGGATATTTTAATTGGCCAAGTACTAAGTTTTCCTAAGAAGAGTTGTGTTGTAATGTTAAAAAACTACCAAAGATTAAGGGTAGAATGATTTCTCTTGTTAACAGTTTTGAATCTTTATTATAAGCTAGCAGTCTACATTCAAATACAAAGGCTCCAGCACACTGTGCATATATATTTAAAGGGTAGGCAACACTGTATAGCAGTCTGAAGTTTACATTTTTCAGGGAATTTGATTTGCTGAACAGGTTTGGTTAAAAAATGCAACACATCCAGTTCCCTTACAATTAGTTATTAATAATTTTGTCATTGACAAGAACTCAGCTTTAACGCATCATCAGCAAGTCCTAAATTAAGTACCAGAATAAGAATGGAGAGAGAGAAGGCCGAACAGTTGTTTAAGCAACTGGTAAAGTAGAAATCTATATCTTGAAATGTTTCTATAATTTTGTGGTTGCTACAATCCCCCTAAACACACACACACACACACACACACACACACACACACACACACACACACACACACACACACACACACCAGGGTATATCTGTGTTTTTGACGATTCGTTTTGAGAGAAATTGAATTAACTTCTCACTGTAACAGAAAGCATATTCCACAGTCATTGAATATGTTGTATAATGTATCTGGCGGTCCTGTTCTTGATATTTATTTTAAGTACTAAATTCCACAAGCTGTTGTTGGCTTCCCAAGAGGTGAGCTCCAGAGGTGGACTTTTAAAACAGGACTCTAGCAGATGCTACCTTATAAATCAAGCAGAGATCACCTTTAACATGTCAGAAGCAGAATATGATAGTTTTTAAAACCTTTCAGTTCAGGATTTCTATTGTTACTGTTCTCTAATCAGCATGGCAAATGAACAGCTTTACCGCTTTACTATTGCCAAAACATATGCTCTTTTAAGGTGTTTGAGGATCAATGTGCTTTCCTTGGCTGGGCAGAAAAGTTCCCTTTGGTGCAAAAAAACTTCCATTTTCTTATTTTTTACTCATGTTCTATTACTTTCTCTTAAGGCAGTTTTTTTTTTTTTTTTTTTTAAGTTTTTGTAAAAGTGCTTGATTTTTCTAATGGAATATGTATGTGCATGTTTAATAGGCCTACCCTTTGTATAACCTATGTATTTCATGCCAACAATGTATTCCTGGTTAGATGGACACAGCAGTATGATAAGTTATTAATTTTTTATTTTTTTGTTCTGATTCAGAGTGACCGGGTGGGGGTGGCAGACATACTGATGTCATATTTTTGACCTCATAATTTCTTTCCAGCAGTCAGCCTGTGTCCCCAAAAGATGGCACTGCAATATCCTTCTCTCTTTTTTTTGATCTTCTTTCCATTTTCATTAAATGGCAGTATGCAGAATTTTTACTTTCACAATCCTTGTTCAGAGTGTCAGCAACTATTTTTCACTTACTCGTACATGCTTGTTTCCTTAGCCTTCTTTTTTGGACAGAGTAATGAGCCATTTCAATTGTGCAAAAATACTTAAATTATATTTTCTTTTTATATTCAAAGTATCTGGTATCTACTTTTCACACTTTTGCTCTCTTTGTCAGTTAAGTAAATAACCTTTTGTGCCACTCCAGTCTCAACAGCTTTCTATATTGTGAATAATAACAAAGAACAGCAGAACAGTTAGGTTTGTAACAGGAAAACTGATCTTTGCCAAAGTATTGTTATTATAGGTTCATAGGATGATACTAGGCTATTGGCCTGGATGCCTTATAAGCCTAGCCAAGAATTTTGCCCATGTTCCTACAGTGTCAGCACCTGTTTCCCCTGTCCATCAGGGAAACAGGTGGGATCCCAGGGGTGTATTTTCTGTTTCCCATCCAGTCATTCCTCTTAAAGAGGGCTAGTGAGGTACTCTGCTTGAATAGGTTCATAGGATGATACTATATCAGTGGTCTTTAACGCAATTTTAATGTTTTATGTATAGGTGTGTGTGTGTGTGTGTATATATATATATATATATATATATATATATATATGTATGTATATATATATATATATATATATATATATATATATATATATATATATATATATATATGTATATATATATATATATATATATATATATATATGTATATATATATATATATATATATATATGTATATATATATATAGATATATATATATATATATAGATATATATATATATATATAGATATATATATATATATATATATATATATATATATATATATATATCTGGGTTATCTTTAGTTTACCGAAAGACCACTTCCCCGACATGCATTTCCCCGAGACCAGAACACCGACATTTCAGATCACCAACATCCGGAAAGTTGACATTTCCCACGCGGTAAGTAACCATTTGGCAGAGCCCCCCCCCACATCATAGGGGGTTTAGTTTTTCTTCAGGTAGTTCCTTCCATCGGGATGGCCAAGTGTTTACTTACCTCACAGGAAACTTCGGATTTGCGAATGTTGGTGATCTGAAGTGTCTGTGTTTTGGTCTCGGGGAAATGCGAGTGTCGGGGAAGTAGTCTTTCGGCAAACTGAAGGTAACCCATATATAATATATGTATATATATATATATATATATATATATATATATATATATATATCCACACACACACATGGTTCCCCTTCATAATATCGAATTACTGAATGCTCGAAAGTCAGTAATTCGAAATTATAAAGTCTAACCAATAAAAATCCCGAAACCCACAAGCACAAAAACAAAAAACCCCAAACATACAGAACATATACACCACATAACACGCACACCATACAACCCACATAACATACACTACAAGCCCTACACTACATGTATACAGGGGGGCAAGCCCCTCTGCACCCCCCACACCCCCCTACTTATATATTCTAACTCCGAGATCGCACTAATACACAAAAAAAACCACCACACAGACATTTTAAACTGCCTCGCACACACACACACACACACACACACACACACACACACACACACACACACACACACAGACACATCCAACACTCACACTCCCACCTCCCTACCCTATCTCACACGTACAACTTACAAAACACACACATTTACTCACTTACCTTCACTTCCGTAAAACATCCTAACTCAACACTTCCCGTCCCATAGCTGACATGCATAAGCGCATATTCGAGATATTTGAATTTGCGCTTATGCATTTTCAACTTTACAGTCTCGAGTTGCTGAATTTCGAGCATTCAGTAATTTGGGATTGTGAAGGGGAACCATACACACACACACACACATATATATATATATATATATATATATATATATATATATACACACACACACACACACACATGTATATGGGGGGTTGATTGTGTTTTTCTTATTTTCTTTTTCTCCTAAAATAATTTTGCTGATATTTTCATTTAGATTGCACTCTTCTGGAGGGTTGATCATGTTATGTTGTACCACCCTATCAGTCAGATACAGTCTAGTGATGTTTTCACCCACCTAAAGGAACATGACCTGTACATGTGGCAGCACTATTTTAAAGGAACAGGACACATGTTGCAGCTCTCTTTTTCTGAAGCAAAAACAAATGATCTTGTGTGGTAGAATTTTGCAATGCAATGTGCTTATATATTTTCCAGCAGCACAGTTTGCAGGTTGAGAGGTATGTAATGTACAGGCATAGAACTGAAGACATCTGTCTGAAAGCCATAGTACCTCAGACTAGCAGTAAAACATGTACTATACACTATTCATAACCAAATATCTGGCATTTTGATGTCTTTTGCCAAGGAAAAATGCGTCGACGTCTTTCTATATGATCAAAGTGTCTGACAGCATATACCGCTGTCACTCAGTTGTGCCCTCAGTTGTATTTGGCTGTCTTTTAGATAATTGACTCCTTCCACTGTCTGAATAGAGTTGTACTGCCTAAAAGGCACTATGGTTAAAGAATGCTCTAGGCAGTATCTACAACCTTGGGAAGATAAGTCCAGCCCAACCTTACTGAAACTGGCAAGCCTGTTTTCCATCTCTCCCCAGATGCCATGGACCTACTCAGTATGGCACCAATACATAGGCCAGTTATTAAAGTTAATCATATTCTGCTTATATTGTCTTATCTGGTATTACTCTCAGTTATGGTAGAATACTGCTGAAGACTAGATTCCTTCTAACCATAGAGATTTGCTTGGAAAACTCCATAATGTTCCTCTTCATATAGACTAAAGAGATGCAGCTTAAGTCATTTCAACTGCAAGGACAATGACTGTGCCATAGTTGTACATATGGTGTGCCCAGCTGATGTGGTAGATTTTAGAGCCTGTTACCTTGTGTCTGTTCAGCCTTGTGAGTGGCACATCTGTCTGCCAAACTGTGGAATCACATATGATAAGTTAGTTTGCCATGGGGAGTAAATTGTTTTTGTAGTCTGAAGGGCTTGGCCAAACCACTCTAATGACTGTTGTCAGTGGTGGTGGAAGAAACTGTGTGTGGTGTAGAATGATTAGTGTGTTGCTGAGCTTTGACTGTGGTGTGTGCATTTGTAGTGCATTTCCCAGGAGATTTTTGTACCTTTGTAAGTGATTTTTAGAGCAGTTTGGTATTGGAAGGTTTTATGTTTGTCTTGTAGTGTGTAGATGTAGTGTTAGTATTGTTACTAATAAACAGTTTGTGTGAAAGATTTGCTTCCAGTTGTAACAAGTACTTGCACTTCTGACATGTGGATTCATAATTTCAAATGGTTATCAATGAGAACATGGCAGTTTATACAGTACATCAGGAAGCCTAGTGCTAGAAGGCTAGCAGCTGGTTGGGCATAGTCAAATTGATGACCCATTGTTGATCTAGAAGTATCAGGTGGCATATGTCATACAATGTTATGATTCCTGGTCTGCCTTGAAGTGAGGGGAAGTTGTATGCTATATAAGAGGACAGTGAGGCAGTGAAAACAGTACAATACAGTAGAGTAAAGCACAATGCAGTAGCAGTATGATATACAAGGGGACAGTGAAAAAATTAAAAAACACTGTGCAACCATGTACAGTGTAACACAACACAGTACTGTGTGATACCATCCAATGCAGTACAGCTCTGTATAGCTCAGTATGGTACAACACATTTCAGTAACATAATGTACGGATCTGAACAGCAGGTACAGATGCCGCAGTGCAATAAGCTGGGAGATGGTCAATAAAGTAAGTATGACAGTTCTTGAACAGCACACAGGAATATTGCAATGGCATAATCCATTCAGTACTAATTAATATACAAATGAGCAGCATGTAATGGCATAACATTCCAGGAGACAGAAGTGCAGTATTTTCCAAGAATTTACGTGGTAGATAATAGAGCAGACAAATGTCACAATATTCATAAGGGAGATAATACATTAAGCAGAAAACTTAAAAACTACAAATTAAGTTTAACTCTGTATTCAAAACTTCAACAGTAGGCCCAGGTGCACAGTAGCATTGTAGAGAAAGGACAGTCTAGATTTTTATTTAACAAAGCAGCTCTGAATGTTTAATAAAACTCTACTTTTTCACTTCTTTTCCATCCATCCATAACCTTTTTTGCCATTTTTGTAATTTTTTACAGAAAAAATGTAAATACAACAAGAGCTTCTGCCAACATAAAATAACAACAAATGAGAGTAATTCAGTTAAAAAGTGTACTGACACTGCTTTCATAGACTAGCCAGTGGGTTAAGTAACTCTTACTGTAGCTAAAGAGAAGGAAGAAATTACTTTCTAGGCCATGTTATACTATAGGGAGCCATATTCTGTTCTAGGAAGAGGACAAAGAAAAAAATCACATCGTTATGGCAACTCTCATGGTGGCCATTTCAGAATGTAAGAAACACTCTTAAGTGATTGTGATGCATCAGTATTGCACAGAATATCAAGGTACTATGATACATTTTCAGTTTTAGATTGAAGTTTACCCTTTAAGACAATAGCTATGCTGAATATACTATTTGACATATTTACAAAACAGTACAGGATACTGGCTTCAAAGGGAGGAACCGATTGGCATGCTAATAATGATTAGGTGGGAAAGTGATCAGGGAAACCGTAGAAAAATTCTGGATACTTTGGGAAAGGGGTTAAGGCAAAGACCGACTGAATCTGCTCCCTCTTTCATATTGGCATTGAGATGACAGAGATAGTGGGCCATTACTGAAACATTGTCTATTTACAAAGAAGTAGTGAATCACTTGTGAAATGTTAGTCTGCTAAAAAAATAGAGTGGTACCAGAACATGGTAAGATGAAAACAGTGGTTGTGCTGCACAGATATGGGCTCAGATAGGAGCCTGGCAAATAAAGGCCCATTACCTCACTTTATCCTGGATGTCTGTATGAGAAAATACTGCAGGGCATTCCATGAAGTTCAAGAATGCTAATTGTCTTGCAGATGAGAAGCTGCTTAGCTTCACAATGCAGAAGTCTTGTTAGACCAGCTTCATCCATTTCTGTGAGCAAGTCACCATAATTTGGCTAAGGAAATCCACTGGATCTGGTATTTTGGACTGCAGTAATGTTTTTGATACAAGTCCTCTGAAGAGATTGGTGCAGAAGTTAAGAAGTATGGAGATGAGGTGAATTATAAAGTCCACAGAGAATTAGTTGACTGGCAGGAAACAGCTCATGTTTAGGAGGAGCTTTTTAAAGAAACCCTGACAAGACAGCAGAGTGACACAGGCTTTAGTCCTAACTTCAGTCCTGTTATTTTCATACTGTTATGTTGACTGTGAATGCAGAACATATTCCTGTCCACTGACATGTTCTTATACATGCATACAGTACACACATAAATAATTTTGTGTCCGATGTCATATAGGCTGACAGAAAAATATCATTTTTACTGCTGCTGATAAGACTGATACAGTGGCCACAGATTGGTTATAATCTTAATGATGATTTGATGTGATCAGTGTTTTACCATACTTACCCCCCCTCCCCAAGTTTGTGTAGCATAATTTAAGGCATTTCCCAAAAGACATCCCTGACAATATGGTGTTAGCCCAGGCTTGCCTGCCTTCGCAAAAATGAAAACCACATGACCTTGAAAATGGCAGTGTTTTACTGTATGCATATACCCTTAGCTCTGTCATTTGTTTCATTAGTAAAGGATGTTGACAACCCTCTTAATTCAGCTAGCTGGAAAAAAGTAGGGATTAAGGTGTGTCCCACACCCAACCTCTTTCTGTATTAAATATTAAAAGTTTTTTTTCCAAATAACTAATCACACAGCCTGTAATGTAACTTGCACATTCTGGGAGTTTTACAGAGCAGTTCTAAACAAGGTGAAGTTCTCAGAACAACGTTAATGGAGGAGGAGTATACTAAAACATTGACGTGCTGTTTTTTTGCTTGATTTGATAATGTGTTAGTTAGATTTTATATCAGGAAAGCACAAGGTTATATATTTCAGTGTGTGCAGGTAATGGCAGTACTGTACGTATTGGAGAGTGCTAAGGTTTGGTTTGAGGACATAAGTGATTTGGGCTTATAATTGCACTTTGCCTAATTTATGCTGATAGTATAATATGATAGTGATAAAGGCTAATAGGGTGCTGTAATGTTTGTCTGTGCAAATGAACTTAAGGAACTGTTGCCCCCTTTCCCCAACATGCAGAATACTGTATTTGATTTTGGAAATATGCAGACAGAAGGACATAAGGTCTGTGGCCTAAATTGGACATGCAAACATGCGAAGAGGAACAGAGTAACTTAAATATGGGAAAAGAATGAAGGAGCCTAGATTTGAATACACTAAACGAGAGAAATTGTGAAAGATGTAATATTAGCTCTCAATTTGTGAGTGGTCAGATGAAGAAGTAAAGAGAAACAGGAAGAATGTGGGAGCTGGAAGGGAGTGATTTTTTTTTCCCTTTAAGTAGACTATTTAGTAGATTAGCACAGACAGTGATAAGATCTTGAAACTCACTGTATGAACTTCTGGGAAGCTGTCAGTATGAGGGATGACCCAAGTCCAGAAATAGAGGATATTTATGTATCTATATGCATCTTTTTCTCAGCCTTATCAGCTATGCCAAAGAAAGGTAGTAATTCTGGTGTCTTATGACCTGAAAATTTGACCAAAAGACTGAAGTAGGTGTGGGGAAATTAAGAGGTGCCCTCTCCATCCCAAGCAGCAACTAGTTTTTCTAATACTGCCATCTGGATATAAATCACTTAACCTTTCAACTCATGCACACAATATATCATTACTCAACTAGGTACACAGTGATAGCTGTTTCATGCATGCTTCTTGTACTTTTCAGCTTAGTTAGAATTTTAAACTGCATTCCCACTGGGCTATCTCATTTGGAATTTTAGGTTTCCATTTTCTGTTTTAGTTGAGTGGCAAACAAATATGAAATGGTCTCCCTTCTTGCCTTTTTCTCTTGGATTAATTTTGAGTAGGTTAGCGTGTTATGAAGAATGTTATTCAAACCTTTATCTTTTGATCTGTAGTCTGGGCTTTATTCCTGTACTCTGAAGACCCAACTCTATTCCAATGTATTGTTGCAGCAATCTGAAAAGCATATGCACTATGTTGCTCCAGCTGCAGAAAGTCAAGATGACTTTCTACATTGACAATGACCGAGATTTTGGAAAAAGTTCCACCGGAGAGACAGTTGGGGAGTTGTGTTACAAGCTCAAGGGTGGGGTCATTTGGGCATATGGGTGGTAGTGTTGGCCTATGGGTGTGTAACAAAGGTAGTACTTATTACAAGGCTTAGAGACATATAATTTTGTTATTATAATGTATTCCTTTCCTCCATGTTTATACTTGCATTTACAGTAACATTTCATTTTTATATGGACTTTTTTTTTCAGGATAAAAGTTCTGCATCATCTCTGGATGAGTTAGATTCCGGGATTCAAACCAGCACACCTCTTCCTTCAACAGATGTAAGTGAACAAAATGATTTACATAGCTTAAATATTTTTTTTTATCATGCATTAAGTCTTGTTCTTCAGTTTGATGATGTTTTTGCATCATTCCCCAGGCTTTCACAGTAAGGCATAATAAACATCTGTATGGTTCTGCTTCTGCTGGGGAGTAGACTTGAGAAGTAACAAGTATAGCAGCTCTGTAGACCAACATGATGAAGTTACAGGTGCATGTTAAGTCAAGTTGTGTGAGTGCATTTTTTGCATCTTAGATTTGCAGTGTGTGTTATCCATCCCATTGATAAATCAATCTGCAAGTGTCTTACTTTGATTTCAAAAGATTGCTGAAGGAACACACATATGGTTAATATTAGCTTTTCACAGCTAGAGCTACTTTTCATGTAGAAAGTTTGCAATACATTTCCTTTGGCTCCTTACCTATGAGTCATGAATTATCTCTGTACCTGCTGACAAGAAAAGAAATGCAAATGGTGAGGTAATGGTGTTTTCCTGACTTTTCTATTAACTGTCATTAAAAAAATACTTCTACACCATCAAAACTTTTTGGAGATGATTACTTCCTGTGTATAGTTAACTGTACATACCATACAATTACAGTTTAAGAAAGTGAATGAAAATTCTTATAGATATATTAAAAATAATACTAGCAGGATGCCAGGTCATTTAGCACAAGTGCACCACAGCAAAGGCCTACTTTATAACTAAACAAAGAAACCAACAGGAAACCACATAGTAGTGCTTGGAACTGTCCAAGGTGTACTCTGTCAGAAAGTGATCATTTTTGTGGTAAGATGCAGATTGTATGGATAACAAAGGATACCAGGTTTAGTATAGTTAATGAACATCTGTAATGGTTTGTCAGAAAGGAAAGAACAGTGCTCGTGAGAGAGAAGCAATTTGAAATACACTGTTGTGGTCTTTATTTCTTTTGCTGTAAGACATTTTGGCATCCAGAGTGTGCATTGACAGAAAGTGGCTATTTTAAAGGTGGAAAAGGATGTCTGTGTATGAAATCCAAGGATGCCTAGCAGATTACACTGAAATATATGGCTCATCATAGTAGGTGCAGGACTGAGAGGGAAAGTGGGTTGAAATATACATTACTGTGGTCATTATTTCTTTCATTTGATCTCAGTTAGTCATAGAAGATGAAAGTTATTATTTAGTTGGGTGGTGTGTGAAAGCAAAAGACAGTTATATAATTAAAGTTGAACATTCTTCAATATGGCTTGTTGGGGAGGGGCAGTGTATGTCCTGGAGAAGTACTAGGTTGAAAAATTCACCGTGCAGCTGCAGCCAATACTTTCTCACTGTTCACAGTAAAGCATCAGATGCAATTAGACAGTTGCTATATTTAGAGAAGTGGGAGGAGGCTTGTGTGTAAGATACATTACATTTACCTGATCAGACAATCGTTGATATGGCTTTTTAGATGTACATGGTAGATGAGTAAGAATAAACAAGGTGAAATATGATAGTAGGACCATATTTGCTTTGAGACAATGCATCGAAACATTTAAGGCATAAATACTTAAAAATGTATTATTTGTCATAGTAAACAAGTCTGTATTTGAAAGCAAAAGACATTTAGTTGATAATATTAAAATTCATCATGCAACTGTACTTTATCTCTGCAGCTAAATAGCACAGCTGAAGTACAGTTTATAGTTGAGTATCCACATTTGTTGTCTTAAACCATTTTTGTACTATTTCGGAGATTTAACAATGCATTGATAGGTGCTACCAGTAGTTCTCTTGGCTATTAGAATATACCAGGAAGCTAACTTGAATTGTACCCTGTAGTTTAAAGTTTGGTATAACATCCCTTCTTTATATGAAGAACACAGTACACGTCTAGAATATATCCTGTTTGATTTGCCATTACATCTGCAATCAAAATCATACGTATTCCTTCAAAAAAGGGGCCACTTGAAGGATGACAAAATTAGAATAGTCGGTTCAACTTCATTACTGGATTACATTTATAATATGAGTGCAGGGTTTTACTTGCATTTGACACTGATGGTCTAGTTGTTTGTAGTATACTCTGTTTCCATTAGGGTTGGGTGTATGATGTCTTTTCAGGGTTGACAATGCAACACATGCTACATATATGTCTGTACTGCATTGTTATTGCATCAGAATTTAAAGTTATGTATATTTCTTCAAAAGGGTCTATGCCCAGAATATCTCTGTACTGTGTTGTCTTTACATTAGAAGTCAAAGTCATAAATATTTCTTTAGAAAACATTTTTTTTTCACTGAAAATGTAACATTATGAAAACTCACTGCATGGTACTGTGATGTGTTTAGTTTTAATATTTAGTCATATTTAAGTATTTAAGGGTAGAAGGGCAGCATTAGGTGTATTTTGTACCTGACTGTCTGTATAATTCCCTGAAAGTTTTTACTAAGAGCTGTCAACAGTAGACCATAGGCTATGATGTTTTATATTACTAGGCTTTAATTGGAGGTAGAGATGTGACTTGTTTTCTCAAAATTGTGTTTACTGTCATTTTGAATGTTATAGTAAAAAAATACATATTTATTTGTGTGGACATGTTGTTGTTGTTTCGGCTTTTCCCGGTTAGGGGTCGCCACAGTGGAACTCCGGTCCACTAATGATTGGCAGTAGATTTTTACAGTGCCGAGGTGCCAGCTCGACGCCCAAGGCACGCCCATTTTACACATGTCTTTTGAACGCCACTCGACCATGGGGAGGACACGTAGACTCCACACAGAAGGCAAGGCACTCCAGCCAAGAATTGAATGAGAGAACCTCTTGCTGTGAAGCAACAACGCTACCGCTGCACCACCGCAGCTTCATAATTGTATATATTCAAGGGTGCCTTGTGTTATTGATGTTAGTGCTGTTTGGTTTTGCTGCATAGGTTTGAGTATCTAGTTCAATTTTAGTAACAGTTTTTAAACAGTAGCTGAAATCAGTGCCTAGATATTGATGTTTCTAAGTAGTCTCAATGTTAAAATAGTTACTAGAAATAACTTGTAACATTTGCAAGTAATTTACATTTAAATAAAAATGTAACTGTCAGATGTTCATCATGCAATTGACTGCTGAATTCAGAAGCTTGGAGAACTTTGCTGCAGGGCATGCTCTGTGGTCTGGGCAGAGTTTCAGAGCTAAGCAGTTTTTCCTGTTCAGCTGGATTGACATAACCTTTCCCCTAGATGTCTCCACATTCCTGTTATAAAAGATAGTGTATGACTGGAGATCAGTCATACTTTCTTGACTCGTACATTATATGCAAAGGAAGGCATTCAGTCAGTCCATTGGGTTAGGCCAGGACTTAGAAGAGCAAGCAGATCTTTTTGTAAACTGTTGTTTGTAGTTGCTAATGTCTACTTCACTGTGAATTTTTTTTTTTTTTTTTGCAGACATCTCTGTGGCATGTCCCAATATGGATGTATTGGGCATGCTACCTGAGAGAGGCAAATGTGTTCGCAGTGTGTAAATTTCCACCAAAAACATTCATGTTAATATTGTCTCTAGAGCATATTACCACTTGCAAAAGTCTGTCAGTAGTTCAGTTCTAACACCCTTTATACAAGATGCATTGTTGTCCAGGCCTGCTTGAACAAAAAGTGGCTTGTGACCTACCTACCAAAATCCACGTTGTCATCAGATGGTAATCAGTCAGATAGATGTCCCTGTAAAAATGATAGGCATACAAAGAAATCTAGAGACACCCAGAAGTCAGATGATCCTGATCAGGATCCCAGGTTTGAGGATGCCAGTACTGCAGGGGTACTTGGTCAGCCCTGTACCTGACATTTATTTTGTCCGAAGCCTTGGTGCAGCCCCTTTGGGGGACACAGTACCATCAGCCATTACCAAACTATGAGAGAGAAGAGATATTCACCTGTGAACTTCAGTTGATTATTAAGCAAGATGTTGGTGGCCTGTTGTTGCTCATTGTAGAAGAGCTTGTCCATGATGCTACTCAGGAGTTGGAGTCCGTGCATTTTTCCTTGTAGGGTTCACAGGACGCCATCAGCTACTGACAGACCAAAGACCCACTCTGAAGCCTGAACATATGACAAGCATAAACTGCTCCATGGCAGTTCTCCAGCCCACATTTTACTCACTCCTCCCTATCAGGATTAGGTTAAGCTGGAATAGAGCTTTTTCCAATTTTTACATAGTTTTTAACTTGATCCAGATCAGCCCTCTGTCTGGATCAGGCAGAAAAATATGCCTGATCCATTCAGGCCCTCTTTGTCTGAAGTTAGACCCATCAGAAAAAGGGTAGAGACATTTTCATAAAGGTGAAGGAGAGGATTTAGACTATAGAGCCCACCTGTTCTCACCCCTCATCTACAGTTTGTGCTTGTGATACACATTGCATACCCATGTCTCTGAGTGTCCTGCAGAGGACTTGTCATTTAGAGACACTCTGTCATTCACGAGAGAGAATTTTCTGGGCAAATCCACAGTGTTGCTTCCCTCTAGAAGAGAACCATGGAACATTTGGGTTTGGGCCACCAAAACCTGTTGCTTTTCCTCCGGTCTAGGATGTGCTTGATGCTGACAGCTTGGAGACAGACTCCCAGCCCCCTGAACAAAGCATGTATAACTCTTTTTATAGAGAAAATTTTCACAAATTTCTATTTATGCCTTGTGGCTGATTCCACTCATGGTGTCCCTGGAATCAATAATGGGAACTAGACTGCCTCTAGGATGTACGACGGAAAAGAAGAGTAGATAACTTGAGAGGTATAGCAAAAAAAAAAAGTGTATGCCTCAGCAACCATGGCATTTAGGGCTTTTAAATGACAGACACTCATCCTTATGCCTCTTGTTTGAAAACCATCTCCTTGAGCAACTGTTGGTGAATTGTGGGGGAGTGCATATGGGAAAGGAAACACTGCTTTGCTGCAAAAAGTCCAGACCTCCTTGCAGTTGGGAAAATGTGCTGTTAGCTGTTGGTATATTGTTGTATTTGTAGCATCTAGGGATGTTGCTGTAGCAGTCAGTATGGCTGAGAACACACTCCCTGTGCAAAGACAGACGGGTACATCTGCTCAGTGCCCACTGAGGCCCAGAGCTGCTGTTTTGACCCCAGGCTTACAATTTCTTCAAGAAGCTGGAGGACAAGTGAAAGGTTTGGGATTTTTGGAAGCACATGCTTCTGCCCAAAAAAGCAGGAATTGTCCCCCAAAGCTTAGAATAAAAGCCTTCTAATAGAGACAATGAAAAGGGAAGCAACCCAAAGGTAAGCCAGCATGTCAGAAAGGAAGATAACAGCAGGAGGATATAGAGAGGCAGGGGGATCACAGAGTCCCTTTACCACTAAGGGGCAATTGTGACTAAACTGTGCCCCCTCCCTACCCCATCCCATTCCTTTTCTTACTCACAGCCCTCTACTTGTCCTATGATAGAAGGCAGGTTTGCCACTTGTCTCCAGAAATGGCTAAACATAACTTCAGACAAATGAGCTTGAATATTATATATAGGATTTACAGGGTCCAGTCCCTCACAAGAGTACCAGAGAATCAAGTACATCTGGTAAAACCTTAGCATATCTATCTTAGCATAAGGCACTATAGAAGTACTGTAACATCAAGAGCCAAAATAATTTTATTCTGTGCTTTTTGTAGTCCCACGAAAGCCTAGGGACTTGCACCCTAGGTCAGTAGTACAAGGCACCTAATATGCTGGAAAAAACAAGCTGGCCTTCAGGACAGTCTGTGCCAGGGAACTTGGAAATAATCGCAGACACCATTGCAGTAATGTATTATGTCAACAAAAAGGACACATTCATTCTTGCTGAGTGTGTAGAATAGGCATACAGACTTTTGGGAGTAGCCCAGAAATTCAGTTTGTTATTCACAGCAACCTGTATGCTTTCGGAGGACAGTTCCATCTCAGATCAGTTAAGAAGATACTCTGTAGAGATGAATGGATGCCACCCAAGGAATTTTTTTCTGAATGTAGTGAATAGATGAGGTATTCCAAACACAGAATTCTCCAAGCAACAAGCAGCTGAACAGATTCTGCTCCAAAGCACCTCACAGGAAAGCTTACAGTGCCTTCTCACTAAACAGCAGGGGTATATTTCTCTCTGCCTTCTCTCCACTTCCCTTGCTTCTAAGAGTAATTCAGAAAATAATGGAGGAGATCCTAGAAATGATTCTCATTGCCTTTGTTTTGTAAAAGGAGTACTGATTTCCCCACCTGGCAAGGGAGAAACATTTCATGCTACCCCAGCATGGAGACCGCTTGATGCAATGCAGGGGGATGTTCTTCGTGTTTCACTGTTGCAGTCATTACATTCGGGCTTGAATGGTGTAGTGGTACATTGCTGTGGTTGTCAATTACAGACACCTTCCCTGTTGTCTCAGCAGGGGAACCAGATTCTGCACCCTCAACTTTTAACACTGAACCTTGCAGCCTGGCTAATTACATAATCTCTCCTCTACCATCCCTCAGTAAACCTGTGATGGATATCATTTTAGAGGCAAGGGGGCCTAGTACTAGAAAATCTTATGCTGAAAAATGGAAAAGATTCTGTGCCTGGAACCAATCTCAAGGGATGAGCACAGCAGCACCCAGTTGACCTCAGATTTTACAATACTTAACTGAGATGCTTCACAAGGACCTGTATTTTTCATCCATTAAAATCCACGCCTCAGCCATTTCAGCTCATTATAACACAGAGCCTCCCCTCTTCTTTCATCCACTGCTCAAGCAGTTCCTCAGAGGGGCCAGAAATTTGAGACCACCTAGGAGAGCTCCAACCCCAGCCTGGGACCTTAACTTTGTTTTGGAGAAATTCACTCTACCTCCTTTCGAGCCAGCTGCTACTGCAGACGCACATCTAAGGAAAGCAGTATCCATTCCCCTTTGTTCTGTGGATTGAGAAAGAAGGTTGGCAAATGAATAGACTGATTAAGAACCACACTGGATACCACCTTGGGCATGCAAGATGGATTGGTTTTGAGGGACACCCTGTCCGTCTGAAAGATGATGAAAGGCTCCACTACCATAAGGGCTTGTAATTCAGATATCCTTCTAGCTGAAGTGATTGCTAAAAGTAAAGCTGTTTTCCAAGAAAGAAATTTTAAGTCTGTAGTAGCAGCTAGCTCGAAAGGAGGTAGAGTGAGTTTCTCCAAAACAAAGTTAAGGTCCCAGGCTGGAGTTGGAGCTCTCCTGCGTGGTCTCAAATTGTTGGCCCCTCTGAGGAACTGCTTGAGCAGTGGATGAGAGAAGAGGGGAGGTTTTTGTGTTATAGTGAGCTGAAATGGCTGAGGCATGGATTTTAATGGAGGAAAAAGGCAGGCCCTTGTGAAGCATCTCAGTTAAGTGTTGTAAAATCTGAGGTAAATTGGGCACTGCTGTACTCATCTCTTGAGATTGGTTCCAGGCACAGAATCTTTTCCATTTTTCAGCATAAGATTTTCTAGTACTAGGCCTTCTTGCCTCTAAAATGTTATCTATCACAGGTTTACTGAGGGATGGTAGAGGAAATATTATGTAATTAGCCAGGCTGCAAGGTTCAGTGTTAGTAGCTGAGGGTGCAGAATCTGGTTCTCCTGCTGAGACAACAGTGAAGGAGTCTGTAAACGACAACCACAGCAATGTACCATTACACCATCCAAGCCTGAATGTAATGACTGCAACAGTGAATGCACTCGAACATCTACATTTATGGTAAGTGTACACAACTGTACTTTCCCTCATACACCCAGGCCTGCTCACACTGAAGTTAGCAGCTCAGATGTTGTGACCATACTTTTCTTTGAGTACCTGTTATGAAGAGAAGAGCTAGAAATTATAAGGGATGCTTGGAAGCCAAGTACAAAGAAGTCATACCTAGCTAAATGGAAGAGATTTTCCCCTTGTTGCTAAAGGCAGGACCTGTACCTTTCAATAGGGAGATGTGCCCATGGCCCTTTAGTACCTCTCCAGGTTTTTACCTCTATTAAGGTGGTCCTGTTGGCCATCTCAGCCTGCTTACCTTTGGAACCCTTCCTGGCATCCAGACTACCAGTTCTCAAAGGGCATGCTTCACCTCAGACCTCCTAGGTAGACTCTTACTCCAGCTTGAAGCCTGGCTTTTGTGCTGCAAAAGTTGAACTGGGTGGCTGTTGAACCAGCTGCCTTTGCAGAACTAAAAACTCTTGTACTGTAATACTACATTGTATACCACCCTCTGGCTTACTACAACTCGATACACACATATTAATTACCATTTTCTCACTTATTAAATGTTATACTACTGAAAACTGGCTTGACAGATCAAAATTGGCATGGCATGGATTTAAGCAAACTGTAATGAACTATATATATATCAGTATATAAATTAATAATATCCAAACAAAATAAATGGTCTTACTATAAACAGTATTGGGGAAAACTTTATAAATTTATTTCATAATAAGTTTCATGCATTTTTATCTGTATGTACATATATAAAACTGGCTATGAGAGTTAATGTTATTAATTATCATAAGAGTGCCTTACATCTTACTTGATTGTTTTTACTGTGGTTAATACCGTTTTTTACTTTGCTTATTTGAAAATCTATACAGGCATTCAGCATTTTTTGTATATAGTTAGTGTTATAGAAATGTAGTTTTTCATTTTTGTGTATCTAATTGATGTTTTTAACAAGTTCTTTTTGGGAAAAAAAAAAAAAAAGATATTGGAAAAGAAAAATTCTTGTACTGGAAGATAGTCTTTCTATTTTCAGTAACTTCAGCTACAGAGATTTCTGAATTACATACCTTGATTTGCAAATAGACTTTTTCACAAGAAAAAGGTCACCTTGCAGACTAACCCCTCAGTTTTGCCTAAGGTAATCCTGTAAGGGAAGGGACAGTAAGCCAAGCTGTTCAACTGAATACCCTAAAACAAAGGGGAAAGAGTAACGTACAAGCAACCGAGGCATTACCTTGACGGAATAAAACCTATAGAAAATCAGAACTGTTTTTTTGTGTCATTTGCTGAAAAGAAAAAGGGACTGCCTGTGTCAAAATAGAATATCTGTACATGGACAGCACATTGCATTCACAACTGCTACAAGCACTGGCATTGCAGACTAGACCTAATTTTTAGGGCTTGAACAGAATTTGGTTCAGCCATCCTAAGGGGGATGCACCCCATTTGAAAGGATTGACAAGCTTGGTATAATGCCCTAAGGTTATTTCTGCAACAGTTGCATAGTTAACTTTACTTAATTGTAGATGTTCAAGTATGGTTGATGCCGCACTCCTCTTCCCCAGTCCCCATCCCTTCTAATCATGGGAACCCTGCAGGTTCATATACTTTCCCTATTTTACCCCTTTCTTTGCACATACTTATCTCAGTCACCTTCCCTGTTTATTTTTTTCTTTTTTGGTGGGGGAGGGGGAACCAGAGGAGATAAGGTTCTCCGCAGGGGATTGCCAGAACCCTGAACTCTTATTGTGGCTACAGATTGCACATTTGAACCCTTACAGATTGCAGGAAAGAATGAACAATGGCTGGGAAAATATGTCCCCTTTTATACAAGCATTGTATAAACATCTGAGGGAAAGGTGATGTGAACCTGGCCAAGGGGAGGGGGCACTCCACTCTGAAAGTCTGGCCAGGTCTGGGACCCAAGTCTGTGACCAAGTTCCCTAAGGCAATGACACTCAAATATCTACAAATTACGGTAGTTTGACTACACAACTGTACTTCATTTTCAGGTTAAAAATAAAAACAGATGTCAAAAATGTAAACATATATTGTTGTGACTTAGATCTTTGTTTTTATTAGTTTTGTATATTGTGACATAAAAATGGCATCAGAATGTGGTTTGTTTCATTGAAATTCAAGATGTAGATACTGCTTCATCTTTGAAGGTAGAAAAATCTGAGATTGTTGTATGGGTAGTTTTCTCAGTATCCTCAGAAAGCTGCATGAGAATATGTCAAGTCATGTTTGCAGATCCAGTCATTGTGTATACAACCAGCAAAAAAATCCAAAAACATTCTGAAATGGATGTCTTCTTAAAAATGATCATTGTTGTAGAGGTTTAGCTGAAGGATAGAGTGTAATGTCTAACGTGACTATAAAAATAACTTGCCAGTCGTAGCCTATTTTCATAGAAAATGAACTTACAGGGGATGTCTTATTTTGTCTCTGTTAACAAACTGACTTGTTTTCTGAGTTTTCAAGTAGCAATAAAAAATACTTAATCTTCCTTTTCAGAGGAGTGAAGAAAGCCTGATGGTTACCCGAAGCATGGAAGATAGCAGGTACAGTACCATTACTTTGGTTATTTTGTAATGATGTTTCAGTTGCATGCAGTGTTTGTGCAACAAAACACAGAATAATTAGTTGACAAGTTCTGGTTTCTACTGCAAAAGCATGGATATGCCTAGAAAATGTGTGTAGTAATAAGGCATCCAGCTTGAAACACTTGACAGATCCTGTGAAACACTTGACAGTGTATGTATTTTGTAACATTTTATTTTCCATTGCTAAACACTTGGTGTGTTTTAAAGGACCTATTAGTTTAGACCCTAATATCAGATTGCAGTATATTGCAGCAAATGGGCAAATTAGTTGAAACATTTGTTAGTCTGTTAGGTGGCGTGGCAACTTATTGTGTGTAAGATAATAACCAAGCTGAATTCTGTTGTGTTGTTTGGAAGACAGCATACAATTCATGGAAACCATTCAGAGATGCATATTCGTGGCAGAGGGGAAAAAGTAATATTTCCTAGGATCACAGAAGAGTCAATGTCCTCCTTGTGCTTTGTATAGATGCCTCTTTATGATGTACCATGGACTTATGTTACAGACTGCTGTACTTGTATTTCTTTTTTCCTGTTTTTTTTTACTTTCATCTAAATTTCTGTTGTACAAGTAAAGTGCCAGTGCATACACTTCACTTTTGGCTTGGTGTACAAGATCCGTGACGGGTGGTATACATTGTCTCTTCTTTCTAGGAAGATATCCTTAGGTATGCTCATTAGTCATAAGACTTGCCTTTTTTGGTATTGTGGTACTCGAACCCTGGAGGGTTCCTGATGTTGTGATGCTCAGGCTGACTTCATTTTCGGATTCATAAAGTTCTGTTGCAGCCAGCATTTGGACAGACTGTAGTTCTGCCATAAGACAGTCTTGTGCACTAGCTGTTGCTTCACTAGATGTGATTTTGCAGTCAAAGATGGGGGAGTTGGTTGGATGTGGGCTGTCCCACCTACTGTCTTTCATTACTGTTTGACAGAGATCTTACATGATGATGATTTTTCACCATATGGCTCTGTCATCACCCAGTACAATGATTCTTCAGTTTCCCACTTTCTTTATACTAACTGTCCTTCCAGTTTTACAATTCCCCTACATTTTCACATAGCATAGCCTGCTGACTTTAAATGTAGCGCTCTACTTCGATCTGCTTGGAACATAATTCAGTATTTCTGAGTGCTTCTGTGTGATTACGGGATCACTTTGTTAAACTGGGACTTACTTTTATCATTGTTTTTTTACCATACTATACATCTAGAAAAGGGAATGCCACTAGATTCGACTTTTCAAAAGGCTGGGGGTGTAATTTTAATTCATACTTTCTTTCAGTTACATGTACTGCGGTGGTGGTGCTGCGGTAGCGTTGTCGCCTCACAGTAAGACGTTGTCCTGTTCGATTCTCAGCTAAAGCATCTTCTGTGTGGAGACATGCATGAATGGTTGAAGGTTGTACGGCAGGGCTGGCAACTCGGTACATACAAATCTATAGCCAGTCATTAGTGGACCGGAGTTCCGCTGTGGTGACCCCTAACCGGGAAAAGCCAAAAGATACAACAACTTTCTTTCAGTTACATATTTTGCACTCTGCAGAACTTTACATCTTTGCTGTGTAAATGTATTTTATTTGTGTGGCTCATACCCGTGGCTGAAACGGTGAATTTTTTAGCTTCTCATCCATTGCACACATCCTTCTCCCTTTTTAAGATTAAGCAGTACCGAAGAACTGATGCTTTTGTCAATTGTCTGTTACTGAGATCTGTTCTTACTGTCTCTGCATCTGCCTTCTGTGTACTTAGCAAAAATTTAGCTGTATTCACTTTGGAAATTGTATAAGTAAAACTTAAATCAGATGTCTTGACTGAAATTACTGTTGCAGTATTCCAAGCAGATGGGTTTTCACCACTAATATCCAGCTGGGGTACCAAGCTTAAACCTTCCCTGGAATATATGTCCAAAGTATGACCTCAGCTTATAAGCATTAGAGGTATATAAACTGAAATATAAGCATAACTCCTCTGACTATCTCACCACCAGACTGAACACATGTCTTGCACCTGTCAGTCTAAACTTCACATGGTCATTGATGCCGTTAGATTCTTAGAAGCAATTGAGTGTCTCATTGGAGAACCTTCCTTCTTATCTAAACTGTTTTGCTGTATTTTGTTTTATGTCAGCTAGGAGGGTTAAGTGTGAATGCAGTAGGTAGATTCCTTACAAAGATCCCCATACTTAGTGTCTTTTCTGTGTAGGAGTATAACATGACTATAAAACTTGTTCCATTTGCCAGTTCTTTATGTCCAAGACTTTGTGATCCCATTTATCTTCACTAAACACTTTATTGGAGACCCAAAGACTGAAGTGTCTGCCCACTTCAAGATGGTGGACACCAACACACTGGGCATACCTCCACTTCATTAGAAAAACTCAAGAGGCCTAAACCTGACATTCAGTCTGCCTGATCTGATTCTGATATACCTGCAGAGGTTACAAAACTTGTGGTACAGCCAACTCTACCTCAGACTCCTATCGTGATTCGTGACCAAGCTGGAGACCAGTATGGTGTCAGGGGATCTCCCATCTGAGGAGACAGCTACTGAGAAGATTATCAGAAAGCATCCCCCAAATTTTAGTTAGGGAGGAGATTCCCAGTAAACTGATTGTGGAAGGGGTCAGAACCTCCACCCATGATTCAAGTGGATGTTACCCCAAAAAGAAAGTGACAGAAAACCAAGCATGTCTCCTTTCATTCTCCTTCCAGGAAGGAGGAATGGGAGGGCTTCTCTTAGGGCTGGCTCAAGGCTGTTAAGTCATTGATTTACAGCTCCACTCCTACCCCAGAGAAGATTATGGTGGAATATTCTTTCTCTGGATAGAAGGAGGAAGCCTCAGATTCTGATGACCATTCATTATCCTACTTAACTCTGATTCACCCTCCTGGCCAGGTTCCCCTCAGATAATAAAGATTCTCTTTCTCCTGAATCCCTGTGGAAGAGGCATCCTTTGGGGAGACCATTTTTAAATATGATGAAGCATTCTGAGTGGGAGTCTAGTCAAATCTCTGATGTCCAAAACAGATACTACAGCATTTTATAGGTAGGCTCTCCTGCCCCCTCCCCTGTCCTTCCAGTCCTGAAGTCCCTTTTGGATGCTTTTGAATCCACCTCTTCAGCTCCTGACTTGCAGCTTTCTGTTCTCAAAAGGCCAGACAGATTCTGCAAGGTCCCAGAAGACCTTAAGATTCTTTTTAAGAACCCTGTTGGTGACCCTTCTGTTGTGTACCTCTCTTCTGACAAACCCTTTAAGCTACTACCCAATGCTAATGGCCTTCCTTCAGACAAAGACAGGAGATCTATAGATTTTGGGGAAAAAGGTGTATACCTGTTCTACTCTGGCCTTCAGTTCTACCTTCTCTATCAGTTAGCCTGAGGCAATTAGCACAAGTTACCCCACAAAATAGACATAATCATACAACAGAAGGACTCTCTGCTTTACCCCAACATATCATAACTCAAACTAAGCCTATGGACAGTAGGATTCTGATCCCTTCATGTACTCCATGAGGCAAGGGCACCCACCACTCGAAAATCCTACTTAGCCAAATGGAAGAGATTTTCTATATGGTGTCATGTAGACAATCTGGACCTCAGAAAATCAGAGGTTCCTCTTATCTTATCCCATTTGTATTAGCTAACGAAAAACCTGTGTGGCATACTCCTCTATAAAAGCCTGCCTTTCAGCCTGTCTTCTGCTTAACCTGCCTGTTATATCCAGGCATGAAGTCAGTTTCTAAAAGGGGTGTTAAATTAAAATCTGCCAAGGAAAACTATGGCCCCACCTTGGTACCTCAACATTATGCTAGAAAAACTCACTACCCCCCCTCCTTTGTGCCAGCTACTGCTTCTACTGTCTTGTCCTCCTGCTATTGGAATATCAGAACTACAAGCACACATGGCTGTCCCACTTTTTCTTATGTTTCACAAGGGCAGAGTGTCCCTGGGGGTCAACCCCTCTTTCATGCCTAAGGTGGTAAAAAGATACCTCTCAAACAGGCCATCAATCTGCCCACTTTCTTTCCCAACCCACAGAATAGGGGTGAAAGAAGTGCAGGGACAGTTGAAAATTTATTTGGACAAGACTAAGTCTGTTCATAACCCAGGCCAACTATTTGTCTCTTTTATGGAGAGAAGGGAAGATGGTTGAAAATTGTCCAAGATGGGAACTGCAGTTTGGTGTAACTGTTAGGGTGTTTGCTTCACAAACACAAGGTACTATGTTTAGTTCTCACTTTTGGAGGGGGATTTGGCTAGGCTTAAAATGACCTACAAGGTCAGCTAACCTCGTACTTACCTATGAACTGGGCCAGGCAATCTCTAAGCAAACCATTGCAAGCTGTATTTCACGTCCATTTCCTTTTGTTACTCGCACCATGGCAAATCCTTGCCCTACTTTTCATGAACTCACTCTACCAGAATGGTGGCCTTCCCTTGTGCCTTCTGCAAAGGGGTAGATTCCAAGACCATCCTGGAAGCTGCTACCTGTGGATACCTTCACTAAACACTATATAATAGATGCTTTTTCAAGATGCAGGGCAGCCTTTTGTAGTTTACTCCTTTCTGGACTCTTGGACAATTCTCACCGTTGTCAACCATCCTCCCTTATGTTCCCTTAAGCTCTTGTCAATCACTAATCTGATTTGAAAATAGCAAAAGTGATTTAGTCGGGACATAGCACAATTGTGTAAGAACCTTCTATACCAGTAGATGTTGTACTGATCACTGTTGCAGTATTGATTCCCACCCTCCCCCTCCCTTTTCTGGTATTTTCTCCTTGCGTCCTTCAGTCCTGCCCTGTCTGATAGACCCTAGGACTAAGGGGGCTCCTGTCATCTCCTACTTTGTCCATCATAGCTGGCTATTTATTTCTCAGATGTCTTAAGGCTGTTGGCTTAAAGATATACTGAGAAGCTGTGGTTATACGTCCATTTATGTACACTTACACTTCAAAGCTTTGGTCATATGTCTGACATATACTTCATGGAAGGTTTAAGCTTTGGTACCTTAGTTGGACATCAACAGTGAAACTCAGCTGTTTGAAATATTGCAATAGTGATCAGTAGGGCATGTATTGTTATGGTAAGTTCTTATACAGCTGCACTTTCTCATTCATGTAATTCTCACTGAAGTTTATTTCCCTAACTGGCTTTGCAGCTGACTTAACAGACCAGGGTTTTATCTGAAAAGGTGACTTGTAGTAAAATATTCCTTCTCAGTTAACAATGAAGCCATTACATTTTACATGCAAGTATAAACAGTAAATTTTAGCTTTAAATAGATTAGGGAATTTGGTTCAGGCAGTGGGAATCCAGTCTGGTGATGTTCCATTTTAATACATTAAATACAGTCTGTGGGATCTAACAACTACTTCTTAAGGGTTCGAGTGCTCAATCTGTCAAGACGATTGCAGTTTCATGCATACAACTTTTACTTCAGTCCTATGAATTTGTATTAATGCTTTGTCAGATCAACAATGTAGAGCAGTCCAGTTGAGGTGAGAGTGTGTGTATAGGGCTTTCTCTCCCTGTTATTTGTTGGTATCTAGGAGAAGTTAAAGAAACACCAGATCGATCAGAAGTGTTAGCAACATAATAAAATTACTTTTAATGGTAAAATTAATAAAATGTAATACTAAAAGCAGTTCTAGTAGTAATTTTGTTTTATGCTACATTTTAACAATTGGTTTTCACTAGTCATTCTGTCATAAAGATTATTGTTGCCTTGACTTGGGGGTTGGCATAGTGGTTAAGGTGTTTACCTTACAGACAGAAGGTACAGGTTCTATTTCTCAAATAGGATAATTTAGAATAGGCTTCAAATGGCCCACAAAGGTAGTTAAGTTTAGTACTAACCAATAAACCTGTGAACCTTCATAAAACACAAGATTTTCACAACATAGGCAGTGAGGGGTCTGGGGAGAGGCGGAGGGGAATCTCCAGCTTGTTGGCCATGCAACAATCAGCAGGACAAGTGGTTTAAACAGCTAATGGATGAATGGCAGTAAGGGGTTAGATCTCAAAGTTAATTTAGCTTAGTGTCCAGCTTTTGTTAATGTATATGCTTGCTGCATATTTTGCTTGGGATGTTATATGAGCTTTGCATATAGAGCGTTCTTCCTATGTACCCTGGTCATTTTCACTTTTGATAAGTTAGAGCTTTGTGGGGAACACTGGAAAATGAGCTACCAAAGTTCACTGTCAACAGTTGGAAGTCAGTCAACATTTTACCCATAATATGCTGACTCCCTGGAAAAGAGAGAGGGAATCCAATGTAGGGGCAATAAACAGGGTACCACAGTGATTCCAGCTCAAAAGATGTTAAAGCACAGGAGGCTAGAATCAGATGCCATTTCAGCAGCAGTCTTATTTTTGGAAAAATGATCAGAGTTTGCTTTCACCACTTGACAGAGACAATAGTTTTGGATGTGGACTTTTCAGTTTTTTGCATCAAAAAGATTTGAAGGGTTAATAGAGATCCATCAGATTTATTATCCACTGGTAAAAATTGGTGAATGAAGCTGCCTGGATGTAGCAGTATCAGTACCCCTGAGGTCTGTGCAGTCACAGTAGTAAAACCTTAAACAGACACAGAATCCCCTTTACTTTGATTTTTGACCACTACTAGTTATTTTTTGGAGAAACTGACTGACTGCTTCTAAAATAAGAAATTGCTGATGCCTGAGATAATACTCAATGCAATTCAGATTTAGAGTGGAATCTAACAGACCTCATATAATACAGTTTGCACATACACAAAAATCTAAACAAACTAGAGAGAGAATTAAGACTTGTTTTTGTAAGTAACATTATCAACATCACTGTTAATAACTGCAGCTTAGCCAGCAGCATCTTTATAAATGTTCACACAGCATACCTACTTAGGGATTCATGGGTAGTTGGCAGACTGTCTCCAAGTATTGAAGAACTATTGATGCACACCATTTTAGAATATGAGGCCCTAGTAATTAATAGTAATTGATGTAATGAAAACTCCAGAAACTACATAAATTTGGATGTTAAGTTTGTAGATCTTCTCTTAGTAGCACTGAGCAAAATGTACACCTTTTGATATGGCTTTGGCAAAATAAATTTCACTTTAAACATTCTGGGTAATTGTAACTGTCCATTAATTGGTTGAGAGCACAGTATGGCAAGTTCTTAAGGATTCGTAGACATTGTCCTGTGCAACAGTGTATGTTGGTTTGTGTTTGAAGTCTCTTGAGCCATAACATAATTGTTGGCTTATAATAATGTCATGTTATTTGTAGTCTAGAAGTTTTGACTCTCCACTCTTCCATTTGTAATGCCATTGTTGTGGAACATGCTAACAAAGCCACAAGCTAGACATCTTAAACTTTCTGTGACTGCAGCAGACTGGACTACACACAATATTACATGTGGTATTTCTGATATTGATGGGGTATCCAATCAGAATCTGCTGATTGGTGTTTTGACATTCTCTCTCCTGTTTTTCATCTTTAATAGAAGCCCCTTCTGGAACATTACATTGTCGTGGTGAAGGAGGTCATATATCTCAGTGAAGCTGTGAGCTGTACCATCTATGGCCACCTTAGATGAGCAGGTCGTGGCAGATAGTTCAGACCAAATATGGTCCTTGCAAAGGTAGTGACAATCCACTCCAGTAGCATTGCCAGAAAAACCCTACCGACAAAAGCAACCAGAAACTTGTCAGTTTGACCCTGAAAGATGAGACCTTTAGGTCTTAATGTGTCCTTCCCACTAGTGGGAATAGCAATGGACAAGTATGACTTGTGCTAGAATTTATAATGCAGATGGATTAAAGCCAAAAGGAAGTCCATCTACTGATGTGCTCAGAGATGAAAGGAAAAGCCAGTGCTGCAAAGAACT
The DNA here is from genome assembly GCF_019279795.1 of Protopterus annectens. Classification (NCBI taxonomy): domain Eukaryota; kingdom Metazoa; phylum Chordata; order Ceratodontiformes; family Protopteridae; genus Protopterus; species Protopterus annectens. The sequence continues at coordinate 703,029,354 of NC_056737.1, read as the reverse complement.
GTCAGTCATTGGAACGTGGAATAAGTGCTGCAAAGAACTGTCAGTCATTGAAACTTGGAACATAAGAACTGTGAAGAAAGGTAAAACTAAGTTGGTTAAATATGAGGTGACAAGAATAAACAGTGACATCTTGGGAATTATTTACCTAAAATGGACTGGAATGGGTTATTTTGCATCAAACCGCCATCAGATCCTTGACTCTGGACAGGAAACTTTTGCAGAAGTGGATTAGCCCTCATAGTCAGTAAAGTGGCGTCAAACGCGTTGCTTAGTTACAACCCCCAAAAATTATAGAATGATCTTAATCAGACTATGAGTCAAACCATTCAATATTGCAGTGATACAAGTTTATGATTCAACTACTGACACCAAAGGAGATGCAGTCAACCATTCCTATGAGGATCTTCAGCATATTATGCAAATAATACCAAAAAAGGATACCGCGATCATCACAGGTGATGTGAATAATAACTCTTTGTAGACAAATGACAACTGCAGTAGCAGGCATGTCTGTCTGTGGAATACAAAGTAAGCAGGACATAGACTAGTGTAATTCTGCTAACATAATTCACTGATCATAGCAAAGACTCATTTTCGGTAGTCTGAGACACCTTTGTACATGGATCATGCAAGGTAGTCCGTACCAAAGTCAGTTTGAGTGTATATTTTGCAGTCTATAATGGAAGGGCTCTATAATGTCACCCAAAACAAGATTTGGAACTGACTGTAGCTCAGACCATCAGCTGCTTAATGTTTAGAATTAAATTAAAGAAAACAAGTGTCCAGGCTAGCTAGATATAACATCAGCAGCATTCCAAACACATATGTAGTGTAGATGAAGAACAGATTTATAGAGTCTACCTGAATGATAACACACCCAAAGAAATATGGACAGAAGTTTGTGATATTGTCCAGGAGGGGGTAACAAAAATATTCCAAAATATAATGAAGGCTAAGAGGATAAAATTGCTGTTTGTGGAGGCTTTAGACATGGCCAAGGAAAGGAGAGTAAAAGGCAATGGAGAAAGGAAAATATGTCAAACTGAAGTCTCAGAGAATAGCAAGAAGATCTAAGAAGGCAGAAATATAAAGAGCAGTGCAGAGAAGTGGAAGAACACAGTAGATTGAGAAAGGCCAAAACTCTTTTAAGAAGATTTCTGATATTAGTGCAACAGTAAATGTATGAAGCTGTGCAGTAAAAAGCACTTTTGCAGTGTACAAGAGTATGCCTGGCAATTCTCATGTGACTATGCTGAAGAAAGATATCAGTAGCATAATAAAAATTAACTGCAGCACTTGGATCTCTCACTGATCACTTCCCAGTCACATTATATTATTCTGTGAAGAAATAACGGAGTTCCTTTTTTTAAGTTTGGTGAAACCTTTAGACATTGGGAATGTATTACATGGCCCTCACACTGGAGGGGTTAATAGGAATCTTTTGCTGGGGAAAGAGGAGTGGCCCACTGACTTGTGTCCTGTCTCTCCACAGAAAAGGTTGATGCAGGCATACACTCCATTCCTGTTGGGTGGATGTTCATCGTGTTTCACTGTTTGAGATATATATATATATATATATATATATATGTATGTATATATATATATATATATATATATATATATATATATATATATATATATATATATATATATATATATATATGTATATAAGATGCAGCCAACGCCATTTTCTTCAGTCTTTCTTGCCACGCGGTGCCCAAAGCAAAAGCAGTTTGCAAGTGCCGGTCGGCCGACTCCTGAGATTTTCAAATTTGAATTTCAGATCCGAAGTCTTCAATAAAGCTAAGTACCCCATTGGGGAAACTTGCTCCAGACCGATGGTATCTAAAAAGTGTTTGGACTCAACATTGCCCCAGCCTGGAAACAATAATAACTCTTATTCCCTGCCTTCAACAGGAATTTCGATGGTGGGTACTGGCCTGTCACCACAACAAGGGGCAGCCTTTCACTTTACCCACAGCCAGGCAGACACTAACAACAGATGCATCAGATTATGCCTGGGGGGCACACATGGCAGGAAAATGTATTCAGGGCACGTGGCCCGCAGACCAAATGCATCTTCATATCAATCAAAAAGAGATGCTAGCTGTACAGAATGCCCTGACAGCCTTCAAGGATCTACTACATCCAGGACAACTATTGCTAAAGACGGACAATACTACAGTTATGTGGTACATAAACAAGCAAGAGGATACACATTCCTACCCCCTCTGCAGGCAAGCCATGACTTTGTGGAACACAGCACTGACCTATCAAGTACATCTGCAGGCACAATTCCTACCAGGAAAGAAAAATACTCTGGCAGACGAACTAAGCAGAAACCTCATGGACCCTCATGAGTAGAAACTAGATCTACAGGTCTTCAGCATGATAACAAGGAAATGGGGATGCCCAGACATAGATCTTTTTGCCTCCCCTCACAACTGCCAACTTCAGAGATTCTGCACAAGGACTTATCACTCACAAGCATGGAAAGTGGATGCTCTGTCATTCAGCTGGAAAACCTTAACAGTTTATGCCTTTCCACCACTGCCTCTCCTTCCCAAGGTTCTCCCAAAAGTCAGACGAGAAGCCAAAAATGATTCTGATTGCCCCAGACTGGCCACGCCAGCACTGGTACCCAATCTTAAAGAGCTTGTCTCAAGGCCCAGCCTGGACTTTACCTCAAATTCCTCATCTTCTGACTCAACAAAACAATCAGATCCTGCACAGCCAACTCATAACCTTAAATCTGGCTGCATGGCTAATAATATAGCCACTCAGAACACACCTCTCTCTAAAGCTGTTATGGATGTCATTTTGGAAGCCAGGAGGCCCAGCACCAGGAAATCTTATGCAGAAAAATGGAAGAGATTCTGTGCTTGGAACCAGGCATAAGGACTTGAACCACTTGTTCCAAATATTCCTCAGATTTTACAATACCTAACTGAGATGCTGGACAAAGGCCTATCCTTCTCATCAATTAAGATCCATGCCTCTGCCATTTCAGCTCATTACAATACGGAACCTCCTATTTTCTCACATCCACTGCTAAGACACTACCTTAGAGGGGCAAAAAACATAAGACCCCCAAGGAGAGCACCGATACCTACATGGGACCTCAACTTCGTCTTGGAAAAGCTCACACTGCCTCCTTTTGAGCCAGCCAATACAGCTGATATAAAATTTTTATCATGGAAAACTGCTCTGCTCCTAGCAGTAACTTTAGCAAGAAGAGTCTCAGAGTTACAGGCATTAATGGCAGTGGAACCTTTTATCATTTTTCATCCAGACAGGGTTTCTCTAAGGACAAACCCAACATTTATGCCAAAGGTGGTATCCAGTGTGGCTCTTAACCAAACCATTCATTTGCCAACATTTTATCCAAATCCCCAGAATAAAGGGGAGAGACTTCTGCATTCTTTGGACATACACAGGCAGCTACGCTTCTACTTGGACAAAACAAAAGCTTTCAGAAAAACTGAGCAACTGTTTGTAGCATATGCTGCAGGATCACAAGGAAAGGCTATCTCAAAGCAGACTATTTCAAAATGGATAGGACACTGCATTTGTTTCTGCTATGCACAGCATGGCAAGTCAGTGCCAAAGAATATTAGGCCACATTCTACCAGGGCAGCAGCCACTTCAGCAGCCTTTCTCAGAGGAGTACCAACCACGGAAATTTTGGAGGCTGCAACTTGGAGTTCAGTGCACACCTTTACCAAGCATTATCACTTGCCTCTTTACTCTAATTCCAGAGCAGGCTTTACCACTGCAGTTCTGTAGGGCCTCATAGCCACTCCTAATCCTATTTAGACCCAGCCGCCCTACCTCAGCTTTGGGATTCAACCCAAGTGTAATGACTGCAACAGTGAAACACGATGAACATAATACAGTTGTGTACCTACCATAAATGTAGATGTTCGAGTGTATTCACTGTTGCAGTCCAGGTTACCCACCCTCCATCCCCCTTTCTTTGCTGGGACTTATCTATACCTCTCTATCCTATACAACCTATGTGGTGAATTTGCTTGTAGATGAAGGTATTGTTTTATTTTACTGTATGTTTTTATAAGCAATATGTATTGCCTACCTTCTTGGGGGCACCTGACATCTGGGGCAAGAAAAACTGAAGAAAAGGGCATCGGCTGCATCTTATATACCCCTGGCACACTGATGTCAAGGAAGAGGTGACAGCAACCGACGCCGGACCAAGACTTTGGAATTCAGGCCGACTGCGGGTAGCCTGCCAGCAAGATAACCCAAGTGTAATGACTGCAACAGTGAATACACTTGAACATCTACATTTATGGTAGGTACACAACTGTACTTTCTTGCCCTTGGTAGAATATGTTGAAAGACATCATTAAGGTTGCTTCAGATACCCCAGATAAAGTAGCCCTAGTCCCCTGTAAATCAGACAATATTTTACACCCAGCCAGGTATTGGGTAGTCTGGTCAGAGAACTCCAAACCAGGCCCCATTGTTTCAGCTACAGCCCTTAAGAGAGCTCTGATACCTCAAAGTCCAGTTGTCTAATGGCTGGACAGGGAATCCAGGGTAATTGACAGATTTGGGAATTGAGTATTTGCAACTTCTACTGGCACTGAGGATGTTGAGCTATCCAGCTCACATGTTCTATTTCCAGGGGGGGGGGGGCGGTCACTGATGAAGTAGTCCATATGACAGAGGAGTTGTCAGATGAACCACAGAGAGGAAGCTTGGACCCCAGTCCACTACCTACAAATACTTGATAAACTACATGGTTCATGTATTTTATAGCACAGAAAATAGTTCAGCCAGAGCCAATGGTATCACCCATTAGAGTGCACCAACATACTTGGGTCAGACTAATTTTGTGGAGTAAACTAAGGTGGTTTCATAGACTCCCCATTTTCAGGACAATTGGTTTTAGGTGGTGATGCTAGCAGGCACCTTGAAAGACATGGAGGAAAAAGGAAAAATTCTCTCTTCTGTAGGCTTTATGTTTTAGTATGTTCAGTGGTTCCTCAATAGGAAACAGAAGAGCCAGTGTCAAAGGTGATTTCAATTGGGTTCACAATATTGTCTTCAAGAAGTGAAGGAAGGGTCAAGTATGAAGGGAGCTTCTAAAATAATCATTCCAGAGGAAGAGGTTTTCATCTCTGTCCAGGAGGTCATAGCCCATGAAGCAGAAAGCAATACTCCTGAAGCATTTCTCGACTGCTCCCCTCTGGAGGCAGTCAGGAAGGGTCTATATTAGAACATCGAAGTTTCAAAACTTCAAATGTTCTAATATTGAACCCTATTAAGTGAAAGCTGAAAATATCGAACATACAGAACAGCAAATTAATTTTTTCCTAGGGAAAAAACCCGCTGTTCCAAAACACATACACACAACACAAGCACACCAAACAAACAGCAATCCACACACATACACCTAAAATCTTACACCTAACCCTACATTAAACTATACACACACCACTAACTATCCACTTACCTTAACCCAAACCCTAAGGTCTGTCACTTTTTCACACTTACCTCACCTGCGCCCTAATGTTAACTCACCTACCACTTTCTAACCCTCAAGTCCACACAATCGCACACTTACCTGACCCACGCCCTAATCCTAACTCACCTAACCTGCCCTAACCCTCACGTCCACACAATCGCACACATACCTAACCCGCGCCCTAACTCATGTATGTAACCCGCCCTAACGTCCACACAATCGCACACATACCTAATCCGCACCCTAACTAACCTAACCCACACTCAATCGCACACTTACCTGAACCTGACCCGTGACTTTCTACCACAGCATTGAAAATACCGAAGCAACAGAAATGGACAACCGAATTCTTTCCCTTGGAAAAAAAATTGGTTTTCTGTTGCTTTGATATTTTCAGCTTTCGCTGAATAGAGTTCGATATTAGAACATTCAAAGTTTTGAAACTTCGATGTTCTAATATAGACCTGTCAGGAGATGGTTGTCCTTTCACTTCTACTTCCAGTGGCCCAAAATCACTTGAGACAGGTAGGTGGGTAAGGGGGATACTATCTACAAGTTACAGAATCCTCTTCAGAAGCTGGTCCTCTGTGCCAAACACTGCAAAAGAAAGCTGGCAATGCAAGAGGTGAGAAGCTTCTTACAAAAAGGGAAGTGGTCCCACTAAATGAGAGAAGTGAAGAATTCTACTGCAGACTCTCTTTGGCTTCAGAAAACACAAAGGACCTCTGGGCTTCAGCACTGTAAGCTACGGCATAGTTAGAAAAAAAGCCATTTAGAACGGTCTCAGTCAAACCCAAGTTCTTTGTCTTTCACAAGGAGCGCAATGTGCTCTTTGAATTTCAAGGATCCCTTTTTGCACATAAAGATTATAGAGGAGTTCGGATAGTACTTATACTTCTAAACAGGAAGCAATCATTACCAATTCATGAGCCTTCCTTTCTGTCTCACCATAGCCCCCCCATGTGTTCATGAATTTGTGATGATAGTAATACCCCACCAGAGTTTGCTAGAGATGAAGAATCTTCCCACACCTAAATGATGGGTTCCTTCCTGACAGGATCAGCAGGAAATCCACAGTTTTCACAGTTTGTAATCAGACTGTTCAACAACCTGGTCATCAGGGTCAGCTTTTCCTAAATCATAGCTACAGCCTACGCAGTGCATCTGTTTTTTGTTTCCACTATGGACACCAACCTGGTCATCAGGGTCAGCTTTTCCTAAATCATATCTACAGCCTGCTCAGTGCATCAGTTTTTTCTTTCCACTATGGACACCAAGGCAAGCAGCACTTCTCTTTCAGAGGCGACAGTTAATGGAGTTCCATGTGTCCCAACTCATTATCTTCAGTTTCAAGAGGTTCTCATGATTTTAGGAAGTGTGGCTGCAGCCATCCATGTTGTTCTTCATGCATATTTACATAACAGATCTTTGCAAGAGGCCCCCAATTTCCATTGGCATTGACACAAACCACACATCCCTCAGCTCATTTCCTTTGTGGGTTTATGCAAGAATTGCCTAGAGGAGAACCCACTGCAGGTATCCACTCCACCTGTGGCAGCAGCAACAGATGCATCTGTCCTAGGTTGGGTGGAATTTCAAGGACAAGATGACTCAAGACTTGTGATCCTGTAAGGAATTTGTTACACATCAGTTTGTTGGCATTATGAGCAGTACCGCTCACCTTGCAGGCCTTCCAAAGCCACTTGCTATCATGCTCAGCAGTCCAGCAGTACATCAACAAACAAGGAGTAACAACAGTTTCCCTCCATGTAGGGGAAGTGGAGTGAGCCACTGCACACGTTTTCATTGTGGTATACCTCACAAGGAGGACAAAATAAAGCTTTAGTACACAGCTAAAACCCAAAAAATAAGCTCACGTAATGCAAAGCTGTGCTGGGGCCAAACAAAACTGCCAAACAGGCACCAGATCACCCAGAAGTCAGAATAAAATAATGTAATAAATGTAGTAAGAATTTAAAAACTTAATGACTTTATTGAAACAACCGGTTAAACGCTTTCATCTGTCTACACTGCAAACTTCTTCAGAACTGTTAACAACTTTCAAGTAAACATTTTAATACCCAATTTAATAAACCATGTGACTAGTGTGTTCATTATTAAAGAAACATTCAGATTTTCCAGAAACCAGGAATAAAAATCATTTAACTTGAAATTTAAACAATCATTTAACTTGAAATCTAAAAAAAATGTGCTAATAAAAGACAGATGAGTATACAGTTAAGAAAACTGGTCTAGCATGAAATCACTTTAAAAATCGTTTAAGTAAACAAAACCTCAATATAAGTAAATGTAAGTGTGCTACAGTGTTAACGCTCTGTATTTTAGCCAAGTGACTGTGTAAATCTTATCAGTCAGTCTGGGAATATCGGAAACATTCAATCTCAACTGTTAAAATAATTCTTTAATTTCTAACCAATTCCCCCAGTCATAGGTTCATAGGTATGTACTAGGCTATTGGCCCTAGGACCTATATAAGCCTAGCCAAAAAGGTACCCTGGCTTTCACCACCCCTTTCATTGGGGGGACCACTTCCAAAATACCAGATTGGAAGTTTTTATACAGAGCACAAATCTGAGTATGTTTAAAAAGTGACATTTGTCTGTTCATTATGGAAATGTAATTATGCTCATAAATGTACTTGCATACGGCTGTTTCAGTTTTTCCAGTATAGAAATATTTTCACCCTGTAAATATAGCGACATAGACAATACCTTTAGTATAACAGTTTCCTCTCATTAGAGGTATTTTTGGTCAGCTAGAACAGCAGCAACATCAGCTAGTATATAGGATATTGTTTGCATGAACCACAAGAGCAGGTACCCACTGCAAGCATTTGTATCTGTAGATTTTCTTGGCATTTCAAAAATACTTTTAAGTTTTTGCACATCTTGTATGTAAAAACAGTTTTTTTCTCCCACAACCTTATAAAGGTCCAATTTATTTTAAATAGGTTCCAGTTGTTAGTTATTTTCTTGATCTCCTTCCAAAGTGGGTTATACTTAATAACAAAAGTCATTGAACTGTTTGTGAATTAAAAAAGGTGTATTTTGTCCAACTTCTGAACTTGAGTGGATGAAATGTCACACCCCAGCTTTAAATGATGTCATACTTGATAGTGTAAGGCCCGTGGGTAACTCCGTTCTAGGAACATCCCAATAATGTTGTCCACTTCAGCAATAAAAAGTTGTAAATGTGAACACATTCTAGCTGCTTGGACTAACTGGCCCTTTACGACACTCTTTTTAACCGACAGTGGGTGACAGCTGGTAAAATGTAAATGTGGTCAAGAAGGTTTCCTTCCTAAAAATCATTGAGTCAAATTTCCTAAGGTTAATATTTTTTGTAAAAGTGACATCTCAATAATTAGCTTTGTTATGTTGAGTTTGAAAGGTTAACTTTAAAAACTCTGTAGTCTTATTCTAATGGTCTATAAAAAAACGAGATATCATTCTCACTTCCTCTACACAGGAAGAATAAGTTATCCAGGTATCTTACATATAGGTTCCATTTGTTAACATAAATGGAGCTTAAAATAAATTTCCTTTCCCATGCATACATAACTAAGTTGGAGTAAATCAGTGTGCAAGTTGAGCCCATTGCTACTCCTTGTATTTGTTTATAATATTCACCTTTGAAAAATATACAGTTATTATATAAAATTAATTCCATACTTTCCATTAAGAACTTAATGAATTTGTAATCATAATTAGTTCTAATAAAGCAGTAGGGAATAATTCTAAGCCTGCTTGGTGAGGAATACTGGTAAATAAATCTATGACATCCACTGTAGGAAAAAGTAGTATTTTTAGTATTTTGTGTATAAAGGTGTTTAATTTTACACAAGAAATCCCAAGAGTCCCTCAAGAGGTGGATAGTGGAACTAAAAATGTTTTTGAGAGTTCTGTCCACAAAAAACACTAGGGAGTAAGTCTTGGATCCAGCAGAAGAAACAGTGAGTCTAAATGGAGGTTCATTGGGATACTTTTGAACTTTTGGAATCCCAAATGCTGCAGGAGTAAGAGGCTTCTTAAGTGAAAGAAAATAAAATAATTGTTTTGTAATAATACCTTGTGATAAATAATCATCCAAAAACAAGTACAATTTTCTGTAGCCAGCAAAAATTTTGTTAGAAGAGAGAGTCATATAATTAGAGGTAGCCTGTAAAATATTAAAAATTCTGCTAACATGATCTATATGGTCCATCAGAACAATCCCACCTCCTTTATCAGGTTTCAGAACTCGAATAAGGTTGTCTTTGTTTCTGAACATTTTTAAAATATTGACTTCTTTACTGTTAAAGTTTGGATTACATTTAAAAGATGAATTTATACTTCTTAGTCTGTAAAAATCCCTTATGCAACATCTCCCAAATGTCACTATAGTGTTTTTGAGAGGGTAATTGAAAATACTTGTCTTTTTGAGACTATTAATTTTAGCGTGCCCTCAACCCTGTTTAGTCAATAGTGAAGTTAGAAAATTCAATCTTTGAGTAAAAAGTTTTAGTTCTAAAATGAGGTCTGTAATGTCCAAGTTAGAGAATATAAGCAGTCCAACAATCCAACCACCACATGAAGGGATGCAAAAAATAAAGTTTAATGAGGTAAGCTCTTCCACTGCAACTGTAGCTTCATCAAACCACTGATAAAAAGTGCCAAAAAACTATTTAAACTATCAAACAGTGATGTCAGAAAGCATTAACAAATCAGCATTCACATAAAACAACACACCCTCTTAAACATACATTACTATAAAATTAGGTAGTAAAACTTAAAACCTTGTCAAGCCTATATATTATTGATTATATATTTTTTATCTAAATGTTTTTATATTTTTGTGAGTTGAACGGTTTTAAGTTTTACTACTGAATTTTATAGTAATGTATGTTTAAGAGAGTGTGTTGTTTTATGTGAATGCTGATTTGTTAATGCCTTCTGACATCACTGTTTGATTGTTTAAATAGTTTTTTGGCACTTTTTATCAGTGGTCTGATGAAGCTACAGTTATAGTGAAAGCGCTTACCTCAATAAACTTTATTTTTTGCATCCCTTCGTGTGGTGGTTGGATTGTTGGACTGCTTATATTCTCTACATTGGATTTTACATTTTCAACCTTTACCTGTGAGATCTGATTTTTACAATATCCAAGTTAGTAGAAATTACAACGTTAAATCCTTTGTTAAAAAGTGAACAGTGATCAGTGGTAATATCTGAATTAAGTTAAAAATTGTGAAACCTTTAAAAGAATAAACTTTTTGATAAATTTTTGTTATATCAGTGTGTCTGTTAATCGAACAGTCATTTTATTATTTATTTGAAGTTTGTTTGCCAGGATGGTCCATTGGGCCAAAGGAGCCCGTTTTCAATGGAGTCCTGGGGAGAAAAGCTCCATAGATACAGTATATAAAATAACAGATTATTAAAGTACAAGAAGAGTACATGAAGCAAAAGTATATGTTAATACAATTTAGAAGATAAAAAAAAACAGAATTTATATCACAATAAGTTAGTTTACAAATATATAGTCCCTGTCATTGCTAACATAGATGTTAAGTCTAAACAGTAATAAGTGGGTATTTACATTATTTAAGTCATTATAATTTAAACACCTTTATTTGTATCCCCTTCCTCTCCACTTTTGTCTCCCCCTCACTTAGTACACCTTTTCTTGGGGGGGGGGTGATGTTCTTGAAAAAAGTCATTGTAATGTGAGTTTTTGTCCTTAGGTCTTGCTCCAAGTCATTCTGACCTTTGAGGTAAAGCGGGGGGGTTCGTCTAAATCAGTTAAGTGTTGTCCTGTTCGAGGATCATTAGTCTAGTTGTTATTTTGAGAATAAGTGGGTGCAGTGTAAATCCTAGCATCTGAGTTTCCCTGAGGTAAATTATATAACTGGTTCCTAAACTGTGTTGACATATTGTTGGATGTAGAGTAAGCCCTTCTGTTTTTATAATCATTGTAGTCTCTTAATAGTTTTCTCTGGGTCTATATTAAAATCTCGAAGTCTGACAATATCGAATTCGATATTGTCGACACGAGAATACCGAAAGCGCACTACATCGATTGTTTAAACAGAAAATCTCTGTAGGGGGAGATTTCCATTTACTACAGTGTAGTGCATTCTTGGAGTTGGTATATTTAAGTAGGGGGAGTGTGGGGGGGTGCAGGGGGACTTTCCCCCCTGACTACACACTATTTAGTTTTTTTTTTTAAATTTAGTATTTTTTTTTTTTTGGTTTCGATGGTTTAAGACTTCAATCACTAAAGTTCAATCTTTAGTGATTCGAAGTTTTAAACCTTTGAGATTATAATATAGACCCATTTTCTCTTTTCTAGTTAACATTTGAATTGCAAACTTCATCATGTTTAAAAATCCTATCATACTTAAACTTGTTGAATTCAATAAGCAAATCACTGACAATTATTTCAAACTATAATTTCATCATATTAAATATTTATCTGAGAAATGTTCTTGTTGATAATAAAATTCATTAATTGAAACCCATGTCTGTCAAACATATTGACCAGTTCACTGTACTTTGAACTGTTTAAACTAAGTCCGTTCAAAAACATAAATAGTCTTAAACCTTTTGGTACTCTCTTTTTATCCAAACTCTGAGAGAGAAACACATTGTCTAATTGTAAGGTCCGTACCTTTAAAAGTTATTTTCTCTAGTTCATACATGAGGGAAGCTAAGGAACGTTACACCATCATAGAGGTATCTGAACTGTATTTGCTAAAGGAAACATTTTTTTTTATAAACCAGTTGTTAAAGTTCCAGTGAAAGTTAGGTTGATTCCCAACTACCTCCACTCTCAAATGTGGAGCTATTAATTCTGCCTTGGTAAGTGTAGGTGAATTGCTTCCAGTGTTGACCTGAGCACATCTGAAATGTTATGTCGTAATTTGGACTGTCTCATTCTACTGCTATGTGGGAGGAAAGAATTTGATGTTAGAGACTCTAAAGTGTTAGTTAATACTGTATATTGTTGGGAGATCAAAGTCATTAAATGTGTAAGAGCTCCTTGACTGTTGATTTCTTTTGACGCTTGATCCAGCATTGATTTAGAAGGTGGTGTGCCTGGAAAAAAGCAGATGGAAGAATCTGTAGCTGGAGTAGGACTGGCCAAGTGCGCTGCCAAATTTTCAATCCAAAAACTTATTAAACTCCAAAAGAAAACATGTGACCGTGCAACTAAGACAACTAAAACCCAAGAAATAAGCTGATGTACTGCAAAGCCATGTTGGATCCAAACAACACTGCTAAACAGGCATCAAATCACCCAGTAGTCAGAATATAATATAATATAATAAACATAGTAAGAACTTAAAAACTTAAATGACTTTATTGAAACAACAAATGGTTAAGTGCTTTCATCCGTCTACACTTCAGACTTCTTCAGAACTGCTAACAGCTTTCAAATAAACATTTAAATACCTAATTTAGTAAACCACATGACTAGTGTGTTCATGCTTAATGAAACATGCAGATTATCCAGAAACCAGGAATAAAAATATTTTAACTTGAAATCCAAACAGTCGTGTAACTTGAAATCTAAAAAATTGTGGTAATAAATGTATACTACTCATTTGTCTGTTAATAAAACTGGTTTAACATGAAATCATTTAAAAAATCAATTAAAAAATCACATAAGTAAATTATACCTCAATATAAATAAATATAAGTGTACTATAGTGTAAGTGCTTGTATTTTAGCCAAGGGACTATGGAAATGTAATAATTTAGTCCTGGAATATTGGAAGCATTCAGTCTTAACTGCCAACATAATTCTTTAATTTCTAACCAATTCTCCCAGTCACCACCGCTTTAGTAGACAGGTTAAGTTGAAACCTGCTCTTACCTTACAAATGGTTACTGGAGGTGGTGCTAACCAGGGTTTATATCGGAACATCGAAAGACATTAATTTTGAACCACACAACATCGAACACAGAACATCGAATGCCAATAACCCTGAAAGCTCAGAATTTCAAAAACAGAAAGTATGAACAGCAACACTTGGCCTTCCTCTCACCCATGCAACCTGAATCCTAACCGTAACACGCCAAACACCATGCCTCTTTAACTGTCAAAACACAACCCAGCCACCTAATGCAAGTACCCTACAAACATACATTGAGTACTCTACTCCACTCAACAGAAAGTAAATATTAAAAATGAAACCAGCATAGTAGCACACAACAATTACTACTCTACATACACACTTATCTACAAAACAAAATATTTACAGAATTTACTACTCAAATACACAAAAAAGCTACTATTTCTCATGTGGGGGGGGGGGCTGTGCCCCCCACACTCCCCCTACTTAAATATACCAACTTTGAGATCGCAGCACAGTGGAGGTAATACATTTACATGTAACATTTCATTGTTATGTGTTTTGTTTACCCTGCTTTTGAACAGTGGTTCGTATTAGACGTTCTTCACATTTCACATTCCCCAGTGACGTCAGGGTGTGTAACTTTGCAAGGGCCAACTATGGGAATCTAGGGGTTCCGTTTTCGGAATTTTGAGCTTTCTGTATTTTTTGCATTCGAGGTTAGGTGTTCAATGTTGTGCGATTGAGATTATGGGTGTTCAATGTTCTGATATACACCCTGCTAACCATTAACAGATGTCTGTGCCTCACAATCAAGTGCAGAATATCACCAGTTCTTCTTCTTCATCCCAATGAAAGCAAACATGATCAAAAGATGCACTGGTAGAGATATGACCCTAGGGTCTTGTCACTCTTTGTAATAATTCAAAAGCTAAAATACTAATGTCCAGACTGATCATAATAGTAGTACCCATATAGTCCAGGCAGGTGAAGTACCCTCTGATGACCCTACAAAATCTGGAGGAGACTCAAAGATTTCTAACTTCAAGGGGTGGAAAATATAGAAAGGTAAGTAAAACCACTACCAAATGGGCCAACCATAAAGGATGACTCCTCCGGTCAGCACCTTGAATAAGGATCTGCAATACCTGGTTCTGTTTGAGCAAGATTTCAGTACTACCATGAAGAGGCATTTTAAGGCCAGTTCGGATTTTCATACTGGGCACCACACAACCTCCATAGCAGCTCTGTGAGTGAACATTCCGAAAAGCACCTTCCATTTAAGGCCACTAGTTAAGTGCCCAGTGCCACACTGGGACATTCACTTCATTCTAGCAATACTCACCAGATTGCAATTTGAACCATCAGTGAAAGCAGACTTCAAGTACCTGTCCAAAACAATATTCATGATAGGTATTATCTTGGCCAGAAGAGTTTTGAAGCTAAAGGTTCCATTGGCCAAACCACAGTATCCAAAATTTTGTAAAGATAAGATGGTACTCAGGACCAGCCCATTCTTCATGCCCAAAGACCCAACCAAGTTAGTCCGTAAACCCTCCCAGCCTTCTTCTGAAACTATCTTAACAAGGGAGAGTACCTTTTTAACTGCATGCAGAACCTCAGGCTCTTAATATTTTAAATCAGTAGGATGCAAGAGTTCATAAAGAGCAATCCAGATGTTAATTTCCTTAATCCCACAAAGAAAAGATGTACAGAACTCCAAAGTTACCCTATCTAGATGGTTCTTGGACTGTATCATAGTCTGCTAACCCAGAGTGGTACAGTCTGTCCCAACACCAACAGCTCTCTCTGTTGAATTAGTAAGGACATTTGCAATCTTCTGAAAGCAATGGGTGTTATCAAAAATGGACATTTTTTTTCTCAGTTCTAGCATTGTTATCTTTATAACTTTTATTTGGTTGGATTATGGGTAATAGTTGGCAGGTACAGAGAGAAAAAAGATACAGAAAACATTAGGTACATGACTTAAAAAGAAGGGATGCAGTAGATTTTTACTTCTAATTAACTGCAGGAAAATATCACAGGATAATTTTAGCCTTGTATTAGATAGTCAAAACAGCATTCATTCATGTTTATGGAGAGTTTTTAGAATAACAAGCTTGCTCAAAACAATGCTGTACCACTCCTGTCAGAATTTTTTGTAACATCTGTATTGTGGAATTAATTTAGAATTGGTCAAAGGTGCAAAATCATTTTCTGAAACAGTAGTAGTATTGCTGATGTTTGTTTCTTCCTTTTTGTAGAATGCAGATGCAGGCTGATACCAGTCAAGAAGTTTCTAGACCTTGTTCCTTCTTTTATCGAGTAATCCGAGCAGCATTACCACTGCAGCTGTTACTGCTCTTGCTTGTCCTTCTTGCTTGCTTGATCCCAGTCACAGAAGATGACTACAGCTGTACTCACATGAACAATTTTGCTAGGTCATTCTACCTGATGCTGAAGTATACGAATGGACCTCCCCCAACGTAACTTGTCAGCTTATGTCAGCTGTACGTTGGTGCAGTTAAGTTCCAGAGCAAAACCATACAAATATCTCAAGCTCAGTGACTTGCTGTTTTCTGTGCATCCTTAGCACACACACAGACTTGTACAGTATTCTTTTCATAAGAACAGATTGTTTAATACTTTTTATAGGGTCAAATGTTAATAAGTATTTGTTTTCTACTGAAAGGCACTGTTAAACTATTTTTTTTTACTTTCAGTACTACCTTGATTGCATTTGTTCAATGGTAGTAGTGTAACATTTGTAGAGAGTTATATTTCTTTATACAGTTCCCTAGAAATAGCCTATCATCAGGTATTCAGAATGTATAGCCGTCTTTTTCAAGCAAAATCACTATGTGTGATGTTCAAAAGCCATATTTGTGTACAAATATATACCACTGCATTGCTTTATTGATAAGTTCATTTAACCTGAAAGTGATTCTTTATTGTTTGATGTGGAACATGCACATATTTTACTCTACAGATTATTTTATTATTGAATATTGTTTTTCTGCAAAATGTATTTATCAGTGTTACTCAAATCCTGACAGAAAAAATATTTAGAAAACAAAACATTTCACACATAACAAGTTTTTTTTTTTCAGTGACAAAGTTGAAAAATGTCAGACATGACATTTTTCAAAGATTACATCCTGGATGATATGGCTGTACTTCATTATGGAGTATCCTTCTTGTATGAAAAAGTACTATAAATTGAGCTGCACTATAATATCAGTCTGTATAATGATTATTTTAATGGCTTTTAGAATACTGCAGCCAGCACTCCACACCTACTAGCAGCATTTAATTTGTCCTTTATGGTTGACAAATGCAGTTTAAAGAACAAAAAGGAGTGTGGTGAGCTGTGCCACCAAGAAATTATTTTTAAAGTAATGTGTACAGAATATTTGCTATGTAACAGAAAAGATGAAGAACACTAGTTGTATTTATTGTTTATTTCCCAAGCTAGCTTCAGTTTAGTGTAATTTAATAATATCTAGATTTTCCCCTTTTTCCACCTGGTGTGACTGAAGTTGTGGGAATTAAGTGGCTTTCACTGAGACAAATAAATGCGTCTCGTGGTGAGTTGAACCAGAAGCTTCCTGGTTTATAAGCCATCGCTTAAGTCTTGGGCACAGCATTGTGCTTCAGCAGCATGATGCTATAATAGGCCTGGTTAAACCTCTACAGAAACAAGCATACCAATCTAATCTTGTTTATAGAAAAGGGAATGTGGGTATTGCATGGACTTCAGACTCCATTCTTTGCAACCATGTTAAGTCTGTAATAGAATTTTTTCACTAACTGTGTTAAAATATTTAAAAAGTATGTAATAATTTTTATTCAAAATGTTTTTGACTTATTGAATGTTGCATAGAATGCCAAAAGAAGCTATGTTTTAGAATCATAGGGGTTATTTTTGACCTATGAGGTACGGGTTTTGCTTTTTTTGGGAAGGGGAAGCACATAAAAAATGTCATAGATTTTAGTTGAGGTGTACAGTTATAATTGTATTTTAAAAGAGCAATCTATTTATGGGATGTATAATGCAATTATGTTTTTACTTGTTAATAAAATACTGCCACTGTTTTTGCTATGACTGTTACTGAAGTGTCTGCAGTGTAATTTTTTCACAGACTCTCAACTTCTTTTCATGCATACAGCCTTACTCTAACAAGTCTTAACTCTAAGTTAAGAATTAACAAGCCTTACTCTAACAACTGCATTGGACAGGTACAAGTATTGTAGCAAGTTTGGTATTGCAGGTACTTTGGTCAGTTTTGTACATTTATTTTAAGCGTCAGGTCTTAAGGGCATTCCAGGCATATAGTGATAAATTCCGGGTATGTAGTAATACATTCTGATCTGAGGAAGTCCTGCCTAAATTGTAAAGTATCCCATAATTTTGTATGTTTCTAAATGTGTGGAGTCTATTATTAAGTATGGGACTTAAGGATAAATTAGTACTTTTAATGAGAACAAATGGACCTCTTTCTTCCGTTTTAGTTCTCGGAAGAGTGACAGTCACCATTTTTTAAGCAATGCTGTGGACTGCAGTTAGACACACAATTTACCCCCCCCCCCATTTCCCTACCTGTTGTACCCCTTGCCCCACCAATTTTCCAGCCCACTCTCTCAATTGCCACAGCCATTGTAAGATGCACCAGAACTGTCTGCCCCATCAGTTGGCATGTGGATTATCCTTTATTTTCTCCTAACTTCATTGGATTATGTTGATGAAGTAATGTTTGCATAGAAAAATAGAGGTCTGGGGTACAGATTTTACAAACCCCAGAATTCAGTTTGTTAGTTCATTTCTGGGCTATTGGATAAAGTTGTTTGGATAACCCAGGAAAAAAAATTATAGTTAACAATCCCAGCTCTTATTAGAAATAGGCCACTTGTAACAATTAGGGTAACTGCCACAGGCATTAGGACTTGTCAGTACATAAAGCCTTCCCAGGCTGCTTTGTTCACTCTGCTAGTCCCATTGTCATTGTACATCTCTCCAAATTGCTGTGCAAACTACTTATCCATTTTGCAACAAGCTCAGATTGCTGTGTTAGTATTTTTACAAAAATTGTTTTTGTTGTAGCTATTCTGGTCTGCTGCTCTGTCAGACTGAATGTAAGTGTGCAATCCCTTATTATGTTCTTAGGCTTGTTTTTCTCTGGATTTCTGCTCTTGCTGTTCTTGTTTCCTCCCCACCTTGGCATGCTAGACCTGAGTCTTTTTCAGCAGATATACCAAGACCCCTTCTTTATAAGTATGCCTGTGGGAGGGTCATTTTACCTACTGACTTGGCACACTTTTTCTTTGTACTTTCTAAGTAAAGGTTATCAGATGCATCATATAACCCCCCCCCCCCCCAAACCATCTACCTGAACTTTATTACAGCAACTTGCAAATATAAATAAGAAAAATTCAAAACTATGGTCTAGAGTTGGGTTAATCATTGAGCACCGATGAGGGTCAACTTCCCAAAAAACACCAGCTGGTTAAAAAGGCTTTGTTTCACTGTGCACCAGCAGGTCCATTTTCCCTGCATCTTTATGTTTGGTGCATATTCCCATTACATTCCCATTGAGTTCAGTGAGGCAACCCAGGGCAACTAGTCAGTTGGAGTAGCAAGGATAAGTTTCCAGGTATCTTTATTTTGGATATCTCACCAGATAAAAGCAGAGAGCCAGATGGCTTCTATTTTTCCTGTGTTCCCTGCCACCCATTCTCCTGATCAGCTATGTAAAGTTGACAGAAGCTGTTGTGAAGGTAAGGTGAGGGGTGTCTCTGGCTTCTCCCAACTCCCCCCCCCCCCCCCAAGCTCCACTGGTAGAAAGTGTCACAACACCAAGGCTTATCTTTTTTGCCAGTGCTGGGAGTTTTCCCTTGTCTATTGTTCTATTTTTCTGCTTGATGTGAATCATAAAATTTGCCAGAGCTGATGTCCACTTGGGTTAAGCCATTGCTGAGTGCCCTGGCAGCTCCCTTTTTCAGACTCTACAAATTGGTGCCAGTGCTGCAACTGATGTGATAATCAGAGCTACATTTTCCAATTCCATACTGTATGACATTTCTGTACCTTTATGACACCACTGCTGTTGGCTATGATCTTTCTAATGCTGACACCCTAAACCATAAAGACTGAAGAGCAGTGCTGGGATCCATGTTTTTAGAGCATATAATTTTTCTGTCTGTAGCCCTATTTGGCACCAATGCAAGTAGACCTGATGCCAGCAGAAGTTCTGTAGGTGCAGACTCAAACATTGTCTAAGCTAACACAGTTCCCCTCAGTAGTTCAGCTGACACTGATGATGCTGGCACTTGAGTATGGGGCCTTTTGGCCCACAGGAAAATCCCAGTTGAGGGTCAGCCTTTGAAAGAACAGCTGCTGCAACTTCTGACTGAGAGATTACACAAACAAATCTGTTCTTCTTCATACCCACAGGAGCCATCACCCAAGGAAGACAATGGGAGTAATTAAAACATGTTGAGTCACCCTTAACACTCCTTTATTGACTGACCTAGATGAGAAAGAAGGAACTGAGTCTTTAGGGTCACCCAGTGATCCAAAATTTGGGAAGTATTTATAAATAATGCATAACAAAGGGTGGTGGCCCACAGACCCAAGAAAGGTACAGCAGACTTACCAGTTATCTACACAATCTTTATGAGTGTTCCTGCCTTGACAGATACATTACGCAACACAGCCAAGGCAGCCTGTGACAACCAGAACACAGTACTGCGGTCCCTCACAAGGTGAGCTACAATTTATGCCCACTGTGGCTGCACAGTCTAGCCAGAGACTCTTTAGCTGGATCCAGCTGTCTGTGCAGAAGCCATAGAGAAATCTCCAACCCTCCTCATCCCCAAAGGGCATCTATCTTCAAGATAGGGAATCTAAGAAAAATGGGACAGATTTGGTAAGCACATGTTCATGTCCTCTATTCTGTCAATATTTTTGCACTGCACTCTCTTATTTGCTTGGCATATTTCCAAAGGAAATAGTCCAATAAAATTTCCATGTGGTGTAGGCGCTACTAGATGGACCCATCAGAAAAGAAGTTAAAGACTCTGATCACACCCTTCATAAACATTGCCATCCTCATGGGCTGCAGTGTTACAACATGAGTGACAGTGTGACTGGAGTATCATAGACTAGCATAGTTTTTTTACATCACTTCTGACTTGGAGTAATAGAGTTTGAAGAAGATACCAAGTTTATATTTTGGACCCTCAATGTCCAGGACACCACCTTTTTGATAAGGATGCAAAACAGTACCTCAAGGACATGGAGGAGCAGGGAAGGTCAGTAGATGTGGAGATTAAAGTTTGTTCACAGTCCCCAGCAAAAAGCAGAGTCAACACTGAATGTGGTTCTGAAGTGGACCACAGTGCAACCAGCAGGGGAATTTGTTGGGGGGGGGGTGTTAAATTCCAATAGAGCAGCTTCCAGCAAGGTTGATCTCCAAAAAGAACATGGTAACCTCCACCATAGAGTAGAAAGTGCTCAGCCCTAGGGCAAACAGCAACACTTCTCAATGTCTTCCTGACTTCTGCTTTCTGGAGGTAATCTGGGGATGTTTGCCCCTCTGCCTGAAGTAGTAAGGAGAGTACACCAAAAGCAGATGGCTTGAGGACATAATATCCTCATCAGTCAGAATCCATGCCAAATGTCCCATCCTGTCAGCAGTTCACAACAAAGAAGGGAATGCTTAGTCACTTAGAAAAAAGCCTTTCAAAAAGTCTTAGTAGAAAGACAAAGATATTACTTTAGATTCTCTCTGGTGCCAAATAAAACTAAGTAACACTGGGCCATCTTAGGTTAAAATGACCCAGGCCAATACATTCATAAAGAAACCTTCTGAATAGTAGTTGTGCTGACCATTATACCATGCAGTAGCAAGGAGACTGGATGTGCTGTTTGAACTCCAGGATACTTACCTTCATTTAAAAATCACCAAGGAACCCAAGAAGTTGTTGCACTTCAGTTTCAGAGCTAGTCACTATCAATCTAGAAGCTTACCCTTCTGTCTCACTACAGCCCCCTGGGGTGTCTACCAAATGTGTGGTAGTAATACTAGCCTACCAGAGGCTACAGGGAGTCGAGATCTTCCCATACTTGGATGACTCTCCTATTGCTGTAACTTTCTGGAGCAACACAGATTAGTACGTGAAGTCTCTACTCAGGTCCTATCTGCCTGTCATTGTCACAGCCAGCCTTGCAGATTACAAATTGCAACCTTCTCAAACATATTACCTTTATAGACTTTAATCGGAACACTACATGCATTTGCCTTTTTTTAGGCAATGCCATGAAGTCAAAACTACCATAATGAAAATTTCATTAAAACGTAAATTAAAGGTCATGCTGCTAAACGCTAAGAGTCTAAACATGAAACTGCACTCATTGCAAGCATTCTTAACCCTGGAAGAAGCTGGCATTTGTGCAGTCACAGAAACCTGGCTCAAAGCTGCAGAGAGCACCCCAGCCATACCAGGTTACTCATCTTATCATTCATTCAGACCCTAAACCAGAGGCAGCAAAACAAAAGGAGGTGGAGTTGCAATATATATAAAAGACATGCGGCTGATCAAACAGTATGATGTACAGGTCCAGCTGCAGTTAACAACTGACAAGACCCCTATTCCAGTCATAGCTAGCTATAGGCCTCCAACTCTGACTCAAGATGCCCACTCCACCTATCTGGACCCCTTCAAATCTATCAAGATTCAACCGTTTACCCTGATCCTTGCCGACTTTAACTGTCCAACCATAGATTGGAAGAAGTACTTGTGCTAAAACACAAATGCCCAGAGATTCCTTGATTTTGCCAATGCAAATGCCTTGGATGAAACCCCCACAAGAGGTGAAAATATGTTGGACTTGGTATTAACCAACATGAGTAACCACTGCAGCATCCCTAACAGTGTCATCATCCCTGGTAAGATCCGATCAGAAAGCAGTCCCTTTTGAAGTCACCATCTGCCCTGACCCCCTCCAAGCTAGGGTCAAACAAAAAAACTTCAAAGCTGATTACAACCTCCTGAGGGAAGGTATAAACAACTTCACAGCCCCCTCCATAGGAACTGGCACATATGTCCAAAACTACACCATAGTACTATATGAGCATTTATATAGCTGCATGGAATCAGGAATACCAGACAGGATGAAATCTTCCTCCTCAAGGAAGAGTAAACCTGTCTGGTAGACATCTACAATAAATAAACTCTATAATAAAAGGAAACAATTGCTGTCCAGGACCAAGAAGGAGCAGGTGCCTAATTGGAAGTAATTTCTCCTTAGCCTGAACAAGCAACAGCACTAGTGAAATCCTCCAAAGCAAACTTCGAGTTCAAACTGGCCACATCTACTAAAGGCAATCACAAAGCTTTCTTCACATTTGTCCTCAACCTCAAGGGAAGCACCCAGATCTGCTCAGAACTGGTGGTCAAGGACACCACACACACAAACGCTGTAGATCTAGCCAACCTGCTGGCAGACAAGTTCAAGGAAAACTTCACTCCTCTGTCCCCCGCCCCATCAGTAAAACTGGACATCTCCAGGATCCCCCCCTCCCCTTATCTCTAGGGAGCATATCATCACTTCCCTCTCAAAGGCAGAAAATACAGTCTCCATGGGACCCGATAACATCCCAGGTTGCATCCTACATGTACTCGGGCAGGAACCTGCAGCACCATTAGACACCCTATTCAACCAAAGCCTGAGTACCGGCTTCATCCCAGCCAAGTGGAGGACAGCTACTGTCATCCCTCTCCACAAAGGTGGAGCATCCACCGATCCAGGAAATTGCAGACCCATCAGCCTAACTAGCCTGATCTGCAAGGACATGGAGCGGATTGTCATGGACCTCATTAACAAGGACATTGGGAACCTCCATCACTTCTAACTTGGAGTAATAGAGTTCATAGAAGATACCAAGTATATATTTTGGACCCTCTATGTCCAGGACACCACCTTTTTGGTAAAGATGCAGAAAACTACCTCAAGGACAAAGAGGAGCAGGGAAGGTCAGTAGATGTGGAGATTAAAGTTTGTTCACAGTCCACAACAAAAACAGAGGGGTCAACATTGAATGTGGTTCTGAAGTGGACCACAGTCCAACCAGCAGGGGAATTCATGGGAGGGGGGGTTAATTCCAACAGAGCAACTTCTGTTTTTTGTCAAGGGGATGTCATGCCTGTTAAATTTGGTTGAGGACTTTGAGATAGTCACCAAGGCCACAGATGAGGGGAAGATGGTACACATCACCTACCTTGACATGGCCAAAGCTTTTGATACTATTCCCCACTTGGGTATAATAGATAAACTCTCTCAACTAGGCAACAATCCATATGTTGTCAGATGGGTAACAAACTGGCTCACTGATAGAACCCACCTAGTCAAAATAGGGGAAGCCACCTCAAGTAGACCTGTAACAAGTGGTGCCCCCAGGGATCAGTCTTGGGGCCTCTGCTGTTTGGGATATACTTCTCAGAGGTGCAGGTCAAATCTAGTTGGCTATAGCTGACCAAGTTTGCAGATGACTGCAAGCTGGGTGCTGTCATCGATTCCCCTAGTGATATGGACATCCTCCAAGAGGGTCTCACCCAAACAAATGACTGGTGCCAGAAACATGGCCTCAAACTGAATGCCAAAAAATGCATCATCATCCCTTTTGGGGAGATTGACATCCCCACAAATTATCACATTGATAAGGTACTAAGCACGCAATCAGTCATGAGGGACTTTGATAGCAAACTGACTTTTGACCACCATATTGCCTTTGTTGTACAGAAAGCTTTCTATGTGGCCCACTCATTACTAAGGGTATCTCATCCAGGGACAAGGTGGTCATAACATCCCTGTATTCTTCCCTTGTAAGACCCATTATAGAGTACAGTGCTCCTTTTGGCATGTACCTCACAAAGCACATGCAGCAGCTGGAGAGATCACAGAGGCACCTCACCCAGAAAATCCATGGCCTCAAACATCTACCCTGCACAGATAGGCTAAAAGCCCTGTCCCTCTACTCAATCTCCTACAGACTCCTCTGAGGTGAACTCGGTCTGGCATACAAAGCAATCTCAGACCCCACCCTAATGGGACTGCTGCATATCCGCAAGTCAAGCTACACTTGAGTAACCCACATGGGTGACCTGAACCTGGTCTGTGACATCAATAGGACTTGTTGGCGGGACAGATTTGTGTCCCAGAAGCTCCCCCTTTTGTGGAATAGACTGTCTCTCCACGTAAAGCAGAGTACCTAATTAAACCTTTTTAAGCGCAACCTGAATAACTGGATGGGGAACAGAAAATACACCCCTGGGGTTCCACCTGTGTCCCTGCTGGACAGTGGCATAGGGTGCTGACCTGTTGGAACATGAGCTAAATTCTTGGATAGGCTTGTAAGGGCCAATATCCTAGTAATTTCCTATGATACTAAAAGAGTTACACACTTAAAATATTCCTGTATTGTCTTCTTTGGTTCTTCCAAGTGTGGAGTCCAAGGCACTGGGCCACACAGAAGTAAATATTTATGGTACCCCATGGGAGGCTACAGATGAGAATTTTAAAGTAGCTTGTGTATGTACAGTGAAAACAACTTGACCAAATTTGTATTTTTTTATTTATTACCTTTGTTTATCGGGTAGTGTCCGACTGGGCCAGGGGTCCATTTTCAGCAGAGACCCAAGGAGAAAAGCTCCACAGTATTACAAAATCAATATTACAAAGCATATTTAAAGAATACAATCCAGGCAATAGTACAGTACAATGCAAGAACAAGCAAACATAACAGTGCAGTACAATCTGTAGAACAATACAGGCAATTGTACAAAAGAGCAATAGAACAATACAAGTATTGCATGAATTTCCATACTGAGAAACAAATACATATTATAAATATAGGAGTTTTGCTGAGGACAGTAAATGATGGGGGTTAATCATTGTCCAGGTGACTGGTAGGAGCACACCCAGTGTTTAGTCAGGTGTTCCTTTAGGAGTGATTTGAACTGGTTGTGCTTGGGGTTATTTCAAGATTGGTTCACATCAAAAAAACATTCTAGACATGGCTCAAGTGACTGTTAAACTTGTATGACCGTAGTAATAGAAATCCTTTCCAAGTACCCACACTTGTGTGCATGGTCACCACAGATGTCTACCCTCAGATGGAGAGCATTACTAAGGGAAGACCGTGCAAGGAATATGGACCTCGGTAGAATCTCTAATTCATAGCATCATATGGCTATGGGGCAGTACTACTCTCACTGAAGGTGTCTCTGAATGTGCTGTTTCTCTGGGAAACATTGCTATACATAAGCGTGCTATGGCAACAGTTCAGTACATTGATAGGCATGCATTTTTACCTTGCTGCAGTAAAGCCATGATTCTGCAGTGGTACGTATTCACCTCTAGTGGCAGCACACATTCCAGGGGAAGCCAAATCTGACAAGGAGACTCGGCAACCATCTTCTGTCTCTCATAAGTGGTTCTTGATGATAACCAGTGAGCATTTACAAGTTTGGGAAGCCATTTATCAACCTGTTTGCATTCTCTTCAAATGCAAAGGGTCACTGATACTTAATGATCCCATTCATCATGACCGCATTAATAACACATTACTGTAACAGTCATATGGGAACATGACAACTGTTTGATGGCTTGAAATGTGACTTCCAATACCTTGAACAGGTAATGCTGTAAACCACTTTTAGTAAACCTGGTGTTTGCCCTTTTCTTCGCTGTTGTGTGACCACATAGTTGATATGTATAAGTTAGAGAGATGTAGGGCCCTTTCCCAAATAGAAGTGGTGCAAGGGAGCTCACCTGCTAACAAAAACTTTATTTTTTCTTTGATGAAAGTGGCTTTCATCTTAACTTGCTTGCAATATGGGAAGTCACAATAATTCCATTCCTAGAGTCATTGCTAACCCATCAGTACAGGGTCTCCAGTATACAATCCTGCCTTCACTAC
This sequence comes from Protopterus annectens, assembly GCF_019279795.1. Classification (NCBI taxonomy): domain Eukaryota; kingdom Metazoa; phylum Chordata; order Ceratodontiformes; family Protopteridae; genus Protopterus; species Protopterus annectens. The sequence continues at coordinate 703,003,026 of NC_056737.1, read as the reverse complement.
TGATGAAGACATTTGTCTTATAATTCACTGTGCATAAAACCAGAATGATCCTCATAGTGCCCGTTTGGCCACGTCAGTCTTTCATTCCACTGCTGCTCCTAAATTTGGAAGATAGCCCACTGCTGTTCATTGACTTCAAAACATTGCTATCCTACCATATGGGAAAATGCCTTCTGGATAACCACTCCTTTTAACTGACTGCTTAACTCTGCATTTCTAACCATAGCCAACAACCCAAAATATCCCAAGAAAGTTATTTTATATTCTTTTGTCCATGTATAAACCATTCACCAGAAAAAATATACAAGGACAAATGGGTACATTTCTACATTGGGGGAAAGACAGGGATTTGAGTTCATGATAGCCTCTACCTGGCCCAATTACCAGTGATCTCATCTTCCCCATGGCATGACAGGTGCCCAACCTTACCAATGTTTGGATGGCAATGGTATGTAGGGTAGGTGGCCAGCACCATCTTCATTTCTTTCTTGCTGCTGAAGTCTGGTGACCAAACCCCATATGCATGTAGCTAATACGTCAGGTTGACTGCAGACTAAAGGCGCAGATAAATGTCCTATTGTTGAATGCCATTTTCTACTGTTTCTCTTTTGACTGTTTTTGTAGTTGTTAGGAAACATTACACATTGCTTTAAGTGCAGGAAGCAAATTCCTTATAAAGACTTCTACTCTTGTCTTTTTTGCCTGGGTTCAGAGTATGATTTTCCCATTTCTCCCCAAGTTTTTTAAGCATCCATGCATTGTGTATCAAGTCCTCTGAGCCACATTTGCAAAAGAAATCCACATTCTGGGCTAGGTACACTATGGCATCCACCAGTCCCTCCTCTGAAGAAACAAACCAAAAGAGAAGCTAACAATACATTTTCTGTGTTGGATAGTTACCCCTAGGCCCCCACCCCCCACAATGACGTCTATTGGAACTAAGGCTATTGGCATAACCCCTAACGTCTATTCTAGCTGAAACTTTAGTGGTGTCTGCTTTCAGTGTAAGAGTTGTAGTTGTAGAAGGAGAAGGCAGTATCCCACGCATTTCTGTACAAAAAAGAGGTTCCTGGGGACTGGATACAAGTGGCAGTCATCTCCCCTCCAGTGTCCTGAGGCCTTGCATTCTGATGCCACCAATAAGCGTAGGCCCAAACTGTCAAAGCACCTGGATGTTTGCTTACCTCAGCCTCCACTACGTGGTCTTAAATCCCAATTTTCATTGGTTACTTTGCAAGACTTTGTCAGACTGGGTCAGGAGTTCATGGATTTTATAAAATCCAGGCCAGACACACTCTGAGAAGGACCAAGTTCCTGGAATTTCCTCTGGTTAAAGAAAGCTGAGCTCTGCTTCCTCAGACTTGCTTATGTTAACCAGCTCTTTTCTGGTTCTTAACATGGATTCTGAATTTGAAGACACCCTGGTCTCAGTTTCACTATCTGAAGACCTTTCCTTTGGGGACATCTTTCATAGGAAGGATTCCTTCAGCAGGACTATTCTCAGTCAGAGAACATATTTAGACAACTTCCTGCCTGTCAAAACCCCGGCCTCTACTTATCCCTCAAGTGCATGAAATCCTGGATGATGTCTAGACGTATCTGTTTAGCATCATTGCCAACCCCCCACTCCTCGAAAGCCTGACATTTTCTACAGTGTTTTTATCTCTTAAAAGCACACAGAAAAGAATCATATGATGAATTCAGATGTGGTGATTTAGATACCAAGGGACCTCATGGGTGTACTTCCAGAAACGCATTACCAAATGATAAGGAGGGAAGAGCTGTAGATTGTTTTGGAAAAATGACTTGCATCTCAGTTACCCTTACCATAAGGATTCTCAGTTGCCAGGCTCACAGGATTAATACTGGGAGATTATTCTGCAGCAGTTGAAACAGAAGGCAGAGGGGACACAGGATAGGGGTTTTCAGAAGAAAGTGCTGGAGCTGTGCAATCTCAGTATGCAAGTGACTAATCACTCCTTAAATGTGGCTAAGACATTTTTCAATGCATCCAGCAGGTTAGCTGCTATTGGGTCTGTGATTAGAAGATATGGTTGGTTGAGTGAAAGCTTCTCTCTGATCCTGTAAGGGTGGAGCTACTGGATGCCCCTCTCGATAAGGAACTCTTTTTTGGGCCCTCTGCTGAAAATACTTTTAGGAAACAGGAAGAGAAGGCAGACTATACATGTAATTAAAGACCTTTTGCTGTCTCCCATGTAGGTATGCCAGAAATCCTAGCAAAACATGGTTCTTTCTTCCTAAACAAACCAAAGGGAAAACTCAAAAAAGGGACAGAAGAGAAGTTTTTCAGAATATGGCAAACCAGTTCTAGAGGAAAAGCTTGAAATGGCAAGTCCCAGGGCCCCAGCAGTGAGCAGCAATGACTCAGAAGAACCCTCCTTTGCCTTAACAAAAAAAAAACAAAAAAACTCCACATTCAGAAAAAATAGAAGGCAGGTTGTCTCCTATACGTACTCCAAATGGGGGAAGAGGTTGCACAAGACAATGGGTTCTATGGCTCAAAAGATCTGTCTTTTCCATTCCAAAATTTCATGGCATTCCCCAGGTGATGAAAACCAGCTATTTCTGTCATGAACACAGGTACAAATCCTCTTTGCTCAAAGCTGCGTAGAACCAGTGCCACTAAGAGAGGCACAAACAAGATTTGCATTGTATTTATAACTAAACAAAAACTATAACCATTGAAGGGGAAGCCTTTTTTGATACCCCCCACCATCCTGATCTTATCTGAAAACCAACCATTGATCATGACACATGAATACAAGAACACATATACTGACTGAATACATTGCAAAAAAATGGCACCAAACCTATAGGCCTGCAAAATATCCTAGTATAAGTAGCCGGTGAAAGCTTTATATATATCATAGGACACCAATTTAATGTGTTACATCCCTGGTAAATGACATTAAGTACCTATTTGATGAGAAGTAACATATCTCCCAAACCTACCTATCATCCTGGAAGAGCACAGACCCTATCACTTGTTAACACGAGAAGACAAACATGCAAGTGCAACTGTAAAATTTTAGCAAAGATTTTCTAGTCAGAACTGCATAGAGCAATGAGACACCACTTCTGAATATCATTTTTCCTAGCCTCTATAAGAATAAAATTTATAACAGATTCCAGAACTCTCTATTCCAAAAACACCAGCATCAAACCATTCATTTGGGACACAAGAATACCTGCTTCTGACCAAGATATTTATCTACATTATAAAAGGCATATCCTGTACCATTTATACCAGGAGATAATTATCATCAAGCTTCATGCCCTCTAGAGTGTGGTTATAGTAATGGACCAATTGAAGTTCTGACACTGCTCAACTTTGAGTAAGACGTTGCCAGAAGATAGAACTGGAACCCACTTCCAGTCTAAACAAATGGGATCCATAATCCAAAAAAACTTTTAATGTACAAGTTACCATGTACTCTCTCTAAAGCATTCTTTCAGCTTAATCAAAGGATTAATTTCTTTCCTACCTCACAAGAAAACCTTTGCTTGTTCAGTGTATCTTGCATGCATCTCACATTCTGATTATACATAGTCTACTCCACCCAATGACATAAGATAAAATTAACTTCATTCTGTCAGGAAAAAGGAGTATCAATGGTGTTTCAAATATCTGAGTCCACTGCATTTCTATAAGTAATCCCACCAATAAATAGATTTGGTATTCAACCACAAGGTAGTCCATGAAAAGTAAACAATCTCTTACAGAACAGTGCTCTGAGAAAAATCTCAACATTTTCCACCATACGATCATAGGATTATAGCAGATTACTTGGCTATCACGCCAGAGGTCATTTTAAGCTTAGCCATTTCAACCTACAGTAATACCATAGTACTAGTCAATACTGTCCAGGAGAGTTGTGGGCACTGTGATGACCCACCACTGAACCAGTAAACAAGGAGCCTCAATCCTCATCACTGGCAATGGTGGGGGTGTACACTAGGAGGATAACAGGTGCACACACAGTATGTCCATATGCAGCTCTCTGCATCAAGTGCAATTACCCTTAAGAGCACACACAGACCACAGTCAGTCCAGGCCTGGTTTCTCCCTCTTTCTCCAGATCCCTAATAAGACTCCCCACTGGCACAGCTAGAGGGTTGAGATCTCAGCTGAGTGGCCAAGCCAAGACCTCCAACACCCTCTCTGTCCAACCAGTGCTTTGTGTCCCTGCCCAAGTAGCTGATGCGCACATGCTCTTTGAGGTTTGATTTATACACACACACCTGGAAAAGGATGGCAGGGGTTTACTAGCTATGCCCCTTTTTGCCCATACTATAATGTAGTTATAAGTGCCACCAGCCAACTACTTATCAGCTACTTTAAGGCCCTTGACAAAGGGTATCCAAACATACTGTGTAATATTAATATTAATACAAATGGTACTTTGACCAAGAGCAAGGCTATTAGGAGTGGCCCACGCAGTGTCACCAAATAAATATGCAAGTACTCTCAAAACTTAAATATCTCTACAAAGATCAGCCACAGTGAAAGATTTAAATATATTTAATAATAAATAATAAAATATCAAGAAAATACTCGGTATAAATTCACAGTGACATCAGAGTTCAAAACCACAGGAAATATTTAAAACAACATTGCAGTACAGTCTCAAATAAATAAAAAAAAAACATCTAAACTAAGCTTTACTATATTCCTGACTGAATCTAAGAATTACTATAACCTAGTTAACCTAAGAGCAATGCAGATGTGGTGAATGGATCTTCTAGTTGTTGTTGGCAGGCCAAAGACATACTACAGAATGCCTTGTCTCATTCAGAGACTTCTCAAAATAATATCTCAAATATTACTGCTGGGCTAGCTTGCAGAATAACATATTTTCTTGTCATCTGACTCTATCCCAGGTGAAACTCCCACTGCTGGAATCTGGCAGTATTTAGCATCTACCTGTGAAAACACATTGACCTCAGATCTTTGGCAGATGCTGGAATTCATAAAACAATTGCATTACTTCATATTTCAAAAGTAGTAATTATTTCACTTTAAAAACAATGCAGAAAAATCCCTAGTACATTCTGTCTCTAGCTGCTATAAAGTAATTTAATTTCAGCTATTTTCTGAAGTTAACCTCCTGCATTCCAGTTCCCACTTCTAAAATATATACATTTAAACAGTTACAATAGTGCATGTACATTTCTGTTCTCTTCCAGTAGGGCACATTGTGGATCCATTTTAAACTCAAGCATTTTGCAAATACCCTTTTCAACACACAAGTCTGTACAAACAAGTTTGATAAACACATGGCATACAGTTCTAATACAAGCATCTTATATGAATCATGTTGATATTCACAAATGACATAATTATTTACAAAATTTCAGATAGCTGTGCTGGCAATATTTCCCTTTGTCACAGGCACTATCCCTGGTAAGAATTTGCGGTGCCCTATCCACTTATTCAGGTTCCTCTTTAACAGTGTCATAGAGGTGCTCTGTTTCACATGAATCGGTAGCCTGTTCTAAAGATGTGGCAGTCACTGGGAGATAAATCTGTCCCTCCAGCATGTCCTATTTAAGTCACAGGCCATATTTAAGTCCCTGGAACAGGTATCCCTGACCCATTTGATTGATGGATATGCAGTACGTTCATTAGGTTTGGGTCTTGGGTTGCTATGTAGGTCAGGCATAAGTCTCCCCTAAGAAGTCTATAAGATATGGAGTACAGTGACAGGGACTTTAGTCATTCCATGTAAAAAACATGCTGGAGACTCTTGATCTTCTTTCCTAGAAACTTCTGAAGTCTCTGTAATTGCTGCAGGTGATTAATATGGTACATACCGAATGGGGCATTATACTCAATTATGGCCCTGATAAGTGCCAAGTATCAGGGGATTATAACTTTTTTTTTGTTCTTGAGGCAATACCTTTACTAATCAAGTGAGCTGCATGGAATGCTATCCTTACAATGGTGGACACATGGAGGTCAAAGCTAAGGAAACGGTCAACCTGTGATCCCAGGTCCCTTACTACTTCATGGGTACTTAGGGTATTATTGTTGACTGGATAGTGTGAAGGGACATTGTTTGTGCCAGAGGGAATGATGATGCATTTCTTTGCATTCATTTTGAGACCATGACTAATACACCAGTGTTGGTCTGTGTGAGACCGTCCTGGAGTATACTGACATCATTTGGGGATTCAATGATTGCACGTAGTTTGCAGTCATCTGCAAACTTGGTCAGCCACAGCCCTTTAGTTTTGACCTGAACCTTTGAGAAGTATATACCAAACAGTACTAAGCCCAGCGCTGACTCCTGTGTCACCCCGCTGGTAAAAGGTCTGCTGGTTGGTGTGGAGTCACCCACTTTGATAGTGTGCGTCGAGTTTGTGAACAAGTTGGCAACCCATCTGACAATAAAGGGGTTTGCATTCAGTTTGCTAAGTTTATTGGTAATGCCTGAATGTGAGATTGTGTTGAAAGCCTTTGCCAAGTCAAGGTATGCTGTGTGCACAGATTTGCCCTCATCATTGGCCCTAGTCACACTTTCAAAGAAATCCATCAGATTTAACAGACAGGATCTGCCCTTCACGAAACCAAATTGGGTAGGATCCAGGGTTTGGAGGTCACCTATGTGTTTATTTGTGAGGTCCATAATACATTCCATGAACTTACAGATGAGGCTGCTCAGACTTATGGGTCTGTAATTCCCCTTGTCTGTTGCTAGGCCACCTTTGTGGAAGGGAATAACTGTAGCTGTTCTCAATTCCATAGGAACAAAACCTGTGGTTAGGCTATGATTGAAAAGGGTAATTAGTGGTGATGCTAGTTCATGTTTAGCCTGTTTAGAAGACAGCCTGGGATGTCATCTGGTCCCATAGATGCCATGTTCTTTGCCTTGGACAGGGCTTTGAGGACCTGTTCTTCAGATATGTAAGGTGGGGGCGAGTTTGAGGGAAGGGTTTGCTGTAAGTTAGGAGGGGATAAGGGAGTGAAATGTTTGCCAAACCTATCCGCTAGCAGGTTTGCTATCTCTGTGGGGTCAGTGTGTCTGTGATACCGTTGACCACCAGTTCTGCACATGCTTGGGTCTTGCCCTTTAGGTTACATGCATAGCTGTAAAAGGCCTTATGGTTATCCTTGGCAGTACTTGCTACGTTTCTCTCAAAGGAATTCTTGGAGGATTTGATGCCTGCTAAGACTGAGGAGGGTGCTTTTCCATCGATAGGTCCTTGTCTTTGTTTTCTTGGACAGCAACTTTTTGCATTTTTTGTAGAGTTTGCTGATGCTGGAAGTCCACCATGGCAGCTTGATTTTACTTGGGGCTCTGGCTTTGATTCTATCTGATACAGCCAAGTTTATACACTTATGCAAGTGATTGTACAGGGCATTAGTGTAAGCTTTGGCACAGTTACCACTTTCAGCTTGGGTGGGGCTTGGAATGCATTTATACCTTTAACAAGGAGGGTAGAGTTTGCCTTGGTTAAATTTTTAGTCTGATTTCACCCTTTGTGAGTTCTGGTGTTAGTTCGAAGGTAACTGATTTGTGATCAGTTTTAATTAATGAGGGTCCAACAGTTGCAGCAGTGCACTTGTTTGACATGTTGATGAGGACCAGATCTAGAATGTTTGTTTCTCTTATCGGGGTATGGAAAATTTGCTCCTGGGCATTTGAATTCACAAAGTAAAGGAACTTTTGTGCTCGCGAGTTTGTGCTAGAGTAGGTTTCCCAGTTCATGGTGGGATAATTGAAATCCCCCATAACCAGTGTGTTCTGTAAAAATTGGATTGTCATCAGTTTGGGTAAGTAGGCTTCATGGGTGTTGTCACCCATGGAGGGGAATCTATAACTGGCTAGGACTTGAATGGGGCTTACCCACTGTAACCTGGACCTGGAGTAGCTCCATGGAGTTGTCCAGTCTAACTAGACAAAGGGCCTCTAGAGCTCAATGCAATGTCAGGTGCAAAATACCCTTTGTGATATAGGAGGTACTGTCAGTCATCCCAGGGGAAGTAGAGCAGTGGATGTGTAACATATGTCAGCACAGCTAGGTGGAATTTTGTAAAGAATTATATGTTATTTATGTATCAAACTGATTCATACAGATGCTTGTGTTTAAAAATGTATTTGTAAAGTTGTTTGTATTACAATGTATCAACAGTTTCCTGCTGGACAGAAAAGAAATGTGCATGCATTATTATAACTATTTAAATATATACATTGTAACAGCATATACTGTGAGAGAAGAGGTTAATGCACCTGACTTTGAAAAACTATTTTTGAAATTAAATTACTTTATGGGTTAAACCATAAAGATGTTATCCCACAGTTTTGAATGGAGCCAGAGATGCAATGCCTGTGTTAGAGAATATGTTGTAGCTCATGTAGGAAGAGTAGAATGGTTTTATGATTTTATGACTTCCAGCAACTGCAGCACATTTGAGAAATGCTATATCTGTGTGTATGGTAACACATAGGTGCTACACCCTGACAAATACTGGCAGTGGGGGTTGCATGGGAACCAGAAGTCAGGTGACCATCTATATGTGCTGTCATTCTGTGCAGAAATAATGTTTTAATATTAGAGGTAACTGTAGTCTCAGCAGCATTCTGTATTCTGTCTTGGATCTGACAACAAGGACCACTCACCCATCTTGCCTCACACTATTCAGTAAGTAGGAACTGTAATTATTTTAGTCAATCAGGAATAGATAGTGAGATTTTCTGAATACTGTTTTTCTATAACTGTGTGAAACTTTTTATTGGTGTTATTTTTAATATTTCCTGTGACTGAAGCTCTGGTGTTTACTGTAAGCAGATATTTATTATTTTCATAATATTTTATTATTTATTATTAAATATATTTAGACCTCATTGTGGCTGGTCCTTTTAGAAAAAATATTTAAGGTTTGAGTGTATTTGCACATATCTATTAGGTGATAACTCTGGCCACTCCTAAAAGCCTGGCTGTTTGGTCAACATTACCATTTGTAGCAATATTAATTTTACTCAGTATAATTGGATACCCTTTTAAGAGCCTTATAGCAACTGACTGGTGGCAGTGTAACTACCTTATAGCCTGGACAGAAGATGGCATAGCTAGTAAGTCTGTGCCATCCTTTCCCAGGTGTGTGTGTGTGTGTGTGTGTGTGTGTGTGAAAATTGAATCTCAAGAGTGTGTTTGTCAGCTATTTGGAGCAGTAACACTAAGCACTGGTTTCACAGAGAGGGTACTGGAGGGCTTGGCTTGGACACTCTGCTCAGGACCTAACCCTACAGCTGTGGGGAGTCTTACTGGGGACCTGGATGGAGACAGATATAGAGAAATCCAGACTCTGCACTGACTGTGTTCTCTGTATGCTCTTAAGGGAAATTGAGCTTGATGCAGAGAGGTCTACATCTTGAAATATTGAGTGTATCCATTTGTATTCCAAGTGAACGCCCCACTCCAGTACCAGTGGTGAGGATTCAGGCTCCTTGATAACTGGCCCAGAGTGGGGACATCACACCCTTCCTACTCATATCACATATGGTGGACCTGAAAACATCCTTAATGGCATAATGATCAGTAAAGACCACAATTCCCATTATCACATTCTATGAATGAATCAGAAAACTAAAAAAGTCAATTTCAGTCTGCCAGAATCTCTTAATATATTAAGTACACAGCCTTTCTCATCCTGTAATAAAGCACTCAGATGCATCCAGCTTGTGCTTAAGTTCTTGTAACTCTTTTCCTCCCAATAGTCTAAATCATCTAAAGTCACCAACAAGGATGATGTCCATCATAACCAACAAACACAGCTGTACATTTTCAAAAAAGGTAACATGCTTGGAATAATTTACTGGGTAATATAAGGAAATAAGGTGAAAAATTGTTGACTATGTACAAAGATCTAGCTCTACCCCTCTCCCAAGTCTTATAATTTGAACACCCAATAACATGAGTGTGATTATTAAACCAAATAGCAATATTAGAACACTTCTTTGGTCCCCAAAAACTCAAAATCTTATTCCCTATAATGGCTAAAACAGCACCTATTTTACTTTAAGAAGCAAATGAATATCCAATAAACATTTAATATCATGAGAGAGACTTCCGCACTTTTTATAAATAAGAAGATATCAAATGTCACTAATCAACTGTTAACATTAAGTATGGAAATGCAAGTTTTGTCTTTACTTTTAATTTTTTTTACACCTGTCAAATACTTTTTATATTTATGTACTCTCAAACCAACAGTAGACTCCTTTCCTACAGTATCCGTGTCATATGAATTTAAGCTATTACCCTGCCCCCTTTGATCTTAAGGCATCATACATATTATCAGTGGATGATAGGTAGAATTAACCTATTATCCCCCATTGACCTTAAGGCATTATACATGTTGGCAGTAGATTTAAACGATCACCACCCTCCCATCTTAAAGCATCTTACATAGTGGAAACTGGCTCCTGAAGAGGCAGCATTCCACTAGGTACCTGTCATGAGTAAACTGTCAGACTCAGATTCTATATCTCAATGTCACATGTGTGCAGGTTGCTCTGTAAATGCTATACAAGTAGGAGGTTCTACAGGAGAACCTAATCCTGTAGGAGGAACATCTGGATGAGCAGTTGAGGAAGATGGCAAATAAATACAATCAAAAACAAAAATTTAGAACAAAAACATTAGTGCTTTTTTATAGTGTGTCCCATCTAACTACAATGAGCACAATGTTTTAGCAGACAGGTGCTAATTAAATGGTCTCATTGCCCACAAAAAAAAAGTTTGGAGCTGTCCCTCATTATTAAAGGACAACAATAAGATTCTATTATTAAATGCTCAATTTGTCTTTCATTTTTCTCCCTATTTACAGTCCCTGCTATGAATAAACAGCAATATAGCATTTAAAATATTTTAAATCAACTGTTTGTCTAAACTAGAACAGTACCTTACTGTACTGTGGTGGTTTTGCTTTCTAAAAACTGTTATTCCACCCTGGAAAAGCTTGCTGCAGTCTCCATTTCATTTATGTCATCAAGGCCAATGACTACAGGTAGGTTTCTGGCCAATTTCCTCCCCAAACTGACATCATCACGACTGTCCTAAAAAACAACCCATGCTGTGATGTCACAGCTCCCTGGCCCTTCCCCTACTCATACAGAAAGTAAAGGCTAGAACAAGGAAACAATACATGAGTCATGTCACCTGTTGTAAGCTGTCAATTATAGCAGGTAACAGCTCAAATTACCTTAGGACTTTGACAGCTGGGGAAGTTCGGTGTGAAGGGGGATGGGAGATGAGTCGAAGTAGTCCAATTCAGGCTTCACAAAAGACTGCAATTTAGTCATTCTAAAAAGAAGCAGCAGTAAAAAGCACTTTGAAAGTCTGTTCTGTGGCATTTTCACTGTTTTTGTTTTAAGTAGTCATTGAATGACATGAAATGTTATTTAAAACTGACTGAAAGGCAGCAGTGTATGCATGTAAAATCAATGCTGTGACAGGAGCTTTAGGAAGAAAGAGGCCTGCATGATGCAATTTTTTACAGACAAGCACTACATTGTTTGATACCTAGAGGCAGACTAAACAGTCAGGATCACTTCAAGATGCTGGACCCCATGTGGTCAGACTCAGGAATTACATATAAAAATGTTTAAAAACCTGTAAATAGTCCCAGAGTGGTGTTTAAATGTAGGAAACACCAAACCATGATGAAATAAACACATTGTTTGAGTCTGTGGCTGCGGTTCTCCTTTAAGAACACCCACCTTCTTCTTCTTTCGGCTGCTCCCGTTAGGGGTCATCATTGCGGATCATCTGTTTCCATTTCTTCCTGTCCTCTGCATCTTGCTCTGTCACACCAACCACCTGCATGCCCTCTCTCACTACATCCATAAACCTCATCTTAGGCCTTCCTCTTTTCCTGTTACCTGGCAGCTTCATCCTTAGCATCTTTTTCCCAATATACTCTGCATCCCTCCTCAGCACATGTCCAAACCAATGTAATCTTGCCTCTCTGTCTTTGTCTCCAAACCTTCCAACCTGGGCTGACCCTCTAATATATTTATTTCTAATCCTGTCCACCCTTGTCACACCCAGTGCAAATCTTAACATCTTTAACTCTGCCACATCCAGCTCAAACGCCTGCCTTTTTGTCAGTGCCACTGTCTCCAACCCATATAGCATAGCTGGTCTCACTACTCTCTTGTAGACCTTCCCTTTCACCCTTACTGGTACTCATCTGTCACAAATCACTCCTGACACTCTTCTCCACCCACTCCATCCTGCCTGTACTCTCTTCTTCACCTCTCTTCCACACTCACCCTGCCTGTACTCTCTTCTTCACCTCTCTTCCACACTCACCATTACTCTGAATTGTTGATCCCAAGTATTTAAACTCATCCACCTTCGCCACCTCTACTCCCTGCATCCTCACCATTCCTCTATCCTCCCTCTCATTCACACACATATATTCTGTATTAGTCCTGCTGACCTTCATTCCTCTTCTCTCTAGAGCATATCTCCACCTCTCCAGGGTCTCCTCCACCTGTCCCCTACTCTCACTACAGATCACAATGTCATCTGCAAACATCATAGTCCACAGGGACTCCTGTCTGATCTCGTCTGTCAACCTGTCCATCACCACTGCAAATAAGAAAGGGCTCAGAGCTGATCCTTGATGTAATCCCACCTCCACATTAAGCACATCCGTCACTCCCACTGCAGACCTGACCACTATCACACTACCCTTGTACATATCCTGTACCACTCTTACATACTTCTCTGACACTCCCAACTTCCTCATACAATACCACAACACATTTCTAGGCACCCTGTCATATGCTTTCTCTAAGTCCACAAAGACACAGTGCAACTCCTTCTGACCTTCTCTGTACTTCTCCATCAACACTCTCAGAGCTGTGACATCACAGCATAGTCGAGACCATAAGTTCGAATTTGTGAAAGTTCAAGCATTTGAATGGAAATCTCCATAAGTGGAGGTTTCCATTTTGTTCAATGGGGTGTGATCTCAGAGTAGGTATATTTAAGTAGTGGGGGTCTGGGGGTGCAGGGGTCCCCTGCTTAAAACAATTTATTTTGTTTTCCGTTTTTTTTTTTTTTTTTATCCATAGTCAAAGTTTTGTAACTTCAAACATAATGGTGCGAACATTATGTGTTCGAAGTTATAAGACTTTGACTATGGGATATAGACCCCCTTGTACTACATAAGATTATTTAGGTAATGCAATATCCACCCTATCAGAAATGAGTTGTTCCTAAGATCTCTCCTGTTTTAGGAAGTCATTAGAATCAGTTGACTTCAATTATTTGATTTTACCCCTAAGCTGAAATATATGCCTTTTATGCATCAAAATATTTTTTTTTCAAAAGACAAAACAGTTTTCTTATCTAATATATGTCCGATTACTGTGACCAACATTTACAGAAATCCACAAAGGTAATTACTTCATCCCACAAGTTAACCAAAACATTTTTTTCAATGTTAATGATTCCTCTACTGAACCATTTGTTTTAATACATTTACCTTCAGATATTCTAATTGCATTGGTTATGACTTCAAAAAAAATGCTCTATGATCCATTATAGAAACATTAGGAAGTGCAGAGGAAATTAATGCAAAGCTGTCCATATAGAAAAGCTAATCAATCTAAGTAGCTAAGCTACCTCTTTAATAAGTCAGCCCTATATAAGGGTCCAAAACAAGACTATTATAATCTAGAATATCTTTAATTATTTTCATGGTTGCCCTTCTTTTATCAGGTCTTATATAGGTTCATAGGAGGTTACTAGGCTAGTGGCCCTAGAGCCCTTACAAGCTTAGCCATGTTAATCCCAAGTTGCCCCATCTGTCCTTATTAAGTGAACACATTTTGCAGATGTAGTCTTTGGTAAACACGGACTCCCCCTGTCCATGAGGGACATGGGTGCCACCCCTGGGGTGAATTTGCAGTCTCCCATCCCTTTGTCCAGGTTACACTTGAATAGTGTCGGTGAGGACCTCTGCTTCACATGAAAGTGGAAGTTTGTTCCAGAGAAGCAGCAGTCTCTGGGAGTCATATTTGTCTCCCCAGCATGTTCTGCTAATGCCCCAGGGTAGGTTAAGATCCCTAGAGCAAGTGACTCCTGTGCATACCTCTCAACCTGGAAACATCAAAACTCTGAACAAAGCCCATGAAAAATAGGTACAAATCTGTATGCTGTTTAACATAAAATTTGCATATATAATTATGTAGTCCAGCCCACTCCAATGGAATTGTAGGATACCAACTTTTAAATGCAAATTGAAGAACAACCAAAATAAGATCATGAAACACAAAATAAGAAGACCAACAATAGTGTTTTATTTATATTGATATTTGAACTTGTGCAAAACTAAAATACAATATTCTTTTAGAAAAATAACACTGAACATTTGAACTTGTATAAAACTAAAACCTAAAATAAAGTTCTCTTAGTCAAATATAAATTCTGCCTTGCAGTTCATCTATTTTATTCACATAAAACTGCCTATAACAACAAATAATGTAAAAATGTTTAGTCACCCACCCCTCAAAATTGCTGGGAAATGCAACAAGGCCACCTTTATATTTTTGTAATGATTATGTACAGTATTGCATAGTGTGTCACAGTGTCAGTGCCTGGTGACAATGGAATAGATAGTACCTGTTCTGCCTCCACTGGATTATGGATACTTTGCCTTAATTTGATCTCATACATTAGTAAGTAACACATCTGTAATTTTACATTTGTAGATCATGAGAATAAAAGAAAAACATTTTCTAAAAAAAAAACCTTCTTGTGCCAGTAATAATAATAATAGTGTAACTTTTTTTTTACCTGCTGGTGGTGGAAGAGGAGCCAGGGGAAGAAGCAGCAGTAGAAGAAATACATTTTTTCATGATGATCACCACGCACCGCTGCACAGCTCCAAGTCCGCTTATGTTGTTGTGTTCTTAATCTTTACTTCAGTTGCACTTGCAGACAGTTCTTGTTTTGCTGCTCTCTGAGCCTCTCTAGTCTGACTGTGGCACTGCTGCCGGTGCCGGGATGCTGGGGGGGGATCCAGGGTTGGTTCAGGAACCTCAGGTGGATCAGGGGTCACTGACCGTCACACACACATGCTTATTTTAAATTAAAAAATTGCTTGCTGCTGCTAGACTAGTAGTACTAATATCTAATCTATTACTGACCTCCGTACAGCTCCAAGTCCATTTTCCACTTCTTCCCTTCTGTAACCGTTACCCGTTCCCTTGGTTGTTCAACTAGTTCAACTTCAAAACTGTTCTGTGTGCATCTGTCCCACTCACCCCTCTCTCTGTTTTTATTTATCCCAGACAGGCCAATTGCAGCGTGCTAGACATGTGAGTGAGGATGAGACCAGCATGTGCAAAGTGTAAAATGTAAACAAATTGTCTGGTCTCTGTCTCTTATTCACAGCACTCAGGCTGGCATGGCAGGCACACACCTAGATAACTAGTCTGCTGCACTCTGCAAAATAGATGATCCATTCAGTTCTGGCCTGGTTAACTTAACACAGTAACATTAACAACACCACGCATGGCATGCTAGACACGTCTTCATTTGTATTTCATGTGTTTATTATCCATCCTGAATCAGGATCGATAATAAACACACAAATGAAATAGTGTCTGCATGAAGACTGTGATTGCTGTTGAAAAATATATACTGTGTTGTCTCTGTTTTTACTGTTTCCTTACTTAGTGATCTCTCAGCTCAGGAGTGTGACAAAGGAAGGGCTCGGTTTGCTTGGTGCATGTTGCACTTGTTTTGCATTTGTCTGTTTTTCCTCAGAATTTCAGAAAACCTTTTGGGCATTTTTATTTATTTAAAGTGTCAAAACAATGTAAATCCATTGCAGTGCTTTAGCAAACACAATACTTATACCAACATCGATCGTGGTCAGGTGAGGTGGGGATGAGGTGTCACACTCACAGACACAGTGACAAGACACACTGTGTGCCTCTGTTCACACTATGTTTGGCTTATTGGCTAGCTGGACAAATGCTTATTACTATAAATTTAATAAAACTAAACTAAAAGAAAAACTTTTTTAAATAGTGAGATAATGATTGAGACAACATGACAATTTACAGATAGTGAGTGAGTGACTGAGAAATGACATTGCTTGTTACTTGTGTTACATGGGAATAAACTTGGAAGTACTTGGAACTCTTAGGGAATGAAAAATGAAGTTAATAATTAATTATATACAGTAAAACAGGAAGGAAAGGATTGTGTACGTGTGGGAACTTGAAAGTACTTGGGAAGGGAATGGAAATTAAGTTAATTATACAACAGGAAGAAATGGAGCGGATTCATCAGCCTCAGCCGAATTTTGACAGGCTGGCAGGCTGCTTACAAAGCTGATGTCACCGCGCATGCCTCTGTGCAATGACGTCAGTTCTAAAAAAAAAAAAAAATACCAAAAAAATTAAAAAAAAGCCTGGAAATTCAGAAATTAAGTGGTGCCACTCGGAAATTGTGGCACCCATTATTTGGACCCAAAACCCAGAAATAACTGAGTGATTAGGTACAGTTGAGAGGTATGTTCCTGTGACATTAGATTTGTGTATGTGAAGCATATCCATAAGGACAGGGTCAGAGACTGTCCTGTAGCCCAGACACATGTCTCCTCTCAGCAGCCTATACAATACAGAGTTCTTTGACAGGGCTTTTAGTCTATCCCTGTATTTTCTTGGTGTGGAACCTCTGTGGCCTCTCCCGCTGCTGCAGGTGTCTGTTGAGGTACATGCAAAAGGGAGCATTGTACTCTATTAGTGGTCTGATGAGGGTTGATTACAGTTGAGCTATAACATTCTTAGACCTGAATGCGATGCCCTTACTTATGAAGTGCACAACATAGAATGCTTTTCTTCCCACAGAGAAAACTTGGTGGTCGAAATTCAGATTGCTATCTACCTGTGTTCCTAGGTCTCGCACCACTGGATTTGAGCTTAGAGCGATGTTGTCAATACTGTAGTTAGTGGGGAATTCTGCTTTCCCAAAGAGAATAATAATGCACTTTTTGGCTTTGGCACCAGTCATTTGTCTGTGTTAGTCTTTCCTGTAGTATGTTAATATTGTTAGGGGACTCAATGATTTGCCCTAAATTGCAATCATCAGCAAACTTGGTAAGCCAAAAGCCATCTAATTTAGCCTGGACTTCTGAGAAGTAGATTCTGAACAGTAAAGGACCCAGCAGAGATACTTGTGGTATGCCACTGGTGACAGTTCTGCTGTTAGAGGTGGAGTCACCAACTTTGACAATATGTATTATGTTGGTGAGCCAACTGGCTACCCATCTAGTGTTGTAAGGGTTAATCCCTATTTTTTTTTTAATTTAGGACCCCATTTCTAAATCGAAGTATGATTAAAGTTCATGAAATTAGTATTGTTTCAGTCTTTGATGTCAGCCAAAAGTGCTCTTTGCAGCACCCACAATGTGCCCAGTAATGTCTCCTTCTGCAATTCCTATGGAGTTACATGTATTGGTAACATATCTAAGTACAATTGTAGATTATTTTTATAAGACCCATTGCTCCTACTACTATTGGAACCGGGTATTTTTCTTCCACATTGCTCTCATTTCTGCCTGCAAATCTTAATATGACTTTGTGCCTCTCTGTACGCAAGACACTGTAGTCACAAGGTGTGGTGATTTCAATGACCAATACTACTTTTGTCTGTTTTTCATGGACCACTATATCTGGTTTTCTCGCATCTGTCTTTTGAAATGTTGGTAATGGGTGATCCCACGTGATGTAGACTTCATCATTTTTATGATGCTTTTTCACTCATGCTTCCATTGTTTTACAGTCACTTCAATACCATAATGTTTGCATAATCCCCAGTGCAACAGTCTTGCCTTATTATTATGCCTTTCAGTATACAATCCTACCATTAGTATCTCACAACCAGCAACAAGATGTGCGACTGTTTCCAATTCTGTTTTACAAAACCTACATTTGTCTGTTTCTCCCACATGTTCAATGGACTTTGTAAATCAACATGTAAGTAGCCCACTATCTTGGGCCATCAATATTAGCCTTTCATCTTTTGGTTTGAATTCACCTCAACTTAACCATTCCTGTGTTCTATCCTGATGAACATGAGGTTCTTCCAGAAGTTTTCTGTACTTGCAACTATATTTATGCATTCTCCACATTTCTTACCTTCTCATCTGATCTTTCACCTTATATTCTTTCATTTGTTTTTTGGCACATTCAGTTGCTGCCTGATTTTTATCTACTTCAGGTTTGATTTCCATTCCTGCTTGATGCCGATATGCTTCTGTTAGACTAAGCAGGAAAGTCATCTTACATTTATTCTCCTCATGTTTTCAAAACTTTCACTATGTTTGGGTCTTGTAAGGTCAGCAGATATGTGTGCAGTCCCACAATTGCAGATCTATACATGTAATCAGTTTCAAGGAAGTCCATACATCCTTTGGAACGGGGAATATATAATCTTGGTATGCACTGATTTTTGTAAAGCATTTGGTGAGCATGAAGGATCTTTCTTGTTTTCCTGTCTAATCTATCCAACACGTTTTGGAGTCAGTCAGTCACTCCAAAACTGTAAGTTAGGACAGGAAGAGCAAATTGGTTTATAGCTTGAATTTTGTTCCTAGATGTCAGTGCTGTTTTCAGGATTAATTTAAGTCTTCTAAAATATTCCTAAGTTTTATTCACATTTGTTCATTTTATTGTTGATCCTTCATCAATTCCCAGACCAAATATTTATACACTCCCTCTTGCTCAAGTTCTTTTATATCACATTCTTGTCCCAAACTGATGTTTGCTTGGTGTTGCAGCTTTCCTGCTTTAAAGGTTGCTTTTGCACATTAATCAAGACCAAATGACATTCTTATATCATCTGAAAAAGTTTTGACTACTTGCACTTGTGCTTTCAGTTCTTCATCTGATGAGCTATACAATTTTAAATAATCGACAAAGAGAAGATGTGAGGTCTTTACACTTTGTTGTTTTCCAGGAGCCAAATTATAGCCATGGCCTAATCTGTTAAGTAGCATCTTAAAGGATTAAGGGCAAGACAGAATAGCAGCAGTGTCAGGGAGTCACCCCGGAATATCCCCGTTTTAATTTTTATTCCTTAAATAATAATTTGTCCTTTATCATGACTTAATTGCAAAGTGGTTTGCCACTGTCTTGTGGTCACTGTAATGTAGTTGATCAGTGTAGGGTGTATCTTATACATTTGTAAGCACTCTCTTATCCATGAATGTGGAATACTATCAAAAGTAATCCCTAACTGAGAGAGTTTTTTCAATGATACCTGAGTGGGGGATTACGTCAAACCCTTGGCCAAGTCAAGATAGGCAGTATGTACTGTCTTATCTTCATCCAGGACTTTGATGACTTTATCAAAGAACTCCACCAGATTTAATTAGCATGATCTATCCTTAATGAAGCCAAATTGGGTTGGGTTTAGAGTTTGAAGGTTGCCTATGTCCTTGTTGATAAGGTCATGGTGATTCTTTCCATGGCCTTGCAGATGAGACTGGTTAGACTTATGGGTCCTCCTAGGGTCCATTGATGACTCACCTTTGTGCAAGTGGATTACTGTTGCTGTTCTCCACTATGCTGGAACAAAGACAAATTGCAAGCTATGGTTAAAGAGATCGCTAAGTGGGTCTGCTAGGTCCTTAGTCTTAGATTGCTTAATAAACATCCTGGGATTTTATATGGTCCCACAGAGGCCATGTTTTTGGCCTTGAAGAGTGCAGATAAGACCTGATCACTAGAGATACTAGGTAAAAGATTGGTATCAGGTATTCTTTGGGGTATGACCGGTGGGGGTCAGGGGAGTGAAGTTTGCACTGAATCTGTCAGCTAGCAGGTTGTCAATTTCCTCAGGTGCAGTTTAAGTGGTGCCATCTATTACCAGTTCAGCACAAAGGTGGCATTCGTTTTTAGGTGTTGGATGTAATTAAAGAATTCTTTATGATTATCCTTAGCTAGGGATGCTAGTTTAGCTTCATACTCAGCTTTAGAGGATTTCATGAGATTTTTGATTTGCTTGCTCAAGCTGAGTTGGGAGTTCTTCCTCTACTGAGTTAGTTTCCTCTTATTCTTAGATATCAGTTTCTTCCTGTTGTTATACAACCTGTTTAAACTTGAGGCAAACCAGTGTGTCTTGTTTTTTTCAGGAAGACTTGGTTTTGATCCGGTCAGGTACAGCCAAGTCTGTACAGCTGCTTAAGGGTTTGTGCAGGGCATCTGAGTTCACCTCTGCATAGGAGTCATTGTTGTCTGTGAATGTGGGGGGTATAAAACTTTTTATGCCATTGCTTAGTAGTCTGAAGTTAACTTTGGAAAAGTTCTTCAGTTCTTTGCTCCTGTAGAGAGGTATCAGGTTCAACAGTCACTTCAAAGAAGACAGTTTTATGGTCTGACTTTACCAGGGAAGGTATTATACATGGGGGAGTGCAGTGACTCCCCATGTTGGTGAGTACTATATCTAGGGCATTTGAGCCTTGTGGGGGGTGCAGACTATCTATTCCAGAGCATTTGAATTAACATAGTCCAGGAGCCTCTGCGCAAGCAATTTTCCAGTTGTATATGTCACCCAGTTGATGAAAGGGTAGTTGAAATTACCCATGGCTAAGGTGTTGGGCTGTATGGGGAGTGATTCCAGTAAGTCTAGGTAAAAGGTGCGCTTTTCTTGGTTCATGGTAAATACCTATAGCTAGCAATGATGTGGTAAGGTATTTTAACTAGAGTTAATTGGACATGGAGTACTTTGAGAGAGAAATACTATTTTACTGGTCTTGAGGTGTACTTGGCTTTAATGAAGATGCATACCTCTCCATCTTTGTTTTTTTCTTGCTCATTTTGAGGTCTGAATGTGTGGAAGGGACTGTAGACTTGCACAGCAGAGGTGCTCTCAGTAGCCTTGAACCATGTCTCAGTGACTGCACAGATTTCAGCATCTTCTAAGGTGAGGAGTGCTTCCAGGGAGTGCAGGTTCATGTTTAGACTTCTAGCATTAAGCAGCAGAACCCTGAGTTCACCTCGGGTGGATTTTGTTATGTCAGAAATTGTATTGTTTTGACATTGCCTAAAAAAGGCACTATGGGGGAGGCAAGCATCTTTGTTAGTATCCAAGCCTAAAAGATACAGGTACAGGCCATCTCTGGCAAAGCGGTGTGGCCTATCGACCATGTCATCTTAGGCTGACAGATATTGGATTATCCAGGCCTGACTGTCAGTTCCACTCCCCTTCTATAATTATGAAGTAAATAACAGGTATAAAATATTTTAAATCATCAAATAAAATTTCCCCATGTTTTATACTAGTTGTTAAATAAATAACAATACATCTAAATATTCCTACCCAAGGTTGTGTATCACAAGTAAGTCCACATCCTGGTATGCCAATTAAAACATCTAAAACATGTATACTAGATTTAAATAAAACGATTTTACCAAAACTGCAGATAAGCTTATGTTCCCATAATATTTCTACTTGTTACTTTTGTAAATCAGTAAGTAATATATATCAAGTAAACATACAATATCAGCTACACTATGTAAACAAAATCCAAAAATACAAGCCTTTGATATTCATTTATCAAGGTATGTTCATTTACACAATTAATGACAAGGATATCCTTCCTCTTTCTTAAGTTTTTAGCTCATTGTCTTAACATTTTAATGTTCTCTTTTTTCCAGTAGTATTTTCTTCTACTTCCCCCACTATTATTAGTAGGATGTGTCTCATCACTTACATCACCATCTTCCCCTCCGTCTTCCTTCATTAATCCAACAGCATTGTGCATGCTGTCTTCATTATCACTATCATAATCCATCCTTTTCCAATACCTGAAATACTGTTTTCAGCAGTTATTTCTTTTATGACAGCAGTAACCTTCTGAATATACCTAGATCCTTAAAATATTTTTTTACCTGTTTAACACTGTCTGTACGTTTAATATTATTTATTAAACTCTCAGCATGTTCTAATTACTTGTTATTTAATTGTGGACAATCAAACCAAAGATTACTGACTTTCTACAAAAAGGAACACAGAAGTAGGATGACCCAGTTCACCACACTGGCCACAGCATCTCTTATCACAATGTTTAAACGTGATAAGGGTCCATAAAAGAAACTGGTTTTAGGTTGCCCCATAGGGTAAACATGGGCTCTATGATCATTAGGTGTAATAATTCTAAGAATACATTGTTAATTCCCATTCACTTTGGATAACAGAACTCAACTTCCCATGTACCATTCCATAAACTTCTACTAGCAAATATTTTTATATCAAAGACTGTAAAGTTAAAAATACTGCCTGACACACAGTTTGAAATTGTATTGTTCATTGTCTTTTAAATTTTCTAATCAGGGCCCAGAAAGTATATTGCACCCATCGTTGACGTAAGCTTTTAATTCCACCTGTTTCCAAAAAGAAAAATTATCTGTAGCCCCTATAGTTTCAAATGTAATATCACAGAAAGTTGTCCTTACAAGTGTTTATAAACACCCATGTATCTTTACTTGTAAATCCCAAAGGAGTAATTACCAAGTCCCAAACAGCATACATTTTTAAGGTTCACTCTGTGATTGCTTTACCACAGCAGTGTAAGAGACACTGGACAATGTTGATTCTGATGATTGCACTGGCCCAGAAGGTGTCTCTACTGACTGACAAACAGGAACAAGTCTCATCTGTCTTTCTTTTTATCATCTGATGACACTTCTGATAGCAGAGTCACAATGCATCCTTTGGCTGGATTTTTTTTCATTATTTCTCATCAAGATACTTCATTCTCAACAACTGGATCTTTGTTATTGGTCATTTGAACAAGTAATTTATTCAACAAGCCATTAGATGCCATGTTTTTCATTTCTAAATTTTCCATGAGCCCTAATGCATCAACAACACCCTCAACATCAAGGTGCATCCAGCAACCACCCTACAGCTTGTTGCAGCACTCACTCCTATTAAAAGGAGTAGAGGAAGTCCCCCAATGCCTGTCCAAATGCCCACCTCAGGTTTCCCGCTTAAAAAATTAGGTGTTGTCATAGTTGGACTAACTCAGTCAAAAAAGGATAAAAACTATAAAATAAAGTTTGATTGTTTTCTGTAGGTAGTTACTAAGCATGAGACCCAAGAGATAATTGAAGAGCCTAGTCCAATTCTTAAATGGGCTTAGAGAAAACAGTCTGATTAAGTGACTTGCTCAGAATCAGGCAATAGGCAACTGGAGGCTGAGTGACTCACACTCCGGGTTGCAGGAAACAGCTAGTTAATGTTAATTCTCTCTACTTACTCTGGATCTTTTACACCTGAATTAATTACTAGTAAGGACACTGTCAATAAGGAAACAGCTAGTTAATGTTAATTCTCTCTGCTTACTCTGGATCTTTTACACCTGAATTCATTACTAGTAAGGACACTGTCAATAAGGAAACAGCTAGTTAATGTTAATTCTCTCTGCTTACTCTGGATCTTTTACACCTGAATTCATTACTAGTAAGGACACTGTCAATAAGGAAACAGCTAGTTAATGTTAATTCTCTCTGCTTACTCTAGATCTTTTACACCTGAATTCATTACTAGTAAGGACACTGTCAATAAGGAAACAGCTAGTTAATGTTAATTCTCTCTGCTTACTCTGGATCTTTTACACCTGAATTCATTACTAGTAAGGACACTGTCAATAAGGAAACAGCTAGTTAATGTCAATTCTCTCTACTTACTCTGGATCTTTTAGACCTGAATTCATTACTAGTAAGGACACTGTCAATAAGGAAACAGCTAGTTAATGTTAATTCTCTCTACTTACTCTGGATCTTTTAGACCTGAATTCATTACTAGTTAGGACACTGTCAATAAGGAAACAGCTAGTTAATGTTAATTCTCTCTACTTACTCTGGATCTTTTAGACCTGAATTCATTACTAGTAAGGACACTGTCAATAAGGAAACAGCTAGTTAATGTTAATTCTCTCTACTTACTCTGGATCTTTTACACCTGAATTCATTACTAGTAAGGACACTGTCAATAAGGAAACAGCTAGTTAATGTTAATTCTCTCTGCTTACTCTGGATCTTTTACACCTGAATTCATTACTAGTAAGGACACTGTCAATAAGGAAACAGCTAGTTAATGTTAATTCTCTCTGCTTACTCTGGATCTTTTACACCTGAATTCATTACTAGTAAGGACACTGTCAATAAGGAAACAGCTAGTTAATGTCAATTCTCTCTACTTACTCTGGATCTTTTAGACCTGAATTCATTACTAGTAAGGACACTGTCAATAAGGAAACAGCTAGTTAATGTCAATTCTCTCTACTTACTCTGGATCTTTTAGACCTGAATTCATTACTAGTAAGGACACTGTCAATAAGGAAACAGCTAGTTAATGTTAATTCTCTCTACTTACTCTGGATCTTTTAGACCTGAATTCATTACTAGTTAGGACACTGTCAATAAGGAAACAGCTAGTTAATGTCAATTCTCTCTACTTACTCTGGATCTTTTAGACCTGAATTCATTACTAGTAAGGACACTGTCAATAGCTGGCAGTAGGTTATATGCTGAATCATTCAATCATTTTGGAAATGCAGTAGAATCATTCTGCCACTTAGACCATGCCCTAGCATTAGATCTCATTAACATTTGACAGTTCCTTAGGTTCTTCCATCTATTATTCACATATAGGCTATGGGACAGAGCTACTCTTCCCTAAATGGGAACGCGTGGCACTCTCATTACATAATGCATAAGAAAAGTTTTCATTTACTTTTTTTACTGAATCGTCATTTGAAGACTATTTCAAAACCCAGATCCACTGTATCAAACATCCCCATATAACATGTGAATGATTCTTATCTCAGCTTTTGCAGGCTCTGGCACATCAGCAGCCTCATTTGTTTTCCTGTAAAACGCAAGCTAGTTCTAGTTACGAATCCCAGGTTGCTCTAAAAAGAAATTCAGACTTTGCCTTAACCATACACTATACCATTTTGGTGTATTTTCTAGATTAATGCACTCTTGAGATTACACACTTGCATATAAATGGGTGCTCATTATATCCTCCCCCCAATATGGCCGTACTCAAAAATCTTTCACTTACCAATGCATCTAGTCATGATGTCACTTCTTCATAGTAGCGTCTACCTCAAGCTCCATGCACAACTTATAAACATCATGATATTAGTCCTTATTATCTTACTATACTGCACCTGACTATGCAGCACTATTCCTACTATATCAGCCTTTGGAAGATTCCTCATAAGCCCTCAGCTTACTGGTTTCATTCTAGCAAAGTCACCAAACTATCTTTGGTCCATTAACTATATCATAAAATGTAATTCATAACCACCTCGTTTCAAATATTATAATGCAGAAATTGCAATATCCAAAAAGTCTCACTGCATTACACTTCTCCATTTCAACACAATCAAGCAACTGCATGACTGTCTTGACCCAGCCTGGGGACATTGTAATGGAATTAAAATTATCCGCATGAATGCCTAAAGCAGAGGCAACAAATATTTAGTTCATGGTCTCATGACTTCCTATCAGATAAGCAAGTACACTGATTAACTTTTATTCCTTGGGTGTGACATTTCTGGACAAAACCAAACACTTAACGGTATTGGGAAATAACTATAACTTATTCAAAAGAAAACATCTGAAGTCTGAAGCCAGTTTCAGCAGCAACTGTCATGCAACCATGGAATAGATATTATATACAATCCAGAAAAACGGTCAAGGCAAAAACAAGGATGGTAGTTAGATTTTATTCGGATATCACAAGTGCTTTCACCCTGACTCAAATGCAGGACTTTTTTCAAGTGAAAAACAAAGTACATTGTATTCAGCCTTATTTAAGTAAATCCTTCTGTAAAAGGAGCCAAAATATTTAAAGTGCTACACACATTTCAAAGCTTCCATATAAAAAAATCCACTTTAACAAGGTAAACAATGAAACACTTTTAGGAATATAAAATCCAAAATATATATAAAATATGTGTGAAGTAATAATGACCAGTTCATTACCACTTCCTAAAATCCATAGTATTTATGTCCATATGTACAGGGGAAATATATATATTGGAAGTGAATAAACAAACAACAATAGCACCTATCTACATCTATAGGTGCTTGTAACTTCTCGGCTCTATTCAGTAAATGTGGTTTTATTGACACATGTTCGTTCAAGCCTGGCGGCTGGGAGGAATTTAGTTTCAATTGCTAAAAGGTCTCCCTGCAACATAACCACTTCTCCCAGCCCCACCTCTGGGTCTGGGGAAACTTGTTCCAGAATTCTGAATACGAAACCCGAATGTGCGGGCTCCATTTGCAAGTGCCTACACAATGCATTGTTCAAATTCCCTCTCCTAATTACAATGTAAACATGTTCATAAATACATTTACCAAGTGCCCTTTCTGATTTACCTAAATAGAAGCTTGTACAGTCCCTACAATAGGCCAGGTACACTATGCCCTTAGTTGCACAGGTCCCCTTTCTAAAGTGGGCAGTACTCCCCTCGTAGTTGTCCAAGGTGACACTAGTATGTTCTGATATGTATTTACAGTTCCCACATCTTCCACATTTTCTTGTTCCTTGCTCACTCC
Source organism: Protopterus annectens (assembly GCF_019279795.1). Taxonomy (NCBI): domain Eukaryota; kingdom Metazoa; phylum Chordata; order Ceratodontiformes; family Protopteridae; genus Protopterus; species Protopterus annectens. The sequence goes on along the minus strand of NC_056737.1, from coordinate 702,976,387 downwards.
CAGATCTATCATAATAATTTTTCCTTTCAAACACCCTCTTTAAATTAGCCCCTGTTTTAAAAACAAAGTTGGGGTGCTCACCCACCTTGTGTACAATGTCCTTGTTGAATTTCAACATCTTCCAATTAGATTCAATCAAGTCCTTAACCTCTTTAGAGCCACAGTTATATTCCAGTACCATAGATCTCCTAAAACTGTTCTGGTCTCCTGTCAACACCACAGGACCACTTATAACAGTACCACTTAATAATGGCAAGTATTTTACACCCCATCCCACTTTAATCTCGTCAACAACTGCTTCAATTCAAGTCACTGGGTAACCTCTTACCTTGAAAAGATCATAAATAAATTTAATTTCAATTTCAAAATCTTCCCTTTCAGAGGTCATTCTGGCCGCCCTGACCATCTGACCTTTGACAATACTTTTTTTCTGCTTCCAAAGGTGATCACTGTTAAAGGGAAGATAGGAATTACTGAATGTACTCTTTCTGTGAATTCTAGATTTCAAACCCTCACTAGTTGTATGTAGCCTAACATCTAGATAATCAATTCCATTTTGATCAAATTTAAAAGAGAATATTAGAAAACTAGTGGTAGAGTTAAAAAAACAAGAACATCAGCAATAGAACTAGCTGTCCCCTCCCATATAATGAACAAGGTCATCCAAAAAACACCTGTAAAATTTAATGTTCTTCCAATAAACGGAGTCAAAAATATACTGCAACTCCCACTTTAATAACACCAAATTGGTATATATGGGGTTACATGCTGCCCCCATGGTGACCCCCCCCCAATTTGTTTAAAAGTTTCCCCCTCAAAATAAATGAAGTTGTTCTCCAACACAAGATTCATAAGTTCAACTAGAACATCTGTACCGATGTCTAATAATGATCTTTTTTCTTCCAACAGGGCCCAAAATAAGTCAAGACCCTCCTCTGTGGGGATGCAAGAGAACAAATCAACCACGTCAGTCATTACAAAATACACTTCACCCGCATAGGACTGCTGGGTTAAACCAGTCAAAATATCCCATAAGTCCTTTAACAGGTGGGAGTAACCCCCTGTAATATGTTTTAATGTTCGATCCAGAAAGGTTGCTAAACAATAGGTCTTACAGCCCTCACTGGAAACAATAGGTCTATAAGGAGGGTCAGTGGTGCACTTATGTACTTTGCGGATGCCAAAGAAAGAAGCGAGTCTTGGTTTCTTTCTTGACAAGCAACCCCAAGATTCTCATCCAACCTATTTTCTAGTACTAATTCTTCCAATGCAAGGTCAATCTTTCTATATGATTTTACATATATTTCTCAACGGTCTTCTGCCTGTTTATTATTGAGATATTATATGCACACATCTTTGTGTGTATGTGTGTGTGTGTGTGTGTGTGTGTGTGTGTGTGTGTGTAAATATATATATATATATATATATATATATATATATATATATAGACCCAACCATATGATCAACATTTCAAATGTCGACCATGGGGAACCGGCATCTCCCTACAGTGCGAAGTGGAAAGATTTCCACTTCCACACTGTAGTATGATCTTGGAGTTGGTATATTTAAGTTCCGGGGGTACAGGGGGTGAGGCCCCTCTACTACAGCATTAAGTTTTATATATGGTGCGTACAGATCCCCGGCAACACTTTCTGCCAAAACAGAAATCACTGAACATGCATAACTGAAAGTGCTGTTCACTGAAGCAGCACTTTCAGTTATGTATGCTGGTTGTGCCAGTCGCACTATGGTGCGGTTAAGGGAGAATTCCCTTTTCTCCACTGTAGTGCGACCTCGGTGTGAGAATATAAAAGTAGGGGGGTGGGGGCCCAGCCCCCCACATGGTGGGTGGAGGGGGGCTTGCTCCACTGCATAAAAGAAGATTTAGTGTTTTTTTTTTTTTTTTTAACAGACTTTAACAAAAGCGCTTTTTTGGTGAAAGTGCTTTAGTTAAAGTGCTTTCGGGTATTGTGGATTCGGACTATTGAATTTTCGTTCAATAGTCCTAGATCCATATATATATATATATATATATATATATATATATATATATATATATTCACTTTATAATTTCCCGAATTTCAGTTTTTCGAAACCATAAAGTCGAATGGCCTAAATCCTGAAACTACAGAATCACGAAACACAAAATCATGAACAGAAACACACCATACACAACACAACACATACATCATCCAATCCAAACCACAACAAACAAAACACACACAAACACAAAAACACAAATAAATAAACTTACACTACATATAAACAGGGGGGCAAGCCCCCTGCACCCCCCCACCCCCCCTAACTAAACACTTGCCTTAAATAACATCTAAATCCATACACAACACAAAACATCATCCAGTCACAACATCGCATGCAATGCACCATAAAGCCATAACCATGAATTTGAGATATTCTAATTCGTGATTATGCACTTTCGCGATTTTCAACATTCAACTTTGTAAGTTCGAAAAACTGAAATTCGGGAATTTAAGTTTTTCGAAATTATAAAGTGAACCCATATAGATATCTATATCTATCTATCTATCTATCTATCTATCTATATATATATATATATATATATATATATATATATATATATATATATATATGGGTCCTATTTCTATTGTCGAAAATATGGTTCATCGAACCGCACTTTATCAAACTCATTTTAGCGAAAGTGAATTTTGTCGAAATTGCACTTTCACTAAAGAAAAAAATGCAGTTTGTATGTACTGTTAGTTGTACATCAATGTATAATGTTGATGTACCACTACGGAAACTCCCGTTGAGATTGCGGTACAGTGGGGATAAGGGAATATTCTATTTCTCCACTGTAGTGCGATCTCAGAGTGAGAATATTAAAGTAGGGGGGTGTGGGGGGTGCAGAGGGGCTTGCCCCCTTCATATTAGTGTTTACTGTGTTTTTTTTTTTTGAATGTTTAGTTTTGTTTTAATTTTTCCAAGAAAGTGCATTTTCGACAAAATGCACTTTCGCGGAAGTCAGTTCACGGAAGTACGGTTCGATGAACCATTTTCAATTAAAGAACATAGATCCATATATATATATATATATATATATATATATATATATATATATATATATATATATATGTATGGATCTACTTTGTAATCATGAAATACCAACATAACACAAATATGACCTACCTCCCTCCAGCAATAAAAAACACACCAACAAACAAAACAAAACAAACAACAGCCTACTGCTCTATGTTTAACAGGGGGGCAAACCACCCTGCACCCACCATGTGGCGTGCTGTGCCGTCCACATCCCCTGCAAATTAAATATGTCAACTCCAAGATCGCACTGCCATGAAGGAAACTGTAAATACTCCATTACGCACTGTATGATTTAATTTGAACACAATACCCTTTGTAAAGATAAATAATGTAGTTCTTCAACATGTCACTGATCACAATAAAAACAAACACATATTGTCACTTAAATACTCTGATTTACATAGCACACTTACCATCAACTTTAAACAACTAAACTTTCATTTCCAAACCCCTAAAATACTCCATACCTACCATAAGATTCACTACATCAAAATGTAATAGCTGCCGTAGCTATTTTTGACAAACTACTACCCCTTAAAGGAACACTGTCAAATTTAGATCTACACTGCGGAAGACTTACTTACATTTCAAAAATCTCAGATTCGACATTCTGCACTTTCAAGAAATTAAATTTTTCATGATTTTTGTTTTGCTGTTATGAGGTTCAACATTTTGGTATTTTGTGATTACAAAGTAGACATATATATATATATATATATATATATATATATATATATATATATATATATATATATGTATATCTACACATATATCTATGTGTGTGTGTGTGTGTGGCAGATCAACATTTCAAAACATCGATTTCCGAAAGATTGAGACCATGTGGTCGATGGTCGGAAACATTGACTACTGCGTAGCACAAGAAGGCTGTTTTTACTGAGATTGCAGTACAGTGAGATGTGTGAATTTTCCTTTTCCTCACTGCAGTGCAATCTTGAAGTCGGTATATGGAGTCAGCAGGGGTATGGGGACTGCAGAGGGAGGTCTGCCCCCACACACAAAAACAAAGCATCTGGATTTTGATTTTCAGTGCTCAGACCATTGACCAAATGGTCTTTGATGTTTTAAGTAAGTATTCTGAAACATCGATCTTATGAAGTAGATCTATATTTATTTATTTAACATTTGTTTGTCAGTATAGTCCAACTGGACAACAAGTGTCTGTTTTCAGTGGAGTCCTGGGGAGAAAAACTCCATAAGTTTACAGAAAGAAGAATAATTTACAAAAAGAGAAATTACAGAGTAGTAGCATACAGATTGTATACTTCACATCAGTTAGTATACAATAAGAGGATATTCCCCCCTTTTGGTTGAAACTACAAGTGTACAAAATATACAATGGGAGTAGATAGGAACCTGGTAGAGCCTTGCAAGATAGTTCACAATTGAATAAGAGTATATAAATGTTTAAGTTTTCCATATATACATTCAAGCAAATATACATGTAAGAGTATACATACATATATATGAATACACATACATACACACATATACATACACATATATACATATACACACACACACACACACACACACACACACACACATATATATATATATATATATATATATATATATATATATAATATATAATATATAATATATACGAGTTCCCTATTTAATTTCAAAATACTGAAATCATGAATTTCAGTATTTCGAAATTAAAATAGCAAAGTCTTGAAATACTGATAAACCAGAAGCGCGAAATTCAAAATCCCGAAATATGGAGATTTGAATTAGTGCTTCTGGGGTTGTGGTGTGTGAATAGTAAGATGTGAGTTTGGGTATGTATGTATGTGTATGTGTGTTGGTTAGGGGCTTTAGTGTATGTCAGTGTGTGTTTTGACTGTGATGTGTGTGTGCGAGGGTGTGTACAATGTGTAGGAGTGAGATACCTGTGTGTGTCTGATTGTGCAATCTTGGAGTTAGTATATATAAGTAGGGGGTGTGGGGATGCAGGGGGGCTTTCCCCCCAGCTTATCTGTAGTGTAGGATATTATATTTGAGTTGGGGAGGAGTTGTGTGTATGTGTTTGTGTTTGCTGTATCTGTAGTGTACCGTCGGGATTTTGAATTTCGCAGTTGTAGGGTTCTGGTGTTTTGTGTGTTTGGCTATGTAATTTCGAAATACTGAAATTCGGGATTTCAGTATTTTGAAATTACATAATGAATCCAGTATATACATATACACAGATATACACATGCACAAACATATATATATATATATATATATATATATATATATATATATATATATATATATATATTATATATATATATACACACACACACATCGCCACGACGTGCTGAAGCGGGCCCCAAGGCTAGATTTTTTTGTGGGCCCCCATAATTATATTTATAAAAAAAAAAAAATATTGGGCAGTGTACTTTCTAGCTTTCATTACAGCAAATTTTTCAATTATTTTTGAGTAATCGACTTTTTTAGCAAAATCATTTTCTATACATAAAATTGCCAAATGATTAAAATCGTTCTTGGCTAGTGGAATTTCTTTGCCACGTTTTTAACGAGTTTTCCAATTTACTGAACAATCTCTCAGCCAACAAGACAGTTACTTGAATAGTACAAAATAATTTTAATGCAAGGCAAATATTGCCAAATATTTCTTGCAGATTTTTTTCATATATTAAATTAAGAAGTTTAATTGGTGATCTTTCCGAACCAAAAAACGGTCTTGTGGATTGTTTTTAGGTGAAGTATTTCATTTATTAAATCATCTGACAAATCTCTTTCATAAGCTTTTACAAGTATTGCTACTTTTGTGGTTAGCTGATCTTTGTCCAAATCCTGAAAATTTTAAATTGGAGAGAATAATTCGCAAATATTATTAGCTGCTTCAAATCTTGTTTTTATATCGTTGATAATAAAATCCAACACTTGGTACACGACAGAATTTTGGAAGTCTTCTTCATAGTTTTCAGAATTTGTGCACTTTTTGGGAAATTGGTGTTGGATTTCTATTACTGCAGCAACTGCTTTAGCTTCATGAACAATGTTTTCCCATGAATTGCGCGTCTGAATTTCTTCCACTAAGTCATTTACCAAGGTGGTCTCTATATCAAGAGAGAATCCTTTGCTTTGTATGACAGTATTTTTCTTATCAATAATGGCTAGTATTTTATGCCAGAATATTGTCATCAACCGACCTTTATAAGAACTGAAATATTTCTTCAAACCTTTAAGCATATTTAGTGCTGAAGGAGTTAATCCTGTAGCCACCTCACTAAGAATGTCATCTATCGCAGCAAGTACACAGGGTAATGTTTAATGATTGAACGTACAGCTTCAATTCTTTTGCTCCATCTTGTTTCTGACACACTTTGAAGAGATAATGGTATGTGTTTTTTAAGTAAATCCCAGCGTGCAGGACTATGAGCGAAAAAAGTGTACAAGCTCTCTATATTTCTGAAAAAATGCTATAACATCTGGATTGATTTTTGCAGCATTCACTCCTACACGATTTAATGAATGTGCACCACAGGGGGAGAACACTGCAGATTTGTTCTTTTCTAGGATGCGGATGTGAACACTGATTACTTTACCACACATATTGGTGCCATTATCGTATTCCTGTGAATGGCAATCTTGAAGAGGTATATTGTGTTTTTCAAGAGTAACAAGTATTTCTTTCGTTATCTTTGTCCAGTTTTCCCAGTAAAATTTATGAAGTTGAAACATTTATTTACTTCAAATTCATGTAAATCTTTGTTTTGAAATAAATATCTGGGAATCAGGACATTTTGTTTGTTGTGAGAGATATCTGGTGTCAACAATTATGTCTTAAAAAATTGAGTCCCTTCTTTGGTCCAGAATGGTGCTAAGAACTTGGTCTGCACAAAGGACTATAAACTCATTTTGAGAATGCTACAACAAATAATGGAGAGATCCTTTCATATTTCTTCCTTCTTCTATCTGATTTTGTTGAACTTTAGCAAGGTGTTGTCATGTTACTTCATCATATTTTGCAATTAGTTCTAAAAACCCTAAAAAATTTCCATTGTGGACATTTCCAATTGTTATGTTCTCTCCTTGAAACGCTAAACCTCCAGATGCCAAAAAAAGTGTTACATATAAAATTTGTTGCAGAATAGCTTTCCACTTGGTTGTTTCAGTCTGAATTTGGAGTTGGAGGGCTTTATCGATTCCATATCCTTTTCATCATCTTCTTTTGGCTGTTCCCATTAGGGGTCACCACAGTGGATCATCTGTTTCCATTTCTTCCTGTCCTCTGCATCTTGCTCTGTCACACCAACCACCTGCATGTCCTCTCTCACCACATCCATAAACCTTATATTAGGACTTCCTCTTTTCCTGTTACCTGGTAGCGTCATCCATAGCATCTTTTTCCCAATATACTCAGCATCCCTCCTCAGCACATGTTCAAAGTAACGTAATTTTGCCTCTCTGGCTTTGTCTCCAAACCTTCCAACCTGGGCTGACCCTCTAATATACTTATTCCTAATCCTGTCCACCCTTGTCACACCCAGTGCAAATCTTAACTTCTTTAACTCTGCCACATCCAGCTCAAACACCTGCCTTTTTGTCAATGCCACTGTCTCCAACCCATATAGCATAGCTGGTATCACTACCCTCTTGTAGACCTTCCCTTTCACCCTTACTGGTACTCATCTGTCACAAATCACTCCTGACACTCTTCTCCACCCACTCCATCCTGCCTGTAATCTCTTCTTCACCTCTCTTTCACACTCACCGTTACTCTGAACTATTGATCCCAAGTATTTAAACTCATCCACCTTCACCACCTCTACTCCTTGCATCCTCACCATTCCTCTATCCTCCCTCTCAGTCACTCACATATATTCTGTATTAGTCCTGCTGACCTTCATTCCTCTTCTCTCTAGAGCATATCTCCATTTCTCCAGGGTCTCCTCCACCTGTTCCCTACTCTCACTACAGATCACAATGTCATCTGCAAACATCATAGTCCACGGGGACTCCTGTCTAATCTCGTCTGTCAACCTGTCCATCACCATTGCAAATAAGAAAGGGCTCAGAGCTGATCCTTGATGTAACCTCACCTCCACCTTAAATGCATCTGTCACTCCCACCACAGACCTCACTGCTGTCACACTACCCTCGTACATATCCTGTACTACTCTTACATACTTCTCTGACACTCCTGACTTCCTCATACAATACCACAACTCCTCTCTAGGCACCCTGTCATATGCTTTCTCTAAATCCACAAATACACAATGCAACTCCTTCTGACATTCTCTGTACTTCTCCATCAACACTCTCAGAGCAAACATCACATCTGTAGTGCTCTTTCCTGGCATGAAACCATACTGCTGATCACTAATCATCACATCCCTTCTTAACCTAGCTTCCACTACTCTTTCCCATAACTTCATGCTGTGACTGATCAATTTAATCCCTTTGTAGTTACTAGAGCTCTGCATATCACCCTTATTTTTAAAAATCGGTACCAAAACTCCTTTTCTCCATTCCTAACGTATCCTCTCACTTTCCAAGATTTCATTAAACAATCTGCTTAAAAACTCCACTGTCATTTCACCTAAACACCTCTATGCTTCCACGGGTATGTCATCTGGACCAACAGCCTTTCCATTCTTCATCCCCTTCATAGCTATCCTTACTTCCTCATTGCTAATCCAATGTACTTCATGATTCACTATCCCCACATCATTCAACCTTCTCTCCCTCTCATTCTCTTCATTCATCAACCCCTCAAAGTACTCTTTCCATCTCCTCAACACACTCTCCTCACTTGTGAGCATGTTTCCCTCATTATCCTTTATCACCTTTACCTGCTGCACATCTTTCCTAGCTCGGTTCCTCTGTCTAGCCAATCGGTACAGGTCCTTTTCTCCCTCCTTAGTGTCCAACCTTTCATACAACTCTTCATATGCCTTATCCTTAGCCTTCACCACCTCTCTCTTTGCCATGCACCTCATCTCCTTATACTCCTGTCTACTTTCTTCATCTCTCTGACAATCCCACTTCTTCTTTGCCAACCTCTTTTTCTGTATACTCTCCTGTACTTCCTCATTCCACCACCATGTCTCCTTATCATCCTTCCTCTGTCCAGATGTCATACCAAGCACCTTTCTGGCCATCTCCCTTACTAGCTCTGCTGTAGTTACCTAGCTATTTGGTAACTCTTCACTGCCACCCAGTGCCTGTCTTAACTCATCCCTGAACACCACCTCACAATTACCCTTTTTCAATTTCCACCATTTGATCCTTGGTGCTGCCCTCACACACCTCCTACTCTTCTTGATCACTGACGTCATCCTACAAACCACCATCCTATGCTGCCTTACTACATTTTCCATGGTCACCACTTTACAGTCTCCAATCTCCTTCAAACTGGCCCTCCTACATAAGATATAATCCACCTGTGTGCATCTTCCTCCACTCTTGTATGTCACCCTATGCTCCTCCCTCTTGTTAAAATACATATTCACCACAGCCATGTCCATCCTTTTCACAAAATCCACTACCATCTGACCTTCTGCATTCTTTTAACACCATACCTACCCATCACTTCCTCATCCCCTCTGTTCCCTTCACCAACATGCCCATTGAAATCTGCTCCAATCACCACTCTCTCACCCTTGGGTACAGTCATCACCACTTCATCCAACTCACTCCAAAATTTTTCTTTCTCATCCATCGCACACCCAACATGTGGAGCATATGCACTAACAACATTCATCATTACACCATTAATTTCCAGCTTCATAAACATCACTCTATCTGACACTCTTTTCACTTCCAAAACACTCTTAGCATACTGTTCCTTTAGGATAACTCCTACGCCATTTCTCCTCCCATCCACACCATGATAAAACAATTTGAACCCACCTCCGATACACCTAGCCTTACTCCCCTTCCATCTGGTCTCTTGCACACACAATATACCAAAATTCCTTCTGTCCATCATATAGGCTAGCTCTCTCCTTATACCAGTCATATTGCCAACAGACAAAGTTCCGACCCTCACTACCACAGCCCTAGCCTTTCGCCTCTCTGCCTGCCTTCCGCCATGCCTTCTGCCTCTTCTCCTCCTTCGGCCAACAATAGCCCAATTTCTGCCAGCACCCTTTTGGCTAACAGTACTGGTGGCGGTCATTGTTAACCCAGGCCTCGACTGATCTGGTATGGAAATATTTACTGGTGTCCGCATGAATTATTTGGCAATGTTTTACACCAGATGTCCTTCCTTACGCAACCCTCCACATTTATCCGGGCTTGGGACAGGTACAAAGAAATGCACTGGCTTGTGCATCCCCAGTGGCTGGGTTGATTCCATGTTCTTTTAATGAATCCAAAAGACATTTCCAAGCTACATATTCTTTTCTGTTTTCATGAGATGGCAAAATGTCGTATAACTTTTTCCAAGGTTTATTTTTAGGTGAAAATCCTTCTTGAGCTAAACAGCTTAAATTTTTATTAAATGGATCACAGAAAAGTTGACATGGTAGGCAGTAAAGAATTTCTTTTGATGTTAGCCATTGCGGAAAATGTTCACTTGTTCTATTATCTTTCATTTTTTTATTTAAAAGAAACTCTTGAAATTCTCTACCATTAACATCCTTTGCAATTTATTTTATATCTTTTGGAATTCTTGAAAGGTGGTGACACTGAGTTGTACTATTTCTTTTGCAGGTTATTTGAAATTACTCAAGGCCACATACCAGAATCATCATATTTTACATCAGGATTTTCAAAATGATATGTAACTGAATTATCGACTGTATCATGTTCTCTCACAGTTAGTTTTATTTGAGGTTTCTCATTTCTTTGTTATACGGCAGTTGCAGCAGTGGCAGTTGCTTCCTCTTCGACTGATTTTTGAATTTCTGAATTCTCATAAGCGCTATCTTCATAATTAGTATTATGCGTTAAATTCTTTTCATCACCATATTTAAAGAATTTTGTTATCAATTGACGGCCGCGTGATGTTTTTGCTTATTTTTCGTATTTAAGTTTCCTTTTCTGAGAACCAGACTTGTGTTTATAATTTGAAGCAGACATGGCTTTACTTTTACTTGAAATTTCTATAAAAAAAATAAAAGCCAAAACTATCTATATAACTTTTTCAAAATGAACATATCCGTAAAGAACAGGACGGGTGCAAAGCAAAAATATTTACTTGATTACAAACATACCTCTCAACCTGAAAACATCAAAAATCTAGACAAATGCCCATGAAAAATAGGTACAAATCAGTATGCTAATTAACATAAAATATGCATACCTAATTATGTAACCCCACCCATTTCAATAGAACTGTGGGAAACCAACTTTCAAATGCAAACTGAAGAACAGACAACCAAAATATGGCCCCAGAGTCCCCTGCAGCCACTCCAATGTCCCATTACTTGGCTATTTCACTCCATTTAACATAAACACTGGAATGTGCATACTGCTTTACTTCTACAATGATTATTTGGATTTCATTTAAAACTTATTTTACATTTTATAGTATAAACACTAATAGACATTTGCTAAACAAAGCAATACAGTCTCAGAATGAAAATAGACTTAGCATTAAAACTTCTCTGCCCTTGAAACTCACATTCATTGAAACCCAGACACTAATGCTTAAATAAAATAGCTGCTGCCATAACCACTCTGCTTACTGAGTGTAACATTTGAATTAGAAAGCTGCGGAGCTGCTGCCAATAATGAACCACACACACCGTGTGAGTTGCATGCTTAAATAATATAGCTGCTCGCATACCTCTCAACTGTACAGATTTTTGCAGAATGTCCAGATTTCTGCCTAATATTTTTGGTCCATTTTTCATAAAATTGTGGTTCATTAATCAAAATCATTGGCAAATCACTGAAGATTTAAGTCAGAAAATAATGTCAGACATTTGAGTTTCAGATGTCATATCCTTCAGAAAATTAATATTAAAGCACATCCTGTTGCTCTATCTACATTCTAAGTTTGTAAGTACAATATTCAAAAATTGTCCCTGTCTTAGGTACTTTGACCCCCTCCCCATTATTTAAGGCTTTGTCTAGATTTCTTACTCTAACAGGTTGAGAGGTATGCTGCTGTCATAACCATTCTGCTTACCGAGTGTAACATTTGAATTAGAAAGCTGCAGCTTCACATACACACACGCACATACACACACACACAAACACACACACACACACACACACACACACACACACACACACACACACACACACACACACACACACACTAATGCTTAAATAAAATAGCTGCTGTCATAACATGACCAGTGCGCAGCCGCAGACAGCCATATCTTGCACAAGAATCTATACATCCAAAGACCAGAAATTTAAAGCATGGCATGAATATTTATTTTTTCACACTAACAGTTACAAAAGAAGATTCATGGGTTCTGCAACACATGCCTTCAAAATAAATAATCCATTATCCCGTCATAAGCTAGTAATAGTCATTACTCAAAGTAGCTGTTATTCATATACTTTAAACAGTCGGGTACTCGGGTTAAAAAAAGTTATTTGTTTTGACACAAAAATAACTGGTAAACTTCCAAAAAAAGAATAACATGAAAATGCAGCTCAGTTAAATCAAACTTCCAGCATGAAGATAACATATTTTATCATATATATATATATATATATATATATATATATATATATATATATATATATATGGGTCTATATGACTTGGTCGACAGTTCATTTGATTAACACTCATTTGGTCGACAGTTCATTTGGTCGACAAGCAGATTTGCCCCCTTCCCCAATGTTGTGCAACCCTGGAGTTGATATATATAGTTGGGGGGGGCACAGCCCCCCATCTAAAATGCCTGTCGACCAAATGAACTGTCGACCAAATGAGTGTCAATCAAATGAACTGTCGACCAAGTCATATAGACCCATATATATATATATATATATATATATATATATATATATATATATATATATAGAGAGAGAGAGAGAGAGAGAGAGAGAGAGCCTACTGGCCATTAGAATAAAACAGTACAGAGGCAGACAAAAATAAAAAAGTCGTATTGCTTTATCAACATATATACAAACAAGTGCCTAATTTCAGTGGAGGCACAATTCATTGATTTATTCCAACTATGAAATAAATGATACTCTCTAGTACTGACTACATTGAGGTGTGTACATTTTTTTCTTACCTGTTAAATCTAATAATGTGCTTCACAGCGCTATCAGCTGCTTAGTGCTCAGGCTTCTGACTCGTCTGTCCCGTTCCTCTCTCTTTAGACCCTCTCTCATTCTCTACTCTGTTGCAGGCTTCCAAAGTAAACTCAACCCAGAGCAGCCCTGAGCCGAATTCCGATAGGCTGGCAGGCTACTCACGAAGCCAATGTCATTGTGCACGCCTCTGCGTGATGATGTCGGGAAAAAAATTTAAAAAAAAGCTGGGAAATTCAGAAATTAAGGGGTGCCACTCAGGAATTGTGGCACCCTATTATTTGAACCTCAGTCTTGCTTGAATAATTTTTTCTTTGTAGTCTGTTTTGTGTGCCATGTTATGTTATGTGTTGCAAAATGAGAAAACTGTTAGAAACATAATCATTATTATGATCACAGAGCATGTGAATACATTTTTTAAGCTTTTAGAGATACTTGGAGGGTATTCAAAGTCTTACATCTGGACTTTATCATTCCCTGTACTTAGTGTCATTGTATTAGTATGTTTCTCAGAATTAATGTTTTAGGAAAACTGAGGTATACAGCATCATTTTATCATATCTGATTTAAAGGAACTGTGGCAATCAGTCCTGTACTCTGATACCAGTACTGAGGCATGTGGCATCTGTAGATGTGCTGTGTGAACCTACTTCACAAAACATCTAACAATATCAGAGAATATAAAACAGGTGACTGCATTTGAGAAAAGCCATACAGAGACACTATGATCTAGCATGCAGTGAAGCATAACATATTTCAGAACATATAAGCAATGTATGAAACAGTATAAATGCATTAAGTAATGCAGAAACCTGGGGAAACCAGTTAGTATAAAGAGGAAAAAGGCTGCACTGTGATAACTGCTATAGTAAGATATTTGGTAACCAGTCTCGTAACACTATCAGCTCATCACCAGACCACACTAATGCTGGTTTAATGAGTTTACCATTTTAATTTATCAGTTAATAAACACTGTAACCCAATTATATGTTTCTGTCTGCAGAACAGCACAGTGTTATTAATAAAACTAAAGCCATTAATGTGTATTGAGTTTTGCAAAATTTGCCCAGCACTCCTCACATAGAGGAATAAAGATCTGCCTGTGACTCTGCCAAACTGAGTTTGATTAGTGACTTGAGCACCTGCTGGAGTTGACCTGGTGGAATTATCCTTGCCTCTTCTGGAGGGAGAGAGATGGGAGTATGCAGGAGACACAACAGTTCACAAGCCCTGGTGGTGATATCAGTGCTGTAACAAGGACAGCTGATATAGAGGTAGGCTCGCGCTACCCATTCTGCTGCATTGATAATAATAATAATAATTGAATCATGAATTTTGAAAAGGGCCCATCTCCACAACTGAAAAAATATGGATATGGGCCCTTTATGAAATTCATGATTCAATTGTTGCATAAATTAAAGTATAAATTTTCAGTGGTTGAGAAATTTCAAAAAGAGGTTTTAAATATTTTTATGTTTTGACCGATCACACTGGTCCCCCCTTATCCCGGGCCCCCAGGCTACAGCCCTGTCAGCACCCCCCTTGTGGGGCCATGTATATACACATGCACACACACACACACGCACACACGCACACACGCACACACACACACACACACACACACACACACACACACACACACACACACACACACACACACACACACACACACACACACACACACACACACACACACACACACACACACACACACATTCACTTATAGGTTATTGCTCACACATGGATAGGTATAGTTAGATGGTGTTGTTTGTGTTGTCTAGGACAGATGGTGTGCAGAAATAGTAAGTTGACGAGGCTTCAGGGGGTCAATAACAGTTGCATAAATGGTTAGTGAAGAGGTATGTTTTAAGTAGGCTTTTGAAGGAGGGTGTGGAGTTTTGTAGTCCGAGGCCAGGGGGAAGGTTGTTCCATATTTTTGCTATTTCATGGGCAAATAGTGATTTCCCAGAGTTGTTTTTGCATGTGATGGTTTCGATTAAGGCTTTGTTGGAGGACTGAAGTTGTCTATTTGAACTGTAGTTTAGCATGCTAGTCAGGTTGAGGGTTTTCTCGGGATAGTACAGAATTAGATGAGCTAGGCTGAGTTGATGGTACCTTAATAGGTTCGGAAATTCAAGCCAGTACAAGGCTTGTAGGGAAAGGCAGTGGTGGGATCATGATTTGGCATTGCTAGCGAATCTATGGAAACTTTGTTAAGGTCAGTTTTGTAAAGATTAGTTAGAAGTGGGGATGCATAAAATTGAGTAGATAGGAGGTGGGTCCTGGGTATTGCAGTTCAAGATTCGGTGGTTAGATAACTTTTACAGCGATAGAGGGAACCTAGCTTTTTGTGGACTTTAGTGATGGTTGTTGATATGTGCTTTGTGAATTTGGGTTGCTGGTCAATGGTAACTCCTAGTAGTTTAGCCTCAGTGACAGGGGTGATTTGGGTTTTGCTGGTGGAAAATATAGAGGAAGGTAAGGTTGCTCGTTTTAGTAGAGTGGAATAGCATTAGTTGTGTTTTCTTGGGATGTAATATGAGTTGTGAGTTGTTAAGCCAGTTCTCTATTTCAGAGGCTTCTTGGGCTTTTTGTTGGAGAAGGTAGATGTTGGGTGCAGAGCATATGAGCATTGTGTCATCAGCGTATTGGACTATGCTGGCTTTAGAGGTAGCTGAGTGGACTTGGTTTGTGAAGATATTAAAAAGAAGGGGTCCTAGGACTGATCCTTGCGGTATGCCTAAGGAGGTTGGGAGTGGGGGGATAGAGAGTTATGCCATTTGACGGATTGTTGGCGGTTATCTAAATAGCTTTTAAACCAGAGGAGGGTGGAGTTGTTAAGGCTGAGGTCAGACAGACAAGACAGTAGTTTATTATTTGAGACTCAAAAACCAAACAGGTCAGGTACCTTAACCAGAAAACCATAAACAGTCACAAAAAGGTACCAGTTGGAGGTGCCGAAATAACCACAAAGCAAATGTGTAGCAACCACAAAAGGTTTTAATGCATTAAAACCATTTGTGGCTGCTACACGTTTGCTTCATGGTTATTTCAGCACCTCCAACTGGTACCTTTTTGTGACTATTTCTTCTTATGTAAGACTGTGTCAAATGCCTTGGATAAATCTAGGAAGGTAGCTGAGACAAATTTACCTAGATTCCTGTGGTAGTTTATAGTATTGGTGAATTTGAGTAGGGCAGTGGTGGTGCTGTGGGATGGATGAAATCCATGTTGGGTTGAGCAGAGAAGGTTGTTGGTGAGGAGATAGGAGAGGAACTGGTGATGAATACATCTTTCTAGGATCTTAGAGAGGGGTGAGAGAATTGCAATTGGTCGATAGTTGGAAAGGTCTAGGGAGGGGCCACCTTTGTGGAGTGGTATGATATATGAGGTTTTCCACAGGAGTGGAACTGTGTGTTCAGTGATAGATCTATTTATTAGAAGTGAAATGGGGTAGGCTATAGCTGTGGATGCAATTTGGTGGTATTTGGCAGGAAGGTTATTGGCTGCGAGGGTGGTTGGTTTGAGTTTGCCTAGGAATTTTTGGATAGCAGAGGTAGGAACAGACTTAAGTCTGAAAGGTATGGTATTGATTTGGGCCTGAGGTGGTTGTGGGGTGTTGGAGGAAGTGATGTTGTTTAAGAATTTGAGTACTGAGGAGGTGAAATAGTTATTAAAGCTGGAGGCTATGTCCAGGTCTGTACCTGTTATACTGGGTGTGGGAATGGTGGTTCTTCCGGGTTGTAGGATGTTATTTATTGCTGTTCAGAATTTTTGCAGTTTGGTAATGTATTTGTTTTGTTGAGTAATACATTAATTTTGTTTATCGAGCTTAACCTGCTTTTTTGCTTTGTTTCGGAGCTCATAAAAGGTTTGCCTAGCTGTGGGTGATCAGGTGTGGTGACAGGCTTTCCAGGCTTTATCCCTGGCTCTAAGTATTGCTTTTGTTTCTGGAGCCAAGGGGTGGGGTTGCAATGTATCCTGATAGTTTTTAAGGGGGCTAGTTGGTAGAGGATATTTAGGAATGTGGAGTTGAAGTAATCAACTGCTTTGTCTAATGAAAGAGTTTTGATGGGAGGCCAGTTGCAATGTTGCAAGGCTCTTATAAAGTGGTCTCTAGGAACATTTTTGTTAGAGCAGGTTTGTAGAAGGGAGGGAGAGTTAATTATTTTAAGTTTTTGCCTAAGGATAAAAGTGGGGCTGTGGTCGCTCAGAGAGTTTGGTAGGGTGCCACATTGATGGGCAGTATTTGGTTGATTTGTTGGGATTCAGTCAAGCATAGATTCTATTTTTGTGGCCTTATCAATGCGTATGGGAGTATCTGTAAGTTGGGTGAAGTTATATAGGTTAATGTGGTGGATGTGTGTGTGTGTGTGTGTGTGTGTGTGTGTGTGTGTGTGTGTGTGTGTGTGTGTGTGTGTGTATGTGTGTGTGTGTGTGTGTGTGTGTGTGTGTGTGTGTGTGTGTGTGTGTGTCTCTCTCTCTCTCTTTATATATATATATATATATATATATATATATATATTTGTGTGTATATGTGTATCTCTCTTTCTCTCTCTATATATATATATATTTTTATATATATATATATATATATATATATATATATATATATATATATATATATATCTACATACATGTGTGTGTGTCTGTATGTCTAGGCATGTGTGGAAATGTCTTCTCATGTGGGTGATGGAGGGGGGGCCTTGGCCCACTGCATAAAAAAATGTATTTTAATGTTTGCCAGATGTGGCTTTTAAGGAGCTGGTTTCAGTGAACTGGAACTTGCTTGAATGTACCATCAATGTTGCATGATTTTGTTCAATGAACTTAGTGTACATTGGAATTACTCTACAGATACCCAGTATCAAGCACAGAAATTCCATTCTTGTCACCACTAAGGTCAATAATGGTGAAAGTATTACAGTTTAATGCAGTTTTGTCCTTCCAAACATCCCAAAGCAAACTACTCAAAAAAGTGAATTGTGGGTAATCTCAAAAATCAAAAGTGAACGGATAAAACCCACACAGTGAGAGTTTCAGGCTCTAGGTCTGACTCTAATCTTTGATAATCATATTGCCAAGGTGGTTAGAAAATCCTTCTATGTGGCCCACCTAATCACAAAAGGGTTCACATCTAGAACAAAAGAGGTTATTGTTCCCCTCTACTCATCACTCATCAGATCCATCATAGAATACAACGCCCCATTTGGGATGTACCTTACAAGACACCTGCAACAGCTGGAAAGACCACAGAAGTACCACACCAAGAGGATTACTGGCCTCAAACAAATGCCCTATGCAGCCCGACTGAAAAAACTCCAGCTGTACTCAGTTGCATACCGCTTACTCAGAGGTGATCTCTGCCTGACATACAAGGCCATGTCCAACCCAGAATTGATGGATATGCTCCACCAAAAAAAAAAAAAAAAAAAAACAAATCCCCAAGAGTCACACGCTCCAGGGATCTAAACCTCACCACAGCAATAAATTGGACGTGCTGGTGGGATAGATTCCTGTCCCAGAGTCTCCCCATGCTTTGGAACAGGATTCCAATCTACATTAGGCAGAGTCCCTCACTAACACTCTTCAAGAGAAACCTTGACGAGTGGATGGGGAACAGAAATTTTACCCCAGGGATCACTTCAGTGGCTCTGCTGGACAGAGGCACAGGGAACTAATGGCTCTGCTGGACCAAGGCACAGGGAACTAATCTAAGGGGGTGGTGAAAGCCAACACATTCTGGCTAGGCTTATAGATGCCCTCAGGCAACTAGCCTAGTATTTACCTATGAACCTATGAACCTAAGTGATCACAACAGGATTCTTCAATAGTAATTGGGTATAAGCAAAAGGACAATTTCTTCCGTGCACCTATTGAAATATTTGAAACGGTACTGCTAATCAACATCTCATCCAAGACAGAAAAAGCTCTTTGGACTGAGTCCAAGCAAATATCTGTTCCAAGCAATATTACTGCAGTTGGGCTTACTTTGGATATAATGTTTGACCACTATTCCCTGTTTCTCTCCCTCTCTAGAAATAACTCTTTGACCTTGCCAAGTTCAACAACCTACTTAGGATATAAACTAGACCTCAACAAAATATCCGACTCTGCAGTTACAGCACAGTTATATAGGTTCATAGGTTCATAGGTTTATACTAGGCTATCTGCCCTAAGGCATTTATAAGCCTAGCCCAAACTTATGTGGCTTACACCACCCCTTATGTTATAAATAATGTGCCCATTAGTTTGTTGTGCCTCTGTCCAGCAGTGACACAGAGATGATTCTCGGGGTAAACCTACGATCTCCCATCCACCGGTCAAGATTTCTCTTGAACAGAGCCAGCGAGGTGCTCTGCCTCACATGGACCGGGATTTTATTCCACAGCATGGGGAGTCTCTGGGTGATAAATCTATCCCTCCAGCACATCCTATTTATATCCGTGCTAAGGTTTAAGTCACTTGCTCTAGTGGTTCTGGTGGATTTGGATTTTTTGAGGTGGAGCATGTCCATTAATTCGGGTTGGTCATGGCCTTGTATGTCAGGCACAGGTCACCTCTGAGCAGACGGTATGCAACTGAATAGAGTTGGAGTTTCTTCAGTCTGGCAGTATATAACAGGTTTTGGAGTCCCTTTATCCTTTTGGTGAGGAACGTTTGGGGTCTCTCCAATTGCTGCAGGTGTCGGGTGAGATACATCCCGAATGGGGCATTGTACTCGATCATTGGTCTGATAAGTGAAGAGTACAGGGGAACAATGACCTCACTTGATCTGGATGTGAATCCCTTCATGATCAGATGGGAAATGTAGAAGGTCTTTCGAATCACTTTAGCAACGTGAGTGTCAAACGAGAGGCCACTGTCAACCTGGGTACCCAGGTTCCTGATAACCTCTTCTGTGCTTAGTGGGTTGCCACCTATATGGTAGCTTGGGGTTACCTTGTTTTTCCCGAAGGGTATTACTATACACTTTTTTGCGTTTAACTTCAGGCCATGGCTCTGGCACCAGCTATCACTTTCCATGAGACCCCTCTGAAGGATGTCTGTGTCCGATGTACTATCCACTATGGCACCCAGTTTGCAGTCATCCGCAAACTTTGTCAGCCATAGTCCTCCTATGTTTGCCTGTACTTCTGAGAAGTAGATGCCGAACAATAGGGGGCCAAGGACTGAGCCCTGTGGGACATCTCTTGTAACCAGCTTGGAGTCTGACATGGCTCCAGCAACTCTAACCCTGTGGGTTCTGTCCTTTAGCCAGTTTGCAACCCATCTTGTGACATATGGGTTTACATTTAAGCTGGTAAGTTTCTCTATGATACCCGAGTGGGATATTGTGTCGAAAGCTTTTGCAAGGTCAAGGTAGGCTGTATGGACTGCCTTTCCCTCATCAATGGCCTTGGTAACTGTTTCGAAGAAGTCAACCAAGTTCAAAAGGCAAGATCTGCCCTTGACAAAGCCAAACTGGGTTGGGTCCAAGGTCTGCAAGTCCCGTATGTCCTTGTTTATGAGTTCCATTATGATCCTCTCCATAGCTTTGCAGACCAGGCTTGTTAAGCTTATGGGGCGGTAATTACCAGGGTCCGTAGAGGCACCGCCTTTGTGGAGTGGGACCACAGCTGCCATACGCCACTCCTTGGGCACATATCCTGTGGTAAGGCTAAGATTAAACAGCTGCCTTATGTGTGGGTTTAGTTCTTCATTGAGTTCATGTAGCACACAGCTGGGGACACCATCCGGTCCCATTGATGCTGTGTTTTTAGCTTTAGAGAGAGCAGCTTTCACCTGCACATTTGAGATGACTGGGAGGCTACACTCTGTTGGGATAGTTATCTCTCCTTTTGGGGGGGAGAGGGGGGTGAAGTTTGCACTGAACCTGTCTGCCAGTATGTTGGCAATGTCTGTGGGTTCAGTGATTTTTGTATCATTTTTGGAATAATTCTGAGCATATCTGGGAGTTTCCACACAGGTTTCTGACATAGCTGAAGAAGGCCTTATGATTGTCTTTTGAATCTATGGCAATTTTTTTCTCAAAGTTGGCCTTGGATGATTTTATGAGGGATCGTAGTTTCTTGCTAGTACTGATCAAAGATGCCTTCCCTTTTTGGGATTTTGCTCTATCTTATTGTAAAGTTTGTTTATGGCTGGGGTCCACCAGACTGGATGTTTGCCCTTGGTGGAAAGAGTCTTGGTTTTATTTGGGATTGCCTGATCCATGCAGTCCTGAAGGTGTTCATAGAAGGCATTTGTAAGGGCTTCCGCAGCTTGGGTTGTGGTTTCCATTGGCTCGGGGGCCTTGAAGGATACCACACCTGTCTTGAGTAGTGTGAAGTTTGCTTTAGAGAAGTTCTTCACTGTGGTCTTTTTTGTTTGGGGTGGGGCGGGATGTGGATTTCTAGTGAGATTAGTTTATGATCTGATCTCACCAAAGAGGGATATATTTCCGGTGTGGAGCATTTTGTCCCCATATTTGTGATGATGAGATCTAGTATATTTTCTCCTCTTGTGGGGATGGTGACTAGTTGTTCCATGGCATTTGAATTTATGAACTCCAGGAACCTTTGGGCTAGAAAGTTGGGGCTTGAGTAATGTTCCCGGTCTATATTCGGGTAGTTGAAGTCACCCAATATGATGGTGTTTGGTGATACATTTATACCCTCCAGTGTCTTCAGGAAGGCTGTGTGGGTTTCCTGAGTTTGAGAGGGTGGCCTGTAGCATGCTACAAATTGTAGAGCAGTTTTGCCTATGGTTAATTGCACCTGGATGGTTTCCGATGCTTTGTGCGTAGCCACCAACCTGGAGGTGTGGGTATCCTTGATGAATATGGATACACCCCCTCCTTTTGTGGTATGGTCCGGGTTTTGGGGCCGGAACGCATGATATGAGGTAAAACCTGATAGTGCCGGGGTGCTCTTACTATAACTTACTATAACTGCAGACATTCGAGAAGTAACTGTTGCCAACATTACATTAAGGAACTCCGGCACAGTATGAGGTCTGAAATTCAGCCAGACTTTCAAAAATGAGCGTACCTCACCCTTGGCTGGGCTGACATGCCCTCCACCTCACACATCCTCATGTGCCTGGTATAAAGGTGATGTCTACCTGCATCACCTTCTGTGTTTTTTTTTTCCTTGCCTGTCCTCATGGCAAAGTATGTAACCTACAGTTTCTCTGTGAGCCACGTTATCATGCTTTCAAAACCAAAATGTCTTGGTTATGGCCTGAGACTTCCACCCTTTCTTGGAAACTAAATCAAGAACATAGTAATAGAAAAGAAAAAATGGCTTTGACTTGGACTCAGTAAAGAGTGGGAAGGGGATGTGTACCCAACCCCTCCTCATTTGTCCATAAAAGATCAGTGGAATAGTAACAGACTCAAAAGTTCTGAAAAAAGATGCAACAGTGACAACAATCAAATATCTACAACTTTGGTAAGTTGGTAACATAACTGTATTATGTTCTTTGTATTGCTCAATGCTACAGTAATAACATCAGAAAAAAACACAAAACAACATGGGGGTGGCTGAAGAGCTGCAGAGGTGGGTAGTATGCTTTTCAAAATGGCTGAAGCAACCCTTCTTTTGTCCGGAAATCTGGTCTATCTGGTAGAATTTTTAGAGTGTATGGACTGAGGAAAAGGTGATATGACTTGGCACATGAAGGAAGAGTTACAGACTCTGTCTTCATAAAAGGTAAGGAATGGCTGTTGGCATACCAGAACTTGTACTTTGGATGACCTCAAGGCAGAAGTAATGCTTATTTGAATCAGTGTCTTCTAGGATAGAACTTTTAGAGAAGCTGTAGCTCACACAGGTTGGCAAACTCTATTTTTCCAACATAAAATTGAGATCCCAAGCTGGCACCGATGTCTTCCTAGGAGGTCTAAGAAAACAGGATGCCATTCTGAAATTGCACGACTGATGGTTTGGATGGGGGTGGGGAATGTTGAGGTTGCAGAGGCAGACAGATCAGTATGGCATAAAAGTGCACTTTCAAAGAAGTGTAAACTATGCCGGTGCAGAAAAGCACATAGAGATACCGAAAAAACTAAAATAATATAGGTATAGTCACCTGTTTACTGGTTAGGTTCTTCTTCTGGCAGAAAAGGGAGAACAGTTCTCTCTTAACTAAGTAGGAATACCTTCTATGTGGTCTCAGTTTACTTCAAGATTCCAAGTACATGCTTAGGATAAAGGTGCCCAAAGAGAATAAGAGGCAGATCATCGAAGCAGCTAAGTTCAAGATGGATAGGATGGTGTACAAAGCAGATCCTGTACACTGCACCAGGAGCTTCATGTTCTCTGGCAGCATGTAGAAAGACTACCTAGCCAGTTGATGTAGGTGGGAGAACCAGTGCCGTCTTTGCCAAAAGGGAAATATCAGGAGCATGTCTAGCCCTTCTTCCCTGATTTTCTAGATAAACCTATCTAACAAGGAATTCAAGGGAAAGCATACAAAGCAGACCTTTCCAATCCAGGAAGAAGGCATCCACAACTACTCAAGCATTCTTTCAATGGCTTTCTTAGAAGTCTGTTGTTTGGAGAAGTAAAGAGGTCTATCTCTGAAACACCTGACCTGCTTGGGATCTCCACAAAGATCCACTATACAACATTGGTTTGTGTGGATCTGCAGAGGTCCTGCTTAACTGGACTCCCACATTTTTTTTCTGACTGGAGATGCTGATTTTCCACTGGCCAAAGGTGCATTGCAGAGTTTCTTCCCAAACCTGTATACCCAACTTGCATAGGTGATAGTGGCTTATCCCTTATTTATGTACCAGGTCATGGTGCTGTTGTCTGGTATTATAGTCAACATCCCTGGCACCCATACTGAATTGAATGCTTTTAGAGTATAGGTAGATGCCAGTATTTCCTTAAGGATAATGTGCAGGAAGATCTCTTGATGTGCAGAAACAGGAACACCTGGTACCATCCAGATCAAACTTCACTGGTAAATGAAAAATATTCAGTCCAGAGTAAAAAAAATGCCAAATTATTTACAAGGTACAGGTAAAAAAGCTGTAAGAATAAAACAACTCCATTAAAAGGTGGCAGTTAAGCGCTTTTGTCCTACAAACTAATGGACTTCCTCAGAGCTGCTTCCTTCATTGCAATCAGTGAGTTATATAACTTCCTCAAAGAGGAGGATTCTGCCCATTTAAAGAGACACTCCATATTATCTCTATAAGAAAGAAGTATCATTTAATTATAGCTAAAAATTCTGTTTGCAAAGTGTTTCATAAGAACACATTTTGCAAATGCTGAATAAAATGCTTAAATAATATCATCAGTACCATAAGTCAAAGATATAAAAAGTCATATCACAATATGTGCCAAGCACATCTCATGTTATCTTTTTTTTTTTTTTTTTTTTTTTTACATTTTTTAAAAGTGTTCATAATTTGGCTGCTCTCATCTTTAGTACTGGAAGTATTGTACTATTTTCATTTAAACCAAGAGGCTCAGAAGTGGTTAGTTTAAACTGCCAAAGGAGTTCCTTATATTTGAATTTATTTTCCCAAGCCCCACCTCTTACTTCAGTTGGGACATTTTCTAAAATACAGAACACAAATTTGTTAAATCCTTTACAAGTAATAGAATGTTTAAATAAAGCACTTTTTTCATTCTTGTTGTTAATCTTATAATTATGTTCATGAATACTTCTTCTCAATGCTCATTCTGTTTTGTCCACATAAAAACAGTAACAGGTAGAGCAAATTGCTAAATGTACTAGCCCTTTAGTATGGTAGTTACCTACCTGTGGTTTAACCACAACACTTGTAATACTCTAGGCTTGCAATAATTATTCTGCAAAGATATAAGGCATTGTTTGCAAAAATCTGCATTTGCAGGTCCCCTTTGTTTCTTTAATTCCCAGTAATCCTTTTTTATTCTCTAAAATTGCTTACATTATATTTAAATAACCTTTCAAAACCTTGACTGGTTTGCCATTTGACCATTAAGGGTCAAAGGTAATTAAAACGGTGTTAATGAGTACTACAGTCTGTGTGTTTAATATCAAGTGTTCATTTTATTAGTCTTTTAAGGTACATTTCACTTAATAATGTTGTAATATATGTACTGAATTTAGAAAAGTTAAAGTTTTAGGAGGAGATATTATATGTTTATTTAATTTTCAATAGTAATGCCTCTGAAAATTTTAAGAATGTCAATGGATTTCTAAAGTATGACTATATAATGAATTGTAATGGAATATGAACATTAAGTATGGAAAATAAATCTGCTGGAAATGAATAATGTATCTCTCTCTTGAAATATATTTATGCACAGAAAATGTCTTTTTGCAAATATGAGGTGTCTGAAAAGCTATTGCTTGCTCTAATATGGATGTAGACCTCCTGAAAGAGTATTAAAATCAGGGCTGTACTATAAGAAATTCATAATATTTGGTAATAGTGATACATGGTGTATTGTTACAATAGTATTTTATGACAGCTTAAGTGGTGGCAGTCTTTTGGCTATCATGTTTGATCGGGTTCCTATTATAACCTCAAACTTGGAAAGGTTTGAATGTCACATGGTCAACACCATATGATCGAACTTTTACAAGTTCAAAGGTTAAAACAAATGGCTCAGTATGGTGCAGAATGGGAAGATTTCCCTTTTCTGCACTGAAGTGTGATCTTGGAGTTGGTATATTTAAGTAGTGGGGGTGTGGGGGGGGGGTGCATGGGGGCTTGCCCCCCTGCTCAGAGATTTTACGTAAGTTTTTCTTTTTCTTTACTTTTTTATTATATATTTGATGTTTCAAACTTCAATCATATGAGTGTTGATCATATGAGGTTCGAAGTTTTGAAACTTTGAGTATATAATATAGCTCCATTTTATCAGTATAAGTTTGTTTATAGTCTTTTTTCTTATATTTTAATAGTAAAATATTCATAAGATTTGTAATAAAGCTGGTGAATGTAATTATCATTAGTTTTTAGATTTTTCTGTATATGAGTACTGAAATAATGTGATTGAAATTTCCTCAGTATGGGTTAGTTTGTTTAACATGTTTGTAAGATGGGTAATAAGGCTGGTGAATTTGTTTAACTTAGTTTTATTATATTTGAATGCTGAACAAACATGATCTGGGGATGAAAATGCATATGATG
Source organism: Protopterus annectens (assembly GCF_019279795.1). NCBI lineage: Eukaryota > Metazoa > Chordata > Ceratodontiformes > Protopteridae > Protopterus > Protopterus annectens. The sequence goes on along the minus strand of NC_056737.1, from coordinate 702,949,980 downwards.
TTAGCAGTAGGTTGTGTGTTTCTTTTATTAGTATACATGGATAGATGTGTGTATCTCTGTACAATAGGATGGCGTACATGTTAAATGTGTGCAAGATAACTGGTTTAGAAAAAATAGTAACGTAACAACATATGTTGTTGTTGTATCTTTCGGCTTTTCCCGGTTATAGTAATAAATTGATAGTGTGGTTATATTTTAATTGCAGTAAATTCCTGTTACAAATCCATTTTCACTTTGTGATTTTTGAGTGCATTTATTAAAATCACCAATATCATTATTAATTTTAAATTTTACTTTTGCAAGTTTTGATTGTACATTTTTTTGAGTAAGCAATAAAGGTTAAAGGACATTTAGACAAAACTTAATGAGAGCTATTAGAGAAATGCACCTTTAGCATTCTTTTGAGAAATAATTTCCTTTAATTAAGTTGCCATGTGTGTAAAATGTTAATTTAAGTTTAATTTTCATGAAGATATCTTCTGTTTTTATTTAATAATAAACAATATTTTTTAAATTTAAAGAAGGGCCAAGGATTTTTGGAGTGTATTTTTATTTTTAATATTTGTTTGTAAAGAAATATAAATAAATTAAAGATGGAAAATTAATGTATAAGAAATGAATAGTAAAGTTTTCTTATTTATATATATATATATATATATATATATATATATATATATATATATACACACACACACACACACACATATATATATATATATATATACATATGTCTGCTTCACAAGATTAACATGAATGAAACTTATAACATCGAGACCAGCATGCCAAAAATTCATAATAATGAAAGTCGAATATAATGGAACCCAAAATATCACAAAGAGCAGGGTAGCATGACTAGGTTGTTCTTGGTACAGTGTGTGACGTGTAATGCCTGCCAATGTTTTCTGTAGGTACAACCTATGTAGGTATGCTAGCCTGCTATATGCAATATTTTAAGTTTTGTTGTCATTAGCTTTCGTTGTTATGCCTTTTTGCATTTTACAGTTAAAGAAATATGGTGATTAATTTGCTTACTGGTTTGTTTTATTATGTTTTAACACTTTTGTTGAAGCACTTTGATAAACTCATATGAGGTCAATGTATGATCGTCATCTGCACAGCAGACAAAGAAAATAGTGCAGGTTTGCAAAATAAAAATAAAACTGCCATAGATAGGGAAATATAATTTACAAGCTTCAGGTTTATATATGGCAGTATGTTTTAATATTAAACAAATTTTAACATTGTTTTGGGAAAAATGTATAGAACTGAATACGTTGCTGTTCTGTGATACCCATTTGCCCAGTACACACTAATAGTAGCACTGTTTTGTGCAGTACATATTCAAGTGTACAATACTGACATAATTTTTGTGTACTTTAACTTTACACTAACAATGACACTGTTTTGTGCAACAGACATAGTAATGAATGAGTTGCTGTACCATGAGATCCTTTTGTTCAATACATGCTAATCATAAGCAACAGTTCATTGCACAATTAAGCAATAACCTACTTCTAGGTGTGGGTAATACTGGATTTACTCACGGGTGGTGCGGTTTGGTCATGAGGGCAAAACTTAACTAAAAACACTGACCACAACATAAATAAAATCAAAAACCAATAAAACCAAAAACTAATAAAAAACACAGAAAAAATTTTTTATTAGTTTTCAGTAACACTTGACCCTATCACAAGATCTATTCAACGTTTTCATGTTCTACTACTGTTGACTGAAAACTCATTTTACTGAAAATGTAAACTATTAGGACCACTTCATTGAAAGCTCACTTCACTGAAAACTCATTTCTTTGAAACTCATTTAGTTGAAAGTTATAAATGGCCTTTTCCCCACAGTAGTGCGACCCTGGAGCTAGTATATAAAGTAAGGGGTGGTGTGCGACCCTGGAGTTAGTATATAAAGTAAAGGGTGGTGTGCGACCTTGGAGTTAGTATATAAAGTAAGGGGTGGTGTGGGGGGCACAGCCCCCCACATATTATAAACATTTTAAACTATGCACAGTGATATTTACAAGTGCAATAAATAACTGTTTCCAAAAGAGAATATATAACCAAGATATGTAGGGGGGGCTTCACCTCCCACACCCCCCAATGTGGGGGCTGTGCCACCCACAACCCCTTACTTTATATACTAACTCCAGGGTCACACTACTGTGGTAAAAAGGCCATTTCTAACTTTCAATGAAATGTGTTTCAGTCAAGTGAGATTTCAGTGAAGTGAGCTTTCAGTGAAGTGGTACTAGTAATTTCATTTTCAATCAAATGAGTTTTCAATCAACTGTAGTAGACCCACATATTTATATATATTTTATATATATATATATATATATATATATATATATATATATATATATATACTTTACATGGTTAACATTTCATAAAGTCGAAGACCATATGGCCGAGACCATATCATCGACTTTTGAAATGTCGAGCATGTAAAAAAAAAAACAGAACAATCACTTACCTTCATATTGCTAGCGGGGGGGCAAGCCCCCCTGTACCCCCATGGGGAGCTAGCCCCACCACACTCCCTGGAACTTAAATATACCAACTACGAGATCACACTACAGTGTGGAAGATGGAAATCTTTCCATTCTGCATTGTACGGCGATGCCTATTCTGCATGGTCGACATTTCAAACGTCCATCATATGGTCTCGACCATATGGTCTTCGACTTTATGAAATGTCGACCATGTGAAGGGGACCCATATATATATATATATATATATATATATATATATATATATATATATATATATATATATATATATATATCTATGATAATCTACTGGACTAATGTGTGCCTTTTATTTTAGCCACATACTACTTTGTAATTTATTCTTTTGTTGAAATTATGTGATAGCATTTTTAATCAATATAGGTTATTTTGTGGTGCTATTTGTGATGACCTGCACCTCTTGGCCAATAATAAAGGAGCCTCAATCCTCACCAGTGGCACCAGTGAGGGATGTTCACTGGGGGGATAATAGGTGCACACACAGTATCTCCAGATGCAGCTCTCTGCATCAAACACAATCAAGCACAGTTTCCCTTATAAGCACACAGATCCCCAGTAAGTCTCCCCTTTGGCACATCAATAGAGCTGAGATCTCAGCTGAGTATTCATGCCAAGACCTCTAGCACGCTCTCTGTCCAGCCAGTGCTTCGTGTCCCTGCCCAAGTAGCTCACACACACACACACACACACACACACACACACACACACACACACACACACACACACACACACACACTCTTTGAAGTTTTATTTACACACACACACACACACACACACACACACACACACACACACACACACACACACACACACACACACATACACACACACACACACACACACACACACACACACACACTCTTGGGAAAAGTTGGCACAGGTTACTAGCTATGCCCCCTTCCGCCCAGACTATAAGGTAGTTATGACTGCCACCAGACACTTCTGCCAGCTACCTTAAGGATCTTACATGGGTACCCAATATACTGAGTGAAATTAGTACTAATAAAATGGTAGTTTGGCCAAGAGCAAGGCTTTTAGGAGTAGCCCACACAGTGTCATCAAATCAAAACTTAAATATCTCTACAAAGATCAGCCACAATGAAAGATATAAATATATTTCATAATAAATACTAAAACAAGAAAATACTAAATATATATTCACAGCGACATCAGAGTTCAAAATCACAGGAAATATTTAAAATGACATTGAAGAACAGGCTCTGACAAATAAAGAAAAACAATATCTAAACTAAGCTTCACTGCATTCCCCACTGAATCTAAGAGAATTATTATTCCCTACTTACTTAACAGAGCAAGGCAGATGATGTGTGGAATGGTCCTTCTTGTTGTCAGGCCCAAGACAGAATACAGACTGCTCAGTCTCATTAAGAGACTTCTCAAAATATTACTTCTGAGATAACTTGCAGAATGACATCACTTCTGGTCATCTGACTTCTCGTTCCCATGCAAACCCCCATTGCTGGAAGCTGGCAGACTTTAGCACCTACCAGTAAAAATACACATACAAGGGCTTTTGCTCAGATCTGTGGCAGATGCTGGAAGTTATAAAACAATTGCGTACCTCCACACTTCCAGAGTAGTAATTAGTTCACCCCAAAAGACAATACCGAAATCTTCCTGGTACAGATTTTGTGTCTCTGGCTGCATTGAAACCTGTGAGATAGCATAATTATGGTCTAGCCTATAAAATGATTTTACTTTATATATATATATATATATATATATATATATATATATATATATATATATATATATATTAAAGTTTGCTGGACTGAGGTTAACCTCCTGATTTACAGTTTCCTCTGCTAAAATATATACATTTAAACAGCTATAATAGTGCATGTACATTTCTTTTCTCTCCAGTATAGCACACTCTGGATATATTTCAAACACAACCACTTTACAAATACCTTTTCTACACAAATGTCTGTATAAATCAGTTTGATATACACATGACATACAGTTCTAATACATTTGTAACACCAACATTTTGTATAAATCAGTTGGATATTCACAAATGACATATAATTATTTACAAAATCCCAGCTAGCTGTGGTGGCAGTACCTCCTATTGTCACACTATTAATAACTGTTCCTGTATTTATAGTTCCTACTGTTTATAAAATAAAAGGGTTATTTCACCCTTATATTTATTTACATTTCAGTCTGTTTTATATTTAATTGGTTGATTTTTGTATTTCTAAATACTTATTACTTTAACTGAAAGCTACTTAATATTTGGTTATGTTGCTAACATCACAAAAATTATGAAATTCACATTTTATACAGATTATATTTTATTTTCATACTTTAGTAGGTTTGCCATTGGCCACATTTGAAATGGTTTATGCACATTGTTTGCGTGTGAAGTGGTACAAATAGCAAAGCTATCTTGAATGTCAAACCAGTTTTAGATAGTCCATAGCACTAACAATATTTAGGAAGCATTAGGACCAGGTACAAAATTATTGTGTGTCAAAGCATGCATTTAAAAATGATTTCTTGTAACTTAATATTAGTTTAATATATTGAACATTCTGCTTTCACATATGTTTGCATCTTAAACAATGGCTAAACATAAATGCTGACTTCAGGAAATCTAGCCTATGCATTTTTGTAATAAGGGAATTGGATTGCTTTCATAGGTTCATAGGTTGGTACTAGGCTATTGGCCATAACAATTCCCAGGTTGACTGATGTTATCCCCTGGTGAATTTCCTATGTCACATCCAATAGTCAAGGTTCCTTTTGAAGAGGGCCAAAGAGGCGGTCTGCTTGACATGTAAGGGCAGTCTTTTCCAGAGTCTGGGGAGTCTCTGGGTCAGGAACCTATCCCTCTAGCATGTTTTGTTCATTGTGATGACAAGGTTTAGATGCCTGGAGCTTGTAGCTCTGAGGGATTGGGATTTCTTTAAGTGTAGCATGTCCAACAGCACTGGGTTTGACATGGCCGTGTATGTTAAGCACAGATCACCTCTGAGTAGGCAATATGCAACAGAGTATAGCTGGAGTTTTTTTAGATGGTCAGCATAGGGCATCTGCTTTAGGCCTGTGATTCTTTTAGTGAGGTATTTCTGCAGCCTTTCCAGTTGTTGCAGATATCTTGAGAGGTACATACCAAATGGGGCATTGTATTCTATAATGGGTCTAATGAGGGATGAGTACAGTGGGACAATGACTTCCTTTTTTCTGGATGAAAAGCCCTTAGTGATGAGGTGTACCACATAGAAGGATTTCCTGTCTGTTGTGGTAATGTGGTTATTGAAGGTGAGACTACTGTCCACCTGTGTCCCTAAGTCTCTTATCACACGGTCAGTGTTTAGTGTACTGCCACCTATGTGGTAATTCACAGGTACATGTTTTTTTCCCAAAGGGGATAACTATACATTTCTTGGCATTGAGCTTGAGCCCATGGCTCTGGTACCAAGCATCTGTTTCTGTAAGGCCCTTTTGTAGAATATCCACAACATTTGGGGATTCAATAATGGCTCCCAGTTTGCAGTCATCTGCAAACTTTGTTAGCCAGAGTCCCTTAGTGTTGGCCTGTACTTCAGAGAAGTAGATGCCAAACAAGAGCGGTCCCAGGACTGAACCCTGAGGTACTCCACTTGTCACTTGCCTGGAGCTGGATTTGGAGTCGGCTACTTTTACAGTGTGGATTCTGTCATTAAGCCAGTTGGCAACCCATCGAGTGATGTAGGGATTAATGCCCAGCTTAGTAAGTTTATCTATGATTCCAGAGTGCCGAAGGCCTTGGCATAGTTCGGAAAGGCTGTGTGGACTGCCTTACCCTCGTCAACAGCTCTGGAGACTGATTCAAAGAATTTAGTCAGGTTCAGGAGACAAGATTGGCCCTTCACAAACCCAAACTGGGTGGGGTCCAGTGTTTGAAGGTTGCCAATGTTTTTGTTTATAAGTTTCATGATAATATGTTCCATGGCCTTGCAGATCAGGCTCGTCAGACTGATGGATGGTAGTTCCCAGGATCCAAGGTGGATCCACCCTTGTGGAGTGGGATAACTGTAGCTGTGTGCCACTCACTGGGCACGAGGCCTGAGGTGAGGCTATGATTAAACATGACACTTAGGTGAGGTGCCAGTTCATTTTGTAGTTCATGTAGTACACAGCCAGGGATGTCATCTGGTCACATGGATGCTGTATTCTTAGCTTTGGAGAGTATGGTTTTTACCTGTGTGGCTGTTATTACCAGAATTTGGCAATCTTTTGGTATTGAGATGGGCCCTTTAGGGAGTGAGAGGGGGGTGAAGTTGACACTGAATCGATCTGCCAGGATATTGGCAATATCCTTGGGATCAGTATATTTAATGCCATTCTGTTGTAGCTCAGAACAGATCTGAGCATTGCCATTTAGATTCTTGACATAGCTATAGAATGCCTTGCGGTTGTCTTTGGAATCTTTGGCAATTTTATTTTCGTAACTAGCTTTGGAGGATTTTATGAGGGATCTCAGCTTCTTACTGAGGCTGGTAAGGGAGTTTTTTGCATCCTGGGATTTTCCTCTTTTCTGCAACAGTTTCTTCCTTTTGCTGTAAAGTTTGTTTATGGCAGGGGACCACCAGATTGACTTCCTTTTTTTGGAGAAGAGCATCTTGGTTCTATCTGGGATGACATGATTCATGCACGAGTGGATGTGCTTGTACAGTGCCTTAGTGTAGGATTCAGCAGTCGAACTTTCAGTTCCGGTCTGCGTGGGTGTCATGAAGTTTGTCACTTCTGACTTGAGTAGCATGAAGTTGGCTTTGGAAAAGTTTTTTATGGAGGTTTCCTTACTGGGGGGTGGGGAAGGGATGTGGATGTCAAGAGTGATTACCTTATGGTCAGACCTGACCAACGAGGGGGTGACCATTGGTGTGGAGCATCGATTTCCCATGTTGGCAATGACCAGGTCTAGGATATTGGAGTCCCTGGTGGGACTATGGATTAGTTGATCCAGGGAATTGGAATTTATAAATTCCAAGAACCATTGGGCAAAGGTGTTGGTACACGAGTAGTTTTCCCAGTTAATGGCAGGGTAGTTGAAATCACCCAGTATTAGGGTATTTGGTTGTATCTTAATATTTTCCAGTATGTTTAGAAAGGTGTAGTGAGAATCTTGGGGCATGGTGGAGGATCTTTCCTGTATGATTTCATAGGGAGTAGTGAATTAAGTTGCTTTCCTGCATGTTTTCATAGGAAGTAGTGAATTAGGCCGCTTTCCTACATGATTTCATGGGGAGTACTGAAATGTGTTGCTTTATTATATGATTTCATAGGGAGTACTGACAAAAATATAATGTGACCATGATATGGAAAGACACTTCAAATAATGTGTTACAAAATCAGGCAACACATTCTGGAAATGGAGCGAAAATCAATGTGTGTCTGCACTTTTTTAGAAGAAGTGACAACATGGAAATATTAGAAAATATAAATCAGAATTATTAAAAACAGTGATAAGATATGAAACTTTAAGCAGGTATACAAAATGTGTGAATTGTATTTTAACTTTCTTAAAACCATCATACTATAGTCTGAATGTATATATTTGTGAATGAGTGTGTGTGTGTGTTTATTAAAATATTCTAGTATGCTTAACATATCCAGACGTGGTTAAGTTTGTAGGTGAGAAAACCCTCTTTACCTTTAAGAAATCAATTGACATCAAATCTCTCCTTGAGGGGGTTAAGCACAATAGATCTGCTCCAGAAAAAATCTCTACACCAGGTACTTTTTGTTGCAGATATTGTAATCAGTGTAGATTCATCAATAATTCTACTTCTGTTATGTTCAAAAATTGTGATTAAGTAATTTGAGCTAAGGACGGATAGAGTTGCCAATCAAAATGTGTTGTTGATGCAGCTAATTGCATTTCCTGCGACTGTTCCTACATCAGTAAGACTATTAGATCACTTAACAGGAGCATTTATGAACACGTTTTGGCCATAAAGAAAAGAGATTCGACTAATGGTTTGGCCAAACATGCTGCGTTTTGTACCGACTTTAAGAAATTCTCATTTACAGTTTTAGATTCAGTATGTATTGAGAGTTTTGCAGGGGATTACAAAACTCTTTTAGAATACTGAGAGACATCTTGGCAGATCAAACTTAGAGATGATCGAGCACCAGGTCTAAATGAGACCATCAACATCAAATGTTTTTTTTTTTCAAATGCAAAGACTGTAAACAATACAATATTTTAATTGTTTTTATGTTTGTAACTAAGATACAAGTTTAATCACTTAATATGCACAATGATGTCAGTTGACAACACCCATCAAATTCTTTTTGCTTACTGCTTAAGGACATCACATTTTATTTGGAACCATTTTTAAATGTTTAATGTCAGCACTGAGTTATATTTATTTCTGAAGAAGTTTGGAACCATTTTTAAATGTTTAATGTCAGCAGTGAGTTATATTTATTTCTGAAGAAGTTCTGAAACAATTTAAAGAGTAAAATCACTAATGATTGTGTCTGGAGCCTTGTCTTTGTTAACTTTACATTTTTCATAATATCTTTAGTAGAGTTTTGTTTTTAAATTTAAATTGCAGTTTTTTATGTTTTACTTTTTGTAAAGGGGTTGAGTTTTAATGTTTAACTCTTCATATGTCTGAATCTTTCTATAATTTATATATGATTCTTTAGGCTATGTACTTCTTCTCACTTCAAAAGTACAGGTATAATTGCACCTTCTGCATGTATTGAACTTAGGGGTTCCTATCAGCAGACTGAAGATGCATGTTTTTGAATGCATCTTGGTCAAACTGACAAAACTGAAACTACAAAATATTGAAGCGGCATGTAAGCGAAATCTTTACCTGGGAAAGAATTTGCTTGGCCGCTTTGGTACTTTGCCAAGTCCCCCACTTAATCTCATGTTTTAATGTGCTTTCTTTTTTTTTTTTTTTGGTTGAACAGTGATTTTTTTTCCCTTGGAAAAAAATTGCTGTTCTGACAGTTTAGTTTTGCAAGCTTTTGCTTACATGGGGTCGATTAATCACCGTTCACTTACCTAAGCGTTCAGTGATCTAATATAGACCCGAATTTAATGTACACTTTTATAGTTAAAATTAGCAATCTATTTAATGTGATAAAAATAAAATGTGAAATACTGGTGCTGTAAGTTGTTGGAAGTTGTAATCAGAATTATGAAATAAACAAGGAGGACAGATTCCAAAAGAATTAGAATTATCCACCAATCCACCAAATCCACCATTATGCAGTCTATCTACCGTGAAGCATGTTACCCCAAGCTGTAAGGAGGTCACATGAGCCAGGTGGTGGAGAAAGAATTGTTTGCTTAGTGAAATCCTTTGCTCCACTAAATGAATAACTTTGTGAGACTGATATTTAATCTGATTCTGTTCTGTTGTGAGTTGGGTAATCATGTTATGTATGCAATATTTATCCCAAATCCAGCTGACACATTGCACCAGCCAATGTTGAAAGCTTGAATAATATTTGGAGGGACTAGTATAAAGTTGAAAGCAAAAGGTACCATGTTGTAAAATCAATGGGTAATCAGACACTGACAATGCTACCCCAAGTCAATGTTCCTAAGCAAGGCAAATGCAACCGATAGACAAAATAATGTACATTTACAGTTTTTTGACCAACAAGCACATACTTAAACTAACAACAACAGAGCATAAAATTAATGTTTTAGTCTCTGGATCCTGGTAAATATCCTTTTCTTCATCCTTTATATGTGTGGGAGCTGGGTCATACTCCTAGTAAGGTGGTCTGTACAGTGAGCACACAGATTCCCAAGGTCATACTCTACCGATTTTTACTTATGCCCATATACTATGGTATGATTATTCTGAGTCTTTCAGAATCATAAACTGCTGTTGTACCAGTCCAGCAATATTTATTTGCATACATTATCACAGGAAGCACATTAGACATTTCAGAATTGCCTGTATTTCAGTGACTTCAACAAACGTGTGATAGCACCTTCCCCTGAACATAAATTATTTGGGAATCCAAGATCCTTAGTGTGATGAATACTGTATAGTTGTTCAACTCATTTTATAAGCATAATATAATTATCCATTGATGGCTCATGTGAAGACTTATATTCCATGTTATTTATTTTATATTTATTAACTAGGTAGCTGAAATGGTCCAAGGACAATTTTCAGCTATGACCCAGGTCACATGGCAAAGACACTATGTAACAAATTCTAGAAAAAACATGATATGTTCCTACACACACACACACACACACACACACACACACACACACACACACACACACACACACACACACAATTTTAATTTTTTATTGACCTGGTCATTCTCATTAATCGAGGGCCTCTTTTCAAGGGAAATTATAGTATGAGGGAAAATATGGACAGAGATTTGGGGAACCTTGTCTACTCTTTTTAATAGGTGCTGTGGAATTGTATTTTTTTTTACATCTACCTCAAGAATATGGGACCTCAGTTTAACATCTCATCCAACGTATAACACACTCAGGAGTGCAGCACCCCCCCCCCCCATGTTGCACTGTAGAGACAACAATACATTTACCTGTTGTGGGAATAGCACCTACAACCTTCTGCACCAAATGTGAATGTGCTACCTGTTGTACAACTAACATTATATAAAACAGCATATTAATATAATGCACATAAATACAAGCAATAATAATACACAAAATGGATTTCAGTTCACGGTAGTGTTATAAAATAATTGTCTGTAATTTATCAACCAATAGAGCAAAAAATAAAAGAGCTAAAACAAACCTAAATCATATCCATTTTATAATGACAGTAGCACAGCTAATGAAATGCTGTTGAGTTTATATTAGTATCAGAGCAATTCTTATGTAAGTCCAATTATCCTACCAAACCAAAATGTGTAAGGGAAATGGAGGCCATTTACATTATAACAGATGTAGTTTATTACATAAAATGAATAGTTTAAATAATGGACATAGGACTGTGAATGGAAGAGAAGAACAAGGTAAGTCATCTGGAAAGACTGCATTACCTGCTGAATCTGCTGTTTCAGATGTGCCTCCGAACTTTTCAGCATTCATGAGATTATTGTTTTTTATATTTTGAAAATGTCTAGAAACAGTACGTTTAATGTAACTATTGTTGTAGTATTTATTAACAATGAAGAGTTCAGTGCCTTTTATTAGAAAAGAGAACTTCTCATACCTTTCAGCTGTCCATATTTTGTAGGAATGCCCCTAATGTGTTCTCAAACTTCTGCGCCATACCTCCTAAAATTTTATATTATTTTCAGAAGTTCTGAGTTAATAGCATCAATATTTTGAAGTGACCCTAACTGGGTCCTTTTCTGTTTTGTTTTAAATGTAAATGCTACAACCAGAACCTTTGCAAGGACGGCAGGCACACAAGCTCAAAAAAAAAACAAAACCATCAACAACAAAAAGCCAGCACCCAACTGGAGCACAAATATTTTTTGTGTATAAACACATGTGTCTATACACATAAAATATTTATGCTCCAGTTGGGTGCTGGCCTTTTGTTGTTGTTTTAAATGTAACTCAGGAGTTAAAAGTTGAGAAGTTCTGAACCACTTTATGTCTATGTATATGTTATGAATGATTCCTTTGTTTCAGACTTTTGGCTACATACTGAGATATACTTTAGTCTACTTTTATGGTCATCAGCACTGACAGCATACATTTGTTCACTGGAATGTTGTATATGTTTATATTAAACTTAGAGAAGATATAGCTCAGGTCTGTGGCATGAAGAGATAAAGTCTCAATTATGACCCAGATATCTGAGTTTAAATAGCATCTTAAATGGAAGAACTAAGCAGAGAGGGTGAGAATGCAAGAGGAGACATGTAACACCTAAATGTCCAGGGCAAGGGACATGCCCTTGCAGATACCAAGCTGAAGATGGCAAGCCTCATTAGCATGTATGTCTATGGAAACAAGCATATCTGTGAGGAAGATGTAGGATACTCCATTGCCATCCATGGGTGCTTATGTCAGCCATCATGAGCAGCATAAAGGCCTCTGTAGTAAATGCCTTTCAAATCTGGGATACTGCTATGGGATGCAAACCAGTGCCGTGGCTGCCTGGACGATTGCATCTCTGGCTGTCACCGCCACTCTCTGAGTTCAACAGCTATAGGGGAAGGCTCAATGGCTGGTATATAAGCAGCTTATAAAAAATCCACAGATAATGAAAAAGAGATTTATGTTTGCAAAATATAGCTGATTAAAAAGCCAAATAATAATAATTATTACTATTTTTTGTTTTGTGTTCTAGATTGGAACACCTTGAAATATAAGAAACCAAGTTCCAGAGATCAATAGTGCTACAAAGCACAAAAGTCTTCTTGAAAGGAGCTGTACAAAAACCTGTGAAATACTCAGGGATGAGGCCTCTGAAACAGCTAAAAGTTTGGATCAGGAAATTATAGACACTCCAGAGAAAAATGGTATTTTCCCCTCCTGATTTCGATATAAACAAGAAATAGATGCAAATGTGTGTATTTTGTAGCAGAAGTTGTTGACATAATTTGACTGCCTCTGTAGAACATTTGTAAATTCAGTGGAATATATTGCAGTGTATGGGATAAAATGTTTAGGAGCTGCCTCTGTCCATTACACTGCATAGCAGGCAGTCCTGGGGTAAAGTTTCTATTTCCTATCCATAGATCCTATCAACCTATGTGGCCTGTTAATGAAACAAATTTAACACAGTTATATTTTAAGTTTGCAGTTAGGCATTTTAAAGTGTCTGTATTGTTAGCTGTGATAAGGCATTAACATGAAGAGTGCACAGAATATTAATAGGAAATACCTTAATATAAAACAGTACAGGAGCTTGGTAGTAAGAAATGGTCCTGGTAACATATTAGGGCGCTACCTTAGTCACAATATTAGTAGAAACAGACAACTGTTACCATGAAGTATTAAAATCATGTTGCCAAACAACGTCTAGAATAATTAGGGGACTTTTAGAAAATTAGTCAACACAATATTCATGACTGTACTCCCCCCACGCACATTTTTACAATCATGACTGATAATGCAAGCCAGTATGCAATGTGTGATTGTTCTTACACCCCATTTTTCTCATCAAGTGGTTCAAGCATGCATGTTCATAACTGACTACTAGGCTAGCTGCCTAGAAGGGCCATTTTATGCCTAGTCAATAACTGTAGTTCAGTATCAAACTTTGTACATTGTGTCTATATGGTGAAGACCTTAACCATTATGCCAAAACCATCCTATTCATTTTGAGTGTTCCTATACCTCTACCTTATCAACCCATTTTGAAGAGTGGTAGCAGTGTAGTGCAAACACACACTGACATGGTGTAGAATGTATGAGTGATGGCTGTCTTTTTTGGCATATAGACTGACATTTCATAAACATCTGCAGTCATACAGATAGGTGCTGGTTTATCCCTGCAGCAATCTCACCAACAAGAACATGAGGAAGATATCACAGCTTTTTTATAAATAATTTACATGAGGTACAAAGAAATAATTTCAAATGAACTGAACATTGGCAAAGTTTTTGTTTTGTTGGTTTTGTTTAATCTTGGTCATATTACACCTACAAACCAGTACAATTATATGCTTACACACAGCTGTGCAGCATCTGTTGGCCGGCATAAGGTGTATAATGTAGGCTAAAGATAGATTAAGTAATTTACACCATGGTTGTAATGACTTAAATAACCTATCTGGTGTTTTCACAACATTCAAATCATCAAACTGGCTTTTCATATACATACCGGTAAAACAAAAAACAATGTTTTTGCAGGGGCACCCACACACCCACACTCCTGCTTATAATATATACCAACTTTGAGATTGCTGTACGTTGGAGAAAGGCAAACACCCCGATCCCAGGAAATACTGGTATGTACATGAAAAGCCAGTTTGATTATTTGAATGTTGATATTCTGATGTTCAATATTGTGGTCTGCCAAAAATTTGACATAGACCCTCAGATGCTTTCTAGCGCACTAAATGTTAACACATAAGGACATTGCTGCTTTCACTATGATTCCTCAGAAATGCACTATTCATTGCTCTGCAACTGCAGATGCATCTATCTACCACATAATGTATACTAGTGGTAAATATCTCCAGTTACAATTTGACTGTACATGAGAGGTCGCTACTTAACCGTGGCCTCTCATTTATACCTTCCAAGTCAGTGGACATTACAGATGTGATTTTAGATGTGAAAATGTTTACTAGGCAAATTGGCTTGTGCTTGCTTTTTGGTAACAATGACACAAATAGAAGTAATATACTAAGTAAACCTTCTACTTATATACCACAAGGGCATCCTATATTGGAAGCCTTTGAGTGAGCTTGTGGGCGAGATTTATTTGAATTATATAAATTGAACAATAAATCTGAGTTTTATAATTTAACATATGATGAGTTCCAGTGTATCAAGAAGTTACAAGATAATCATATATTAGACAAGCCGACAAAGGTGGTGCTATAGTGATTTTAGATGCTGCAATGTATACTAATAGTATGATATGTATGTTACAAGACATAGAGACGTATCAGGCTTTAAATAGTGTTAGACTGAGTAACTTGATTAGAAATGTACATTCTGAACTATATGACATGTTTCTATGCCACACTATTGATGGAGAACTGTATAAGTTTTTATTGGTTGAAAAACCAAGTGTACCTATTCTTAGGAGACTGCCGAAAATACATAAGGCTCTTATTAATCCACCCATGAGACCTATAGTCTCAGGCAGTGGATGGTTTTTGGAACCAGCCTCTATATTTGTTGAAAAGCAATTGAGACCGATTGTGAATAGTACTAATTCTATATTGAGGGATATAAAAGATTTTTTAGAAAGCTATGGTGAATATTTAACATCATTGGACGACAGCACTCAGAATGATTTATTAGTTACTTTAGATGTTGTTTCCCTATTTACATCAATTCCTAACAATACTGGCATGGAATTTCTGAGATTGTTCCTAATTGAGAAAGGAGTACCAAGGAACTCCATCATAAGAATTTTAGCATTATTGGATTTAATATTGAACAACAATGCGTTTTTGTATGATGATACATATTATTTAAAGAACAAAGGTGTTGCCATGGGTACTACATGTGCCAACTCATATGCCAACCTGGTGTTGGCATATTGGGAGAACACCTATGTTATGGCCAATGTTTTGTATAATAAGCACATCAAGTTCTACAAGCATTTTGTAGACAATGTCTTTTTTACATGGGATGGTACTAAGACAGAGCTAACTGAATTTATTGATTATATTAACGGCACCACTGATTTTTTGAAATTTGAGTATAAGAGCTCAGATATGATGATTGAATTCCTAGATGTTCAGATCCTAAAAAGAGATGGGGCCATCCATTCAGAGATATATAGAAAACCATGCTGGAAGAACAGAATTTTGCATCGTAGCAGTATGCATCCTCAACATATTTACCATAACATTATAACAGGTCAGAGTCTTGGAATGTCACGCCTCACCACTGATGACGAGATATTTGATTCTGAACAACAGATGTTAGCTCAAAATTTACTATCAAGAGGTTACAGTAAACATGAGGCTGATGATATTTTTCAAGTCAATGAATCTGTTAGGAAATGTAAGGGAAAGCCCTATTTGTATAAATACAAAGGAAATAATAGGGATATAGCAAACAATGATCAGCCAGTGAAGTTTAAGAGGTTAATTATTCCTTATTCTAATAAGAATTTGAAAATTAAAGAAGTGATAAATAAGAATTGGAGTATTTTAACCACAGATGAAAGGATTACTCAGATAGTGGGAACTAGACCAAGTTTTTCATATAAGAATACAAAATCGCTTAAAAGATTATTGTGCTATGAGAACAACGCCATAGAACCCATCAGAACTATTAGAGAAGGCACATTTCCTTGTAGAACATGTAATCATTGTACCTATATGTCTGGCAGTAATAATTTTGTGCACCCTGATACAACTCACAGATATAATATGAACTTTTATGCTGATTATAAATCTAGAGATGTAATATATGTGGCAGTTTGTCAGACATGTTCGCATTTTTATGTGGGAAAAAACAACAGGAGCCTTAGGGAACGTGTCAGGGAATATATTTATGCAATAAATAAAGAAAATGAAACCAATGCATTGGCCAGACATGTTCTACAAATGGGCACTTCCCATAAGTTTAAATGTAATGTACTTGAATTAATAAAGAAAACCAGTAGGTTAGGTGACATCAAGAATTATACTGAGGAGAGGGAGAATAGATGGATAATTAGGTTACAGAGTTATAAAGGGCATGGTCTGAATGAGAAAGTTACACTTAAACCATTTCTATCAGCTCGTCCATATACACATTGAAATAGAACACCTACATATAGTTTTGGATCCTTCACTGCCACGTAGTTATAGGCTGAGTTCTCTATATATGTATATTTCATATATATATTTTAATGGTCTTAGATAAACAGTATACTATAATAGTTATAATCGACATGTTATGTTTATACGGTATTGTTCTATGTGTTGCGTTGTTGATATATATTTTTAACATATTCTAAGCACATTTTTTTAACTGTGTTGATGTATTTCATTGACAATTTTTGATTGGTTGATGTATTTTTTGAAACATTATTTAAATATGTGAATGGCAGTTTGTTAAAGTCTGAGGAAGCGTTGTTGAAATGTGAAAGCGCTTACTTTTACTGCAGTTATTAAATTGTTTTTATTTTATTACATTGTCGTGGTAAGCCTCTTCTGTTTGGATACTACACCACATAATGTATCAAATTTTACCTGTTGGGAACTTCCATAGATCATCTTTGGCAGAAGAAGTCAATGTCCTAGTTGAACATTCTTCCGCAAATTTATTTATTTATTTATTATTTATTTACTATTTGATAATCAGGTAGGTAGGCTGGTCCACAGACCCTTTTCAGCTGCATCCCGAAAGTACAGCTTACAAAAGGAGCAAAGTGCATTTGTAGGCAATGCTGCAATAGTATATGTGAGGATGATTGTTAAGACATAAGTGAAATAGTTGGTCGTTATACATAAATCAGGTAGATGCAACCTGTAGAGACAATTCTCAGAATATTTTGAGTGGTAAATAATATACAGACACTAAAGTGGGTTGTGCATAAATGTTTGTAAATTTAGCATGGTTTCATTATTAGCAAAGAGTAACAAACAAAATTAAATGTAACAAAAAATATTTACATTATATACAACATATACTGTTGTATTACTAAGATATTGACAAGATGAAAGGACTAGCTAGTTGGCTAAAAGCAGGGTATGCTATGTGATAGAAAACAATCTGGTTAACCATGACCCTAATGTATGTGAACTCTACTTTATTGTGCAAATGTTTAGAAAAGGTATTTTTGATCTAAACGAGTATATCAAGACTTCTTATTTCAGCTGGGAGTTTGTAGAAGGCAACACCAAGCTAGGAGAATGCATGTTCACTGGTGCATGTTTTAAAAGGAGGCCTGCTTAAATTAATAGTATCATCTGGTTCATAGGTTCATAATTTGTTTATTAGGCTAATGACCCCAGGAGGCCTTTTTAAGCCTAGTATTTTTTCCAAAGGTAAAAAATAAACCTTGTACCTTATGTCTGTAAGGTAAACACTTCAACCACTATGCCATTCCCCAACTTGCATGTGTATTTCTAGGGAGTAAACCTTGTCTCTGATGGGAAGTTTTATTTTCAAGTTATGCAACAACCTCCAATTTAGTATTTTTGTAACAAATTACACAGTAGAAAGGTTGTCATTTCAGTGACCGGAGGCCATTTTAGCTTTGGTAGGAGGTTACAGTGGTAACTTTGACAAATTTGCAGATTTTATTTTCACTGATCTGCAGTTTTTTGTTATTGTAGTTTGAGTAAAAAGTTAAAAGTGGCAGATTGTATTCAAGTTTAGGAAGCAGGACATTTTTTTACTATGGCAATTCAACTGTAGGAGAAGCACATGAGAGATTCTATAACAGAGCTAGAGTTGAGAGAGGACTAAAGTAGCGACTCTGCATGGGCTGAAAAGGATTGTAAGACCTACATATTTATATTCTAAAACATGAAGTGCAGTATTATTATATTTATCCATGATGCTAATATGGGGTAGTTGTGTTTTTTTTTTTGAGAGGAGGTGAACAGCATATTTGTGTGTCGTTAATTAGAAGATGATTTGATTCAGCAAAACATTATAGCTCAGAAAAGGAGGTTAGTTTATAATGTATTGGACTGTAAGCTCAGGATGTCATCTGCGTATAGTGAGATGATTACTTAATTAGGGGAAGTGGTTGGGTTTGGGGACTGAGTCCAGGGGTACACCTATGAAGAGCGTGACATAGGATGATAAGCAGTTGACTGCATGGACTTGGAATATTCAGTTTTTGAAGTAACTTTGGAACCACTTTATGGTGCTTTAACCAAAGTTAGATTTTTGCAACTTCCTAATCAGTATGTTGTGCTTTATGGTTTCAAATGCCCTATGCCACAAATCCCCCAGCAGAGATAAGTCCATCATTGATGTTAGAGTAGATGGAGTCTTTTGCAGAAAGTAAAGCTGTTGTAGTACTAAAGGCATTTCTGAAGCCATGCTGGTTATCAGATACTAGTCCAAAGCTATGTATATGCTTAACTAATTGTACAGGATTTATCTTGAATACTTTATCAAGAGGGCAAAACATGGCGATAGGTCTAAAATCCTTAAGAGTTATGGGGATGGGTACCTTGGTGAGGAAGGTTATGATGGAATGCTTTAAGGCTGCTGGCACTATTCCTGTAGTCATGGAGAGATTATACATAATGATTAGTGGCTTAGCAATTTTCTTTGCTGCTCTAAGTCAAACGTGTGGTGGAGTAAGGAGAATTTAGGGAGAACTATTTCAGATTCTTAAAGAGATTGCAGTATAGTATTGGTTTGGTAGCATCCTTTGCATCTAGCAGGGTACTGGTAAAAGAGTGAAAAGAGCTGGTAATGTCTTGGATACTGGCCATCAAAAATGTTTTACAATATTTAGCCTGTTTGGAATCTTTATTACATGTAAGTGAGCTGGTAGGTTTAGTCTTGACCTCTTAGAGCCTTTATTCCTTTCCAGAATTGTTTTGGTTCCTAGTACAGTAGCAGTCAATTTTTATTTTGTAAGTAGATTGATTTGTGTATGTTAGTTGGGATTTTGCTTTGTTTTCCTAAAGAGAAGATAGGTTTAATGATGGTTTACATCTGTGATGTTTTGCTTCCAGGCTGTCCATGCATTGTCTCTAAGTTTTATGTGGGTTTTAATATCACTGGATAGCCATGAGCAGATTTCTCCCCTACATCTCTGATGTACATAGGGAAAAAAGTGTCCCAGATAGAATTGAGCCTAGTGATGTAGTATGTCAGAGCAGTGACTGGATCATTTTTAAGGTATAGTGTGGACCAGTCATTGCATTTAATAGCTGATCCAGAATGGGTACCCTATGGTTTGGGAATGGGTCTATCTGTTATTTTTTGGGAGGGGGCTTTGGAGTTCTACTGGTAGAATATAATAGTGCGGTGGTGATCTATGTTTGAAATAATGTGATCTAGAATAGGATGATTTCTAGATTTATGGTTGTCTTTTTTGCTTTCAGTAAATTAATAAGGTGAAGGCAAGCTATGTGGACATTAGAAAAGAAGTCTTGTAAATGATATATGATAAACAGAAAACTAAGACATGGAGGACTTGAGAAGGAGAAGAGACTAAGAATGTGAATTAGAAATCTGATATTAGATAAACCAGATAAAAGGACAGGAAATTAAAAAAAAAAACAAGTAAGGGTATAATTAACAAATTAGCAGACTTAAATGTCAATTAATGTGTAATTAATTTGGATAAAACACTAGTTAAGAAACAGGAAACGGGGGAAGTGGGGAACCTCGCTGTCCTGACAAGTGATGTGCCACATGACTGCATATTGATGAAGCCACTTTTTGGACTATTCTTATCAGCTATAAAAGTTGGAAATGTGGTATGGATAATCCGATATGCTGATGAGTGCAAACTGGGTAACATAATTACTTTATGCATGTATGTAGATATGTATCTATGTATGCATGCATATATTTAATTACCTGTATTACTTTTCATGAGTGCAATGGTCCCAATGCATCTTAGTTAGACCCTGTCTGGAAGCAAAACATTCAAAAACTTTCAGTACAAAGTAAAATAGTATAATTAACTTAATGTTATAATGAAAAAAGTGCAAGGTAGAACATTTGTGAGTTCTGGCAAAATTGGCAGGGGTTGAGGGTTGGGGGTTGGTATAATGGTTAAGGTGTTTACATTGCAAACACAAATTTGGGGGGTTGGTATAATGGTTAAGATGATTACCTTACCAAACATAAGGTGCAGTGTTTGATTCTCAAATGGAATAATTAATTAGAATTACACTTAAAATGGCCCCCAAGGGCAGTTAGTCTAGCACTTAGCTATGAACCTATGAAAATGTACAAGATTAAGATAATTTCAAATATAAGAATGTTTATCTTGAGAAACAATACATTTTTCAAGCTGGTCTACACAAATGCACACCTGTTACATTAGTAAATAACCTCATATTTAATATAGTATATGTAACATCTGTGATTAGAAAACAAATACCCAAATCATAAAAATGGCAGCATGAAAGAGTGAAGGATGGTGAATGACAGATTAAACTCTGACCAGTTGTCTATCAAAGCCAGGAAATTATATTATGTAGCCCATCTAATTCTAAGGGCATGTGTATACACCAGGAAGATCAATTTGCCAGCTTATATCTCAGTGATCCAACCAACCCATTATTCGATATAGTACTGCTTTTTGTAGTCTTTGAGCAAGTCACCTGAAACCCTCAGGAAGTGTCTGTATACTTTGATTTTATAGGTTTCTTAGGGATCACTTCTGCCTGGTCAATAAGGCAATCATCTGATCGAGTTTTGCTGGGAAGTCTATGTTTGAAATGCACTGCTAGGGAAAGTAACATCACAGCGAGGAACCTGATGCTATAAATAAGTATCAATAATTTTAAAAAAAGAAAGCAAGAAAGAAAGAAAGAAAGAAAGAAAGAAAGAAAGATAATTGTTTAATGCCTTCTGAGATTGTGGAATAACTTTTCCCAAATTATCAAATGTCAGCCTTTAACTTCCTTACCTGTATGGGGAAGTAAAATTCTCAATGCTAGGGTATGGCAATCAAACTTCTTGAAAGCTAGTATGTCATAAGCTTGAAAATCAAATTCACCTATAAGATAGCGCTACCAAGATTAAGAAATAGGCATACAAATGAGGGAACATTATCTATGAATTAAGGGAGGCTAAGAATGGCTAAGAATTGGGGAAGGGGGTCAAACTTTGTGTCACAGGTGTGTTTTGCAGCATTTGCAGGTCCTTAGACCTCTATGATAAATTGCTGTAGCTTTCTTGTCTAGGAAAAAAGATAATTTGATGAACTGCTAGTAGAAAATTATTTCTGGCTTTAGGTATTTTATAAGTGAAATGTGAGTCATTAAAGTGGTTACTTGGGAAGTTAGCTTAAAAGACACAAGATGCAGTTCAAGGTACATGGAGGCACATATCTGTGATGCCCCTGCACTGGCTCAGTAATCAAGGAGCCTCAATCCTCACCACTGACAACAGTGAGGGATGTACACAATGGGAGGATGATAAGTACACACATAGTAAAGTACAATTTCCCTTAACAGCACACAGAGACCAGTCAGTCTGGGGCTGGTTTCTCCCTCTTTCTCCAGATCCCCAATAAGACTCCCCACTGCCACGGCCAGCTTGGATGACATCACTCTTTGTCACCCAACTTCAGTTCCCAGGCTAAACAGAAACTTAACAGAATTTAACATCTCTGTGTGAGAAACATATATCTCTCAGATCTTGGAAGTCGTAAAACAATAAAACACTTAAAACAATGCAGAAGGCATCTTAGTTCTAGACATCCTCGCTCCTTGCTGCATTGAAACTGACTTTTATAACACAATTGTAAAACAAGTTAATTTCAACTCATTTTCT
Organism: Protopterus annectens; assembly: GCF_019279795.1. Taxonomy (NCBI): domain Eukaryota; kingdom Metazoa; phylum Chordata; order Ceratodontiformes; family Protopteridae; genus Protopterus; species Protopterus annectens. The sequence goes on along the minus strand of NC_056737.1, from coordinate 702,927,403 downwards.
TGATGTTTTGCAAGTTAATCTTCTATGTGGTTACATTCTTGAAGCTCAGTACATACAGCTCTGCATAATTCACATCAATATTCACAAATGACATAGAATTATTTACAAAATTTCAGATAGCTGGGCTGGCAGCAGGACAATGTCATTGCATCGTGCAAGACAGGGCTAGGTACATCAATGAAAACAGCAGATTTATGCTCCATCATGAACTACACTGCTAGCAAATCATGCTGAAAGTCTGTTAATGTAGAACGTGTAGGACTTCACAGTGATGACCTCAAGGTGCCAGCTAAATAGCAAAGCAGGCTACCATGATACGGCTTGCTCAGTGGTATTCTTAAATAGTGCATCTAGCTTCCTATCTACAGCATGCATTTTATCTTGTATGCTGTCTCTCTTGTTGCCAGTCAATATAATCTAGTGCCAGACTGCTGATGTTTGCATTATAGTGATAAACATGATTAACTTTAGTAGAAATAATACTTCAGAATGTCCATATATGGCATGATCTTGTAATCCCCAGCAATGACTTCCAGACATGTGGAGAGCCAGTATGCCCATGTCTTTTACATGTTTGGTTTCTTAGAGTGATGTTTCAAACATGGCCTCTGGGAGTAAACTCTGCATTCTCTACTTATCCATATAATGGAAATGAAGAGTAGTGTACAGAAGCCTGACAGCTTTTATGAAGTGCATACAGGTTCACATAGTAAACTAGATTTCCAGATGGTAAGAAGTATTGTGCAGCATGACTGTGCTACAGAGTGCAGCCAGGAGCACCAGCTGATTAAGGCATAATACATAATACATTAAAAACTGGTTACCACTTATACTGATTCTTTTGTATGGATAAAAGCACTAACCTTTTTTTTTAAAGTTAGGTTGTAGTCTAATATGGGCTCCTGGTTTCCAGTGCTATTGTTTATGTTTACATGCACACACACACACACACACACACACACACACACACACACACACACACACACACACACACACACACACACACACACACACACACACACCGCGCAGGCACTTGTTGGAGCAGTTGTGAGGAAGACAGCAGTGATATGGTTTAACCAGCTCACCACTATTCAGGGGAGAGTGGTGTGTGTGCGTGTGTGCGTGTGTGTGTGTGTGTGTGTGTGTGTGTGTGTGTGTGTGTGTGTGTGTGTGTGTGTGTGCACCCATCGTACAAGCTCCTATGTTAGAGTCCTCAGTGGAGACCAGAGTCCTCCTGCAACACTGGATTCAAGGGAGGGCAGGGCAGTCTTGAGGGGGTTAGGTAATTCACAGCAATGAGTGATAAGCTCTCCCTGATGCCCAACCTACATTTCCCATCCATCACTTGTACTTCCACCCTCTCTTTTTAGTGTTACTTACCTCCCATATTTACTATCTAGAATTAGTCCATATTTGTTTTTCTCCTTGGTTAATAATATTCTCTCATTATTTCAGTTGTCTGCCAAACTTTGTACATACTGCGATTACTTCATGTTTGTGAATTAATTGTTTTATATTTTATGAATTTCTTCACCAGGGCTGTGCCTACAAATGGTCTAGTGTGATCAGTGTACTACCTGGTAAACAAACAAAAATGCATAAATAAATAAATACATAAATAAATAAATAAAAATGCCTGAACAAGTTGCTGGGCATACATAGTGGGGACAGGGATTAAAATTAAAAATCATTTTCCTTCACACGTACAATGGCCATGTTTTACAGTCTGCTCTCACATCACCCCAAAGAACGAACGAACTGTAAGTTTCCCCCCAAGGAGGTGCAAATACAGTCAGTAGTGCAGCTGAGAGGAAATGTTTGATGGTTAGCAGGAAAGCAGTGTAAAATAAAGCAAGAAAAACTTTCCTCAAATATGCCTGGGCAGGTGCATTCAGGCAACTGATTATAAAATGATGTGGGTCACTGACTAGCATTACATACTTGGTTTGCTATTTAGAAGCAACTGAACAGATGAGAAAAAAGAATACATAAGATACTTAATGCAAAACTGGTGGAGTTCTTCGATTTTAGATACAAGTTAAGTGCTCAGGAGCAAGAGAAGCATAATGTACAACAATGAATTACTAAGGTTAGTCTGTCTGTCTTTACAAGGGCTATAAAAGGAAGGACTCCAACACATTTTATTTTTCTAAAGATTAAATAAGCACCATACTACTGGGTGAAAATTGTGGCCACCCTGAAAAGAATACATATCAAAAAACACCTGCTGATTTTGATATAAAATTATCTTTAGTGGAATTAAATTAAAATACTGCAGCTGTTTTAGAGAGGAGTCATATATAATGGAAGTGTGCTATAATTTAATTTACATAGCGAATTTAATTTCACACATTTAGGTTTTAATCACCCTACTTGAAAAGTATAGGTCACAATGAAAACTGTTGTTCTTGTATCTTATTTGATTATTGGTCTTACTCATGTATCTAACATCCCTGTTGTATTTTCTTGGAAACACAGCACTTATTTTTTCATAATAAAACCCTCATTGTCATTCTAACAATATGTGATCTTGTTTATAGTCTCATTATTTACACCGATTAGTTTTATTGCTATAACAACCTGATTTATGATTTGTCCTGAGATTCAGTAAAATCTCTGATGTATAAGTTAATCATGACTCATATTTTAAGCATGTCCTCTTGCCTATTTTAAATAAGTCTGAACAGATCTGAATCCAGTAAAACAAAACTGTCAGGCTCATCAAATATTTTTTCATTGGAATGAATTTATACATTACAATAGCTATTTTATGCCTTATACTGATTGCATATTTCCTTATTCTTTCTGTCAGTTCAGCCATTATAAATCTCATAGTCTATGTATTTCCAATTTTGTCAGAAAGATATTCCATATGCAATAAAATGGAATATGTTAAACCTTTTAAATTTATTTTTGTCAACAATTAGGAATGTTGGTCATAATTTTCTCATGCAGATGTATGTGGTAGATCAAAACAAAACAATGGTCAACATGGTGGATCATTTGCTAGGTGGCCGGAGTGGTGCAGCGGATAGCATTGTCACCTCACAGCAAGAGGTTTTCTGGTTGGATTATTGGCTGGGATGCCTTCTTAGTGAAGTCTGCATGTCCTCCTTGTGGTCCCATGGGTTTCCTTTGGGTGCTCCAGTTTCCTCCCACATTCCAAATATATGCAGTAGGTGGATTGAACACTCTAAACTGGCCATAGGTACAGATGAACTACCATGGCAGGGCTAGCTACTTGGCGGTGTAAATCTTGGCCTGAGATGATTGTCACTGTTGAAGTGACATCCCAACCCCATGTGCAAAATGGGTTGAGAATGGATGGATGCTGGATACTTTGCTATCAAAAAGGTTTTTTAACTGATGTAGATGGCTAACACTTGCAGAGCCACTTCAAATTCAGTCCTGGAGCACCATCTCATTAAGTGACCTACCTAGAATCACACAGAAGGGCAAGTGGACACTGTGGAAATTAAACCCATGACTAAGACCTCTGCCTCCAAACTCCAGGGTCACAAGTTCAAGCCTGACCTCCAGGTAATGTTTATGTGGAGTTCACATGTTTTTCCTCTGCCCCAGTGAGCATTCTCAAGGTATTTCCATTTTTCTTCCTCTCATAATTATGTTGACTGATTAGTTACTGTACTTTTTCCACATATATTGGATTTACCCATGTTCTTATAGCACTGGTCATGGCTGAAAGGGGATGTGAGACACACCAGTTCATTTACTTGACTAACAAATGAACAAACTTGAATAAAAATCTAAGAACATTCATCCAAATGTTAATCTATTTAAGAATTGTAAAGATATTCCATAAAATAGAAAACATACTGAATAAATATTCACTAAAATAAAAGCAACTGTGTCAATACAGTTGAAGGTAAAACAATATCTTTTAGTTGTTGCTGATGTTATTCTTTACAAATTGTGTTTCAAAACCATGATGGCCTCATTTAGTTATGCAGATATAGGTAAAAATAGAATTTGATATATATTACATTTAATAACTTTCAACCAGATCTCTGATTTTTTTCTTCTTGTGTTCCAAGTGAAGAAGACAAAAAATAATGTTAGACAAATAAATTGAACCTTTAAAATAATTTTAAATTCAGCTGAGAACCAGAATGGTAAATGCAAAAGGTTAAAATAGCACAGAGACACTTTAAAGAAATAAATGACATCTTTCACAAAATCTTTAAATAGTAAACATACCCATCTCTTAAGTGCATATACTGAAAATGTTACAAAAAGTCAGATGTCATGCAATGGAGAAAGAGCTTGATCAACTGAAGCAAATAGCATGAGAAAAAATGTCATGCAAAAGCAGAGTAACATAATTCTCTTTTCAATGCACAGCATAGTAAAGGCAGCAAACTTGAAAAAAAAAGCCATCACAATGATTCTACAGAATGCTTAAACATATGCAAACATATGAAAAAGGACTTAAGGTTTACTATAAAAGAAAAGCATGTGTACTTACCATAATCTCAGATCTGTTAGAACAGCTTCATCTGTAAGACTTCCATATACAAAATTAGAAAAATTTAGCAAATCAAACTTTCCCAGGTTACCATCTCAGTTTCTTCTGTCCATAGAGTATTGTATTTCCTGGTCTCTGATCTTTCTATTTCTGGACAAAGCAAAACCTGGTTTATATAGGATACTCAAAAACCTTCCTAATGTGATCTGCCAAAAAGTTTGAGTAACATAAAAGATAAAAAAATACTTCAAATACAAATTTGAGTGAACATGGGTAGAAAGCTAAAGTGTATCTTGAGGGTGGTATAGAAGGGTAAAGCTCTGACTCTGGTCTAAGTGATTCAAGTTCCATGAGCAGCTAGAATGCTTTGTGACACTAGCAAAGAGACTGAGTGTGCCTGTTCTGGGGAGGGAGTGTGCTGGGCAGAGCTTTCTACGAGCACTGGCCTCTATAGTGAAAGGAATTTCCATGCTGGATATATTGGAGAACTAGGAGGTGGCCACTTCAAGAGATTTGATGCATCTTCAGACCACTTTTCATTGTCATCCTAGCTAAACTACAGAGATCAGTAGGCTGGGTGATGTGTTAGGACTAGGGACAGAGAATAAGACAGTTCCCAGTTCTGTGTCCCATGCCTCTGACAGTGTAGACTGATCAATTCTTTATGTAGTTTCAGTTAATAACAATTCTTTAAACCAGAAAAAAATGGCAAAATATGCAAAAGCTAAAAACTAAAAATATTTAATGTTGTCAACATTAAATATTTTTAGTTTTTAGCTTTTGCTTATTTTGCCATTTTTTTCTGGTTTAAATAGTTTGTCGAAATAACAATTCTTTGCTAAAACAAGAAACGTTTAGTCCTTAGGATCAATTTGACACACCTACCTTCTTAAAGCAGCAGTGACCTTCAGGATCTATCATAAAGCAATTGTACTTTTTAATGCTAATGGCTCTAAATATAAAGCAAAGAGTAATAGTACATGTGACCCACCCCTCCCCCACACCACATGAGCTCCTTTGCAGGTATTAAATATTATTATTGTCCATATTTGTGGAAATCCAAATACCTCAAAATTTATCTTCAAAATTCTCAACTCACCCTGTCAAATGCTTTTTTTACATCCAAACCTATTAACATTGGTTTATACCTACAAACATGAAAGCTGGAAAGTTGAATCCAGCAATATCTTAAAAAAACACTCAGAAAATCATAACACTAAAAGTCTACAATATCAAACTCCAAGACTTGTCGTCCTTTAGGATTCATGTTAGTGCTTGTTCCTGGGTCTGGAGTGACAGGGACTTTCAGGATTTGATTTTTTTGGGATACTGTAGGTTTATGGCATTGCAAATTTTGATGTGTTCTTTTAGATATTGTTGGCTTCAACTTCTAGGCATTTAAATTTGTCATAGTAACCTTAACATTAATATATTATTATTGAACAATATGTCCTTTTGAAATGTATGGGCTCTGATAATATGGTCAAATGTTTGCTTACCTTCTAAAAACCCACATTGATCTTGGTCTATTATTCTCTGCAATGTCTTTCCATTCATTTTGACAAAATTGTTATAAATGCTGCAAAGTCATGATTAAGAATCAAAATGAGTCTGTATGACCCTGGATCAAGAGAATATTTCCTCTTCTTTGGCATTGATACTATGATTGCTTCTTTCCAATACAAAAATTGTTAGAAAGTACTTGCCAGAGTTTTATTATACCCTGTTCCTTCTTTCTTCCACACTTCTATTGGAATTAAATCTCTACCAGTCACTTTTTTAGTTTTAATTTCTTTTATTTTGAAGTTAACGCCACACTTTTGATTTCTGTTAACTTGGATAGTTATAATTATCTCAAATATGTTACAATTTCCAGCATGTTGCTCTAATTCTCTACCTATTGTCTTTATAATATACTGTAATAATTTACCATTACATTCATAATTTTCCTGGACTCACTTCTACCCTACCGGTTTCATAATTCCTGATTTTAGTTATCATTCTTTCAACCTTTTTTGCTTCGGATGTTGAGTCATCAATTTGGTTGCTCTAAGGTTATTGTCAAAACTAGCGTTTTTTAAATTATTGTTGCGTGTTCATTCATACTAAGTACTCTTATACAGACATTTTAGTTTCCTATAAATATGTGCTTCAGCCAGTTCATAAGTTCATAGGTATATACTAGGCTATTGACCACTAGTGTCTTTATAAGCCTAGTGATGCAATCCAACTCGAGTGTGTCCCCATGAATCGTGGGAGTTTATTAGGAGTGGGTATGTTAGGAGGTTTTTAGAGATTATGTGGGGATGGGGTATGTTAGTTTGGGCATTAATATCTGCCTGTTTCTGTCAGAGACATGGGGGGAGACCTGTAGTGAATTTCCAGTTTCCCATCCATTTGTCAAGGTTATGCTTAAATAAGATTAGGGATGGATTCTGCCTCAAGTGGATGGGGACCCTGTTCTAGAACATGAGGATCCTCTGAGATACACATCTGTCTTGACAATGTCTTATTTATGTCACAAGCAAAATGTAAATCCTTAGATCTAGTTGTTGTAATTCTGCTTGTTTTATGTGTGTGCAAAAAGTCCATCAGAGCTGGTTCCACAGATGGCTTGTATGCCACGCATAGATCACCAGTTGGTAACCTGTAAGAGACAAAGTGCAGAGATAGGGCTTTAAAGTTATCTGTATAGGAAATTGTGCTTACATCCTGGATTCTGCTTGTAAGGAGCCTTTGTGGGAATTCCAACTGTTGAGTATGTCTGGTCAGGTACATGCCAAAGGAGGTATTATACTCAATGATGAGTCTGATAATGGCTGAATAAAGTGACACTATGACTTTCTTGGACCTGGATGCCATGCTCTTACTTTTAAGTTGGACAAAATAGAATGATTTTCTTACCATCTTGGCCACATGTTGGTCAAATGCCAGATTAATGTCTTCACGTTCTTAGATCCCTGAATTGCTGCATTAAATTTTAGTGGTGTCTTATTGATGGAGTAATTAGCCTGGGTGGCAGTTTTCCAAAAAAAGTACAATAATGCATTTCTTGGCATTCAGTTTTAGTCCATGATTTTGGCACCTATCATTTGTCTGTTCCAGGATTTGAGTTTCTGTAAATTTTATGGTGTGTATATAACTACTGAAAGTTGCAGTCCAGTATTCTAGTACTTTAATCTGTGGTGGAATTGCAGTAGTGGCAGTATTTTAACATTTTGTTGCAGTATTTGTGCTTCAGTACTTTTTTATTGCTGCACATACCCGCTTAAAGTTGCATTCCAGTGCCTTACTGATTACCTTGCTAGTCTTTTTCTCCTTTTCTTTGACTTTCCCCATCCCCTATTGAGACATTAAGCTAAAAGTTTTTTAAAAATCTAACTACAGCACTTGACCTCCTGTATTGGCTTTATTTGATTGCTCTCTCTCTAGCAAGTCTGCTGTATTTAGCACAAGCCTACATTCACCCAGAGTCTTTTGTTCAAAGGTTTGAGAGGTGTGAGATGCAAGCTTCTCATCAAAAAGGAAGAAGAATTCTGCTTAAATGGTTTAAGTTGCACTTACAGTACTGTGGGTGATACCTTTTTGCACTTCTCTGCTTTTTGTCCATGCTTTAGCCAAAAAAGTTATCTGTTTGCAGTTTTTAGCTTGTTCTGGGAACCTTAGTCTTGTAGCTTCATTTGCAGTTGTATGAAGATTGTGTATTACTGCAAGATTTTAGCATTATTTATATGTTACCCTTCATTTCTATTTCCATAAGTAGACTTAAATGCAAAAGGTAGTTTTTTTGTATTTTGAACATAGTGTGGGGCCTTAGTCTTGTAGCTTTTTTCACAGTTGTGGCAGGACTGTTATCTACTGCCAGACTTGAGCCTCATTTAGTTATTTATTACAACATTACCTTGTAAATTTCTGCATAGTCTGGTGTCTTAGTATGTGGTGGGATTGCAGTAGTGATAGTATTGCACTGCTGGCAATATTGTGAATTCTGGTCTAGAATTTGTGCTTCAGTACTTTTTATAGGTGTATATACCTGCTTAAAGTTGCATTCCAGTGCCTTTCTGTTAACCTTGCTACTGGTTTTCCCTCCCATTCTTTGAGTCTGCCTTTCCCCTGTGAGACATTAAGTTAAAAGTTTGTGACATTCTAATCACAGGCTTGAGTTTCAGTTTGAATTTTCCCAGACATCCCACTGTTTTCCACTTTTTCTTCTTCTGTAAGTTCCTTGCTTTTTAAACACAACTAGATACCTACTGTGACCATTATTCCATATCTCATTTGTGTTCATTTTGACATCTCTAAGCTTTAGTTGACATTTATCCTAGATCTTTGCAAGCTCATTACTGTTTTGGTTCAAACGTCTGACCTATCCAATCATTAGTTTCCTTTTCAGAAGAAATATTGGAAATGCCCATGTTAATCATGATAGACTTCTACTTGCTTACAAAACTTAATTTGTGTAGTTCTAGCATGATCTGACATTTTCATTGGATGTACTTTCATGGTTCTGACCATGTTACAATATTTTCTGAAATACTACATCTATTTAAACTTGACCAACAACCATATTTCCCTGAAAAATGTATATATTTCACTTCATTCTGTCTAATTTTTATTACATCAATAAGCCCAAATACATGTATACACATGCATATAGTATCTTTCTTCATCTGGAATTCTGCAATATCTTGGACCTGTAGAGAAACCTTCCTTATTTCCTATGATGGTCCAAACCCCTGCTGCTATGACTATATTTCATATAGGATGAATATATGCTATATTCATCCTATATGAAAGACAATAATTTCCTCTACATTACTCTTTATATCTTATTTCACTTCTTGTTGAGGAATATATAGAGCAGCCACCGTAATTCCTATACGCTGCCACCAACTTCTCACCAATATAAATCTTCTCTGCCTATCATTCATTTCTTCCTTAATCCTTATTCCTATACAATTTTTAATTAATATTAAGACTTCTTTCTTTCACTCTCCATCTATTGTACCAAAGAGCCCCTCTTTCCCACTTTCCTGTACAAATGGTGATGCCCTTTATAATTCAGCTGCATTTCCTGTAATTTTATCATCTGTGTATTACTATGATAAATATACATCAGTATCTTGTCCTAATTTTTCCTGTCTACCAGCCCATTAACATTCCAAACAAATCAATCAAATTATGCCATAGTAAAGCTTATATGCTGGATTCATAAAGGTTCTGAGAACATGTACACTATGTGCACACTTAGTGTAACCTTCCTGAGTGACTAGACAGCAGACATTGTGGTAGGGCTGTTCTTGAATTCAGAAAGTGTATGAATCCAACCTTATTTTTTATTCTTATATTCTTTGAATTTCAGTTATAAACTGGTTGTTTAGAGTCTGTTTCTATCACTTTTTGTGTCACTATATATATATATATATATATATATATATATATATATATATATATATATATATATTCACTTTGGAATCTCGAAATACTGAAATATCAAATTTTAGTATCTCAAGAGCAAAGTGCCGAATCTGAAGTTGTGCAAATCTTCAGAATTTTGAATATGGAAATCTCAAAGTTGCAGTGGTGATGGCGCATTTGGTAAGTGTAATGTTTTTTAAGGGTTTTAGGGAGGGTTTGTGTGTGTGTGAGTGTGTTGGGGAATTTTAGGTGTGGGTTAGGGTAGGTAGGTAACAGTGTGAGTGTGTGCGTATTGAGAGTGGTCGTGTTTGTATGTATGTGATGTGTGTTTGTGCAAGGGGGGTGTAGAATATGTGGTAGTGGGTTTGCTGTTTTCCAGTTTTTAGTGCAACCTTGGAGTTAGTATATATATGTACGGGTGTGTGTGTGGGGCACAACCCACCACATGGGGGGGTGCAAGGGGGCTTGCCCCCTGCTTATAGCAAGGGTGTGTGTTAGTTATGTTGTGTTTATGTGTGTTGGTTTGGTTTTATGTAGTGTTGGGAGGTAGGTGTATTTGTGTTTGTGTGGTGTATGGTTTTTGTAACGTTTGTGGTTTTAAATTTTGCAGTTTTGGGGTTTCTGGTCTGTGAGTTTTCGGCTTTATAGTCTCGAGATACTGAAATTTGATATTTCAGTATTTCTGGATTATAAAGTGAATCCATATATATGTATATATATATATATATATATATATATATATATATATATATATATATATATATATATATACAGAGAGAGAGAGAGAGAGAGTTTCAAGGCAATATAGCTGATGCTTTGTGCAAACAGCAGTGTAAAGCTTCTACCCCTCTAAAAGCTTCTACCCCTCTTCTCTAATCAGACAACTCTGGGCTGGAGAATATGTATTAGAAATCACTGATTTGTTTCTTTTACTTGCCTGCAACATTTTATTTCTGAAGCTATAATTCTGAAGTCCTTGTACTGCTAGATAACCAGGCTGTCTGCATTCTTTCATATTCATTTCAATAGAGTGTTCATTCATTCTACCAGTGCACATTTTCACTCATTTCATTTACCTTTCATTACATATTTCAGAACCTACCTGTAGTTATTTTTAAAGGTCAAGCTTAAATATCCTGTCACAGTGACTTCACCCTCTTGCAATGAAGCACAGCTTGTCAAGGGAAGTGAGTTCCATTTCAACAGCACTGGAGACAGGTCAGTCTGCAGATTGACAATCTGTTATTCTGAACTCTGATAACAGACTTTAACCAAGCAACGTACAAAATGAAATGACTTAGCTATTTTCTTACTGGTTGCTACTGATCTCAGTGATTTAAAACATCTTCCAATATGCATCTTTCACATTTTGATTATACCAGACAGCCTTGCCCTTACATATATTTCCCAGCATTTAAACAACCTCCCTAAGCCAGTGTTTCTAGTGTGTTTTTGTATATATTGCTATAGAGTCTATTTCAGTCAATATAGTTATTTCATGAGCTTTGCATGAATTCTTATAATTAATGCATACATCACCAGAAATGACTTTATTGTCTGAAGGTTTCCATCACATAATATATTTTAGTTTTCTTTTTTTATTCATCATTCATTTGTTACTCCTCCGTTCCATCCCCACTCTCACAATACCGTTATTAAAAGCAACATAACACAGTTTACAGTCTGAAAATAGAGATTTTATTAAAAGCAACATAACGCAGTTTACAGTTTAAAAATAGACATTTTATTAAAAGCAACATAACATCGTTTACAGCTCTCCTCTTTAGTCAGATATAAACTCTCACTTTTAAAAAAATGAGATTAAAGACTAAATTTATATTAATAAAACAGTCATTTAATGTCTATTGTGTACTGATTTTACTGGTTTTAAGGTATTATTCTGAAAGTAGCTTACCTGTTGATTATATCATATAATTTTCCATATAAACATTTATCCTTTTTAAGTACTGTCCTCACTCAATGTTCCAAATGCATTGTTTTCATAGAATCTCCAACTTAAAAAAAAAGTTTAATCTCCATTGTTTTATCCATCATTTTGTTTTGGAAAGCAGAAGAGGGCTTCACAGGAAATCTGTCCCCTGAAGTGTACACAGCTTGCTTTTTTACACTTGTCAATTGGTTTCTTGCTCTCCAGTTTGTCCATTTCTTTCTTACTGTTTTCTTTACTTTCTTTATATTTAACTGTGGTAACGCACTGATCTCAAGGGACCATTTGCAGGTACAGTCTGGGTGAATAGGATCGCATAAGGAATGAGCAAAACATATTTATAGATACAAGGATATGCTAAAGAGCAAATATTTACAGATGCAAGAATATGCTACAACATTTAGTTCAAGAAGCACTTTACAATGTGAAAACATGGATGGAAAAATGGAATTACGCTAAGCAGAATTTTATGGATAAGATGTAGCCCTAATGATTGAGATGGCTTAGGCTACAGGAATGGCAGAATAACATTATATAGAGAGGTATGAAGACATTAGGAAAGGTAATTGAAAATAGTAGCAGGAAAGGATACCATGGGGAAAAGACAGAGAAAAGGTGAGGCATGCAGAGGGAGGAGAAGTAGAAAGAAGTCTGAGGAAGATGCAAAGAGAAAAGGGAAGTAGGATGAATAAGGCAATAAGTAAGGGAATGGCAAAATGAGATAAGGAAGGATGAAATAGGGATAAAGGGTGTGAGAGAATTGCAGGGCTCATGTAACATGACCTGAGTGAGTACATTTGCACCACTTTGGGTGAAGAGGCATTCCTTGAGCTGTTGTTTGAAGTCTGAGTATGTTTGGATGTTGCAGGTTGACAGAGGAATGGATTCCCATAGTTTTGGTACTAGGATGGAGAATGCACTGTCAGTGCAATAAAGTTTAGCTTTTGGAGTTTGTAAGGCAGGTTAACATTGAGAGATACCCCTGAGATTATATGTGGAGGTTTTGGTGAACAGTTTATGGGTGACAGGAGATGTCTTATGAAAAAGGGCTTTGTGAATTAGTGATCCTAGTAGGAGGCTGACTCTTAAATATACTGGGACGCATTTAGCTTTGGCAAGAGTTAGGCAGTAGTATCAAATTATTGGAGGAGCTAGTAATAAACTGACATATTTTATTGGAGATGGTTTGTAAGGTAGCATTTTTTTCAAGTCTGCAGCTATAATGGGTAGTCCATATCCAAGTTGAGATAAGACTATTTCTTTGCCTGTGGCAACTTCGGCTGGCTTGGACAGGAGAGGCGATAACTTGTTCACTCAAAATAGTAGTCTGTTGATCTTTTTGCATGCATTTTGATTGTGTAGTTTAAACTTAAGAGATTAGTCTAGCCAGATGCCAATGTATTTGAAGGATGTGGTAGTTTCTATGGTGGTACTGATAACATCTTTAATATTAAGGGAGCTGGGTGCTTTGGCTATTTTTTGGTTGGTTCTAAATAGCATTTCTTTGGTTTTTGAGGGATTAAGTATAATTTAGCCTATTAGCCACTGGTTGATTGTATGGAGGGCATCTTGGAGATGAATTTGTATAATAGAGTGGGATTTGTTTGACCTGTAGATGACCACGTCATCTTCATAAAGAATTAGTGGTATCTGAGGATGATCAGATGAGAGTTTGTTGATAAATATGAAAAATAGCAGAGGGGCTAAAGTTGAACCCTGGGGGGCTTCTTTTATAAGAGGACCTGTTTTAGATGTTGTGATGCCTACTTTTAACTAGTAGTATGTATTTATGAGGAAGTCTACAAAACAAGGCTTTGCATCATCATAATGCCCATTTCAGTTCCTTTGTCAAGTAATAATTTATGGTCATTTAGATCAAAGGCTTTTGTGAGGTCAATAAAGATGGCACTTGTCAGGTTGTCTTTGTCCATATTGGATAGAATGTCACCTGTGAGGGAGTAGAGAGCTATTATGGTGCTACATTCAGAACAGAATTCATGTTTCTACCTGGATAGAAGATGGTATTGATGTAAATACACAGTTCATCTGTGCCCATTGAGTGTCTGTGTAGGTTTTTTTAATCCAAGTGGATAGAAGACTCAAAGTGGTACAGAATACAATCACATCAAAAAAGTTCCATTTGTCTGCAGAGTCTTATGGAAGGAAGAAAAGCATTTCTGTTAGTTTGTGTTTGTAATGAAAGGTCACTATCGACATAAATCCTTGTTGTCTCCGACATTTAAGATTGTTCCCTACCTCTACAAAACAGATGAACTTCCTCCTTTAGCGGATACGTCTACAGTTCAATCAATATAAGCCGAAGCAGGTACTGTGAACAAGTGTTCTACCCTCTCAGCTTTTCAAGTGAAAAAAAAAAGATAAGAAATCAGCTTATTGCAGTTAGATTTTGTATTCTTGTTCTCCCCCTTATATTTATGACCAAAAAAAAAAAAAAAATTGGGCGTTCCTTCTACAAGCACACCAACCAGGTGTCCAGATGCATGACACACAGAGTCCTCCTGCTCCAGCCATTCAGGTCCTGTTTCTATGTCCCTGTCTTCAACCCTCTTTCAGCGTACCCTGCCTGCATGGAGCATTACAGTAATTTATGCTTTAGTTTAAAAAAAAAATCTCCCTTTTATACTGCAGCAAACTGCCTGCTACAAATGTAGCAAATAGTTGCTACAGTTTATACCCTGCCTGCATGAAGCACTACAGAACCCATACATTAGTAAAAAAAATAAATAAATAAATATATATATATATATATATATATATATATATATATATATATATATGTATATATATATATATATATATATATATATATATATAGAGAGAGAGAGAGATTGAGAGCTATTCTCCTTATTTTAAACTGTAGCAAAATGTTTCCACATACATAGCAATCAGATATTACAATTTATAGCCTACCTGCATTACAGCTCTCAGGTTTTAGTTTAAATAAATTATTTCTGAACTGTAGCAAACTGCTTGCTACAATTTAGCAACCAGTTTCTACAGTTTAGATCACAAACCTCATTAGCACTCTTCAAGAAAAATCTTGATGATTGGATGGGAAATGGGAAATTCACCCCGGGGATTACTTCTGTGGCTCTGCTCGACAGGGGCACAGGAAAATAATTTTCTTGGGTGGCGAAAGCCAGGGTACATTTTTTGGCTAGGCTTGTATGGGCCCTAGGGCCGATAGCCTAATACCTACCTATGAACCTATATGGAGTGCTACAGTGCTCAGGTTTGACGGCAAATGCAATACCAGGAAATAAAAGCCGGTATTGCATTAAATGTGATCAATTTATTGGCCTGAATGTGTCCATAAAAACTTAAAAAGGAGAAAGTAAAAAGTCATGGACATTCAGAAGCCATACAGCTAAAACACTTGATGTCCTTAAGGGGTCATTTGCATATATCCCATGGGCCTCTATTACAGGAAGTTTAAGGTATCACACAGTGAAAACTCCAGCTTGGTTAGGCTTTTCTTGTAGTTTTTACTTAAAGTAAGAAATGTATAATCAGCTGGAATTTCTCGCCCAAGCTGGAAACTATGCTGCTGCATTAGATATAAACTTCTAGACCAAATATATTCTTAACGCTAAATGTCTATATGCGTTACATCCCCTGCTATATTTATTAACTTGTTACATTTTTACATTTTCTGCTTTGTAATCCAAGCATTGCTGAAAAGGGTGGATCAATCAACTCACTTGGTTAATTAATTCACATTAGTAGTGCTTTCTGCATTCTGCCATATGCTGCATGCATAGCTGTACTTCTGCAGGTAGCTATTATTGTACCATACATTCATCCACGTGGCGAATATGTAAGGCAAATCATGATCAATGCAATTTAAATTTGTTACACTGCTGAATTTACATTATTTAGCAGTTTGATTAAACCCCTTAAATATGAAAGAAAATTATTTAATCCTTTTCTTCAGGAATGAACTTGTTAAGGCATCATTTCATTGAGTTTTCTTCCTATGAAGTGTAATTTCTCAGAGTTTTGTGGGGGGAGCTATGCCCCTTCTCCCCAAATGGGGGGATTTACCCACCCTTACTTTCATAAATAATCTCCATATGTGCACTACTAGGGAGAAAACGTGATGCAATGATGTTTCAATGAGGTGGCTGCCATTAAAATGGACTGCTTCCTAAAAAAACATTAAATTGAACAAGTTGAACAAAATACTGCTTAATTTGTTCGATTTAGTGATTTTATTTCACATTTTTCTTCTTTTTGTAGCTTTATGTGAATGCTACTTAGCTTGCTTACAGACAGCCATTTTGTATCTTATTAGCAGAAGTGCTGGCAGATCTGAATATTTAAACAGCAAATAAGTACATAAATAGACCGAGGTAGTTCATAAGTAAGTAAATCTGTACCTCTTTTATATACTGTTCTTAGTGACATTTTTGTTTTCACTTAAACAATGACCAAGTCATGATGAGGGTTATATAAATTATGCTCATGGGGTCAGGCAGCTGGTGTAGTCCCTATGGCACATGATTTGAATCCTTCAGCCCTCATTTGCTTACTGTGTGACCTTGAGCATTTCATTTAATCAGAGTAACCGGGAATTTTTATGCTAGGCACATCAATGATCCCTGCACTGCAAACCTAGTAAGGTTTACTATTGGCATTCGAATCTGCTTCAGTTGACCGTTTAGAATGTTGACCTAAAATGATGAACCTGGAATGCAGAAAAGTAAACCAAGGTGAAAATGAATACATTGACCATCATGGTTAGATGTATTTGACATAGCAGGAGGTGACGTCAATCACCCATGCTATGCACATTAGCATACCTTTACTCTCTACAGTCAATGGTATGCTAATGCTACTATTTTGTAGGAGGGCTATGCCCCCCTGCACTCCTCATGTGGGGGGCTGTGCCCTCCCACACCCCCTGCACATTAAATATACCAACCCTAAGATTGCACTACAGTGAGGAAATGGACTAATTCCCTGTTCCCCACTGAACCGCAATCTCCCACCATGTCAAATCAGGAATGGTTGAGTGTAACACATCACTCAATAATTAGAAATTGATCATTTATGGTTCATGTAACTGCAATTTTGCAAACAGTGACTTGTGCATGCATCGCTCGATACCCTGCACTTTGTAAATGCAATAACAAACCACCTAGTAACTACCTATGAACATAAAATACACCTAAAGACAGTGTCACAAAATAGCTATTACCCATGAATAAATACCCAAACTGAATTTATCTACTGCAGAAGCAGTTAAAGCTGTTCAATCTGCAAACTATCTGAGACACTTAAATCAGTCTATGAAATTAACACATTGATAAACTTTTGGGTGTGATTGTTTTGTGTCCACACATAGTCAAATGATTAGGGCAGTCTCACAGAGGAGCCATTTATGCTGAGGCAGAATAGGTAATCATGGGGATTTTGAGCTGCTGTCTCAGATACAACAACCACTACTATCTCATCATCAACATTTTTAGCAGCAGCAGGAGACCTGCAGGATGAGCCCAAGGTACTAGAATACAGTGGAAAATGAAGCATGACAAATTTATGCAGGCCTGGATTATTTTAAATAGCAGAAAATGATGGGAGATGCAGACACTTGTGGTGTTGGGGGTGTTGCAGCCATTGCTGCTGGACCTTTGCTTTATTTTTTCATGTGTGGTATGTTTGGAGAACATTGGGAAGGGCCTGATCCCTATTTGGGTTTGGGGTAGGGGAAGGGCTATAAACCATTCACCAGATGCTAAGGAAAAAAAAAGTTTGCACCCTTAGAGGTTCACTTGCCAACATTAATAAGGTCATACATATATTGTTCTTTTATCCCATGAAAATACTAACTTGATATGCAACTGGAAGTGTTTGACATGATGTGAGGTTGTGAAGGACTGTCCCTGGGAGGCATTAATGCTTACACTAAGTGTACACCATTCTGAGCGAATAGACAACACAAGTATTACTCACACCTTCTTCCTCCTGATTTTAGTTTTCCTACTGATTTTCTTGCAGCTTTAAATATTGAGGGGGGTTCATCAAGGTTACCACAAAGTGTAGACTACATGTACACTTAATGTAATCTTTCTGAGTGACTAGAAAGCACAAAAATTTGGTAGGTATGTTCTTGAATACAGATCATGTACACTTAACGTACACTTCCCTACTCCTAGAAGGGTGGCCTGGCTTGAGTTTTTGCTGCATAGTTCTATCAACATCTGAGCCATTATTTGAACACAGATGATCCATGTTATAATAAAAAATGACAGAGCCTGGTATTTTTGTAATCCGTTTTAGTTTTAATTAGTTTTAATCAACCAAGGACTGCTGATTATGTTTGATTTAACAGTTCAGCTGTAGTACCTGTTTTGCTTCTGTTTCTGGGGTAATTTGTCTCTCGCTTTTTGTTAATCATATTTCAGACTTAAAATATCCTATATGTGGAAGTTTTGGATTTCTGCTTGTGCTTTTCCATCTTAGAGTGGGCGGGAGTGGAATTATTACCTGAAGATCTGTTGCTTACATCAGGATAACTAGGTTCCGCTGTCTGTAGTCTGTGTACACATGGTAGTTACAGACCTTTTGTCTGAGACTTTATTTCACAGTGGAATGATTTTAGTGTTCAGTAGGTTTCACTTTTGTTCATTTGATTGGCTTCTGTGTGAATTCCATACATACTCAATGCCTGTTTTAAAATCTTGTTAGAAATATCCTAGAAGAATATTTGATAAACATTGACTTTCTCTACTGTATCATTCAGTATATTATTCTGAGTTACTGGTGGGCTTATTGTTGGAGTTTTTTTTGGAACAGCACTCAAATGGAATTACCTTCTGTAGTGCTTATCTTAGCAGGCAGGTGTGTGAGAGTGTTAGACTTTGTGCTTCCCTCACTGCGGGAGTTTTTGAAGAGTTTCTTTACTCATATTGGTCAGTAATCTAAATACTAAATTACATTTTTTTCTGCTGTGTATCATTATTATAAGTTTTATCTTGACCAGAGTATTTTGCAGATACTAGGATAATTTACTTTATTTTTGAAAGAGTGCATGCCTAGACTATTTTGTCACCTGAAGCTCTCTGTTAATAGCTAATTTCTTTTCACAGGTTTGTAAATTGTGGTGAGTTCTGGTCTATTTACTGTAAGATTATATGCTTAAATTGTAAAATTAGACTGTTCTGTTAGGACAAAGTGCACTGTTAACGGTGATCATGATGGTAAGGTTGTAAGAGAAAACCTTATTTTGGCATGGATTGGTGACTGCAAAGCCATAGGCAGAGTGGGATGAAGGAGACAACTGCCTTGGGTGCAAGCTTTTAAGGGGTGCGAGCAGCACTGAAGAAGGGGTGCTACTTAGTCCCTACAAGTCAGTGGTGTAATTGCTCAATTACTGTTGCTGAAAAAAATCAGGATTTAAAAGACTGCCTGTGTGTTAACAAGAGTAAGCTGTTTTACACTTTCAGTAGAAATATAGAAATAGTCATTATTAGAAATGGAAGAGTTTATGTCCCTCCTTCCTTCTTTGTCCAGGGTAACAATTGTCCTGGCTGTAGCGTTGACTGACTGGCTGTTTCTGAGATGGCAAATCTCCGTAAAAGATTGTTTACCAAGGCCATACAAGGATAGCTTAGAAATGAAGCACTGTGGTAACAAAGGCTGATATTAATAATGCCAAGGCCATACAGGGATACAAATGTTTATGAACTGAAGAGCTGTTTTCCATCTGGGCATTTCACAACAAAAATCTGACAAATGGACTTGGCTAAGCCAGGGTTAATTCATTATTTTGATATATTTATGATTGTCTGTTTTTAGAAATCTTACATTAACTTGCCTTGACCATCAGTTGGCAAATGTTAGTCATTTAAGACAATTTGCACATCTTAAGAGCTATTTTTTTAATTATTGTTTACCATTTATATTTTTTTTATTAAAACTTCATACTGGTTTATTTATTAAGTTGGTTTGGATTTTTGGTGATGATTGTAGTGGTCTGTGCATAGACAAGTTTTGTATATTAGCCCCTTAATGGTTAATTTACTTGGTAATCTGTTGCTGTGTTAATTTTTTTTATTTATTTAACATTTTCTTTACCGGGAAAGTCTGACTTGGAACAGAGCCAATTCTCAGCGGATGTCCGGGGAGAAATGCTCCAGACACGTGTCTTTGAAATGTGGGAGGAAACCGGAGCACCCAGAGGAAACTTACACAAATGCAGGGAGAACATACAGACTCCACACAGAAAGCACCCTAACAGAGTATTGAAATGGAGAAGCTGTTGCTGTGAGGTAACAATGGAAACCACTGCACCACTGCGCCATCCTGCATCACTCATATTTTTACATTTTTGCTTATTATAATCTAGGTTGTTTTGTGAGATCTAGACTAACAGACCACTGATTTTTGCCATAGCCTTTTTCCCTATATTGCATGACTTTTCCTATTGCAGAGCCTTAGGTTCTCTATTGTAATTTCTAATTCTGTGAGCCATAAGTATGAACCCAGAAGTTATGAGAAAAAGTATGAAAATGCAGGAAAACAGCAAATGCCAAAGATCCCTATTCTCTTTTAAATTTGTTTTTTTGGAGTAGGGCAAGCCTCCCTGCACTCTTGCGCCCATCCTTCCCCAACTTTGAGATTACTATACCTTGGAGAAAACGAAATATCCAGAGAAATGGCAATCTCAGGTTTTATATATATATATATATATATATATATATATATATATATATATATATATATATATAAATAAGTCCACATTGTCAGTCGTTCAGCCTTGTTATTTCAAAACTCAAAGTAACCAGTCTCGGACTGTCAGATGGTTACCAGTGCCTTATTATGACAGTCAGTCATTTGGTAGGAGGATTTTTGATTCCATCTGTGTTCTATTTTCTCCATATTCCTTAGTCTCTAACATATTCACAAGTTTTAGTGCAACATAAGTTTAACTCTAGTCTTGTAGTTTTTTTTTTAATCATTTTCATAAGGCTTTACTCTACTAGGACCTCTTGCCCTCATTTTGCCTTTATATTCTTTACCTCTGGCTCCCTTCATCTCACTTAAATGTAGAAGAATAGGGATAGCATGAAGTCACAGACCAGGGTTCAGTAGGGGTTCAGTTATCATGGTGGCCGTTGGGCCATGGTAAGGCTATCTCTAGGTCAGGCTTCCTTTGCCTAGTCACAGCACCTATGGAGTAAAGTAAAAATATTTCACCAATAGATAACACTTGCTCTTTGTAGTGACAAAGGCTGATCTTTTTAATGCCAAGTCAGCATGGAACAGGATTGGCACTGTTTCTGACCTGCTCCGTGGGAGGGACCTGGCAACTATTATGGATCCTTGGTAGGATGAAAACTTCATTCCACACCTTGAGGTTTCTATTTCTCCAGGTGTCTAGATTATTCAGTGCTTTAGGCAGGACAGAATTAAAGGGATCAAGGGTATGATACAATTTGTTTTTCTTCAGTCCTGGAAATGGCACAATTAAGGGCTCTTTTGAGGATGTCCTTGGATCAAGAGTGAATTTCAGAATTCTGCAGGTATGCCTTGGGTGTGTCTGCAAGAGTTTTCTGATTTCCTCCCTGACATAATTCATGGGTCCCCCAGATCATTTACCCTTTGTGTTTAATGTATGGATCAATGACAAGGCCAACAAACTTATCATGAAGCTTCTTGGTGTTTTAGAGAGCTTTGATATCGTACAGGTAATTACTGTTACTATCCATAAATGTTGTCACTTATTTGGTTTGATATTATAGCTTTTCTTGAAATTGGAGCCTTGGTAGTGGAACTAGTCTTCTAGAACATTGTCTGATCCATTTTTAGTCTGGCCTTCCCAAATCAATCATCTGCCAGTATGGAGCTGGTGATATCCTAAGGCCTTAAGATAGAAAATTGGATAAATATGTGCCTTTGCTTGACCAACTCTTAGAGATTGTCAGTAAATATGATCAAGATGTACTCACTGTAGTGTACAATATGACCATAGCTGGTGCTCTATATGCTCCTAACCTAACTAGCGTGTCCCAGGTTTGCGTTGCTGTATAAAAAGACCCATGATATGACCATGAGTAAAACTGTTGTGCAGTTTGGGGTGGGGATTGGAATGTAAATGGTGAAGGATATGCCTTTTCCAGGATCACCTTAGTCTTCACCAGAATTATACAGTATTTTTTCTGATGGAGAACTCATGTAAGAGGGTATGTTTTACTCTAGTGAGATTTCTAATGCATCAAATTATCTGGCTGCACTTTTTTGAGTGGTTGGTGGGCTATGAAACCCAGACTGTCTTGCTACTCAAAAGGTTATCATCATCAGAAAACCACATGATTTTATAGAGATAAGAGTGCTAGGATAAGGTAGTTCTTTTCTTTTCCATGGATTTTTCCATTTGAGTTTCAGGTGTTCATTCATGGATCTACCAGACCCTTACAGGGCTGAGTTTAACTATGTAGGTTATAAGGGGATCATGAACATTGTTTCATCTCTGCCCTACATGGCTGACTAGACTTTGCCTTGAGTCACTAGGGTCAATTATCTTGCAAACCATAAGGTCCTTATTGAGGACCGGGATGTTCCCATATTCTATATGGGATACACTGATCACTCAAATCCTTAAAAAGTCAACATTTAAACTGTTTGAAATATTGCCAAGTCTCTAAACTTCCACTTACTGTGAACATTATTTAGAAAGCAATTTATGCCCTGCAGCATTCCTTCCTTAGTTCTTATAACCTCCTACACCCCTGTCAGTCTGGCTTTAGACCTAGACACAGTACTGAGATAATTCTTCTTCTGGTAGCTAATGACTTCCTCTGGTGAGATCTGAATAACTATATTCAGTCCTGGTCCTATTTGATCTTTTGGTCTCGTTTGATACATTGAACCATATAATCATTATTGATATCTCAAAAGGCACTATGTTTGAGTGGTTTACCTTCTACTTTTCAGAAGTATTGCTTGTTATGCTTTATAATTGTTTTAGTCAAAAGGAGAACAATAAAAAGGGATGAGGTAAACAAACTGAAGTGTCTTATTTCATCCATTTATATAATGCATGTAAAAAACACTATAAGATTCAGTAATAACAAGCCACCATCATTCCATTTGTGAATCTTCAGCACAGTTCATAGGTTCATAGGTTCATAGATTAGTACTAGGCTAACTACCCTCGTGGGCCATTTCAAGCCTAGCCAATTACCCCACGTGAGAATCAAACCCTGCACCTTGTGTTTGTAAGGTAAACACCTTAACCATTATGCCATCTTCCCACCCCACAGTGTTATATTATTCCATGCCTGAAGAGGTCTCCAGGTTTCTGGTATTGTGTGACATACCAGATCTGCTCAGAGGAGTGTGAGTCATGGAAAGAAAAGGAAGTCAGAGTCAAAATTGTCTCTTTGGTTTCAACTACTGGAACAAATTAAGCATGTGGGGCTACACCAATAAGACCACATGCGAGAAAGTTCAGATTATTTGTAGTACCCTCAACATGAACAGTTCGAAAAGGTACAGTACAAGGAAAGGATGTGCAACACTGCAGACTATGAGAAACATTTAACAAATTAAGCAGCCAAAATGGGTGGGTCAATTAAAACCTCAAATCCATGTTGACTTGAGCAATCAGCTGGAATGGTTTAGCATGCACAGAGATAAAATGTAATTAGTATTCTTTTCCTTAGCTAAATAATTGACAGGTGAACTAATAATCTATTTTTGGGTCACCAGATGGCAGTTACTATTGATTCCAAATTACCTTTCATCTCCATAGCTGCATACCTTAAATTGGTTGCAGATGCAACAGAGCTGACAGAGTTTTCTCACAAGGGACAAGCATCGGAAGACAACTTACAAATGCTATTTTTTTACTGTGAGTTCAGCATGGCTGTCAAATCTAGGCAATAAAGGTAAACTTAAACTAGGAAAATCGCTGTGCATAAAGGGCCATTTCTGTTCAGTATAAAGTGAATTAAAACTTCATATACACTTTGGTGTCACCCACCTCCCTGAAATTGAGAAGTGCCCAAAATGGATGAAAAGTAAAGTAATTCCTGCCTTACTACATGCTGCCACCTACCTTATTCTTCACCTTCTACCCACCATAACTCCCCATTCCGTTAAATTATTACACCCAATGTGTGTGTCTGATCGTACCTTCAGATATAAATACTGTGCCAGTTACAGGCTCTGCCACTCCTTAAACACCACATTAGTTAAACTCGTGCTTTAAGATTATGACAATAGTTAACAGAAGGGTAAAAGGAGGTATAGGCAAGTTGCAATGGGGGATCCGATTGACGCCTCCAGGTGCATCTGCATTTAACTCCTACTGACGCCTATAGGCATCAAATATTGCTTGTTCATATTTGCATCAAGAATTCCAAAACCATGCTATGTTCAAAGTTTTAAAAGATTTAATCTTAAAGCTTACACAATAGAAAAATCAGCTACATTAATATTTGACCTCTGTCTAGTGCAGGTAAATAGATATTAATTGCTGTTTTTATAATATTAATTTATACAGGTATAATTTTCACATTTTTCTAAATATCTCAACAACTAAGTAACACAAACAGAACTCCTTAGCCTCATATGAAAGCTCTTAGCTAAATGAATAAAATGGTGCTGACACTAAGTGTGTAACTTGAGTGGTTGCTGAGATATTATAATTTGTTTAAAAAATATTACAAATATAAAAGTTACTGGGCCGGATTCATGATGGCTTGCATGGAGTCTAAGAGTAGAGTAAGACTCCATGCAGCCAACATGTCCGACGAGCGATCCAGGAACAGCCTGCAGGGGCATGCAAGAGAGCTCCTAAAATGGCTCTTACACGGACAGGGCTGGGATATGCAAATTACCTCAATTGCAGGCGAAAGGCATGCAAATGAGGTAGATTTGCGATTCAGGAAACCCGAACCTGTCCGAGTAAGAGCAGAGTTATTTGCAGAAATGTACTCAGTTAACAACTGAGTACCATTCTGCAAATAGCAAAACTGAGCCGTGACAGCTCCAAATAAAGGTTGCATCCAGTGCAGGAAGCATGCCAATGGCCAGATATACAGCCATTGGCAATGTTTCCCGATGCAATATGAAAAAAGAATAATTTTTTTTCTCCGATTTCCAATGTTTAAGCGTAGCGCAGCGCCACGCAAACGGGCTGCGCTCTAAAAAAACAGAAAACTAAAAATTAAAACCCACAAATGTGGATCTTATTTAAATTGTTAATGTACAATACAAGGTAATGGCAGGCTGAAGACAACATGGCCACTAAGTAGAGGTTGCTAAGGGGGGAAGCTCAGTCTAAGAGATGTAACCAAGCATTAGTAGGCAATCCTATGCAAAGGAGGGTTAGGATAGTGAATCACAAGTTTACATAGCAAATGAGCACAGTCAGTGGAGTGTAGGAGTAGGATAAGGGGAGTAACAGAGTAGAAGACAGGTGACATCACGAGTGGGGTATGTATGAAAGAAGTGAAGCTCATTGGAGCAGAGTGGCATGTGTCAGCTGTCATTTACACATCATGGAAAGAAGTGTCTCAACAGGTAGGCTAGGTAAAGGCAAGAAATGGAAGGTGTATGCAGTGGATAACACCAAAGTTTCTTGCTGAGTGGGTATGCACGCGTGTGCGCGCCTGTAAACCCGAGTAAGACAGAGTACACGCGTGTAAGCGTGAGTGCATGCGTTTAAGCCGAAGTAAGCATGTATAAGGCTGTTTAAAGAGTTGTAAGTGTGTTTGCGCTTGTGTGCACGGCGCTGCCCCCCTGAGGAAACAGAAAGGAAAAAGGAAGCACAACAAATAGTAGGAAGCTACCAGGGAGTACTAGCAGAGCTAGCAGGTGAAAACAATCAGAATCAGGCAATTACACAGGCAGTACACTAGCCCAGCCCAGCCTAGCACTTAAAACTCTGCAAACAACAGTCCATTATGTTTCTCACAACAGACACTGCAGTAAGCTAATAGAAGTGAAAACTGAAAAAGCTTTGCTGAGACAAAGAAATGCTAGGGGCTGCCATTCCTGTTATAAGGCGACATATGCAACATGCTGAGGGTGGTGACAATGGAAATGCTGCTGGACAACCCACAGTGAAGGTAACCTACCAGGGGCTACATGAGCTGGAGATAGTGGAGCGCTATAAAGTGGACAGAGACCTCCTGCAGCAAATTGTTGAGCTGTGCAGGCCACGCCTCACACACAGAACCAACAGAGGGGAACCCATCCCAGTAGAAACCAAGGTATGTGTTGGCCTAAGAATATTAGCAACAGGTACCCTCCAGAGACCAACCAGTGATATGATGGGGATATCACAGGCATCAGCATCCAGGGTACTGCACCAGTTCCTGGATGCCATGTCAGCACATGTCGGTGATCATGTATATTTCCCCAATTCCCGTGAGGTATTGGCCAGCAATATGCGTCTCTTCCAACAAATAGTGGAATACCCTGAGGTAGTGGGTGCAATAGACTGCACGCACATATGCATCAAAGCACCAGCCGGTGAGTGGGGTAGGGTCTACTTCAACTGCAAGGGCTTCCCCTCCATCAACTGTCAGGTCATGTGTGATGCCCAGGGCATAATACTGAATGTGTGTGCTGGCTGCCCTGGAAGCTACCATGATTCCCATATCTGGCATCTGACGCAGCTGTACCAGACATTTGCCAATGGGGAGATCCCACATGGTCACCTAGTGGGGGATGCTGGCTATGCACTGGAGCCATGGCTGATGACACCCATCAGAAATGCACACACACCTGAACAGGAACGCCATAATGAGGCACATGCACAAACACGTAATGTAATCGAGTGTGTGTTTGGGCTGCTCAAGTCATGGTTCCAGTGCCTGGACACATCTGGTGGAGCCTTGCAGTACTCACCAACTACATGTACCCAAATTGTCATGGTATGTGCCATGCTACATAATATGATCCTGCAAAAACAGCTGCAGCAGGACCAGCATAGGCCTGGGCCAAACAGCCCCCCACCATTGCCAAGGCCATCACAGGCAGAGCGTGACTCGGAGGAGGAACAACATGAGCCTGCCCCAGTAGGCAGAAGGAGGTGTGTCCAGTATGCTTTGGCCTTGGCAAAGAGGCAGCGCATAGCACATACACTGGCTCAGTAGGAACTCTGGAAATGATACCTCTTTCTGACTTGTACATATAGTAAAAGGAATGCCTAAGTTGACACTACCTGCTTTCAAACATGTACAGGGAGTGTAGTATGTGCATCTGACATAAGCAGCCCTGCAGCACCACCCGAGGCATGATTGCCATGTGTTAAGCAATATAAAGCAGTGCTAAACAACATTTACCACCATGTAGTATATGCAAACAAAATTGCACACACCAACTAGCACAACTGTGGTCAATGTTGAGTAATATTGGGCAACGTCCAGCAATGTTGGTGAATATTGAGCAATGTTGGACAAGCCTGGTCTAAATAGGGCATAGCTGAACAAATGCCAAGATGCTCATATTTGCTTAACTGGACCTTAAGCAGTCTGGTCTGCTCAGCATGAAAATATACTGTGCACTATAGTTAAAGTACTGAACCACTAAACCATGACAGTATTGCAGTGGTTAGCCTGTATGAAGGAATGTTGATAAGTCTATGCAAAGTATCTCATGGAAACCCTGCAGGCACAGCACAATCCCTGTTGAGTTATAACACAAAGGTGAGTCCTGCAGTAAGAACAGAACCCGACTTCCAAAATACACAGTATAAATGTTAATATTGGTCATGTTCACACACATCAACAAATGTAGTGGACCTCAGATAGCAACATACTGAAAGGTCACACTGGGCATGCTCACACACTTGAATAAATGAGACAAATGTCAAGGAACAAAACATGGAAAGCCTGAACTGGGCATGCTCGCACACTTAGGCCATGTCTGAGTACAGCAGTGTACCACACATATCTGGCAATTGCATGTGTTAACTCAGGAACCTCTCACTATCCAGAAATCTTCCCTGTGTATACAGTTATATGACAACAGACACATATATAATATAGTGGAACCCTGTCATAATCAAATATGTTTTGCAGATACCTAAGTTGTTCATAGAAACTGGTAAAGCAAAGATGATAAAGACCTGCAAACAGTATCAGCAATAAACATTATGCATCCCGAACATTAGCATAGGTTCAGAGGTCGATACTAGGCTATCTGCCCTAGGACATGTATAAACCTAGCCAGAGTGTGTTTGGTATTCGCAACCCTGTCAGATTACTACACTGTGCGTGTGAATAGTAGGTCACACAAGATAGCCTATGTACGTTTAGGCTAGTGTGCCTCTGTCTAGCAGGGACACAGAAGATATCCCAGGGGTAAACATACGATCACCCATACAGTCATCAAGATGTCTCCTGTAGGTGGTCAGTGGGTGGCTCTGCCTATGTGAAACTGGGATTACAATCCCGAGTGAGTGGAGCCTCTGGGATAAGAATCTGTCCCTCCAGCATGTCCTATTAACATCTGTGCTGAGGTATATGTCCCTGGAGTGTGTAGCTCCAAGGGAGTTGGATATCCTAAGGTGGAGCATGTCCAGTAATTCTGGGTTGGGTATATCTGTAAACAACAGGCACACATCATATCCGAGTAGGTGGTAAGCGACTAAGTAGAGCTGGAGTTACTGCATCAGAACTGTGCAGGGCATCCGTGTGAGTCCCTAGATCTGCTCGGTGAGGAACTTCTGTGGCCAGTACAGTTGCTGCAGGTGTCGGGTAAGGTACACCCCAAATGTGGCATTGTAATCAAGTATGGTTTTGATGAGTATGGGGGCACAATGACCTCACTCGATCTAGATGTGAAACCATATGGGATAAGGTGGCCTATGTAGAAGGTCTGTCCACCCACTTTGGCAACGTGATTGTCAAAGGCGACAGTACAAACAACTCATGTCCCCAAACCCCTAACAACTCCTACCGTATGTAATGGAGCACTACCTATGTGATAATGTGTGGGCATGTTGTTATTCCCAAAGGGGATGACTATGCAACTAATGGCATTTATCTGTAGGCCATGGCTCAGGTACCAGTCATCCATCTCTGTGAGACCCTGTTTGAGTATGCATGTGGCAGCTGGAGAGTTGATTATGGCACCCAGTTTGCAGTCAAGTGCGAACATGGTCAGCCATATTCCCCCTGTGGTAGCCTGTACATC
This sequence comes from Protopterus annectens, assembly GCF_019279795.1. Classification (NCBI taxonomy): domain Eukaryota; kingdom Metazoa; phylum Chordata; order Ceratodontiformes; family Protopteridae; genus Protopterus; species Protopterus annectens. Next base: position 702,898,373 of record NC_056737.1, on the reverse strand, counting down.
AGACAAATATATACTGAACAAGAGAGGTACCAGGACCGAGCCGTGTGGGATGCCACGTGTATCTGGTGTATAGTCAGGCATGGCACCTGCAATTCTGACCATGTGGGTGCTATCCCTGATCCAGGTAGCAATCCATCGTGTGAGATATGTGTCCATATCGACGCTGGTGAGCCTATGCATAATGGCCCAGTGGGTTATTGTGTTGAAGGGTTTTGCAAGGTTCAGGTAGGCTGTGTGGACAGCCATCCCTATGTCGATGGACCTGTTAACCATTTAAAGAATACAAACAGGTTCAAGAGGCAAGATCTTCCCACAACAACGCTGAAATGTGTAGGACACAGTGTCTGTAGGTTCCCGATGTCTATGCGTATGAGTCCCATGACAATACGCTCCATAGCTTTGCAGAACAGGCTAGTTAGGCTTATAGGGCAATATTGTCTGTGGTCCGTTGTGGCACCAACTCTGTGGAGTGGGACCACTGTCGCTGTATGCCATTCCTTGGGTACATATCCTGTAATAACTCTTATATTGAACAGTGTTGTAATGTAAGGGTTACGTCTTTCATGAAGCTCTTGTAAGATGCAGGCCGGGACACCATCTGGTCCCATTGATGCTGTGATGTACACTTTGGGGAGGGCAGCACTCACCCATTACTGTGTGATGTCAGGGAGGTTGCACTCTGTTGGGATGGATAGTTGCTCCTTAGGGGGGATGGAGGGAGACATCTGCACTGAACCTGTTTGCCAGGATGTTGGCAATGCCAGTGGGTTCAGGGTAAGTTTAGTCAGTATGCAGTAACTCACAGCGTATCAGTGAGTGTCCACCCAGGTTCCTGACATAACTGAAGAAGGCCGTGTGATAGTCCTATGTGTCTGGTGCAATTGTCCAGTAGAAGTGGCCCTTAGAAGAGTTCATGAGTGATCGTAGCTGTCTGCTAGTACAGATCACAGATGCCTTCCCCGTCTGGGATTATGCTCTATCATGTAGTAGCTTCCTCCTGAAGTTGTACAGCTTATTAATAGCTGGGTCTACCAGACAGGTCCCCTGCCATTGGAGGAGTGAGTCCTGTTGTTATTTGAGATAGCACAATCCATGCAGTCCACTAGGTGTACATAGAATGTGTATGTAAAGGATTCAGCAGTCTGAGCCATATTTGCCACTGTCTCAGGGTCTCTGAAGGATACCACCTTGCTTTGGTGAAGTGAGACGTTGGCTCATGAGAGGTTCACCAAGATTACCCAGGATGGGTATGTGGAGGGTATATGTATGTCCAGTGAGATACATGCATGTTCTGACCTTACCAATGAGGGGTATATCGCTGGTGTGGAACATAGAGTCCCCATGTTGGTGATGATCAGGTCCAATATGTATTCCCCCTTGTGGCTGTGCTGACTGGTTGTGCCATAGCATATGAGTCTACAAATTGTAGTGACTGTTGGGCGAGGGTGTTGGGGCTTGAGTAGTATCCCCAGTCAATGTTTGTGTATTTGAAGTCACCCAATATAATGGTGTTTGTGGAGACCTTCATATTCTCCATAGTTCCCATGAAAGCCGAGTGTGGTTCCTGAGTTTGGGAGGGTGGTCTGTAGCAGACAACAAACTGAAAGGCAGTTTTTCACAGTGGTAGTTGTATATGTATGGTCTGTGATGCTTTGTGCAGTGCTACTAACCCAGAGGTGTGTGTATCTGTGATGTATATGGATACTCCCCCTAGTTGTGTTGTATGTTCCAAGTCTTGTGGTCAGAAAGCATGGTATGAAACATAACCTGGTAGTGCTGTTGTGCATAATTGAGCCTGAACCAGGCATCTGTTAGTGCACAGATATCGCTATCCTCCATACTGAGGAGAGTCCTGAGTGGCTGCAATATGAGGGTAACACATCTGGCGTTGAGCAGCATTACCCTTAGTTTCATTTAACCTGTAATGTCTATGGAGGTGGGTTTGTCTTTTGAGCCCTGCTTAAGAAAGGCACTATGGTGGTAGCAAGAGCCTTAGCCAGCATTCGAAAGTCCAAGGCTGACAGGTGCAAGCTGTCCATAGTGAAGCTACGTGGCATGTCGAGCATGTCACCACAGGCTGACAGACACTGTATTACCTATGAATGACACCAATTTGTTAGCCAACTGTTAAACGTGATATGTTTGTCTGTATACTGTGACATCATAATTGGTGGGTGTGAGATGCTAGACAAGGTCAGGGTCATACTGGCCTGGGCTACATGATCAGAGTGTTCCTCCATGTATCATGTCATGTGGTCCAGGGAGTAACATCTGAGGTTTTACGCACCAGCATGGGCAATGATGGTGCCAGTCCTGTACTTGCTTTGGAGTGACCTGACTGCATGTGTCATGTGGCAGATCCTGGCACACGACAGACAGCCCAAAGTGACTATTCCCTTGTTTGGGCTGGTGAGTGGTACATCAGTGTGTCTGACAATAAGTGTCGCCTATTACAAGTGTATTAGGTGTGTTGTTTAGCCCGAAGGGTAGTGACTGTGTGGCACACTGACATTGTGAACTATGTGATATGTGGGTATTGTAGTGGGGTAGCAGTTGTGTGTGTGTCTGCTTTGGAGGTCTCTGATGCTTAGGCAGAGTTCATTTACAGCATCCAAGTATGTCTATGGGTGATAATGTGGTTTAAGTGCTGTCGCTAGAGGATATGTGAGACTGATATGTGGTGTGTGTGGTTACCTTCACCACCTGATAGACTGTGCCAGTCATGGGGCAAGAGAATTCAGCACCCTGTATGTTTATATAGGTGTATCTCACACATATATCTGAGTTTGTCGGGAGGAGGAGAGGGTTGTCTGTGTACACGAGGCAGATGTGACATTGTGTCAACATCACAATATTCACCAGATGGACTGGAGATTACACACAAAACCGACCCCTGGACATGCCAGGATATTATGATGACATACTCTGTAGCCTGATCACAAAGGATCAGTAGGATGTTAAGTGTATAAAAGAGTATAACAGGGATTAGTGCTCAGGTTCGTTGGTGTTTTGTAAAGAGTAGCTGAGAAGGAGTCCAGACTGAATCATGACACCACCTTCAGCTATGTCATAAATAGAAATGTACACTTATATATGACCTGAGTCAGGGCCAACTGTACCTGACTGACAATGCTGACATCCTGACAGACAGGCCCATATATACATACCCACCTCCCACTGACGATAGTCCATATCATCATACCAGGAGATATCACACGTAGAATGGATGAGCAGCTACCCCCAATGCCAAAAGCATGGCAGCAAGTGGAATACATTGATTCCCAATATGTGTCATGCATAAACTACAGAACAAACAGATCCTGCACCTGAACAGTCAGCTGAGCCTCACCCCCTATACAGGATGTGCAACCGTTGAATGTGTTACAGCAACATATGGCACCCCCCACAAGTGTTGGTGCACAACACACCATGGGAAGTACAGTCCAGTATGCCTATGAAGTCTGATCTGCAAGGCCATGGAGTCCATCATGGTTGAAGTCATAAACAGAGCTATTGGAAGCTGACATACACACAACCCTATCAACTGTAGTATGTTCATGTGCGGATCATGGTTCCCAAACATGCTAGACTGTTTGCAAGGCAGCCAACCAGGACATACATCACTGAACACAGCTACACATGTCTCACATAGACTTTGAATAGCCCTTTATCAACATCCCAGACACATGTAGTATCCACAAAACCAGCAAGCTGTGCATAAATATGTGTTGACATATGAAGGAATGTCAATGTGTCCACAGATAGATCACACAAGGTAAGGATTATGAGGTCCTGTTCAAGCTGTTGACACCCACTGACCCACATGGACCATTCCTGGAATGGCATAAAACAAAGTGTACACACATCACCATGTCCAGTCTGATGATGTCACCATCCTATACATACAGCAGGAGAAGGGAAACCAGCCAGTAAAGCAAATAGCATGCTGTGTTAAAGCGTCACTCACTAGTATCATAACATAGTTAGATAAGGGCTTGAATCCTGCAAACACTAACAGTGTGTGTGTCACTGTTGGTCAATGCGGTGTGGGTTTTGGTTTTACTATGGTAGGACATATTATGATTAAAACAGTAAGTGCATTGCACACATCAGGTATCTGCGTGGCAAATATATATGTGTACATGTCCCCTCAATCAGTACATAGGTGTGAAGCCTGCATACTACATGGATACATCTGTTTCCATTGACAGGTTTTGCCGCTGCTTCTCAGATCATAGGTCACATATGTATGTATGTGACAAAGCCGTTCACTGTTGTGATCTGTGGCCAAGGTCATCTGTGCCACACACATCCATGACAGTTACTAAAGAGTAGTGTGAGTGAGGGTATATGCCTGGGGTATATGTCAGACATGTTCATACACAACAATGACTGGCAATAATGGACAGTTGGTATAGGTGTACAACTGCCTTGTGGATATGCATTCAGGCCTCTAATGTCTAATGTGATACACCGAGGGACTCCACAATACCTATGGATATGTGGATACCAAGGGACACATGACATAACATGAGGCTGTATGTACACATTGGTACTCAACATACATGTTGATGTCTACCATCAATGTGGTACTGACGGGATAGTATGTATAGTAAATGCAGATGACTATGCCATAGCCAGCTTACTGCTATACAGCATGTATCAAACAACAGGTGTCTGTCTGTATGATACCCTTGTGTAGGATATGCGTCCCATCCAGGGAATGCATTGTAGGCCAATGCATGCATTTCCAGATGTGGATGGACACATCCCTAGTGTGTTTGCATGTACCTAAGGGGGTTATATGCCAAACAGGTGTGGTCCCAGGAATGGGTGGCGGTCAATACCACTGGTCAGTGTTAGAGTATAGTACCAGAAGGATCCAACTGTTACTGAGTTCCCTACAACTGTGTGTCATTTGTCAGGACATCATCCAATGATTGCTTATAGTCATGCTGTTGAGGCTGTGTATACTACCAGACTGCAAATCATTGACAGATATAACAGTATCACCCACAGCATAGTGTCAACCTATGTCATACACACATGTGGACCCATGTTAGTACATAACTTTAGTAGAATGCATACTGGCCATTGAAAGTTACTATGAGATGTTAACAATGTGTACAACAGGGTATGCCACACATCCCATGTATCCACCATGCATGTACATGCAGACAGTGCACACCCAACCATGTTCACAGATGTACACTTTCTAATCTGTACTGCACACATCACACATGTACTCTCCACTCACTAACACATGCTGGCAACACATTACACTTCAGCCAAGTGGCACATGGGTGGACAATACATACTCAGACCTAACAGTGGTGTAAACAATGCTACATTGACAATCAGAGCTTTGATGCATAATACCTGCTCAGACATACCTACAAGGATGTCACTACACTTTCCTGTTAACAACTTGCTAATATTGCTACACTGCTATAATGTCACCCTGTGCATCAGCACCATGTTAGCCTGTTCCTGCATCAATGTTACAGATGACAGGAGGAGACACAGGTATCATCATATGCACAGGGTGTGTTGTTATTTGCCAGAGCCTGACATTGACCCATCCAATCGACATGTCTGTGTGTGTATGTGAGGGACAACAGTACAGCATGGGCCAACGCTGATGTAATGTGTGTGTGTATGTATGAGCCCTAGTTGTTTGGTTAATGTATGTGTGTCTGCATGCACACAGCTCCACCATGTGGCTGCCATATACGGTAGTTCGTGGGACAGCCACAGACTGTAACGGCTAGGCTGTACAGATCACTGTCTCCGGCCATGGACACAGTACCTGTGCCTGGCAGGGGTGCTACGGACAGTATCAGGTACCAACCCCGACTGGGTACTGTCATCAGAGGCAGAGGTATGATGACTGGACCCATGTCCCTGCTGGGACTGGCCAGAGCCACGTGCACGTGGTCTACTGGGACGGTCAATGGACAGGCCAGCCCCAGCATGGCTGGGGCTGGAACTGCCACTACGGGAGCGGCTGTGAACTGTGGGCCATCCACGACCACTGCCAGCTGTTGCTGGCATGCATCCATGTCGAAGTCTCAACTGTCCCGCGCGGTCCTGGCTCATGGAAGACATATTGTGGAGGGCATCTACTGTCTCCCCCCAACGTCTATCAATGACCTCGGTGTAATTCCAGATGGCACCGGCAAGGTCATGGATGCTGTCATTGATAGCTGTGTAATGGGCTCTCTGTGCCCTAAGTCCCTGTCTGGTGTATCATTCCATAGGTGCCTGAGCCTGCATTACAGCCCGGAACATACTGGATGTTGTAAGACCTGTGAGGGCACGTCTGCCAGGGGCAATATGACCAGCGGTGCTCCCCCGAGAACCCCTGGACCGCCGCCTATGTGGTACTGTTCCAGGAATCTGGCTATGGCTGCCATGAGCGGATGCAAGTGCAATGGGTACCACACTCTCCTGGTCAATGCCAACTGTATGCTGTCCCTCGCCTATGGCCATTGGTGATGAGGGATGTATTGGCAGTATGAGTGTGCGCATAGATGGGGTTGAACACTGTGTACTGTCGACTGGTGGACCAACGACAGACCCTGTCAAACCTTCCTGTGCCAGAATACATGTCTCATCATCACCACTATTCATGGCAGTGGCTTCAGGTTCCCTGCTGCTTTCAGCCACCCCTAACTCAGCACCTGTGAGAGGAAGACAGGAAACACACTTTACAGTCTGCACATGATGCATGCACACATGCACACATGCACACATGCAGACATGCACACATGAACACATGCACACATGAATACATGAACACATGCACACATGCACATATGAACACATGCACACATGAACACATGCACACATGCACACATGAACACATGAACACATGCACAAATGCACACTTGCACACATGCACACATGAACACATGAGCACATGCACACATGCACACATGAACACATGCACACATGCACACATATACACTCCTCACTAGAGCACATACACACACACACACCAGCAATCCAACACATACTCTATAGTGGGTGAAGGTGGGTACCAGTATCACAAGGCAAACAGTTACCACACATGTGTCAGCATGCAGAATATGGGTTGCACAAGACCATTCAGTGCAAGTGTAGGCACCCCTATTTCATGGCAGTGTACATGGCTTTGATGCAACTGTGTAGTTGTTCAGTGATTGGCTACACCCTGGAACACAATGTGTACATGGACACAACATTGCTGTGCAAGTATTATCAGCTCTGCAATGCCCTGTGCACCATCACTCACAGGTATACATGCCATGGCTGCATGTGTTATCTGTGTGACCCATAGATTTCCATGTCTGAGTACAGTGTCTGTGCCCATAGCAGATAATAGTGGGCACAGGTGTAGCACATGCATGCTATGTACACACACGGGATGAGTGGTGCATGTTGACGTGAAGGAATCCCAATGCTCAACATGGTCAGTGTACAGTGGTTATGGAGAGTGTGGGACATATTGTAGATATGTCGGTGCCAGCCATAGCATGGCATGCTACATGACTGCAACATTAAACACCACACATACCCAATGTGTGTCATGTGACCTATACAACCACTAGCATTCCAGGACATATATGTGACACTTTGTTTGGATGGCAACTGCTGTGCATATTGTGTATACTGGCATATGCAAGCACACACACAACATGCCATGCATATTGTGTACAGGTGCATATGTTTGCACACACACACACAACATTGAGGTGCACAGCAATGACTGCTATGAGTAGTACTGTGGTCACTGTAACTGGATGGGGTGTAGTACCCTGTGCCATCATCATCATGCATCTTGTGGTCACTCACAGCTACTAATGTGTGCAAGACCAACGACTAGCATGCTGTACGTGAACTGCAGTGCCGTGGCTACGTTCACAATTACACAGCCACTTTGTACATGGGTGTGTAAGGTGCCTGATAGGGAGCATTACCTAACATGACTGTGTTATGTGTTGAAGAGTGTTGCACAGCCCCATGATAGGCCTCTACCCCTGAGGTACATCATGTGTGTGTGCATGACATGTGGGATACTGAAGTGTGACCTTACAATGGGTGTGTGGTAATGCCAAATGTAGCATGTTTTCGTGTCCTGCATATGATAAACGTGTTCTGTTGTGTACAGCTGTAGCAACTATGCATATCCAATGTGCAGTACATTGTTGCCACAAATGTGTCTTCTGCTCTGTGCATTGCATGTGATTGAGGCAGCAACTGACTTTACCGAGATGTTTAATGTCTTACAGCAAACAAGCCCGGCATGCATTATGTGTAGGTGTGTTACGTGTACATGGCCTACACCTCACCTATGACATGCACATGTCATTACCAATATTAAAGTGTTAACACACTCACCAGCATGTATCATCTGCCCTGCTGTCACACCAGAGGGACCTACAAGAATATGACACAGTTTGTCAGTGGCCACAACTATGGCATTGCTACTGTGAGTGTGCTAAACTACGGTAGAACAACAGTCAACAGTCACAGGTGTACAGATACTATTCCAAATATCAGTATTGCACACAATAGGCAGCACAGCTGCTGAACACACAGTACACATCTCACATATGCATATTCTAACAATAGAGGTAACAGTAGTCTACAGCTAGGGCATATTACCTGCACACTCCATGTCATCATGCTGGGTGGCTCCGGCCTCCATGATGACACATGTGTGATGCTGTTGCTGCTGTAGGCCAGGAGCCACCAAGCTTAGGAGCAGCTCCACCACTCTGGTGAGGGGGGGATGTATGGCCACCCCACAACCTGTGGCAAGCTGTTGTCTATGGATATCAGACGCACGCCGCCAGACATGTCTAATTAAATCACTGCAGTGATGGCTTACCTGCTCATATGTCCGGTTATGCATGCCTATGTCATTTACCCGACGAACAAGATCTTGTCACAGTGCAGTATACTCATGCTGGTGCTGGCTGGCCCTGGAAAACAGCAGTGTATAGTGCTGCACTAGGCTGTTATGTATTTCGTTCTCCTCCGCAGCTGTATAGGACAGATTCCGTTGATGAGCCATAGCCCTGGAAGACAATTAAACAATATGTGTGAGCAAGTCATGTGGCACACTTAACATTATTAAGTACAGATATCACTTAACTGCCATATATAGCATCTGTTTGTCTGTCAGAGGATACACTTGTTCAATACCTCATATCAGTGCTCAGCCCACAACTGACTGACAGTGCCTGCCACACTCCATATAACAAACCAGTATACACCAGTACTCGGCACACTGTTTGGGATACAATGCACAACCTCGCCACGGGGCTATATATCAATCTAATGCATGAAGAAATATGTCATCCAATGCAATGAATGTAAAGTACGTTTACAGTATTACCAGTAAACCACCCTAGCCGTTGATGCCAAACCGCTACCTAGCATATGTGCACGGTTGTTAATATAGCTGGCATACTGCTGTAACAGAGTATACATGTTGCTAGGTACACACACATACCCTGTAACACACATGTGATTGCGGGCATGGTACATGCATCATTACACAAACATCAGACATACATATAACACACAAATGTATGCCGACACAGATGAGCATTACCTGTGTACCTTGCAGTACTGTGTGCCCCTACTTACGGATACCTATGCCTGAGGTATGTAATCTGTGCAGACTACAGGAAACACACAAGACAGTGTTACCAGGGAATGTGAACATACACCATACTGTGCTGTTTAGGCCTACAGCTTCAGGTAGTACAACAGTTCATATGTGAGCTGGATTCACCAGCAGTACCACTTACTGAGCATACATGTATTGCTTCAGCCTACAATGGGACACCACAGTCATACAAAAGTAACTACATCACAACATATGCCATCCTACTATGTCTGTATTCCAATAACTGACACATCTTTCGCTGGCCTCACACCTAGGACACAAACTACCATGACAGAAGCAACCTCGCACTAAGCTATCACACCTTTACAGACCTTGCACACATTCACTGTCACACTCATTCCACCTCACATAGCAGATATTGCACTGAGTGCATGTGTGTGTGCATTGTCTCATAGGTAGGTAATACGCTATTGGCCCTAGGGCCTAGAGCAGCTTAGCCATATGCTACCCTAGCCTTTGACACACATGTAATGTCATTTCACATGCTCCTGTCAACCGGATACACAGAGGTGACTCCCAGGGCATATTACCTATCTCCCAAACAATCATCAGGGGTATGTATGCAATCTGCTAATGAGGAACCTTGTTTGTTAAAGCTGGGTGGTTTAGTCCAGAGTATGGCATATTTGTGGATAGGAACCTGTATCTCCAGCATGTGCTGTTTAGTGAGGTGGCAAGGATTAGGGCCCTAGGTCATGTAGCCTGGAGGGACTGTGAGGTGTTGACATGGTGGTTGGCCGACTGCTATGGGTGTGACATGCCTCTGTATGTCTGGCAGAGGTAACCTCTGAGTGGGCAGTATGCAATGCACTCTAGCTGTGGTTTTGTGAGAGTCTGCATAGGGCATGTGTTTGAGGGCAGTATTACTCTTTGTGAGGTATGTCTGTGGCCTTTCCCCTTGCTGTAGTTGTCATGTGAGGTACATACCACATGGGGCATTGTGATGAGTAGAGGGGAACACTGCCTGTATTTCCCTAGATGACACACCTTTTGTGATGACACATACCACGTAGACAGATTACAAGACTAGTGTGGCACTGTGATTATCAAAGGGGAGGCTACTGTCCACCTGTGTCCCATGCTCCCTTCTGACACCTTCAGTGTTACGCAGGCTACCACCTATGTGGTAGTTACTGGGTAAAGTGTTTTGGAATGGGGTATGGCACTGCAGTACCAACACTGGTGTTCAGTCCATGCCTTGGTCAACAGGCACCTGTTGCAGTACGTATGACCCCGTGTCTCTCTCTCTCTCTCTCTCTCTCTATATATATATATATATATATATATATATATATATATATATATATATAAAATATATATATATATATATATGTATATATATATGGTTCTACCTTACATAGTCGACAGTGCAGAACACCGACAACGCAATCATCGACACCACATAATCAACAGTGCATAAACACGACACCTCACATGCCCGACAACGAAATAACCGACTGTTCACAAACACGAAACCTCATACGCTGCACACACCACAATAACAACAATCAACAAACAAAACACATCCCCTGTCCAAAAACCACACACACAACACAAGCACACCAAAATCCTTACAAACCCACACTAAACCTCACATACACAACTATCTACAACCCTAACCCAAACCCTAACCCTAAGGTCCGTCACTATCGCACACTCAGCTAACCCGCCCTAACCCTAACTCACTTAACCCCCTACCTAAAGACTTTCACTACACTTACCTAACCCGTGCCCTAACCCTAACTCACTTAACCGCCCTTAACAGAGACATTCACTACGCACTTACCTAACCCGGCCCTAACCCTAACTCACTTAACCCACCTCTATCCCCACAGACCGTCAATATCCACACTTACCTTACTCGCACCCTAACGTCCGTCACTACCACATACTTACACAGCCTTTTCTCATGTCGGTATCCTCGGCGTCGGTGTTTTCATCCATCGGTCTTCTGCATTTTCGATCTTCTGGCGATCGCGATTGCGTTGTCGATGTTCTGCACTGTCGACTATGTAAGGTAGAACCATATATATATATATATATATATATATATATATATATATATATATATATATATATATATATATATATATATATAAATATGGATCACCTTTAGATGCCGAAATCGCATTTCACCGACACGGAATCCGGCGGGTCGAAAACACCGACAACAGATGACCGACAAGGTGAGAACCCCGGACTCGTAAGTGTGCGATAGAGTGAGGGATTTAGTGTTAGGAGCGGACAGGTAAGTGTGCGATAGTGAGGACTGTGGGTTTAGGGGTGGGTTAAGTGAGTTAGTGTTAGGGTGCAGGTAGGTGTGTGTGCGATAGTGAGGACTGTGGGTTTAGGGGTGGGTTAAGTGAGTTAGGTTAGGTGCAGGTAGGGTGTGTGTGCGATAGTGAGGGACTGTGGGTTTAGGGGTGGGTTAAGTGAGTTAGGGTTAGGGTGCAGGTAGGGTGAGTGTGCGGTAGTGTCGGACCTTGGGGTTAGGGGTGGGTAAGTGAGTTAGGGTTAGGGTGCAGGTAGGGTGAGTGTGCGGTAGTGTCGGACCTTGGGGTTAGGGATGGGTAAGTGAGTTAGGGTTAGGGTGCAGGTAGGGTAAGTGTGCGCTAGTGTCGGACCTTGGGGTTAGGGGTGGGTAAGTGAGTTAGGGTTAGGGTGCAGGTAGGGTAAGTCTTGTAGTGTTGGACCTTAGGGTTAGGGTTTGGGTTAGGGCTAGTGGATATGTTATGTAGTGTACTGTGTTGTTTACGTGTAGTGTGTTGGTGTAATGGTGTTCGGTGTTTTGCGTTGTCGGTATTTTTTGTTGTCGGTCTTTTGGTGTCGGTGATTTGTGTTTCGGCGGTTTGGCGTTTGATGCATCAAGGTGATCCATATAAATATACATATATATATATATATATATATATATATATATATACATATATATATACATATCTATACATATCTATACATAGCTATACATATCAATACATATCAATACATATCTATACATATCCATATATATCTATATATATCTTATTTATTTTATTTATTTAACGTTTGTTAACTGGGCTAGTCCAGCTGGAAATATTTCCATTTTCATTAGAGGCCCGAGGAGAAAAGCTCCAATTGTAAAACGTACCACCACAACACCAAAAGGTTTAAAATAGACAAAAAGGAATTAGCTATAAATTCTAGGAAGACAAAAAGACATACTATACGACATACATCATACATTTACAGAACGTTTTACAGCATATAAGTCTAGGG